>NW_019028995.1:0-600000 GCF_002105155.1 Lobosporangium transversale
CTCTTTCGCCTGGAATCGGCCTCAAGGAAGTCTTTGATGTCTCTAATGCTGTTCACCGTATGGAAGAAGAGTCACGTCGTCGCCACGCACCGCAATTCTCAAATCTTCATCCTGTTGATGCCCTCAACACAACGAGCCGTCAGCGTCAGGCATTCATGTCCCAGTTGAAATGAGGAGGATGAAGAGGAGGAGCGGTCATCATATTCTGATACAACTGGCTCGATCTCGAGCGATGATGAGGCAGTCATTTCGAAATTGAATAACGCTCAGATCGATATTAATAATGTTCAAGAAGAATCGAATGTCAAGGAAAGAGTGGATGAACAAAAAGCTCAAGAACTGAAATTGCTACTCCAACAACAACAGCAAGAATATCAGAAGGCACAAGGTGAAATTGCAGCGGAACATCACCAAAAGTATTTGAAGCAACAGCAACAGGCAGGACACTCGATACCAGCTCAACAGCAACCACACGCCGTACGTGGCAATAACCAAGTTGGGCCAAGTGGATCAAAACCGCATCCTACTATTAGTAACTCGACCTCAACTTCAACCGCAAGCTCGGCCTCGACGACATCGACAACCCGTCGCCGTCGAGCTGGGTTTGAGTTAAATATCAACCATGCTACATTACTGAATCGTCGGGCGAAGCAGCAGCAACATCCTTCCATGATGCTGGATCAGCAACAGCAACAGGAATCTCCAGCCATGGCCATCTAGAGAACACAATATTACAATGTTTTCTATTACTATTGCTTCTTTTTTTTTATCCCATCTCCTTTTCTTTTTTTTTTTTTTGCTCAGTGATTGTTGCTCATTCCTATTCCTGTATCAATAGTTGTAATTATTAACCTCAAAAAGAACTAGCAAACAAAAAAAAAAAAAAAAAAAAAAAATTGACGATAATGATGATGATGAACATTGGCCATCTGTGATCAATTATAGTCAAGATAGAGTGAACAACGTGGGAAAATACTATTTTTGCATCTATACTCGAGTTTAATCGATAATAAATCGTTGCTATATGTTTTTATTAATGAGCAACTATTGATATGGCATCAAAATTGAGTGGGCAGATGGATGGATGGGCGAATCAATTGTGTTCGACAGGTAGTTACTCAATAGTCAAGATCTCGGTCTAGCGTTGCTGTTATTCTAGAAAGGGCGCTTCCGAAGATAAAACATTTGTACATGTACACAGGTCCTTCAAGAACAAACTTTCAAAAGGCTTATAAATGCTTATTTTAGTTTCCATTTCTGTTTGTCTGTCGCCCTTTCTGATTCAATGAAAGTGGATGCGAAGGGAAAGAGGAGAAAATCCATAAGGGGTTTATGTGGGCCCTGCGGAAGGAAAAAACAAAACAATTGCTCACGAGCGCATATTTCTCCAGAGAACAGACACGACTCCACATCCATACCTATTTACTATTTAAACCTTTTTCTTTGCTTGCACTTGTCCATCACTTCTTTTCACTCCCTATTCCCTACTCTTGTTCGCTCTAATACCTCCTCCCTCCCCTTCTGTGCCCATGACCTTGACTATTGTTCTTCAACAAGCACGCCGTGGTGTTGCAAAGGTATTCATTAAATTTTCTCCTTTAACGTTTGTTACATGTTTATTCCCACGGGTCAGATATCCACATTCTGTAACTTGTTTCGAAAAGTCTTTTCTTTTGGAAACAGAAAAGTAAGGGACAACACGGCGTCTGTGGAAAACCCTCATCTTCCTCATCAACCTACATTGTCAACAACAGAGCACAATTGACACTGAAAATAACTCATTCAACATTGGCCCATGAAGATGTCGTTTTTTCCTACACTTCTCATATTCCTCATGTTACACCTTTCGTGCACCACGCTGACGTTTTTTTTTTTTATTTTTTTATTTTTTATTTTTTTTTTTATTGAGTTTAGAAGGTGACCATTACTGCCTTCACTACCACAATCGGCCGCCAATTCTCTATATTCCGCCCCGTCTATAAGCAGGCAGCTGCTGATGATGAGCTGGTCGAGAACTTGAGCAAAGTTTATCCTTCAGCGGAGGAAGCTGTCAAGGATATCCCTTCAGGTTCGACTCTGATGGTTGGAGGATTCGGACTCTGCGGTATTCCAGAGAATTTGATCGCAGCATTGAAGAAGCGTGCTTCAGACTGTAAGGACTTGATTGTAGTTTCTAACAATGCTGGCGTGGATGATTTTGGATTGGGACAGCTCCTGCGTACCAAACAGGTATGAACTCGTATAAATATTTCAGCTACTACTTTTCCCCACAACAGTCTCGTAATGTGGAATGTGAAAACGATGTAAATGTCTCTGTAAAGTGAAATAATCTAACAGCATATCTGTACTCCGTATTCTGTCTTGTTCAATCATATCTTCGTATAGATCAAACGCATGATCAGCAGTTATGTAGGCGAGAACAAGGAGTTTGAGCGCCAGTACCTCTCTGGAGAGCTCGAGGTTGAGTTGACTCCTCAGGGTACTCTAGCAGAGCGTGTTCGTGCTGGCGGTGCTGGTATCCCAGCTTTCTTCACTCCTACTGCTTATGGAACTGAAGGTATGCACACAAGGTCAATCATCACTTTAGGGTTTTAGATGTATAGCGTTCTATCTTTGCTCGGTCGGGGCACTGCAGCATGAGAACACAATCTCTCTCTTTACCTTCACTTGACTGCACTGAGATTCATGAGAAATGATAATGGCTTTATTCATCAGACTTGCTTCAATAACTCATCTATCTGTTCTCTTTATTCTAACTTACGGGATTGGGACTCTAATAGTTCAAACTGGTGAGCTCACAATCAAGTATAGTCCGGATGGCAAGCCTTTGATCCGCAGCAAGCCTAGAGAAGTGCGCGAATTTAATGGCCGCAAGTATATTATGGAAGAGGCCATCGTTGGAGACTACTCATTGGTCAAAGCCTGGAAGGGTGATGCCTATGGAAACCTAATCTTTAAGGGATCTGCTATGAACTTCAATCCGGTCATGGCGAAGGGTTCCAAGAATTGCATTGCCGAGGTAAAAAAAAAAAAAAAAAAAAAAAAAAAAAACGGTCAGAGTAGATGGTACAATATGAACTTTACGAAGGACGACGCAAGCTGAGCAAATTATAACAGATGAGAATGGCCTTTCCTGTTGGTTATCAAACTAGGTCGAGGAAATCGTTCCCGTTGGTTCTCTCAGACCCGAGGACATTCACTTGCCTGGCATCTTCGTAAAGCGCATCATCCAGGGTAAGAACTATGAAAAGAGGATTGAACGTCTCACCTTGACTGAGGACAAACCTGTCGGCGTTACCAATACCTCTCCTGTGGTTGATGAAAGGGATGAAGCTGCTCGTCGTCGTGAGAAGATCGTTCGCCGTGCCGCTAAGGAGTTCAAGAACGGCATGTATGTCAACTTGGGTATTGGTATGCCCATGCTTGCGTCCAACTACCTCAAGAAGGGCGTTGCTGTCCACTTGCAAAGCGAGAACGGTATCCTTGGTTTTGGTCCCTTCCCCAAGCCTGGTGAACAGGATCCTGATCTGATCAACGCTGGAAAGGAAACTATCACACTTCTACCTGGCGCCTCACTCTTCTCAAGTGATGATTCGTTTGCAATGATTAGAGGATCACACGTAGATTTGACTATTTTGGGAGCATTGCAGGTGTCGGCCAAGGGTGATTTGGCCAACTGGATCATCCCCCGAAAGATGGTCAAAGGAATGGGAGGGGCCATGGATCTAGTCGCCAGTCCCGGTACCCGTGTTGTCGTGACGATGGAGCATCTGGCAAAGGGCGGCAAGCATAAGATCCTAGAAGAATGTACATTACCTCTGACTGGCGTTGGTTGTGTTGATAGAATTATCACAGACCTGTGTGTGTTTGATGTCAAGGATGGCAACCTTGTATTGACCGAGTTGATGGCGGATGTTTCATTGGACGATGTGAAGCGTGGAACAGGTGCCAAATTTACGATCTCCCCCGACCTCATCCAGAACTAGACAAATAGCATCCCACTCTCCTTTTGTAAAAAAATATAAACACAATTTATTATTATTCCAGGCTTGTAAGATGTTGAGACAACAGGATGAATTCTCCTGACCAATCAGGCCGTGCTGAGGACTATAAGGAAAAGAAAGGAAAAAAGGCTGTGCACTAAAAGAAAATAAGGCAAGCGTGCATCAAGGGGGAGCGCAACAGAACATAATGGAAACTTGATGGAACACAATCGAAAACAACAGAAAAAAGAATGTAGAATTTTGTGGACAGAGAGACCAATGTTTTAGAAGGAGATCGAAAAAAAAGTGTCTTCGCCCACTCATAAATTCTGACACTTCAACTGCTGGGAATAGATAAATAGCTTTTCTTCACTTCTCTTTTTTCATCACTTTTCTTTCCTTTCTTTTCCCTACCTTTTCTCGCAGACAGACTGCATTACACCCCACTCATCTCTCACGCTCTCATTCCACTTTGAAAGTGAAAAGGAATCATTTCTGCTCAATTCACACCCATAAACAACACAGTCAACTTTCATATATATAACCATGTCGACCGAAACATTTTCATTCCAGGTAGGACACCCACCTCCTTATTTACCATTGGCCTCAAGCCCTTGAGTGCTCGATAACAGTAAAAAGCAATGATGTGATTATTGATCCAGACCATTACTTTTCGCTTGTTAAATTATATAGGCTGAGATCTCTCAGTTGATGAGCCTGATCATCAACACTTTCTACTCGAACAAGGAGGTCTTTCTGCGTGAGCTGGTCTCGAACGCATCCGATGCCCTCGATAAGATCCGCTATGAAGCCTTGACTGACCCTTCCAAGCTTGATTCAGAGAAGGAGCTTTTCATTCGCATCACTCCTGACAAGGAGAACAAGATCCTCTCGATCCGCGATACTGGTATTGGTATGACCAAGGCTGATCTCGTCAACAACCTTGGTACTATCGCCAAGTCTGGTACTAAGGCTTTCATGGAGGCCCTTAGCAGTGGTGCCGATATCTCCATGATTGGTCAGTTCGGTGTCGGTTTCTACTCAGCCTACTTGGTGGCTGAGAAGGTCCAGGTCATCTCGAAGCATAATGATGACGAGCAATACATTTGGGAGTCGGCTGCCGGCGGTTCCTTCACCATCACCCGTGACACTGTCAATCCTCCTCTTGGTCGCGGTACAGAGATGCGTCTCTTCATGAAGGAGGATCAGCTCGAGTACCTCGAGGAGAAGAGGATTAAAGAGATTATCAAGAAACACTCCGAGTTTATCGGATATCCAATTCAACTTGCTGTTGAGAAGGAAACCGAGAAGGAGGTTGAGGACGATGAAGAAGAGGAGGTCAAGGAGAGCGATTCTAAAATCGAGGAGATTGAAGACGAAGATGAGAAGAAGGAAAAGAAGAAGAAGACTATCAAGGAGAAGAAGATTGAGAATGAGGAGCTCAACAAGACCAAACCCCTCTGGACCCGCAATCCCGAGGATATCACCAACGAGGAGTATGCCACCTTCTACAAGTCATTAACAAATGACTGGGCCGATCATATGGCTGTCAAGCACTTTGCCATTGAAGGTCAGCTCGAGTTCCGTGCCATTTTGTTCGTCCCCAGCCGTGCTCCTTTTGACATGTTCGAGACCAAGAAGAAGCGCAACAACATTAAGCTGTACGTCCGCCGTGTCTTCATTATGGATGATTGCGAGGACCTTATCCCTGAGTGGCTGAACTTTATTAAGGGTATCGTGGACTCTGAGGATCTGCCCCTGAATATTTCCCGTGAGATGCTTCAGCAGAACAAGATTCTCAAGGTCATCCGCAAGAATCTTGTTAAGAAATGTCTCGAGATGTTTGCTGAGATTGCTGAGGATAAGGAGCAGTTTGCTAAATTCTACGAAGCCTTCTCTAAGAACATCAAGTTGGGCATCCATGAGGACTCTCAGAACCGTGCTAAGCTCGCTGATTTGCTCCGTTATCACTCCACAAAGTCGAGCGACGAGATGACATCACTCAAGGACTATGTCACTCGCATGCCCGAGAAGCAGAAGAATATTTACTACATCACTGGTGAGTCTCGCACTGCTGTTGAGAACTCACCTTTCATTGAGGTCTTGAAAAAGAAAGGCTTTGAGGTCCTCTTCATGGTCGACCCTATTGATGAGTACGCTGTAACCCAACTTAAGGAATACGATGGCAAGAAGCTGGTTTCTGTCACTAAGGAAGGACTTGAGCTTGAGGAGGATGAGGAGGAGAAGAAGGCTCGCGAAGCCGAAGAGAAGTCGTACGAAGGTCTCTGCACACAAATCAAGGAGATCTTGGGTGACAGAGTTGAGAAGGTCTTGATTTCCAACCGCATCTCTGAATCACCTTGCGTTCTCGTCACTGGTGCTTTCGGTTGGTCCTCAAACATGGAGCGTATCATGAAGGCCCAAGCTCTCCGTGACTCCTCTATGTCTTCCTATATGGCTTCCAAGAAGTCTTTGGAGCTGAATCCCAAGAATTCGATTATTAAGACTCTTAAGGCCAAAGTCGATGCCGACAAGAATGACAAGACCGTCAAGGATTTAACCTTGTTGATGTACGATGTTGCCCTCATTGTTTCTGGCTTCAGTATCGATAAGACTGATGTCTTTGCAGACAGAATCAACCGAATGATCAAGCTGGGCTTGGCTATTGATGATGATGAGGAAGAGGCTTCTACTGCAGATATGCCAGCTCTTGAGTCTCAAGATGTTGTAGAGGCTTCCGAGATGGAGGAGGTTGATTAAACAGCGGCCTATTAGAATTTTAATCATTAGTTTCATGTTCATAGTATCATTGCATGGCGGTTGTAATTAGTTCTTTATTTTTTTTCCTATTCGCCAAAATAAATGCAGTCTGATCATCTCTATTACTGTATATTTGCATTTGTATATATATATGTATATTTGGTGACAGGCTTCGGGGATTGAAATACAAATGAAAATCAACATCCAGCCATAGGGACAACTCTACATGAACGTGTGTCATTTTGCTAGCTTTGCTTTTTCTGATCCTTCAGCTTTCAGCAGCTTTCCAAGATGTAATGGAGAAAACCTTGTCTAAAGGACAAGAAATGTGACATTAGTACATGTAAAATGAAATTGTATCTGCATCCCATTTCATCGTAAAAGAGGAGATATGCTTCGCCTTTAGAAGAGCCCTTTCGATCCAAGCTATTTCACGGATCAGCATTAAGTTGGTTTGTTGGAGCATGATCATTGGTGACTTTCTTTTTTTACTTGAGCGAAAATTGTCCCCCAGATCGCAGTATTGCCATTGGATGCTTTATTTTTTTTTTATTTTCTTTCAAGGTTGGATACGTGTAACATTCTGGAGGCTTTCTTTGCAGTGATAAATTGCATGTTGACACGTCAACAGTGCTATGTAGTAGCCAATCAGGTGTTGCCATATCAGGTCTCCCTGTTTCTTGAATTTATTTCTGTATTGGACTGTGTTCTATGGCCTTCTGTGTCCCAGAGCACGTACAAAAAAGCTTAAACGCGCTTTGTTTGCTGGCAAAGCCTGGCTTTCTTCCTTCTCTGGTTACAACAAACCAGCCTATATATATTCTCCCTTCTCTCTCTTTTTCTTTCTTTCTTTTTTTTTTTTCCTCATCATCAGTCTCCACCACTTCTGTTCTTTCCCTCCTTTCTTCACCTCATCTTCCATCCTCATCTCTTACGACTCCAACTCATGTCAAAGTTCATCAAGAGCGTTCTCGCTCTGGTCACTGTGGCATTGGTCTGCATGGTCGCTATTACGACCGTCAAAGCCGATGCTGACGAGACCCGCGAGTCCTATGGCACTGTCATTGGTATCGGTAAGTCAATATACTATCTCTCACACACTTTTACCCGTGTGATCATGCAAAAAAAGTCTGTACAAAGCTGTCTTGAACAGATCCAGCGTGTATTATAAAGAAAGAAAAATGAAGGCGATCAACTACCGCAATAATATCGAGGACAGATTCGTGGAGAAGCCCTTCTCATAGGAGCAGTAGCAGCAAGATCAGTTACATATTTTTCCCTTTTTTACTATGATCTGATACTCAGTGGCTATGGAGTGGGTTAAAGAGCGCAGAGCAACTATTCTGCAAATGCCTCGATTGCGTTCATTTTCAATCTCCCCCTTCCTTGAATCGAAAATTCATCACTAACAACCGCCTCTCTTGTTTTTGCCTGTCGCTTGTTTTTTATAATTAACCAAATAGATCTTGGAACCACCTACTCCTGTGTCGGCGTCTACAAGAATGGACGCGTTGAAATTATCGCCAATGATCAAGGTCATCGTATCACTCCCTCCTATGTCGCATTCACTGAGGACGAGCGTCTTGTCGGAGATGCCGCCAAGAATCAGTACGCTGCCAACCCCACCAACACAATTTTTGATGCCAAACGTCTGATTGGTCGCCGTTTCGATGATAAGGATGTCCAGAATGATATTAAGCACTTCCCATTCAAAGTCAAGAGCAAAGGTGGCGCTCCTGTCATCCAGGTCGAGGTCAAAGGAGAGCCAAAGACCTTCACGCCTGAGGAGATTTCCGCTATGGTTTTGGGCAAGATGAAGGAGATTGCCGAAGCCTTCCTTTCCAAGAAGGTTACCCACGCCGTCGTCACTGTCCCCGCCTACTTCAACGACGCTCAGCGTCAGGCTACTAAGGATGCCGGTGCTATTGCTGGCTTGAACGTCCTCCGTATTGTCAACGAACCCACCGCCGCCGCAATCGCTTACGGTTTGGACAAGAAGGATGGTGAGCGCACTATTCTCGTCTATGATCTTGGTGGTGGTACTTTTGATGTCTCTCTTTTGTCGATCGACGACGGTGTCTTTGAAGTTCTCGCCACGTCTGGTGACACTCACTTGGGAGGAGAGGATTTCGACCAGCGTGTTATTGATCACTTTGTCAAGCAATACAAGAAGAAGAACGGCAAGGATATCACCAAGGATCTCAAGACCATGGGCAAGCTCAAGCGTGAGGTTGAGAAGGCCAAGCGCACTCTTTCTTCCCAGATGTCTGTCCGTATTGAGATTGATTCTTTCCATGAAGGTAATGACTTTTCCGAGACCTTGACCCGCGCCAAGTTTGAGGAGCTCAACATGGATTTGTTCAAGAACACAATCAAGCCTGTCGAGCAAGTCCTCAAGGATGCCGGCCTCGAAAAGAGCGATATTCATGACATTGTCCTCGTTGGTGGTTCTACTCGTATCCCCAAGGTCATCTCTCTTATTGAGGACTTCTTTGGTGGTAAGAAGGCATCCAAGGGTATTAATCCTGATGAAGCTGTCGCTTATGGTGCCGCTGTTCAGGGTGGTGTCCTCTCTGGTGAGTCTGCCGCTGATTCCGTCCTTCTTTTGGATGTCAACCCGTTGACCCTCGGAATTGAAACCACTGGAGGTGTTATGACCAAGCTTATTCCCCGCAACACTGGTATCCCTACCAAGAAGTCTCAAATTTTCTCTACCGCCGCCGACAATCAGCAGACTGTTTTGATTCAGGTCTTTGAGGGAGAGCGTGGTATGACTAAGGACAATAACCAGCTCGGCAAGTTTGAGCTGACCAACATTCCCCCAGCTCCTCGTGGTGTTCCTCAGATCGAGGTCACTTTTGAGATTGATGCCAACGGTATCTTGCGTGTCTCTGCCTCTGACAAGGGCACTGGCAAGACTGAGAGCATCACCATCACTAACGACAAGGGCCGCCTTTCTGACGAGGAAATTGAACGCATGATCAAGGAGGCTGAGCAGTTTGCCAGCGAGGATCAGGCAATCAAGGAACGTGTTGAAGCCAAGAACGTTCTCGAGAACTACCTTTACTCTGTCAAGAACCAGGTCACTGATGACTCTCAGTTGGGAGCTAAGATTGACGCTGATGATAAGAAGACCATCTTGGATGCCATTGCCACCAAGATCTCGTGGCTTGAGTCCGAGGGTGCCTCTGCCACTAAGGAGGAGCTTGATGAGAAGAAGGAGGAGATTGAGGCCATTGTTAACCCCATCACCTCTAAGCTCTACGGCTCCTCCGGCGGCTCCGGCACTCCTCCTAGTGAGGAGATGCCTTCGCACGACGAGCTTTAAAAAAAATGCATTCTCTCCCCTCGGGCAGATTCTTTTTTCTTTATCGTAAAATAATATTTTTGCCAGCTCATTCTTTTTTTTTTCTGCTTGTACAGTAATCAAATCCCCAATAAAGTAAAGAAAAAAAATCTTTTTGAAATAAACCATAGCCTTGAAACTACATGAAAAAGCCTAAGTCCACTTCCAGATCGACAGAACATTATAAATACATAAATACATTCATGTATATATATGTTTTTACTACATTTCTCTTACTGGAATCTGTTTCTGAACTAGAGGAGACTTTACAGGTACCTCTGTTCTGGTTGTTTTCTCCTTCGGTCACAGGCATCATGATGGCCCTCCCTGCTGTCCATAGACTAGCCAGCCATGACTGATCTCACGTCTTGCGGGTTGGTATGAAAATGATCATAATCAAGTATAGATTTACAAGTATACAAAACAAAATTCCCCTGTTTGCCGCGGGATCAGTAATCAAGCCAAACTGCTTATCTTGAATACGATTTAACGTGTTTGCTATTGGAGAAAGCGTAGTTTAATTATGTCTCATTAATGCATTTTCCTTTCTGTAAATGCTTGCATTTGAGCATTGAGCCAAAGAGCAGGTCTGCATTCTACCCACATGGTGCATCTTTCTTTCTTTCTTCTTTTTTTTTTTTGCATCCCTTTTCCATTCTTTTTTTTTTTAATCTTCTCTTCCATCGTCTTGAATTACAAAACTCGCCTACAACTTTCACATTTCCACATCTCCATACACACATATCTCAGTACTTGAAACAAAACATGGCACCAGTCCAGATCGGAACCGGTATCGGCATTGCCAACCTCCCCAACCAACGTCATAAAATTGTCGCCAAGAATGGTGCCAGCTTCACCTTGATGGTTTGCGGTACATGTCAAGATAACAATGATAAAACTTGTTTGCTGTTATCAAGGGCGGTGACTATGATATACATCAGTTCTCTAATAAGCTGTTGTGGCCTTCTAATCTGATTCTTAGGAGAGTCTGGTCTTGGTAAAACTACTTTTATCAATACTCTTTTCACCACCACAATTAAAACTCCCAAGACCTATAAGCGTCGTTTCAACAAGTCGACTGAAAAGACTGTCGAGATTGAGATCATTCGTGCTGGTAAATAGTCTTTTTTTTTTTCTTTTTTTTTTTTTGCTTGAAATTTGAGTTTGACTTCAGGATCAAAAGCATCGACGGGGGCATTGCAAAACACAGGACACAGCTCGACTTTAATTGGCATCAGTCGGGTTTGATACTCTTCCCCTCCAAAGAAAAAAAAAGGCTCCTCTCCTCTTACTACAGTATACGTTGACGCGTTCCTGTGGACCTTGTTTTTTTGCTTTTGGATTTTTATTCTTTTTTAGTTTCTTGAAGAGCATTTTTTATTAGTCCTTTTTTACTTGGTGCACCTGTTCAAATTTGTTAAATCCTCTATTTTTATATTTCAGTGATGGCTCACAAAGAGGAAAAAAAAAATCTCTTGTTGGTTGTCACTGGCTCTACTCAAATCTACTACTGCAAAAACGGCACTGGCTGACAAAGTAGAGCAAAAAGACAATATGCACTAGAAGATGTTTGGAGCCAATAATCCATTATCGTGCTTCCTATAATGATAATAAGCAACAACAATAACAAAAATAGGCAAGTAATACTCATGACATTTGCATTTTCTACTGTTATATTAGAGCTGGAAGAGAAGCAGTTCAATGTCAAATTGTCTGTAATCGACACTCCAGGATTTGGAGACTATACCAACAATCGTGATAGCTGGATGCCTATTGTAGATTTTATTGATGATCAACACGAGTCATACATGCGCCAGGAACAGCAGCCCAAGCGTCATGAGCTGAGCGACATGCGTGTTCATTGCTGTCTATACTTCATTCGACCCACCGGACATACCTTGAAACCTTTAGACATTGAAATAATGAAGCGTCTGGGAACACGTGTCAATCTCATCCCTGTCATTGCCAAAGCCGATACCTTGACACCTACTGACTTGCACAAGTTCAAGAAACGGGTACGATATTGTGTTCTTTCTAGATGATATACCTTTGTTCAGTTTAGAACTGAGAGTATTTACTAGACACTGTTAATGTCTTTCTTATCATTTAGATCTTGGAGGTCATCGCTGCTCAAAACATTTCTTGCTACACCTTCCCTCTCGAGAGCGATGATGAGGCCAGCACCAAGCGCAACATGAGCATTATGGTATTTAGGAGTTGAGCTCAACGTGAACCACTTATATTACAGTGAAAAAAAATAGTTGTATTGCTGACTAACCTCAGAATATGTCCTGTCGTTTTGTAGGCTGCTCTGCCTTTTTCCATCATTGGTAGTACTGAAGACGTTGTCACTATGGATGGTCGTACTGTAAAGGGTCGTCAGTACTCTTGGGGAGTTGCAGAAGGTATGATTTATGGATATACCAGGGGGAAGGCAGATTGTCTCGCATATTTTCTGATCCTAATATCATACCTTTAATATTCCTTCACTCAATAGTCGAGAATGAGGACCACTGCGATTTTAAAAAGTTGCGACAGCTACTTATCCGTACTAACATGTTGGATCTAATTAGTTCGACCGAGGAGGTTCACTATGAGAATTATCGTAATACTCAGATGGAAACTCGTAAAATTGGAGAGCCAAAGTATGATCATTATTTCTATTTTTTTTTTTTCTTTCTTTTTCATTATCTTTTGCTTGGATGAAGTGTCGAGAAAAAAGAAAAAGACTAATTTTTTTTTTTAGGGCCAAGACTGTGACCAATCCTAAGTGGAAAGAGGAGGAGGAGGCCCTCCGTAAGCGGTTCACAGAACAAGTCCGTCTGGAGGAAAATCGGTTCCGTTCGTGGGAACAACAGCTCATTGCTGAGCGTGACCGCCTCAACAAGGATTTAGAGGCCGAACACTCACACATCAAAGCCCTGGAAGCTGAGTTGGAGGCAATGCAAGCTGGTCTTTCTCCTAAGCGCAAGTAGACAGGGAGAAATTGTTATATCCTTTTTGCCCCCGTTTCTTAATGATATCCGATCCGTATAATTTATAAACAAAGTATATTCTATTCACCATAATCATGCACTTCTAATAAAAGTTTTTTTTAGGCACCTGCAGCTCAAAAAAGAGCTCTAATTATAAAAAAAAAAAAGATGGACCAGTCCCTGAATGGTGCAACGTTTTTTCTTTTTTGTAGAAACATGTCTCTTAACCAAACAAACAAACAAACAAACAAACAAGCATGTGGTTGACATGCAGTATCATCTTTTTTTCATCATCTGCTTCTGTTTTAGTTTCTTTGCTTAATTCTCTTACGAGAAGGGATGATAGAAGGATATAAAAATCTGTGTTGAACTTCAATTAGGCGTAGAAAAAGGAAAAGAAAAAAAGGAAAAGTACTTTAAAAGAATCTAGTGCTTTAGATATCCATATCTTGGGCAATGTCATCCTCATACTCGACATCATCATCTTCGACAGTGGCGTCCTGGTACTGCTGGTACTCAGAGACCAAGTCATTCATGTTAGATTCTATTTAATCACATTAAAGAAGAAAAAGAATTAATACATTGATTGATGTTCCTTCCACATTTTTTATGTTTATGTTTGTGTTACGTATAAAACCGTTTTGAGTAACGTACCAGCTTCAGTAAATTCCATCTCGTCCATGCCCTCGCCAGTGTACCAATGCAAGAAAGCCTTGCGACGGAACATGGCAGTGAACTGCTCGGAAATACGCTTGAACAACTCCTGAATGGCAGTAGAGTTACCAATGAAGGTTACCGACATCTTGAGACCACGAGGAGGAATGTCGCAGACAGCGGTCTTGACATTATTAGGGATCCACTCAACAAAGTATGAGCTATTCTTGGACTGGACGTTAAGCATCTGTTCATCAACTTCCTTGGTCGACATACGTCCACGGAACATGGCAGCAACGGTCAAATAACGTCCGTGGCGGGGGTCAGAGGCAGCCATCATGTTCTTGGCATCGAACATCTGCTGGGTCAATTCGGGAACAGTCAAGGCACGGAATGACTGCGAGTTATTGGCAGTCAAGGGGGCGAAGCCAACCATGAAGAAGTGCAGACGAGGGAAGGGGACTAAGTATTTCAGTTAGACAACAGTTTAAGCCAGTCACTATTAGTAATTTCTCCCCATATTCTTATTCCTTGCCATTGGGGCCTCATCGATGCCCTGTAGATCCTCATTACTTTGTGTTTGCAATAATTAAAGCATGATACTTACCCAGGTTGACAGCCAGCTTTCTCAAATCAGCATTGAGCTGACCAGGGAAGCGGAGAGAGGTGGTGATACCACTCATGACAACAGAGACCAAATGGTTGAGATCGCCATAGCTGGGAGCAGTGAGTTTGAGAGTGCGGAAGCAGATATCATACAAAGCTTCGTTATCGATACAGAATGTCTCGTCAGAGTTCTCAACCAACTGGTGGACAGACAGGGTGGCGTTGTAGGGCTCGACGACTGTGTCAGAAACCTAGAAAATGTGAATAATTACGACATACATTTTTAGTTTGAGTTGGCGTGGAATCTGGTTGTCCCACTACATCTGATGAGTATTAGAAGATACATGGCAACTGTACAAAGAAAAATAAAATAAAAGATAACCAAATAACCAATACAAAGATTAGAGCACCAGGTGCCAAATAGGGTTCACCCTCCTCAAGTTAACTAGCGGGATACTTGGACTCATTCTCTTAATAAGAGCATAGGTAACACCAAGTTAAAGCAACTAACGACTAATGCAATGTAGTAGAGCACCATCTATGACTATGTTGCTTTACATGCAGGACGAAAAAGGACAAGTTTCTAGCCACTAAAGTCCTCAAAAGTTGAATGGTCCATCTCCAAAAAAAATAAAATAGCAATACCCAATAAGCTTCTAGAGTCACTCTCCAACTTTAGAAGCTCTCAACTGCATCCCTCCCTTCCCTCCCCTAATCTCCCACCTAAAAAAAAATATCGTTTACCAAGTCGGAGACAAAAATAAGAAGTAAAGGCAATCACACATCAAACTCGTATAAAGTAAGATATAAAAAAAAGACTTCCCACTCTGTTACTATTGGGTGTCCAGGGGTTTGAATATCATGCAAATCAGGAGACAGGTTAACCATAAAAAACTAAAAGCATACACGCCGAAATAAACCCAATCAAGTAAAAAAAAAAAAAAAAAAAAAAACTAATAGAAGAATGAAAGGATGCAAAATGATCGGGCGATTGTCTAGAGCGTCCACAAAGAAATTTGAAATGAGGAATCATTTACCTTAGGTGAAGGCATGACTGAGAATGTGCACATCATGCGATCAGGGTACTCCTCACGAATCTTCGAGATCAGAAGGGTACCCATACCGGCACCAGTGCCACCTCCAAGAGAGTGTGTGATTTGGAAACCCTGCAGGCAGTCGCAAGATTCAGCCTCCTTGCGGACAACATCAAGGACTGAGTCAACTAGCTCGGCACCCTCTGTATAGTGACCCTTGGCCCAGTTGTTACCTGCACCACTCTGACCAAAAATGTAGTTATCGGGGCGGAAAAGCTGACCAAAGGGACCGGCACGGACGGCATCGATGGTACCGGGCTCCAAGTCGACGAGAACAGCACGGGGGACGTACTTTCCACCAGTAGCCTCGTTGTAGTAGACATTGATGCGCTCGAGTTGAAGGTCAGAGTCGCCGTTGTAGACACCACTGGGGTCGATGCCATGTTCTTCACTGATAACCTCCCAGAACTTGCCTCCAATTTGGTTACCGCATTGACCGGTTTGCAAGTGCACAATCTCACGCATGATGAATTATAATGTAGTGTTGGATGAGAGGAGAAAGATGGATGATGGGGATGTAGAGGGTCAAAGTATAAAAAGTAAAAAAAAAAAAAAGATGATGAAGATTAGACAGAAAAAGCTCAACACGAAAAAAAAATACATAAACAACTGAGTAGAGAAGGTTCGCGCTGTAGTTTATACGATCATATTGGATACCACACGTGCTATGTATTGCGCACGTGCAAAGTGCTGTGTGTGTAACCAGCGCATCGTCAAAGAACCATAGAAGACACGGGTGAAGATCGTAAAGTCCCGATACCGACTAGATCTTCGAGTGTTCTTTATCATCTTACTAACGAGGTCATGGGCTAGTCAGATGCTCTCCAATGTTACAGTTTTAACGCCACATACAAGTCGATACCTCTTTTCTTTTTTCTTTTCTTTGCGCTTTTCCAATCCTACAGCTTGTCTTTCTAGATATCAATGACACACATCAGGAGTATACAGCTACCTGGATATGTGGGTATCTCAGACATTGTGTCAGGATGCCGCCAGTGAATAGGCTTGGAAAGTCCAATCGATGGGACCTGAAAAATAGAAATATTGAGGTCAGGAACGAGACGTGAAGGGCACAAATAGTCTAAAAATGTAAAAATACTTTACCCACATGCACTTCACCATTCTTTCTTTACTCTGTCTCGCCTCTTTTCGACTACTTCTTCACTCTCTTTTTTCTTCCTCCCTGTAACCTGGTAAGGACATGCTATTAATAACCTAGAACTTTTGGTGTCACATCTGGGGAAGACTTTCAGGATCTTTTTTGAAATATGAACAAAATCAATGTGAATTCTGACATGACCCTCAATTTCATTCAACATTTTCACCAAGCTATTGTAGTTGAATGAGATTCAGCATACATCATCAAACTAAAGAAAAAAAAAAAAAGACTTATTTCATACTACTCATGTCTGCTTTTGCATTAAGAGGCTGAATGGATATAACAGTAACGCTGATAGAATTCAGAGCTATGGGAAAATTTACTCTTTTGCGATCAGTATCTAGCCTTTAGAATCACAAAGCTTGTGCTATATTATCCACCATTTATTAAATCCATCGATATTATACAAGCAATCACATTAGGCTCATATAAACCATTCAGCCATGGTCTCGTCGATTATGTCGTCAAGCAGCTCGAACGAAGAATCCATTGAGCGTTACAAGCGCATCTTTAATCGGTTTGCGTCTGTTGAAAAGAATGGCGAAAAATTCATGACCAGCGATGATTTTGTCAACGCTATCGCCCCGGGCGAAGATTACAAGCGGTTGCAACGATCGCAATATGCCGTCCTGTTCAATGTGGCAGATCAATCTAGACATGGTCTCCTATCTTTGTCAGATTTGTAAGTTTCTCGGCATCTTTATCAATGGCATCAGCGGACACGTCATGATCAACCAAGAGAACTACTGCATTATTTAAAGGCTCAGAGTAAACAGGACCCTTCCATCGCTTATTAAGTTTGACATTAACCTGTCTTCGCATGAACACCAAGCAGCTAAAAAAAAAAAAAAAAAAAAAAAAAAAAGAACTACAACGGAGAAAGGAAACAGGAAACGAGCCAAACAACCTTGCATGTACGACAGAGCGTGTAGCAGCACCAGAAAGGCCTTCTTTTGTAACTTGAGAGAGCAAATCAAACTAAACTGTCTACGGTACTCACTGCAGTCGCGCTTGACAATGACGAACTGAGGGAAAAAGAGGAATAATAGCATTATGTGATGGAAATCATTGTCCGACTCTGTCATCATATCGTATATCCACTACTACTTTAACATGATGGTCACTAAAACGACTTCTCACACGCTTTATCTTGTTTAAAAAAAAAAAAAAAAAAAAAAAAAAAAGTGTTGTATTTGAAAACTTATTATCTCTACCGGATGCAGAATACGAAATCGCCTTTCGACTTTTTGATACTGCGGGTACCGGTGCCATCACACGAGATCAGTTCAAGCAAATCTTAACTGCCAATATTGGAAAGGATGCGATTCCTTTTGATTTCGATTGCGAATGGCTCCGGCTCTATGCAGGAAGCAAAGACAGCCCACATGATATGCCGTACAAGGAGTTTACGCAACTCTTAAAGGGCCTTCAAGCAGAACGTCTACGCCAGGAATTCCGATACTACGACAATGAAGAGACTGGCTATATCACACCCGATCAATTCAAGAAAGTGGTGATCGACATCGCTGGCCACAAACTCTCAGAACATGTTCTCGATAACCTTCCAACCTTATGCAATCTTTACTCAGGGAACAAGGTGTCGTTTGCAAACGTCATGGCCTTTTACAATGTAATTCGTGAAATGGACATGGTTGAGCGCGTGGTCCGCAAGGCGATCGAGAATAGTAAAGACGGCACTATCACTAAAGCTGATTTTCTGAATACCGCCTCAAAAGAGACGCGCTTCTCACTGTTTACACCTATGGAAGCCGACATCATCTTTCATTTTGCAGGGCTAGAAAACCCTTCAGGCAAATTGACGCTCAGGGACTTTTTCCGCTTATTGGAGGCAAAATGGGAACACGCACTTCCTGTTACCCATCCTTCCATCCCAGAACCTAAACACGGCGCTATTCACGAAATCCTTCTAGGCTCTTGTATGTGTTAACTTCGTTATTGCTATTCAAGAACCATATCTTGACTTACTTTGTCCATCAGGTCCTTAACTTATTTTATTTTGTTACTCTAATTCTAGATGCATTTTTGCTTGGATCTATCAGTGGTGCTGTAGGGGCAACCGTGGTTTACCCCATCGATCTCGTAAAAACACGAATGCAGAACCAGCGATCTAAGGTTGTTGGCGAACTTTTGTATAAGAACAGTATTGATTGCTTCAAGAAAGTCATCAAAAATGAAGGCGTTCTGGGATTGTACCGTGGTCTTGGGCCACAATTAGTTGTAAGTTTTTTTTTTTTTTTTTTTTTTTTTTTTTTACTTTTACACAATCATGAATAAGCCGGATTTCGTCTCATTACTCGCATTTTTTTGGATTATTGAAAATTATAGGGTGTGGCTCCAGAAAAGGCCATTAAGCTTACAATGAACGATCTTGTGCGAAAATTTCTTTCAGACAAGGATGGAAAGATTTCATTTACGGATGAGCTGATTGCTGGAGGTGTTGCAGGAGGTTCACAAGTGGTGTTCACAAATCCGTTGGAGATTGTCAAAATCCGTCTGCAGGTTGCAGGTGAGATGGTTAAGTCTATGGATCTTGGTACCCCTCGACCTGGTGCCATCACCATTGTACGAACACTAGGCCTTGTAGGACTTTACAAAGGCGCCAGCGCTTGCTTGCTCCGTGACATTCCTTTCTCTGCAATTTATTTCCCCGTGTATGCTCACTTGAAGAAAGACGTCTTCAAAGAAGGGCCTGATCACCGTCTGTCAATTGGAGAGTTGTTAACATCAGGCGCTGTTGCTGGTATGCCTGCTGCTTACTTCACAACGCCAGCGGATGTCATCAAAACGCGCTTGCAAGTCGAGGCCAAGAAGGGCCAAAGCACATACAATGGTATAATGGATGCAGCGCGCAAGATTTTCAGAGAAGAAGGCTTCCGTGCTTTCTTTAAAGGAGGGCCTGCACGAATCTTTCGCTCGTCACCTCAGTTTGGTACCACCTTGATGGTCTATGAAGTCCTTCAACGTGCATTCCCCTTTGGTGGAGAGAAGGAGGCGACACAGCAAGCTCTGACGCGGGTTGACTCTACGCATCCGGATGACCTGAGCTACTTGCAATCCAAGAACGCGCTTAAAATCCTTCTAGACGTTCACTACAAGTTTGGAATAGTACCCCCTAACACCAAAATTGCTGGTGCAACTAGTTCATAAAATACTTTTCACTCTTAAAAAAAAAGACACACCTGAAAAGCTTTTCAATCAAAAGGCAACGAGGCATGGACTTTATCCATCTACACAAACGGCTTTTTTTTTTTTTTTTTTTTTTTTTTTTTTAAAAAAAAAAAGTGTCATAGACCTATTCTACGTATACAAACTTATGCATTGCTTTCATGTCTGATTGGATTCGCGTACATGTCTTTTATTACTAATGGGGAAATACAAACTAGAATAAACCTCTACTATTTTCTTTCGCCCTCTAAGCAGCTTCCGGACTACTCTTATGCATACCCTTCACGAGATCTCTGATGCAAGCATTGTCTTTTGCTTCAACGATGGCTTCTTCTAGTTTGCCCAAGACTGCATCATAAGCATTAGTATTATTTTCCACGGAAGCGGCAAGACGCTTTGTTAGTGCTGCAATTGCTGCAAACTTGCGTTTCCTGGATATCATTGCCTGATCTTCCGAAGGAACAGCACTCGGAGGCATGAGCACACTTCCCGGATCACTCATGTATGCGATGGACGGTTTGCCGCTTGAAGACTTTCGTTGGACGGCAGCGATCTGATATACCCATGAATGGACAATACATTGAGGTCTATATTGTGCTGCATCCTCTCAGCGTCCGACTAGTCGCAGGCACGCTTTTGGGCATTATGGGTCTGTGGGAGTTGGATCTTGAGCGAATCTCTTGCATTTATAATAGGGGTTTCAAACTTAGACATTTTTTGGTTATTTGAGGGAAGCACATTTGTTTGAAACGTTCATCTATACATTCGAAATAGGTCAGCCTTCTGACAGGTGCATTTCAAATGTACTATAAAAATGAAATGGTGTATCGCGCTTTGGAGTATTTGCGTGATTGTCGTTTATGAAATGTGAAACCCCAAATGAAATGAGACTATTTTGGAAGCCATTGTTTCATTTCCTTCTCTCTGTGATCCTCTGAAAACGAAGCATATTTCTGTACTAGGCTTTGAATTAGACTTCTTTTTTTTTCATACCAGAGCACTTCGTTTCCATTACCCCAAAACGAGCCCATGCCATCCGATTAGCAAAGGCATCATGCTCGCGTCGTGGTTGTCAAAAAAAAAGTGCTTACGAATGTACTTTAGGAAGGCTTCGGCGCGTGATATCAGTGATGTTCGTTAAAGTTGCTCATGTGATTGTCATGCTTGTGGTTTCATTTTTCTAGGCCATGTGTGATGTTTGTCTTGTCTGTGGTTTTATTTATTCTCATAATGTTTCAACTGCTGCCCGTTTAAAGCACGCTCGTGATAAAGAAGTTCATGACAGGGTGAATATTGCGCAGTACCGCATAGTGAATATTGCGCAGTACCGCATAGTGAATATTGCGCACGCAGTAAACCTTCAACAACAATGATTGATGTTTGTCCTGCCCGTAGTTCTACTCCTTTTAGATTTGTTATGAGATTAGTGGTTGACCTCTGGTGGACGTATTGAATTATTACACACCTTTCTGACGTAATAAATAATAATTAGGTTTATAACAAAAAAAAATTTCTCTGATGCAACTCTTTGTTGACATTTTAATTCCACTTAACGCCATGGGTCATCTCATTACAGTTGCAACATGCTCGCTCAACCAGTGGGCTCTGGACTTCAAAGGAAACGTTGCTAGGATACTTGAAAGTATCCGGGTAGCAAAGGAGCGTGGCGCCACACTACGTATCGGCCCAGAGCTGGAGATCACGTAAGATATAAAGAAGAGTTAAGAAGTCGCGAAAAAAAAAAAAAAAAAAAAAAAAAAAAGGTGTAGGAAGAGAATGGAATTTGATCTCTTTGATCGAAATTAGGAGACTTAACTCTGTATCTTCTCTATCGATCGACATGGCGAAAATAGTGGGTACGGGTGTGCAGATCACTTCTTAGAAGGTAGGAATACAGGGATCAGATCGTGTATAAAAGCTGACAAGTAGTATGATCGGACGAAAGCTCACTAATTGCTTGGTATTTTCTAGGGGACACATATTTGCATTCATGGGAAGCCCTTGGTCAGATCTTGAGCTCTAAAGAAGCGAAAGAGATACTCTTGGATATCGGCATGTAAGGGTCGCGAACTCATCATTTCAAGCAAAAAAAAAAAAAAAAAAAAAAAAAAAAAAAAAAATCAATAGCAACATTCACATGAGAAGCAAGAAGTTGGACTATACATTAATTAGTAATCTGAACTTTTTTTTTTTTTTTTTTTTTTTTTTTTTTGTATTATATTCCGTATCAGGCCAGTTATTCATAAGAATGTAAAGTACAATTGCAGGATTCTCATCTTTAACTGTAAAATTCTGCTGATCAGACCCAAGATGTTTATGGCAAACGATGGAAACTACCGAGAGTTACGCTGGTTTACACCTTGGGCCAAACGCCACATCACTGAAGAGCACTATCTGCCTCGAATGATCCAAAAGATTACTGGCCAAGTCACCGTTCCAATGGGTGATGCTGTCATCGCAACGTACGATTCGTGTATTGGCGTAGAAGTGTGCGAGGAGATGTTCACCCCTAATAGGTATAATTTTTGATTGAAAAGTATAAGGTTGGAATGCACATTGCTTTTTTACAACACAGATAGGCTGACTCCAAAATCCTCGGATTTTAATAGCCCTCATATTGGACTCTCTCTGGATGGAGTCGAGATCATCATCAATAGTAGTAGCAGTCATCATGAGCTGCGTAAGCTACGTAGACGCATCGATCTTATTAGAGAAGCTACTTTAAAGGTATAGAAAATGACAGTGTACACATGAACATGCGATCACTGGCGCCGTTAAATTTATTGATTACTAAAATGCCTTTTATTCATTAGTGTGGAGGGATTTACCTGTATTCTAACCAACGGGGATGTGATGGTGACCGTATCTATTATGACGGATGTGCTATGATCATCGTCAATGGAGAAGTAGTTGCTCAAGGAACTCAGTTCTCAATTGGAGATGTAGAAGTCGTTACAGCTACAATTGATCTAGAGGATGTGCGCACCTTCAGATCCAGCTCTAGTAGGGGGATCCAAGCCTCCACCACCCCTAGCTTTAAGAGAATCGGAGCTAATATGGCATTATCCGACGGGCATCTTGAGGGTAACCCTGCCATTCAACCAACCACTGTTAAAACTATCTTTTATCACACTCCCGAAGAAGAGATTAGGTAAGTGATATGGCATAAAATTTACATGCAGAATATCGTTTGAGCCTTATTTTCCCTTAGACTAACAGCTTTTATTAATATATTACCTTCTTCTGTAATAGCTTGGGCCCTGCCTGTTGGTTATGGGATTATCTTCGCCGTTCCAAGGCCAGTGGGTTTTTCCTTCCGCTTAGTGGAGGCATCGACAGCTGTGCGACAGCTACTATTGTTGCATCCATGTGTCGCCTTGTTGTCAAGTCGTGCGCCAAAGGAGATCAACAAACGATTGCGGACGCAAGGCAGGTGACTGGGGAAAGTGCTGAGCACGGTTACATCCCCAAAGATCCTCAGGAGTTTGCAAGGTAAATATAAACGATTGAACTAGTGATTTCATCCTACCTTTTGAAAACTTTAACTTATCTCATTTTATTTATTTATTTATTTTTCCCTTTTTTAGTCGTATCTTCCATACTTGCTATATGGGAACGAAGAACTCATCCGATGAGACCAGAAAAAGAGCTAAACAGCTGGCTGAAACCATTGGGAGGTAATCATTCCCTGACTTTACTACTTTTCGATAAATGAATAATAATAATTTGAGACGAACTAAAAACGGATTATACTCTTTTGCCAAACAGCTACCATATAGATCTTAACATGGACACTGTCGTCACAGCGCTTCAGGTTCTCTTTACTCTAGTGACAGGCAAAACTCCTGCTTTCCGTGCACACGGTGGATCAAATGTCGAGAATCTAGCCCTGCAGAACATCCAGGCAAGAATCCGCATGGTCCTCGCCTATCTATTGGCACAGCTGTTACCGTGGGTTCGTGGTCGCAATGGATCCTTACTTGTACTTGGAAGTGCAAATGTGGATGAATGGTACAGTGAAACTGAAGAAAATCAGAGCAGAAAAGGACGAAAAAACGTCATAAAGATTAAGACAAGTTTTCTGCTCACTGCTGCTAACCAAATATTTATGGTATCTGTGGGTTTGGCTCCTAGCTTACGAGGTTACTTCACCAAATACGATTGCTCTAGTGCAGACATCAATCCCGTCGGTGGTATTGGCAAATCAGACTTGCGTCGGTTTATTGCCTATGCTGAACTGGCTTTCGAGATGCCCATTCTTGCAGAGTAAAAATTTCTTAAGTTGATGCAAAACCAATGTTCTATTTACAGCATCTCAACTCACATAGATTTTTTTTTTTCCTCAGTTTCTTGGCTGCAACCCCTACTGCAGAGCTAGAACCAATTACAGAGACTTATGCCCAGGAGGATGAAGCTGACATGGGTATGACTTATGATGAATTAACGGAATTTGGTCGTCTGCGCAAGGTGGACAAATGTGGACCATACAGTATGTTTACGAAGTTGGTGCATCTTTGGAACGATAAGATGGAAGTTGCCGAGGTATTACTTCTAGTGGCGGCCTTAATTTAACCTTCCTTGTTGGTATTTTATCTGATACTGAATTTACTAAATCTGGCCCTTTTTCTTCATCGAATCAGGTTGCAGCCAAAGTCAAGCGCTTTTTCTTCTACTATTCAATCAACCGCCATAAAATGACAACATTGACCCCAGCATACCATGCAGAGTCTTATAGCCCAGATGATAACCGATTCGATCTACGACCATTCCTATATAACACTTCATGGTCATGGCAATTTGATACGATTGACAAGACAGTTCGGGCGTTTGAACGAGAAAACAATTTAAAAAAGTAACAAATGGAATCATTCCATAATGTCTAGATGTTTAGAATGATTCATGCCTATTGAGTCTCAATAATAGATGTGATATCTATATCAGAGGTAAACCCACTCTTTTATGCTGTCTCGAGTTGGTTACGGATGGGTATGATGAAACAATAGCAAGTATAGAAAACTGCTACAATAAAACAATAAAACAAAAAGCTATAACTCTAAGTTGGTGTAAAGAATAAAACGCATACGAGCGTTTTACTTTGGCGGTGGTGTAGGAGGTAGCGGTGGAAGTTCTGTCAGCTGTGGAGAGTGAGCAGAAGAAGGAGAAACGGAGTGCTGTGGCAAAAGGGGTAATGGGCGCTGAGAAACGGATTCCAACGTTTCCTTCCCAGCTGTGGTATTTATCATGGGAGTCGAGTTACGACCGTCAGATGTCAGTTCTTCTTCATGACTTGATTCTGTCGACGATCTGGGCTCATTTGATCCAATCGAATTGCACTTCCTCCCAGTGATCTTTGATGGGAGTGAAGACAAATTTGATGCAACTGCTGATGCTGTAGCTGCAGCAACGTGAGCCAGATAGCCGCTCACGCCGATAGGCTCGATAGATACTTTGATGAACAATGTGCTATACAAATAAGGATCCCCTGAAGGGTCATGAAGCTGGATATGGCGGTAACCTTCTTGCAGGCAGTCCAATGAGATGCAATAAGACGCAATCAAATCAGAAAATTTGATGTCTTCATCTTGAACCACAAAGCGAAAGAATACAAGCTCATGATGCTCGTAATCGACACGGAACTTGAAGGTTTCTTGCCATACAGGATTGAAGCCATTATCACTCACATGACGTGTCTTGTACTTGACAGTTGGTTGCCCAGGGACTAATAGCTCTACCTCGCACAGAGGATCAATCACATCACCTGACTGTGCTTCATTAGGTCTTGGTAGTTGCTGAGCGGAGATCACCTAGATATTGCACAATGTATATCAGAAAAGACTGTTGCTACGAGATCAAATAGGGTGAACAACGCTCGCAGGAAAATACAAGGATTAAAGTTTACCTCCAGTGTAATTTCAACTGGATGTGACTTGACAAAGGTTGGGGCTTTATCGTGATTACAAATCTCTCCTGGACCAAGACGTAGTGGTGACGGCTTCAAAACATAACCGCAATGTCCATTCATAGTAAACATGGCGCTATTCATCTGCATTCCTCGGTCTTATAATAATATATGCGCAAACACAGTATATCCATACAAAAAAAAAAGAAAGAAGGAAAAAAAAATTAGATTGAAAAACCATAGAGTATATAATTTCTGAATATCTAACTTGATTAATAACTTACCATGGTTCTGATAATTCAATGCCACAACTTGAGCACCAGCAGCCCAGTGATGATGAGGGTCATAGTTTGTAGAATTGATCCTGAAGCCTGCTGGATAAACACGTGTCAAATGGGTCTTATTCATGTTGATATATTCCTGCAGTGACTGTTTGCAATGGCGCAAAGAGACCCGTTCTGAAAAGGATATGATCTTGAAAGGTGAACATCCTTCGTGTGTAAAGCCAGGGAAATGACGAGATTGACAATAAATCGAGATTTCGCTCAGTGCCTTAGCGATTCGGACCTTTTTCGTCTTTGTCTTTTTTTGCTTCACACCATCAGAGTCGCTCTCACTCTCTATTAAGAATATTACACAAATGAACTCAAATTAGACCTGGTATCTTTAAATGAGTTATATTCAACGCTACTTTTAAAAAAAAAAAAAAAAAAAAAAAAAAAAAAAAAACAAACAAACCTCGGTCAGACTCAGATTCTGTGTCAGTAGAGTATTCTTGGGTGATCGCATCTGGGGGCAGGACTTTGCTC
This sequence comes from Lobosporangium transversale, assembly GCF_002105155.1. Taxonomy (NCBI): domain Eukaryota; kingdom Fungi; phylum Mortierellomycota; class Mortierellomycetes; order Mortierellales; family Mortierellaceae; genus Lobosporangium; species Lobosporangium transversale. The sequence goes on from NW_019028995.1 coordinate 26,472, forward strand.
TTTACAAGAATCTTAAATTTGAGCTCATCAGGACTCGGAAGGTTGACACCATTTGAATCTAGAGGTGCAACCACCAGCCAGCTTCCTAACTTAGTCTTCATGATGTTCGCCATTATATCTTGCTGTTCTAGATCGCAGTGGAGCTCAAGCGATAGAATTAGCGGATAAGGTGAATTGACGAAAGCATATGTTGAGATAGCTTCAATGACATCTCGAAATAGAATTTTTGAAGTGCTAATTTCAGCAACAAAATATAAATATTCTTGTGAGCCAACTTTCATAAAATCAGCAGAAAATACAAAATATGAGCCATTAGCCTTGTAAACATACAGTGTGCGGCCATGATAAATAACAGGCTGACCATCTGAACCATCCCAACAGTCCACTATTTATAAAAAAAATATAAAATATAAAATATAAAATAAAAAAAAATTAGTAGAATCGCTTAGATTCAGCAAGTAAACCGCTGCTTTATCTCGCTCCCTTTTTTTACTCATCCCTCTCAATATTCCTTACATTCGACACAACGACATCCGCTCTGTAAAGCCCTAATATAGCCTTCGATAGATGAAACTCCAGTTAATTGATGACCTAGTAAATATGTGTTATGAGAACTGCTGATATAATAACTCGATAGGGTCTGAGACATGTCTTGATGGACCTGAGCATGCTTGGGTGCAATGACAGGGTTGTCAGCTGAGACCAAAAAACTCGACAGTGAATCGACCGTGAACTTCTCAAGCGTCTTGTCAACGTGCTTTCCATAAATTTCTTTGATCTCATCTTCATTTAAATGGGATTTTTGGGTGTTGATAATGAAGTTGGTGAACTCATCGAGTGCCATTGAATCACTCTTGGTAATCGAGTTGAACAATGCACTGATCTCTCTGCGTTCTTTCAAGAGCTTTACAAAATGTGTGAAATCTGCAAAGTCCAGGTAGCCTTTCTTCTTTTCGTCCGCCTGATCAAAACGTACGCGAATTTCTTTTCTCGAAAAGTTAACATTTAGGCGGTGACACAGGCGAACGATCTCCTCATATCCCAGCTTCGAATCTACATTTTTATCTGCGTCCATCCAGTGTTCTTTCAGCCACTGGTTAGTCTTTCGCTGTAACTGTGGAAGACCCTCTGTGACCTCGCGCTTGACTGACCACATCCGCTCGACGGCCATAATCCAGTCTTCGTATGTGTCCTTTGTGGGTGCAACTAAATGCAAAGCCTTATACTTCCCCATGGCAGAATAGATAATGGTCAGCCAGCGCTCCTCGTGTTCTGGTTGGACTCGCAATTGCTCGCGATACATTCGGGCCGCCTTTCCTTTTCGAAGCTCTTTAATTTGCTCTACATTGACTATTTGATGAACAAACAAAAATGATACATAGATCGATGGTGAGAGATCCGACAATGAATAATAATAAAAATACACACTTCCTTATTTGATCTCGTTAGGCAATGACAAGAATACTTACTACGCCCAAATTTCCTCGAATCCCACAAAATCCTGCCTTGCTCAATATCCAGCTTGAACAGACGTGAGTGTTGCTTCTTGGCTGAAATTTTGAGCATTTTGGTTCCAGTAGTAGCGAGCTGTCTAACAGTAGCTAACGTGGAGGCAGAGTCACTTGAGGTAACTTTGGTAACCTCCTCCCTCTTTGGCTCGTGAGTATGCGGAAGCGATGGCTTTTGGCTAGAGGTAGAAATAGAAACACAACTCGAGTTTCCATGACTACCATTAGCAGCAGCTGCTGCAAGAGAATCTACAGATGTACTGCTATCTGCAGTGACTTCAGAGGCAACCTTGCGATGAAGAGATTGCGAGTTGGATTGTGGTTCAATATAGTTCATATTTGAAACAGAGGTTGTGGTAGTGGCGCTTGCCACACTTGATCGTGAGAATTGACGATCCAAAGAAGGACGCCCTATTGATGCAGTGTTGATCGGTGGTGTGGTCGCCATGTTAGTCTGTAGATCCTTAAATGATGCATCAGAACCCGTGGACGTCCGACGATGAGTCCTGAGGAAGTGTTCTTGTGAACGATTTGCAGCAGATGATGCACCGCCTCTAGGCCATTGGACCACCGATGAGTCCTGGTTCATCGAACTTAGAGAAGAAGGTTGACCTGCTTGATCAGGCGAGCCCTTGTGAAGACTAGTAGGGCGGGGTATTCTGGCCGATGCTGACTTTGCGATTGTTACCGGCAAAGTTGAAGAGAAGATGATGATATCTTCATCTCGCCCTTGGTGAGTGCTCTCATTTGAGATTTTAGACTCCTGAAAGCTTGAAGTGCGCCGAATAAAGAGTGATTTTGGGGTCGAAGCTAGAGCCAATTCGGCACTATCCGCTGTATTCGAGCCTTGACTTGGCTCGGGCACTTTATTAAGCTCTTCAGGTTGCACAAACGTTGGAAGATAAGCGCCATCCTTTGGAGGCGGAAGTGGCAAAACCTCTGAAGATGGAGGCGATGACTGTTTATAGATCGAATTGCGGAAGCGGGCAGGAAGAGTGTTACGATAGGAGTTTTTTGATTTAAGGCCTGCTTCCTTCTTACCCAAAGAGCTGGCAGGCCGAAGCTGAGGCGAGGACTGAGAGTTTGGAGAATCCTCGCCCCAGTTAGAGATAGCCCGTTTAATCTTGTTAAACATTCCGAGGCAAGACGGATGCTGATAGCTGTTACAATGGATTTCTTTCTATATACAGGGCTGAATTGTTTGGTAAAACCAAAAGAATAAGAGACTAAGATCTAAATGAAAGGAACAGATAACAGAAAGAGAATTGAGTAAAGTGCTGTTGCAGTGGAAAATGATGCAATCAACATTTCCAGTGCTAGGATGTGGATGCATTTGTTGTAGTGTTAGTTTTAAGATGTGTGAAATGTCCCTACCTGTGTGCTGTGCTCTGCCTGTGCGCGCGTGTTCTGTATTCTGTGTTTTGTGTTCTGTGTTCTGTGTTCTGTGTATTCCGTGTGTTCTGTACTCTGTCAAGGTCTGTGGATGTGGATGAAAAAGCTTATGTGGACGCGTCCTTTTTTTAATTCTTAGAACTACGGCAATAAAGCAAGGAGGTCGTTAGAATGAAAGTGAAAGCAGTCGAGCTGCAAGCAAGGAGGATGAAAACAAAGTAAATGAATGGGAAGAAAGGAAAAACAATGGGCAAATGGAATAAAGAAAGGAGACAAAAAAAGCTCACAAAAGGCGCACCGGCTGGTCAATAGCAAGCCGTAGATCCACAAGTCAGAACTCCAAAACTTTTTGTTTCCCTCATTTTTCATTTTTCACCTACAGTATTTGGGCACGATTCCAACAGCATGCTGGATTGATTGACATTCATGTATCCATAACATTCAAAACCTTCAGCAATAACAACAAAAACAACCCTGGGTCATCAAATAACAAATGAATATATTACTACGGCTCTATTGCTACATTTGCCATCTAAAGATATCTCAACCTCGCAGAGCAATTTTTTTTCATAACAATGCGCCTAGACCAAGATAAAACAAAGTAAAGTCATCAACGAGCTCTTGTTGCCTCTTGATTCTATGTCTTATGTGACTTTTCTCTCTTTTTCCTGCCATGTCTTTTTGTGTCAATGATGCGAGAAATGAGAGGTTTAAGGTGAGGACGGAAAAATGAGATAAATCTATTAATATTGTACAAGGTAAACACAGCCTCCGAATGGTTTAAGTCACGTGGGAGGTGGCGCATTGTTTTGTAGTTCAGCATAAAAAAAAAAACTCCCACTTCTCATTTGCTACAGTCCTCTCACACTATCACATAATGTCCAATCAGATTGCTGAGACCCCTGTCGCTGAGGTCGCAGCACCAGCTCCGACGCCCGTTTCCGAAACTGTCGCTCCAGAGACTGAGACTACAGACGGCTCCAAAATTAATGAGAATGCAAGCGATGCCACTGACTTGAGGAGCAATGAGAAGGCCAAGATTCTTAAGCAAGTCGAGTTTTATTTCAGTGACTCAAATCTTCCTCAGGACAAATTTATGACCGAGCTCGTCCGGAAAGCTAAGGATGGCTGTATGTACCCTTTGACTTGCTCTAGCAGCGTAGGGCATTTATGGTCATACTTCTAAATCCAGTCTTTTTTTGTACGAAGGATTAGAGTTGGATGCTTATTTATTGTATAACTCCAACGTCTTTCTCATTTTCTGTATATTGGTATTAGACATCCCTATCTCGCGCATTGCGTCCTTTAAGAGGATGCGTGACTTCAAGGACATGGCATTGATTGTAGAGGCACTTCGTGAGTCAAAGGAATTGTTAGAGGTCAGCGAAGATGGCGAAAAGGTTCGTCGCAAGGCATCCTTCGTTCCATCCAAGGACCATTTCCAGAGAAGCATTTATGCTGTAGGTTTTTTTATTTTTTATTTTTTTATTAGAGAATCACATATGTAAGGACGTATATGGTTATGGACCGCACTCGGTATTATAGTTAACTTCTAGCACTTCAATTTCTGAAAACCCTTTAGAAAGGATTTGGTGAAGAAACTCCTTCCCTTCAATTGGAATTGGAGGAGTACTTTGCATCCCTAGGTGATGTAAAGCAGGTGCGCATGAGACGCAATGCTGAAACCAATGTCTTCAAGGGGTCCGTTTTCGTTGAATATGCCACATTGGATGAGGCTAACAAGGTCGCTTCAACCAAATTGGAATACAATGGAAAGGAGTTGCTCGTCATGACAAAGTAAGCTTGATGGCTTTTTATTAGGCTTATGTAGCCATGTAGTCGTGATTTTCATTCTAGTGCAGAACTCTTTCTTTCAGAGCAGTGTGTCAAATGCCTCGACTTTTCTCAGTCCAGCATACTGTTAGCAAAAAACTCTAGTGATGTATAACTAACTAAATGTAATTATGGTATCATGTGATAGGGCTGCTTATTGCGAAATGAAAGCAAAGGAACTTGGACTAGATCCCAGCGAGATCAGGACCCGCTCTCAAAACAAAGGATTCTCTGACAGCAAGAAGAGGCCAAGGGAAGAAGAGAAACCAGAAACAATTGATGATGTCAAAAACAAAGTCATCAAGTTGTCTGGTCTCACTGCTGGTGAAAATGCTGGCCTCAAGGAGATTAAAGACAGTCTCAAGGAACATTTCCGTTTTGGATACGTACATTGGCCTAGAGATTCTAATGTGGTAGAAGTCCAGATCAAGAGTGAAGATTTGGATGCTGCAAAAGTTGTTGCTGACTTGCAGAGTAAGAACTTTGAGTTCAACGGAATCAAGCCTGAGATTACGGCTGCCACAGAGGAGGAAGCACAGAAGTTTTTAGATGAGAAGAAAGCCTGGGAAGCTAACATGGCCTCACGCGACAACTCCCGCCGTGGAGGCCGCGGTGGCCGTGGTGGTCGTGGAGGGCGTGGGGGTCGCGGCCATGACCGTAAGAAAATCCGTACTCGCGACGATTAGGATAGATGCATTTTGTATTGTATTGTTACATTTTCAAATGAAGGTCAATTGTACGCTGTGGCTGTGCCTCACTTTGTCAAATACAGAAATACAGGGGTGCACATTTTTGGTAATTGTTTTGCCACCAATTCAAGTATAAACAAAGATTTTTTTTTTTTTTTCAATGGTCAACGAAAGGCGACGCTTCTGCACCTGTCCGTTCCCGTCAACTGAACGACTGTTTGTCATCGTCATCACTCTATTCCAATCAATCTGACTGTATTTCATCTTTGAAATACCAAATTGCCCCAAATAATCATTTATTATTGCCTTTAACATCGACACATTCATTGCAGTTTCCATCATGACGTCGCCGCCAAAAAGAAAGAGTGCATCTAAGAGTCCACCCATTCTCCCTGCAGAGTTTCTTACTCCTGGACCATCAGGCATGCCTGCTCCTCCTGTACCTTCGCCTCATCCAGGCACTACTCGTAAGGCTTCTAGCAACAGCGATATAGGCATTCTCAAGCCATCGGGCCAGGTCTCACAAAATGATGACAGACTTTCGCACCTGCCTACCCTTCAACATGGACAGAATAGTGGTAGTGAAAGCAGTGGAAGCGCACAACAAAGTCACTCTATTACAGAGACGCCTTATTTAGATGATTCACCAGTAGAATATACTGCAGGTAAGCTGAACTCAATTCAATACCGATGTATTTTTTTCATCATGTCGCACCCACGTTTTACATTGATAGATACCTATAGCTTATTAAATACTCACTAAATTTAATACTACAGGGCATCAGCTCAGTCAAAAGTCATCTACCAGCGGCTCGGTACGAGGCGAGACAAGGCCTGCGCGATACACTCAATATCACCATGAGGCTGAGTCCCAGTCGATGGACCTGCTTTCCGTTCAAGAGGGCAGCGCATCTGGCCACGATAATACACAAGAAATGAGCTTTGTTCATTCTGAGGTTTCCCATATCTTCAATGCGTCGGACGAATCAGGAAGTAGCAAGGCAAACAATAGTTTTGGTACAAACACCAGTGGTTCAAGCAACAGTCGCACGTCAGACTCACAAGCTTCTGACATCAGTTTCACGAATGCAGAAACGTCCACTCCTCGACGTACACCCATTCCTGCCGTCCCCTCTCAAAAATCGACAGTCTCGGACTCGGATCAAAACCCTTCATCTTCATCATCTCAGCTCTCCCCTACGAGGATTATTTCGGCCTCGGTTCAGCATCGACATCGACAAGTATCCGTAGCATTAATCGAAACTCAAAGTCAAGACCAAGGCCCGAGCTCTGTCAGACCAATCTCTACAATCCCAGAAGATGATGTCTTAAAGATCTCTGATGACAACACGCAGCAGGGCTTAGGTGATGATGCCTTAAAGATCCCTGATGACAGCACGCAGCTGGGCTTTGGTGATGACATTTCATCAGAGGAAGTGGAAGCGGCCTTCGTTGAAGTGCAAGGTGATACAAACGCAACTCAAGATTTTTGCAACCCAGAATCGGTTTCTGTTAAATTGGAAGGCGATACTCAAGACCTGGCTTCGCAAGATATCCTTAGTGCAAAGGAACCGCCGCCACCGCCTGCTAAGCACAAAAAGCGTGGCGACAGAAGGACTAAAGGATCCCATGTAAATACGTCGCTGGACTCGACTGAACAAAATTACGAATTCTTGAGCAGTGATGATGACGAGGCTAGCCGATCGACATTGGATAACCGACTTGACCTTAATATGTCACAGTCGATAGCCCAAAGTGATCACTCTGTACAGTCGCGGTCACTGTCATCACGATCTCAACGCGTTTCAGTTACGACAACCTCTACTACAGTATCGGTTTCTTCAACGACGAACCAAAAAGAGAAAAGCGCAGATGTTAATACTAATATTACCCCTCAAAATAACTCTGCCGAACATTCTGTGGAATCTGTACTGGAGACACAGGAAATACCGGAGTCTGCTAGCCAACAGGTGCAGAGGTCTTTTAATGTCCGTCCCTCAAAGTCACCACGTTCTCGACCGACAACTAAGCTGCCTTCTCCACGCCGAAGTCGCTCTGATCGATCCACACCTTCCGAAACGACTGACGCACAGGCGCTGCCTTCCTCGCAATCTAGTGATACGTCACAATCGTCGCAGGATCCAATCCTTTCACGCCTGAGATCAGCTGCATCCCAAGAGACCGGAGTCGAGCCCGTCTTCTCTGCCGTACCAAAACGCCGAAGAATCAGATCCGTTGAGGCAAATGCTGTTCAAGTGACTACATCTGTAGGCGATGAGGAATTCTGGAGCTCAGATCCCTATGATTCATCGAGCAAAGATCGTAATCAGCGGTCGCGCTCCCCATCTCAGGAGATCTTTTCTCTCCCCCATGGAGAGGAAGAAGAGAAGGGGCAGGAGGAGGAGGAGGACTTATTTCCTCTAGGGTCCCGGCATGGGCATAGTTCCCAATCAGAAGATGAAGGACCTTCTAGCCCTGGGAAAAAAGGGAGCCCAAGAGGATCCAGATCATCTCGCAAGCTCCCCACAACTAGAACAATCCAAACGCGTGATCTTCGTCGGAGAAGTGCCTCTCAAGCGTCTGGATCCACTACCACGCCGACCATGCGACGACTTCGCTCCTCAGCTACTGAGGTTTTGCGCGCATATAAGGCCAACGCGGCAGTTTGGGCTCTTTGGCAAAAATCTAGATCTAAATCCTATTATGCGGGCAGAGTAATCCAAAAGAAATCTGAGAACAAGCATATCGTTCGTTTTATAGATAATTACGAGCAGGAGTGCAAAAGTTCAGATATGAGGCCTCTCATGCTCAAGCTTGGTGTTAATGTGACTGTCAACATTAAAGAAAGCAAGGAATATCCCGCTACAGTTGAAGGTTTTCAGATAAATCCAGAGGAAATCGAAGAGGCGCGTGTTGATGTCCGATATGGCGACGATCTCGAAGCCACTGTTCGGCTACATCAAATCAGTATGACGCAGAGCCAGCTTGAAGATGCAGATAATATGATAGAATGGGATGAAGAAAGTGTTGGGCTTTCAAGCGAGACCGAACCCTCGACTTCATCGTCGACTCCACCTGGTACTCCGCGTAAAGGCAAGAGCATAGCACAACTGGGAAGGGATGATGCAGGACCATCTACCCCAAGCCGCCGTGGCAAGAAAGCAACCCCACAAGCTGGACCACAGACCCCAAGTCGTAGAACACAAGGCATGCTGCGATATTAGCTTTGGATTCCTCGTATTGCTCTAAGATCTGAATACTAATTGAGCATCCTTCTTTTTTTTTTTTTTTTTACTGATTCGCTGCCTTGCGCTGTTATAGATCTGTTCAAGGGTTTTTATTTTGTTCTGTCAGTGAGTTTCGGTCAGAAACGAGCTGCGGGTTAGATTACTGATTACATTGTTTTTAACTATAAGGATAAACAACAGCATGGGGCACACAACTTATCTATGTTATCAATCTATCTTTCGAACATTACTTCAATTAGAGAAAGAGCTTACAAAGAAAATTAACAAAATGGGTGGCACCGTCTTGGAGGGCTTTGGGGCTTTTGTAGACACCCCACGTGCTGAGCTACCAGCAAACCTGCTTCTTATTGCAATGAAAAACATTAAAACCTCAAAGTATGTTCAGGCTTTGGCTTTGGGCGTCCCTCGTCTTTCCAATCGCTGGATCGATAGCTGTTATGAAGCGGTAAGTTCTATTAGATCAATAGCTATTGCTGTGTCTATTATATCATTTCAAAGATACTCAAGCCATGGCAATTGCCTTTTTCGCTGTTCATAGCATCAAGTATTGTCATATCAGCCGTATCTCCTCCCGACTGGAATGTCTGAAGAACTCGAAACTATCGTCTCAAGCACACCTCCCCATAATCGAGGGATATTTTGTGGTTTAGTGATCGGTCTTTGTGGTTCCTTTGCATTCAAGGTAACTTTTCCCTGTCCGCTATACTGAGCTGTATTATGATATAGGTCCGATCTGCCTACTAAGGTTTTTTTGCTTTTGCTCTTGGCTCTAGGAGGACACAAAAACTACACTCAAGTTGGCAGGTGCCAAGGTGAAAGCTGTGACGCCTAAGAGTGGCCCACAGGACTGTAACTACATTATATTCTATAACCTCTCGTCTCACGAGAACTATTGCAAGGTCAATACCCCTGTCCCTAAGCTATCCCACGAATGGCTTACCCAGTGTTTAATCAATCAGCGAATCGTATCTATTTATGCACATCCGAGCTATAGAGAGTTCAAGAATTATAGTATACCGACTGCTTAAAACAGCACATTTAACAGCACATATTTATATACCGTTGAGAATGGTGTAAAGTGGATAAATAAATAAATATTAAGGTTTTATGATTGCTTGTCTTACAAAGGTTGATAATGAAGACTTAATTGACCTAATACATTTATTTAATGTGGGTACTTTGGGAATGCTGATCTATAATGTTTAAAAAAAAAAAAAAAAAAAAAAAAAAAATTCTTCACTAGTTAAGGATGGGGGGCCATGGTGCACGCTTCGGTTCATACGCGATCCACCCTTCCGGCTTAGGAATCGAGGCGTCATATCTGAACGCATTTTCAGAGTCATCCTTATGTTGCTTCAAGCAGTGTTCTCTTGTGGAATCACGTCTCGCGGAGCTTGATTGGCAGTAATTGCAGATGTAAGGTTTATAGTCAGGATAGTGTGTGTCTCTGTGGCGCTTCACTGGATCAGAGCGGGCACTGTGATAATCGCATGTAGGGAAATTACAGAAATAATGATAGGTGATAGGCTGATCATTGTGGGTCTGTTGATACTGCTTCTGCTGCTGTTGCTGCAGTTGCATTGCATTCGAGCCTACAATGGGGTTGCCATGAACATCCACTGCCACGGAGGGTAAGTTAGTACCAGAATAAGAAGACTCTGAATCTGAATCCTCAAAAAGAGACGTGTCACGAGTTTGGAGGAGTTGATGGTTGTTATAAACAAGCATATTGGAGGGGGTACAAGACGAGTCCATGGTAGCAAAGATTGAGCCTGGTGTGTAGTAAAAATTCATTTTTTTACAGAGAAAAGGTAAGATGTTAGAGATCCTTTCGCGTTGACGATCGATAAAGTTAATCTTATGTTTTGTTCTGTTTTTTGTTTTTTTTTTTCTCATTCACAAACTACCGATTACCTTCTATATAAAAGAAGAGATGGTTCTTGAGAAGTAATATACTGCTTGATATAGAGTGCTCTGGTTCTGCCTTAGCTACTTGAGATCTGTTTATAGAGCAATAATGGAAATAGAAAAAAACCAGTAGGATGGAATGTTAGGGAGAGACGATTAGAAGTTTGATCCAGCAACGATATATTGGATGTGATGTAGAGACTATCTATATGTATCTATGCTGTAAAAGAGCACGAGGAGTTATGTCTGAAGGGGTCTAGAGCAATATGCAAAAAAAAAAAAAAAAAAAAAAAATCCTAGGAAAGACTACAAGGCTACATGATGGGGTTTGGAGCCCAATTTGATTGTCTCTTCAGATCTGGCAAGGCATCGATCGAAGATGGGATCTTTGCGGTTCGCTCAGGGGGTGAATTATAGAAAATAATAACAATAACTTTAACAGTAGTAATAATTATAGCGATACCAAAGAGTAAGGGCAGAAATTAGGCAGGAGGAATAGGAATAGGAAAAGAAGTGTTTTGCTCTGCTTTACCTAACAGACAGATATTCTTTTGAATGCACAAGTCGCAGATTGCTCAAAGGGGGGGGGGAGAAGGGAAAATAAAATAATAAGTAAATGCGAGTTGTGAGAACGAGATTGTTATATGCAGAAGGAAGTGAATAGTGCTTTTTTTCTCTTTTTTCTTGTCAGTAAAAGGACTTATGCTGATGATGATAACCTGCCAACGAATAACCAAAGTAAAGTGAAGATATAAAGGAAATAAGAATTTGAGAAATGAGGCACGATGAGGACATAATATTTATATCAGAAAAGTGGATACCCGACACAAAAGATCCAACCCTTGATTCGAATACGTTGAGCTGTACCTGAACTATTAGATCAATCGCCTCTCTATCTTTTCTGCCGGTGGTTGGCGATCAAAAAAAATATACTGTTTTACTTGATGCTCATTGCAACTTGGCCAGATCCCTGTATGTTGTACAGCTGCATAGAGGGATATTCAAACTGCCGTTATGTCCTTGGGCTATGGAGCGTCTATACAGTGATGGCTGAAAGTGATAGGTAATTGATGAATAGATCGCAGAAAACGAGGGGAAGCACGCCGTAATCATAAAATAGGGAGCAAATTATAATTTTGTTTACTTTCTATTAAATAGAACTACTTACTACACCGGAAATGAAGAAGGCAAAAAAGAGGGGGAAAGGGAAAAAAATGAGAGAAAAAAGACTATACACTTCCTTACAATGCAGAGGAGAAGGCAAGAAAAAAATATAAAAAAATAAAGACTAACACTGCTTAATGCTTAATGATGTTTAATGGCTAGAATAATTTAACAATAGTGGCAGAGGGACAAAATGAGGGAAAGAAAATGTCGCTAAACAGATCATGGATGATACACTTTAGGATGATGTAGTTCGGACTAAGCATAAGCGATAGAGGGGAGGGGAAGAGAGGGAAAGGGTTAAAGAGAGCAAAGGCAAGAGTAAATGAATGGATCTCAGGTTGGTTTACACTCCGTTAACGGACGGATGGAGGGATCAATGGAGAAATCTAACAGGTCAGGTAATCAAAGGTGTGCTCTGTGCGCGAATACAAAAAAAAAAAAAAAAAAAAAAAAAGACATAATGAGGGTGCACAAAGCAACAAAAGCATTACAAACATTTTTATTTTCGCATTTTATTTTCAGATCTCAGGGATGAAAATGTACATCTTGTAGATGTAATGCGTTGGTCGTACAAACAAAACAACAAACGATAACGGTTAGAAATCGAAGAACTACACTACACAAGGAACTATATACAATACTACATACTACAAAAGTGCAGACATTCAAAGGTTAGAACTTTACATTAGGTTTAGACTTTGTCGCATTTGCGCAAGTTGCTCAATAACCATTGAAAAGCCATTGCAGTCTCTATAGCTCATTCCATCATCCTCTTCCTTTCCTTCTCCACCCTCTTTGCTTACAACAACCTTCAACTGGTTCTTTTGATACTTGCTTCTTTGCTTTACTCTCACCTTCTCTTTTCTTTTGCTTTCTCTGACTAGAAAGGGCGAAGGACGTGATTCGACTCAGTATCAGATTATCAATCTCCTCCTCTTCCTTCTCCATTTCCTCTTCTTTTCCAATTGCATCCTTATTCCACTCTCCTTAAAGCAGTCGCCGTTACTGGATCATGTTCACATTTTTATATTTTAACCACCTTAACCCCCTTTTTTTTTTTTTTTTTCAATTGAGGAATACACATTTATAATTTTTTTTTTTTCCCTCGGTGAGCCTCTTGTATGACAAGATTCTTGTAGACCCTTTTATCCCTATTTTATGTTACCTTTAGCTACCTATGGTAATGGTCATTGATGCAGACAAAGTTAATGTGGTTAGATCGTTTCTCTTGTAATTCCTGTTACCATCACTGATACTATTACTAGCGTTTTACCACCCTACTTCAGATTTAGAAAAGCATAGACCTGAATGTTCAGCGGTACAGATGCAATGACTTTCATGAGGCGAAGATATACTATAACTCTGATTTTACCAGGTGCCCCAGTCCGAGCCTAGTCGACGATTGTCGGCAAACCACTTAGTCTATTCAATCCTCCCTTCCGCTCTCTTTCCACCCCCCTTGATGCGCATGTTTCTTTGTCCTCTATATTGTACATAATCGCTGTATAAAAAAAATAAAATAAATAAATAAAAAAGCTCGGTAACTCCTCACTTGCGCCGGCCCCTCCCCTCTTCGCCCCGAAATTATACAAGCATGCAGGGGGCAATGGCAAAAAATAAAAAAGAAAGAAAGAAAAAAAAAGAAAGAAAGAGAGAAATCCAGGTACGGAGCAAAATGCTTTATGAGTTGTGTTCGGGCCTAGTACCTTGAAGTCACAGGAAGACATTTGTATAACAAAGGCAAATTGGAATTTGCATAGGAGCATGATAAACGATGCATCTGTTTGGGCCCGTAGTTGCCTTTTGCCGCTGACGCTGATATCAATTCAAGCGAGTCATATATGCTCTTTTTTTATTATAATTCTGCGGCCAGGGTTGAGGAGAGGCAGTTTACGACGCGATGCGCCCAAGGGGGTTGTATATCCATTATACAAGCCAATTGGTCCACCTCTTGGCTCCTTTCATCTAATATTTCCCCAATGCAGTGGCCATCACAGCTCTTCATCGATATTCCTTTATCGCGTTTCAAAATTGGTCGGTAAAGTCTATTTCGAACAGAACATTGCCAAAAGAAAAGAAAAGAAAAGAAGGAAAGATCTGTTATCTGGATCGCGTCTGGGTTAAGGGATCCTTCCATGCCTTCAACGCTATATTTACCATGTACTGTGCTGTCCATGGCCTCCTATTTCCTCCGCCAAGGCATCAAGGTTGGCTCCAAACCTTGCATACTAAGCTTTTAAGGAATAAATGACATGGATGCTTTTTATTGCTCATACGCCTTGAAGCGAATGGATCTTTTTTTTTTTTTTTTTTTTTTTTTTTTTTTTTTCGAAGCTTTAATCTCTATTGTTCCCTCCCTGCTCCCTAATTCATTCACTTCCTTGGCCTAACAAACTATTTTGTATTCATTATCCGATGATTCGAAAAGAAGGAAAAAAAAAAAAAAAAAAATCCTCCGTTGACTCCTTTTTAGGATAATAAGGAGCTGGACGGAAAAACCCGTCATGTTTGCTTACTCAATACTCATCCAGGGCCTGTGCATTGACAAACAAGAAACGAAAAAAAGATACCAGTCTTTAAGCAGGCATGATAATATACAGAAGTCTTTCTAGAATCAAGTCCTTTTCGATAGAGAGGCTTTATATTAGGTTAACTATAGAATATCAACTATCCTTAAACCGCGCAAAACTCTTCCATTTCTTGACCTAATCACTCATAAATCTTCTATTATTGCTACTGTCGTTGCCGCTGTTATTTTTCGCGGGAGGCCTTTAGGGCGATTATTTTGGGTTTATACGACACTGACATAAAGATCAACACCCTTTTACAGAACTGACAGTGGGTTTGGATAAATGACTAGCGTGTTACTTTCATTAACATATAACCTCATATTATCGTAGACTGCATACTTTAAGTGATACTAGAAATATTTCAAGCGAAGCAGCACTGTTAGGTTCTTTCATTGAGCATCATTGGGCCATATCAAAAGAATCTATTATTTATAAACATTTATGAAATATATAGCAGATGTAAAACGCGTCGCGATGAACTATATGGTACAGCCCGTTCCATTTGGTCGCGATCCCTTATATTTTTTGAATACTCTTAAATGTATTGGCAACCAATTGACTCACTTGTTATTGCAAGTGGTGTGGCTGGTCATTAAAATTAATTTCAGTTTATTTTGAATCTACTAATCTGTCGAACCAGCCTAAAGGAATCTTTGCGCAAAGCCTTTGTAGTCATAGGCGGGTCCGCCTCACCTAGAAACTACCGAGTATAAAAGCCAAAGAAACTTCCTTCTTAATAAAGTCTTCAGTTTTCCCCATATGTCTTATTCTTCACCTGCAGTTCATCTTGCCATTTATCTTTTTCCCCTTTTCACAACAAGCATTTATCTTCCGGTAACTCAGTTTGTGAGCTCACCTATAAAGCTCCCATCTTTTCTTTTGACATTCTATGGCGCTGTTTGTAGTCAAGGTTATTTGACTCTATTTTCTCTTGTCAATCTTGTTGACACTCTTTGTCCTGCCTTTTCCTGATTGTGTCTATCTTTCTGTCCCTTAAGCAAAGATATTTTTTACAACAATGCCACCAAACCAATTTATTATGATTAAGATATGTGGGGTCTATATGTTGTCTAAATAGTCTTCCCCATAAAAAAACACCATCTAGACCAAGCATAGAAATAAAGAGATTAGTCAAGAAAGCACTGTCAAGCTAATACTTACAACTTTTTCAAGACGAAGGCCTTTCCCGACCTAGTCATGCTTGTAGTAGCTCATGAAAAATTTTAGACAGACAAATAGTAACCAGGGAGCAGAAGTGAGAATAGGATGTGGGTTCACACATCACATCCATGGGGCATTTATCCAAATTTGTATCAAAATAAAACTGCAAGTTTGTCTCGGGCACCATGGGGCATAGAGCTGTTAGTATGTCTGTATTATAAATTTTCATGTAACACGTGTACTGTGAAATATGCAACTGATCATATCCTATTGTTGTTGCCGGCTTGGTGTCTTTCCTCCCAATCTATCAGTGAGCATTGGTGCAACGCATATAAGGCACACAGGCTGTTGACGAGCCTACTTCTCACCTTCGCCGTTTGACGCAGGTCAGGGTTGTGACGGTCTAGCGAAGAAAACGTAAGGGCATTAACAATACCAGGATCGCATTAGACGGTAGTTGTGGTATTTGCAAATGAGCATCGCCCTGGCTCATGGAATATGAGTCCAACATTTCCAAGAAGTTTGGGGCCCCTCTTCCAGCTTATGTTTGCGTAGTCTTCATCTATCAGGCCATCACCGGCTGCCTTTAAAACACGCCGTGTTAAGGAATCCTTGAGAAAGTTTCAATTCCTGGCTGAGATCTTCTTCATCTACGTCAGACTGCTGCTGTCTCTTCGTCTGGACTGTGTCATAGGCAAGTGGATTCAGAACAAGGCCATTGGTAATATCGTTCCTTTGAGTTTGAACCGAGTTATACCTTTGTCTTGTGCCTGTAGGGGTACCTTGTCTCGATAGCCATGAAACATGCGATCTCCTTCAATGTCACAAAGAGAGCCTGTATCTAGACTTCTTTTGTTCCCTGTACACATTCAAACACTGCAGCCTTGGAAGGATTGTCGAGAGGATGTCAGTTAGGACGTGTTCAGACAGATACACATACCGAGGGGGGACGTAAGGAAGTCTGTTTTATTTTTTATTTTTTATTTTTATTTTTTTATTTCTTGTTGATTGTCATGGCGAAGGCTTGATTTGGTAAATGTAGATGATCGGAGAAGAGCTGTAAACAATACTCGAAATCCAAAAAGTTAAAACTTTGTCGCTGAGAATCTTGTTTTTTAGTTTAAATGCGAGTTGTTCCAAATTCATCAGCCTTTTGTTTCGTTCTCTTTCATACACCTATAAATACGTCCTGCCTCCTTCTCTTTTCCCTCTCTCTCTCTCTCATTTTACAACGACATTGCTTTCGTGCTCTCACCCGTACTCTTACACCCTCATCCCCTCACAGATCATAACTTTTTGCTTTCTTAAAGGTAAACTATCTCTACTCTAACAACTTCAGCTTCAATCTTTAGCCGCTTAAACCAACATTGCTTGCACTGTTTTACACTATACTTTCTCTAGATGGGTATTAAAGGACTCTATTCATACCTTTCAAGGAGAGACCTGCCACCAAAGGAGATTGATGTACATGAGCTTGCTGCTGAACCCCATTCATCTTTTGAGCTGGATCTGCTTGGCACTTTCCACAGCGATATACATAATATCATCCTAAGGAGATTCAGCCGGCAGAGTTCTTTCACTGCCTGCGGCCATGCTATGGCTAGTATCATTCGAAAGATCTTTGGTCCTCTTGCCACAGTGACGATACACATTGATGGGCCTCGCTGCGAAGAAAAAACGCGCGCCTATAGGGACCGAGATGCTAAGCGTACAGCAGCGGATGCAAAACTCGATACGCTCATAGCCAACATGGAAACCAAGTCCAATGAAGGCAAATGGGAATCTCGAAGCCATATGATTGCCATTAAAAAGAATCTTCGACAGCTCTTCACATTCAGTCATAACGAGAAGAGGGAGCTCGCGGCGCCATTCGGTCGATACAATAACTTTGTGATTTGCCATTGTAGAAATGAGGCTGATGTGTGTATTGCCGCCAAATGTACACCAACCAGTATCGCTGTGTCTGGGGACTCTGACCTTCTCATCTATCCTTCTATAAAAAGAGTTCTTCGTCCAATCCCTCGTCGCCATCACATGTTTGCACTCTATGAGAAACAAGAGGTCCTGCAAGCCCTTGGGTTTTCAAGGAACAGTCAACTCTTGGTCTATGGCATTATATCCGATTACGATTACACCCCAAATATCCCAACCTTTGGTCTTGCTACAAATGCTGAGATTATCTCTGCGCTCACTGACACTGATGCCGAAAAGTTGACGGTATCATATGTTCGTGAGGTCCATGCCCGTAGCCGTCGAACTCCTGCAGAAGGCCAGTTTGACCATTCAATTAATGTTTTCTTTGGTGGGATCCAAACCCAGACCTCGCAGCAAGCAACCGCTGAAAGATTCCTTCATTACCATGATAGAATGAGGACTGCGATATCTGCTAGGTACCAGAATAAAAATAATCAACCTCAACCCAGGTAAGCTCCTTCAAATGAACATTTTCCAAAGCATATACAAAAAAAAAAAAAAAAAAAAAAAAAAAAGTCATCTAACCCTTGACATTGTTGTTCCTAATTAGATTCTATATCCCTAAACGCGCAAAGCCGGATCGCTATCGGCCTGTTTTCCCTACCCAGAAAAAGGAACTTTCCCCTAAGAAAAATGACCTGACCAACTGCAAACAACACGACCGTCCCGTCAGCTCCAGCCGTCAAAGAAAGTCCCCCAAAAAAAAGGAAAAGGAAAAAAAGAGGATGAGAAAGAAGAGGAGGTTAAGGAGGAAAAGAAGAAAAAAAAGAAGAACAAAGGGAAGGCCAAGTATATCAGAAAGACTGATGAAACCAGGAAAGTGAAGGAGGCTACTGCCGAGGACCGACGGTTGAAGAGGGCCCACCCCACTGTTGCATTAACTCTGGGCACGTTAAAGACATGTGTAGTTGCCAAGCTGGACTCTACTTC
This sequence comes from Lobosporangium transversale, assembly GCF_002105155.1. Taxonomy (NCBI): domain Eukaryota; kingdom Fungi; phylum Mortierellomycota; class Mortierellomycetes; order Mortierellales; family Mortierellaceae; genus Lobosporangium; species Lobosporangium transversale. The sequence goes on from NW_019028995.1 coordinate 44,852, forward strand.
CGATCCCAATCTCAATCCCGAGCAACTTGCTGCAACAATTCAGGGGCTCATTCAATCATTTATTAAAATGTTGAATGAGGTGCGGATTCGAGCTTTCTGGGCCTGCGCCTTGTGGATCGATAACCTGCTTACCACTGGGCCATCCAATCCAGCTGATCTCCCACAACTCCTAGATGAAGTTCTTGATAGCAGGGACTTTATTTACGGCCTTGCTGCGTTGTTGTATCACGGAGTGATGAGTCCATTATCTAGGTATAGCAGGGAAGTGAAGAAAAAAGGCGAAGGGAACGTAGCCAAGCCGTCCCAGCTCAAAGCATACGAATACTTCTATGCAAAGACAGGGCTTGGTCCTTTAAACCAGATCCTGTTCAAGCAGCGCTAAGGTCTCACTATCGGAATGCGCAGGTAAATATAATATTATAATATTTTGAGGTTATCTTATAATATGTTTATAGAAATGTTCCTAATCATTTCTTCAATATAATGTCTAGTTTGACATAGATATTCCAGGCGATGGAAGAAGTTCCATCCAATTCTTTTTTGAGCAAAATGCAACTGCCAAAAAATATCTGGATTTCCCTACGTCTGCTTTCTCGCCTCGGTCTCTCTGCCTAACGGAAGCCAGTCTCCTGGATATATTATGGTCTAACCCAACAGTTCGAGAGGAAATAGTCCAATTGTTGGAACTAAATATGAGTACCAAGGGGGCTGCAGAGGACAAGATCCTTAACCACAAGGGGATATTGTTGCAGGAGCTGTTTTCCTTGAAAGGATACAAGGACGTTGGACTGCAATCTGATGATGGCCCTAGAAGGAAACTACGGACATCGTTCTTTACAAACGGCCTTACCCTAACACTTCTTGCCTATGACACATCGAAGCAAAAAAGAGGTAGAGGTTCGCAAGCTGCCCAACCTTCGGATACTCAAAGATCTCAAGCAGTCCAGGCTTCTTCAAGTGCTCAGCAGGGATCCTCGTCTTCAGGCCATGGTGCAGGCGATGGTGGTGATGATGGAGACGACGACGGAAATGAAGATGACGATATCTTGCTGGGTATCAGCGATATTGACTTGCTGGAAGTTGATGAACCATTCTTAGATGGCGACGAGGGAGAAGAAGCAGCTGAAGAAGGTACATCGAGCACAAATCCACTGTCCCCGGTGAGTCCCAGTCCCCGGCGTGAGATCAACTGGAAGCAGAGATCCCGTCTCCTCGAGAATGTAGAAGTTAAATATGACACCCAGGCAGCATGCCCTCCCCCCGAAAGCACCATTATCATTGGGATCGATCCAGGCGAGAGGTACTCGATGACAATTGCAAAGTTGGATCCAAGGAAACCTAACGAACGTGAGATCCTCCGGAATTCTAGAGCGTGCCTTTACAAACCATCCAAGAAGTTTCAGGGCGAGCTAGAGAGGCGAAAGCTTAGAAGAGGAATTACAGAGATTGAAAGCAATATTCCGTCATTCTCAAGGCCTACTTTAACACAGTATTTCGCTTATATGAGCTTGCCGCCAAATCAAGCTCCATCAAGTACTGGAGGTAGTTTCTCTGGTAGTGGGGTTGGGGCCAGTAGTAGCAGTGGAGCAGGGACTGGTAGTAACAGTGGAGTTGAGGCCAGTAGTAGCAGTGGATCTGGGACCAGTGACGACAATAGGGAGACTATATATAGGGCGCTTGTCGATTTCTATAATGACGGGTGGTTTGTTCGGAATAGCTGGGATAATAGAAAAGCACAGAACGGATGCGTTGATTATGTGATCAAGGCAATTCTGAAGCTTGCGGGCGGAAGCAATGGAAGAAGAAGAGATGCCAATACGAATACGATGATCTGTATTGGACTAGGATCATTCAAGACAAACCGAGGACAAGTATCGAAGCATGGGATATTGATGAAGAAGCTTGTTGAAAAGGTAAAAAAAAATCCTTTGATCAATGACATTTAATTTTTGAGTCTTTTTTTTAACGAGTATTAAATCTGGCTCGAACAGGCAAAATCTCTAGGCTACCCCATTGCAGGTTGTCATGAATACTACACATCTGCCAAGTGTCCACGGCCTCACTGCGACAGTATATTGGAGAATGTTCCTTTTCGATCCAAGTACTGTCGAAATTGTAAAGCATACTTTGATCGAGATGCTGTTGGTGCTGAGAACATCGCAAGGGTCTGTGAGTCGCAGATAAGAGAGCAAAAACGACCTGCAAATATATGCCGCCGGACGGAGGAACTCAAGGCCAAGCTTCTAGCGGTAGTGGCGGCGGTGGAGGTAGCGGTGGCAGTGGTGGTGGTAGTAGCAGAACCACAAAAAGGAAATTTTCAGATGAAGGAGGGGGAGGAGTAGAGGGATCAAGACCACCGAAAGGACCTTTGCTGGGTCCAGAAGGGAGGGGAGAGACAAGCCGGCAACAGCAGTAGGACACAATCTACTACAAACATGACTAGGTCCAGAAAGGCCTCCGTCTTAAAAAAATTGTAAGTATTGGCTTGATAATACTTTTTTTTCTTGGTTAATTTATTTATTTATTTATTTCTGTGTTCTAATACATTTCTTCTTTTTACAATAGATGGAATGTCTCGTTTTTAATGATGGACTATCCTTTAAACCGTCAACCTGGCAAATTTGCCATTATAAATGGGCTTAAAATCCAGCAATTCATGGGCATTGCCTTGAAATTTTATTTTGATGTCGAAATAAATGACCGAAAACTAAACTGTCATGGAGCTATCCTGGCCTCTTTATCTGTGCCAATAAAAAATTCTTGAAGGCTTTCGCATGACACTAGCATCCTCTTGGGGGGCCCATTGTGTTGTTTATTTATTGACTGGTGTAATAGAAGTGATAATATTCGCCATAGTATAGCCCGTTTCATTTGGTCATGATACCTTATATTTTTTGAATACTTTCGAGTGTATTGGCAGCCAATTGGCTCGCTTGTTGCGAGTATTGTTGCAAGTCCGTCACGTAGTGAAATGCCACCAGAACAATTCAATCATCGTTTTTAGATTAAAAATATAAGGTATCATGACCAAATGAAATTGGCGATATCGACTTGAAAGCAAGCGTTTTCCATTGGTGCCTCCAGAAGAAATAAACAAACTTTATTTTGGCGGCCACTCCACAATCATGCCATGGTTATAACAATCCCTAGGAAAGGATGAAACGTGTCGGTATTAATCTCGCTTCTGTAATTCTAAATGCATATATTTTGGCGATTGGTATCAACTATCAAGTTCGCACATACACACGCCAAACGACCGCCAAAAACCACCACTCTCGCTTCTGCTCTCCCTCCATCCACAAGGCGCTGCGCAATATCACCATTAACAAGGCACCGTCCAGTAAGAAAGGGTGCTTAGCTAGCTTTTACTCCAAGCAATAAGCACATCACCTATCTCCGCCATTGATGCTGGAACCTGAGAGCCAACGAATATCTCTGCTTTAACGCAATAGTACTGGGTTGTTGGAGCAAAGAGCATCATATGAAGCCATTCTCTAATAAAAAAGACTTTTTTTTTCTTTAGTTGTTACCTTTGACAAGGATATAATATCTGTCAGTGCATTTATTACCCCTGTTCAAAATTATAAATCTTCTTTTATTCATTAAATTCCTCACAAAGCACAAAACAAGAGCCAGTGCAAACAAAAGAAACTGAAAAAAAAAAAATTGTGTAACAAAGGATCGACATCGATACTGTACATATTTTTTCGAATGCTTACTTTGGTATCTCAATACTATTGTTACCAATCTGTCGTTCAAGCGAGAGCTTGTATTTATTTCTCAATCTCTGCTATTGACTGGGACAAAACCCCAATCCAAACAAAGGAACTGAATAAAGATTGATGTGGCCTGTGAAGCAAAGGATCGATATCAAAACTATATGAGACAATGATAAAACTCATCATCAATCCAGGATATAAAAAGGGATCATTGTCTTCCTCCTTCAAAGTCCCATCCCTTTTACCACTGCCACTTGTTCCTGTATCTTTCCCTCAATATTCTTTATCTATTCGCTTTGAATCTTTACACCATAAAAAAGCTCATCCTTTTATACTTTTGTCGCTCTTTTTTTTTTCTTTTTCATTTCTTTTCATCACCACCATTTTTCCTTTTTTTCTTTCTCTTTTCGCTTAGATATTGACCATGGGGCTGAAGTCCTTCTTCAAACTGGTTGCGGGTCGCGGGGTTTTACCTTCGGAAACTGGCGTGGGCACTTTCTTGGCGGCAAATCCTGACCATTCTGTTCATCTAGATCTCCTAGGTACGTTCTATTACGACATCCTCCGCAGAGTCGTCCATGCAAAGATGAAAAACGAAACCATCATTGATGTAGGAAGGTCCCTGGCACTCGAGATAAAGGATCTTTTCACAACGGACAACCTGACTATACATATTGATGGGGAACCTTGTACTGAGAAAGAAAAGGCAAGGACAGAACGGCAAGCCATAAGACAAAAAAATATGAACGCTTTGGAGAACAATATGAGCACCTTCGAGAGAAATTCTCGGAGTGAGGTATGGACTCGTCCTCAAGTCATGAGGCGCATCCAGAAGGGTCTTCGAGAAGTCCACACCCTGAGCGTCCAGGACAAGGATCAGCTGGCAACAGGCCTTAGTTCTGTCTTCGATGTCTGTCTGTGTGCATATGAAGCGGACCTATGCATAGGATGCCATGATGAGGAGAATGATAGGATCGTGATATCCCAAGACTCTGATTTTTTTGCGTACGAACGAGTCTGCTTCCTAGTGCCACCCCTTCCGCACCGTAGACAGCGTTATCCAAGCACTAAGACTGCCAACACACGCGCATCTGGTGTTATTCTGTGCCATCGCAGGCAATGACTACTCAAGGAACCTCGAGACGTTAGGCCTGATTACTAATCTTCGATTAATTCGAAAGGTTGCGTGGAACGAGAAGTATAATAAAATGCTTCGGGGCTACCTAAGGGAAGCTAGTAAGGTGTTGGGAAGGAACGTAGCCTCTGAGGAAGGCCGTTTCAGTGTAGCTCTCCGCATTTTTACTTCCGGCCATCAAACGTCGGCCCAAGTGTTACCATCGAACAATGAGTTCGATAACTTCAAGCAGCGTCTACTCAATAGAAAGGATCTTCGCCATAGAATGGCTCAGCAAAGGCGAGCGCAGCGCCGCAGAACGTAAGAAAGCTCAAGCTATAGTTTTTGGCCTTGAAACCAGACGTCCCCAATACTAATCGTTAGTCCCTTTCTTGAATAATGTAGAGGCGTACCATCATTCTATATAGCGGAAGGGTCACATAGGAACCAGTTCCGGCCCATCTTTTCTGACAAGCCGAGTATATTGAATGGGCGCACAGTTGATATCAGTAACTGCCGTCAGCACGATAGGCCGGGCCTTAGGCATCCACGTCGGAGAAAGGCAAAAAAGAAGCAACAGAAAAAACAAAAGCGGAAGCACAAAGGCAAGAAGCCCCACAGGGCTAAAAAAGAAGGTGCACCAATTAAGAACTTGAAGGATGCTACGAAGGTTGATCACAGCTACAGCAGTAAGCACCCTATCAAGGCCTTAACAATTGGGTCCCTTAAGGCCTCCATGGCAAGGAAAGGCGGACTGGACGCAGATGAAAGGGATAGTATTGCAAGCCAGATCCGAGGGGCAGTTGTTGTCCTCAACCGACTACGCCGCTATGCATACTGGGCGATTGCCTTGGACATTGAGAGGATCATGCGGTTACCAGGGGCAGCAAAGTCGAGGAAAAAGGCACTGGACGAGGTCTTGGATAGCAATGATTATTCCTTCCGTCTCACCACCCTTCTTTTGAGTGGTCAAGGTGGCCCCAATTCAGCTTACGCGAGGGCAAAAAAACAAGGAAAGGCGGTAGAAACGCCCCATTATCTCCTCGCTTATGAACATTTCAAGGCCACCACTGAACTTTCTCCAATAAAGGAAATAGACATCACATTGGGGGACGTCCAAGGCTTTGATCCCAAAAAGATCGCATTTCCAAGAGCGTCAGACTTACTAATGGGCCAAGTACAGACATCATTAAGGCAGCACTACAGGAACGCAATGGTATAGCTTGTGTAGGGGTATTTTCATGCATATTCTGCAATCAAATGCTCTTTATTCACACCTTTTATTTTTTTTTTTATTTTTTTTTTCTAGTTTGATGTCGAGAAAACAAACGAAGATATGAGCGACATTGAGTTTTTTTTTGCGAGAGAACAAAAAAGTGAAAAAATACTCAGACTTTCCTACGTCCCCTTGGTCACCCGGGTATGTGTATCTGTCTGAACACGCCCTAGTTGACATCCTCTGGGCGAACGAAGATACCAAGCAGCTGCTGGAGCGTATTCTGCCTCTCAATAACCCTTCCAAGACTGCAATGTATGAGTGTGTACAGGGAACAAAAGGGGTTTTGATACAGGCTCTCTTTTGTGACATTGGAGGTGATCGCATGGTTCGTGGATATCAAGACAAAGTATCCCTGCAGTCACAGGACAAAGATCTAACTCGGTTCAAACTCAAAGGAACGATTTCTACCAACGGTCTAGTTCTGAATCTACTTGCCTATGACACAACCCAGACGAAGAGACAGCAGCAGTCTGACGTAGATGAAGAAGACCCCAGCCAAGAACTGGAGTTTTCTCAGGGATTTCTCAACACGACGTGTTCAAAGGCAGCCGGTGAAGACCTGACAGATGAAGACTATGCAAACATAAACTGGAAGAGGAGCTCCAAGCTGCTTGAAAACGTTGAGCTCACATTCAACAAACCAGGGCGATGCCCATCCGCAAACACCACAACTATCGTCGGATGTGATCCTGGTATTGTTAACGCCCTTACGTTTTCCTCGCTGGACCCTCACAACCCTAACTTGCAGCAAACGGTAAAGGTGAGAAGCAGGTTCTTGTACCTCCCCGTCCTCCGCTTCAATCACCTGTTGAACAAAAGGAAGCGTGAAAAAGGAATGATTGAGGTTGAGAGCGCCATCCCTGTGTTTGGAAGGGACACGTATAATGAGTACTTTCAATGGATGAACGGGGAGTCTCAGACACAGACAGGATCAACGAATTTGGATGTGCTTCAAGAGTTCTACGAATCCAGATGGCATCTGAAAAAAAAATGGGACCTACGAAAGGCTCAACGAGCTACGTTCGACTACGCAGTACAGCGAGTGTTGAAGATGCTTGGGGATAAAGGAGTGCTTGTCGTCGGCCTAGGGTCCTTTGAAAGTAGTAAAGGAGTTCCCAGCAAGCACACTGCTATAACGAGACACCTTGTCACACAGGTATGGCTTTTTTTTAAAAAAAAGCAAGAAAAGCTGGAAAGCCATAGAACCCTTGCTAATAAATGACTGCCATTTGAAACACTTAGGTCAAAGCGCGAGGACACTTCGCTGTAGGAGCGCACGAATTTTACACCAGCGCCCGCTGTCCCCGAACCCTCTGTGATAGCTTTTTAGAGACGGTGTACCCTCGCTCTAAATATTGCCGGGCATGTAAGGTATTCTTCGACCGTGACGCAGTAGGGGCGGAAAACATCGCAAGAATCGGTCTTACTCAAATTGAGAGACAAGAGAGACCTGCAAAGTACAAGCCCACGGAAGAGTCGCCTGCTCCGGCTGCAAAGCGCGCACGACGCTAGACACAAGTATTTGGGTGCCGGCACACCCACAAAAAATTTGTAAGTTCTGTTTATTTTCGTCTCCTGTATCCATCCTCTCTAATCTTTTGCCCCCGAATTTCTGGACTAACTTTAAAAACCGTACAGATCAACAGATATTTCCATGAATAAAAAAAATTATTCTAAGCCACTCCGGACCTCCTTTCCAATTTTTTTTTTTTTTTTAATGGTGACCTTTCAATCTGTCAGCCTATGCGAACTGCCATTTCTCTCATCTCGAAAAGATGCACAAATACAACCGCACTACCGGACCCAAGTTCTCTGCTACAGCATTGCGTGCCAAGGCGCCAGCGACACAGCAGTGCCAAAAGTGTCTTGAATTCGGTCATTACACCTATGACTGCAAAGCTGAGAGAGTTTACAAACCACGTCCCACTAGAACTCAGCAGCTCAAGAAGCCTATCAAGAGGATTGAAGTTGAAGTCCCAGAGGAGTTTTTGCCAAAGAGGTAATATCAGAATTTCATCACATTACAAAAAGTTCTTTCCGCCAATACTAGCAGAAGGAATATATGTATTAACCATTGCACCGGCGTTCTTGGCTTGTAAATCGATCACAGGAAGGGTTTAGCTGCCAAAATCCTAGATGACAAAGAGAGAAGGAAGAAGAATGATCACAAGTCAAGGTAAAGTATTTACCATCAATGCACGCGCGCACCCTAGTAGTTGCGCTTCTTTACTCATACGATTTCGTCCCTTTTTTTTGTGTGTTATTCATAGATCTGAGACTTCCTCAAGCGAGAGTGATAGAAGTAGCAGTAGATCATCTTCTAGCTCGTCTAGATCTAGTTCAAGGTCTTACTCAGGCTCCTCACGCTCCTCACGCTCCTCATCAGTATCATCCTCTCAATCTCGATCATACACTCGCTCCCTATCGAGGTCCCTTTCAAGGAGCAGAAGCATAAGTAGCAATAGCGGGAGTAGAAGTAGGAGTAGGAGTAGGAGTAGGAGTAGCAGCAGGAGTAGGAGAATCAGTAGAGGTATGAGCAGAAGCCATGGAGGAATTGCAAGTCGGAGTAGGAGTCAGGACAGACATTCAAGAGCGAAGAAAAATGACTCTTACACCCCTCGTCGTAGTAAAAGCAGGAGTATCTCTCCAGACCATCCACGCGGACGCACATTACAAAGAAGCCAGAGTAGGAGCAGAAGTCGTAGCCCTAGTCGTGGGAGAGATCGAGACAGAAGCAGAGGCGGATCCCGCAGCTTCAGTCGCAGTAGGAGTCGTGGCCGTAGCCCTACTTTGACAACTAGGGAGAAGCGTACTATACAAGTTAATCATTCTTCAGATGAGGAGAGCCAGAAGCGATCTGGAAAGAAGGTGGCATATAATAGGGACTAGTGATTGGGTTTTTCCTATTTAAGAGTTTTGTTTTCTTTTACTTTTAAACATTCAAATGTTCGATGTATGTTTTTCTGAGATTAATTTGTAGGAGCCAAAGCTATGGCCTTAATTTCGATGAGAAGCTTGGGCTGGACAATCGAGTGAAATAGATACAAGCACGTATTAATACAACTACAATTATGCGCTGCCATTCTTTTTATGAAAATGAGCAAAGTCCCACTGAAAGCAAGCAATTGTCCTTACAGAAGGTAGAGAGAGCACACCGACACACGTTCTCGAAGGACCTGCTTCTGCATCAAAATACTGGTTATAAACCTAGAGAATCCATAGACCATTGTTAGCCTTGATAGACAATTGTGGATACAGACAATAACGCAACAATAGTTTGGTTGGATTGATTGATTTTTGATTACTTGCCTCGTTCATTGCACCATAATCCTTCATATTTGTAAGAAAGACGGTCATATCGACAATATTTTTCAGAGATGCGCCCTTCGATTGAAGAATTACATTGATGCTACAGAAAAGAGAAAAAAGGATCAGATAAAGGCAATTGAGCCCCAAAGGAATACCATAGAGTTAATCACACTGCTTACTTTTCAATGACGGCCTTGGTTTGCGCCTTGATATCGAGTTCAAAAGTACCATCTGCACTCTCTGTAACACCCTCATATCTAAATATCCATGCAACAATAACATAACAACCCACTCAAGTTAAAAAAAAAAAAAAAAAAAAAAAAACTTTTAAGAATTGAATTGGCCGATAATTATATGTCTCTTATTACGTATTATCGAGTCGTCGGGAGGAGATGCCGGAAACGTAGATCATGCCGTTGACGGTGCGAGCATGAGGGTAATGAGCCAAGGCCTGAGCACGGTCTTTGAGGATGACAGCCTCTCCATTAGAAGAGTTAGAAGAAGACATGAAGGAATGAACTGGTAATGAAGCTGAATTGATCGTGTGAAAAAGAAAAGTTTATGGATATAAACAGCTCATTAGACATGCATCATTATCATAATCATAGTCAGAGGGGCGTGTGTAGGCCATTCCTCCTAACTTTTAAAACGCCACTCGACATACAACATTCAAACACAAAGCAAAGTTGCATCATCCTTCGACTCTTAATTGCCACACTTCTTCATTACGTCTCCTTTCCCTTTTTCTTTTTTTTTTTTTTTTTTTTTTTTTTCTTTTTTTAAAAATCCCTCCTGCTTATCTGACTCAACAACGAACTCCTCGAATGGACCCAGAAATTGCAGAGTGGTTGCAGCATGTGCTTCAGACCATCGGGGTATGACTTATGGGTTGAACAATGAAATGTCTCTGAGCAATCCCATCTGTTCGTTAAGAGATTCCTTCATTTCCTTCAGGTCGACTGGTACCATTAACTTACTCTTGTATTCTTCAATAAATGTTCTTGTCGCGATTCTTTTGTAGTATCAACACAAGGAGCGCATGTATGCCGACGTAGAGGCAGTTCTGCGACGATTCCAAAATTTTCTCGTGCCACATGCAGACACTTATAGTATGCCATGGATCCTGTGCAGTCTTTTGTCCTATTTGTCAAGCGTACTGGCGGATCGCAGCTTTGCTTGACATGTCCTTGTTTTTTTATTAGTTCTATCGGGCAAGATACATGAGATTAATCAGGACTCGATATCTGTGAATACTTTTTAATACTGCCATAGCCCATGACAATGGACGATCCCAGCTATTGCTCTCCCTTGTTGGCACAATCCCTATCGTGTACCAATCTGCCACCTACAACATCCCTGTAGCCTTCTGGCTCCCGACCTCGTATCCTTCTGTAGCGCCCATAGTCTTCGTCACACCAACAGCATTGATGCTAGTCAGGGCAGGGAAACATGTCGACATTAGCGGACGATGTTATCACCCATACCTCGCATATTGGAGCAACAAGAGTGATGTATGTCCAAATACTATATACCTTTGATCAGATCACACAGCCATCATACCACTCATCGATTAACTAATACCGACTTGGACGCCAAAATCGTCATTCTATCATTGGCTTTTTCTTTGTGCGCTTTGAACTCTTAAATAGTCGAATCTTGTGGAACTCATCGGCATCATGCAAAAAGTCTTTTCACTTGATCCGCCTGTATATTCAAAATCTAATGTATCAACTCAGCAACAACCGCAATCCAGCCCAACTCTTGGGGCCTACCCCTCACCAACATCGGTAAAACATTGAAATCTGGCTCCTTGTTCCTTGACACGCTGAAATGAGGATTCAGAAGACTGAACACTGTTCTTGATCGCTTCTTTACTTTTAACACTTTGTTTTATCACTATGATTTGTACGATATTACCGAATGTAGCTCAAGCCAGCTCCACCCATTTTATCATACTCTCCTAGAGCCAACAGCTCTATTACTACATCTCCGTCAGCTCAGAATAACCGATACTCGGGTTCTAGTTCATTCGGATCTTCTCAGCAACTTACGCCCCAGCAAGCTCAATTGTATACTAAACTTCAGGCTGCATTGATGGAATTTCATTCGACATCGTCACGAGAAATGCAAAACATTGTCACTGTAAACAAACAACTCAATGATGCCGAGACTAGGACCAAAACTGAACTCCAAAGTCTCAGGGATCTGAATGTAAGAGAACTTACGCCGTTTTTGAATGTGGTTTGGCAAAGAGCCTTTTTTTTTTTTTTTTTTTTTTTGACAACTTGAATGCTTTTATTGTTACTGTTTGTAGAACAAAATTCAATACAACATTTCAACGCTTACAAGGTCAATTGAACAGTTGGATACCAAGATTGAGCAGATACGGACATGGCCGGAAGAACCAGTGGATGAAATTATCTGTGGCAGTAGCGTTGTGCATAATCAGTATGTTAATATTTGCACTGTCAATTTTTTTTTTTTCTTTGAACACTTTGAGGATCTAGCTATTAAGCACCTTCAATACTAATCAATACTCTTTTACAGGTTATTTGAATTGGTAGCAGAGGAAATCGCAATAGAGGACACTATCTACTACTTAAGCAAAGCTCTTAGTCAGGATAAGGTTGATTTGAAAGCTTATATGAAGGTACATGGAAATAAACATTGGTCGTTAATTGCTTATTTGGCTCGGCTACTTTCTTTGCTAATGCTGGCTTTTCTTTTTTTTTTTTTATTCATCGAATATGACTTATTCATCGAATATGACTTATTGACTACAGCATCTCCGAAACTTGTCAAGAGAGCAATTCATGAAAAAAGCGCTTATCAAAAAAGTCAAAGCGCAGCTTGGACAAGTATAATGAAAGATAAACTATTAAAAAACAAAAAAGCCTACTTTGCCAAGTTTACAAAGGCGTGAAATGTTTTCCCAATAATTATATGCGTCGCTTGAGGATTGATTCGACCACAATACAACACGCGAATCCTTCCTATATTTTGACTATGCCTTCTTATTATTGCCTTCTGGAAAACAGATGTGAATATTTGACCCTTTAAATCATGCACAAAAGTGACGTTGGTTTTTTTTTTCCACGGGGTTCTTCTGCTCAACGGACTCTTTTTTTTTTTAAACGGGTTTCTGGGTTTCTTCCTTTTTCTTCTTCTTATTGTACTCACCTCGCTCTTCCTCTTCCTCCTCAAATCTACCTCAGGTAAGCTCTATCCTACTCCTTCTCTTTTCTGCCCTTTCTTTTTTTTTTTGTGGATACACTAAAATAAGAATATGGTGATGATCATACATGGGATGATGAAAATTTTACAAGAGTGCAAGTGCTTGACCGATAATCATCCATAAAAATACTACATCAAAAGGAAATATGAGAATACACAGCGAAATGTAAAACCCATTCCATGAGCATAAACCTCTCATCCATCTATGCATTTTGTCATGTACCTCTGATTGACAGAATGGTACAAATGAATTACTGCAAAAAATGAATTTTTCACATAATCTGTCTCATTCAATGAATTATAAGAATACGATTCTCCACGCGTCTTTGAACATTTGGGTCTTGTGTTATTGACTCGCCAGGGACATGTGTATAGAAAGCTTACGAAACTGGGATAATACTGAATAATGAAAAAAAAAAAAAAAAAAAAAAAAAATCAATTGATATGTGGGATTACGAACAAAGGCTATAACTGCTTGGGCAACTTAATATCAAGAAGATAATTGACCGTACTGGCGGCTATCTTATCTATTAGATATCTCAAAATGGCCACCCTCGTTCCCGTCCCTTTTGCTGATCTCGGCAAGTCCGCCAATGACCTTCTCGGAAAGGATTTCCCCGTTGGACAAACCAAGCTTGAGCTCAAGACCATCGCCCCCAACGGTGTTGTATGTCCATCGCCATGTTTTTTCAAATCTTCTTAAGTAACAGTTATCTCGGGAGTTTATATGCAATCGCTTTGAATCCTGATCATTGACAGCTCTCTATTTTACATCTTTGTTGTCCCTTTTTCCTTGTTTCAAACTCTGCTATTGGCATTTACGTGAATGACGACATTTTCCGTGCCAATGATATTCAATTTTTCCAAATGTGGACATTCAAATCGCGTCTTTTCGGGACCTGCACCGTCGATAACGATTGTCACTGAAACGCTACAACCAACAGACCTTTAACGTTCTCGGCAACCAAGACAACAAGTCTGGCCACATTAATGGTGAGCTCAAGACTAAGTATGTTGACTACAAGAATGGTTTGACTGTGACTGAGTCCTGGACCACCAGCAACCTTCTCACCACCCAGATCGAGCTTGAGAACAAGGTCGCCAAGGGTTTGAAGCTCGACATCACTGGTGGCTTCCTTCCCTCTGAAGGCAAGAAGAGTGCTAAGGTTGGTGTCCAATATAAGCAGCTCGGTTTCAACACCCGTGCCTACCTCGATCTTTTCAAGGGCCCCACTTTCACTGGTGATGCTGTCGTTGCCCGTGATGGCTTCCTTGTTGGAGGTGATGTCTCCTACGACGTCGGCGGTTCCTACATCACCCGCTTCGCCGCCGCTGCTGGTTACACCGCCCCTGAGTACTCTGTCGCTCTCCATGCCCACAATTCGTTTAAGGTCTTCTCGGCTTCGTACTACCACCGCATCAACGCTGATCTCGAGGCTGGTGCCAAGGCTACTTGGGACTCCAAGGTTGCTCCCGCTGCCGAGAAAGCCCACAACCACAAGGCACCCGTTGCCCTCGAGGTTGGTGCCAAGTACTACCTCGATCGCGATGCTTTTGTCAAGGCCAAGGTCAATAACGCTGGTGTTCTCGGTCTCGGATATACTCAGGCTCTCCGTAAGGGTGTCAAGGTCTCTGTTGCTGGGCTCTTTGATACCACCAAGTTGGACCAGGGCGCCCACAAGATTGGCCTTTCTTTTGTCTTTGAGGCATAAATGCTAGTTAAATAAGTTACCTGTTGTTTTTCAACCCTTTTCTTTCTTCTTCATCCTTCTAATGTGTATAAAAAAAAATAAATCGATTTTGAGGCTGAACTTGAAGCAAATCAGAGTGTATGTTGAAAGTGTTTCTCCAACGAGAAAAAGGATTGTGCTGGCTGATTGGCTAGTCCTTTGGTCTAGGTGTTAGTTCACCGCTACTTTGGCTGTCAAAGACCGGGATTTGTATTAAAATGGGCACTGGGGTGTAAGGAGGCTTCGAGTAGTGGAAAAACACAAATTGCGGTCCATCCAAGGATTCGCTGGTTAACAAATAAATTAGTAAATCGCATTGATGCAGATTGTTCTTGAGCCGAACACAGAAAATCCAACCCCACAAAATGGTCAAGTCTTTTTTTCGCGACTGGTGGCTTCCTTTCAAAGATGACTGGATGGCCAGATGACTTGATGACTTTCTTCTTTAACTTCGGCTGAGTTGGATTTGACACCTTTCTGTCTCCTCGACTCTCATTCCTCTGTTTCTCGCTGAATTCATTTATTTGATTTTGCACATGGCTCCTGTTGTAAGCCTGCCATTGGGCCTACATCGCAAGTCAAGGTCTTCCCTTGCTGGCCTCTCCATTCTCCTCGCCTATATCCTTGTTCGCCGCCAGCAGACTCGTGCTAAGCGGCGTGCTCGTCAACAGCGTGCTGCTGCTGGCACAGCCACTGGCAGTACTAGTGACAGCTCTGCCGGTAACAAACCTCGTCGGGTCGGAGTCGATAGACACTTTGTGGAGCAACTCAAAAAATTACTCCCCATTTGTATCCCAGGCTTGGCTAGTAGAGAAGCAGGACTCTTAGCTGCCCTTGCTACCATCTTGATTGCTAGGTAAACAATTCAATGTCAACATTATCGCCAATATGTGCTCGACAACCACTCAACATTTTAAGCCCATTTGAATATGAATACAGCACTGTAAGATTTATTGTCTCTTCACTCTACATCGCGTTTATACTAAAGCGCTTCCTTCCTTCACCACAAACCATGATAGAACATGGTTAGATGTCTGGTTTTCAGGACTCAATGGTTCAGTTGTCAAAGCTATTGTGTCTCGCGATCGTAAAAGGTTCATAGCCAAAGCAATGATTGAGTTTGGTCTCATGATGGTATGAACTCTGAAATATGTTTTATCTGAAACAAAACGTTTTTTTTTTTTTTTTTGGCATTATGAAATTTTAACCGTTGGTACACGCACACGCTGTTATTATTCTAGTGGCCCATGAGCATCGTAAATAACTCGCTCAAGTTCACGATTAGCGCCTTGGCCCTCTCTTTCAGAGAACGTTTGACAAAGGTTCGTGACGCCCAAGCGCTGAACATTTATGCGATTTTTCATAATGTAATACCGACATATCTCATCTTGTTTTTTAAATGCATGGTATAGTTTGCACATAATCAATACTTGGATGGAATCACGTTTTACAAGGTCTCCAACATCGACAATCGCATTCAGAATGCAGACCAGCTACTTACACAGGACATTGACAAGTTTGCAGATAACCTCAGTCATCTGTACTCGGATATCGCCAAACCTTTGGTTGACATTGTCCTGTTCGCCTACAAACTAGGAGAGGCTATGTATGTGGTTATCTTGTTAGCAATTGGACTATAGTGGTATCTACAGGGCTGGACATCTGCTAATCATTTACTCCTAATTATCCCGCTCTAGTGGTGGAGAGGCTCCATTTTACATGATTGGATATTTCTTCCTCTCAGGCGTGGTCCTTCGTGCTCTCTCCCCGCCATTCGGCAAATGTAAGGAACGAATCTAATATTTACGTCAACGTGCACCGAAGCGGTCAATGAACATTATTCCACGCCATATTGGACATTAATCTTTATTATTACCATCTATTAGATACCGCTTTGGAACAAAAGCTTGAAGGTGACTTCCGCTTTGCCCATTCGCGTATCATTACTCATTCTGAGGAGATTGCATTCTACAATGGCGCTGCACGTGAAAAGGACGGTGTCAATAACGCGTTTGATAAGGTAACAATATTAAGAGGGCGGCCGTTATGACGATAACTTACACAATATGGTTTTCTTTTCCTAATTTTTCGTATGACATTACTTGAAACATAACCTGGATAACCTGGATTAGATTTCGCGTCATGTCAAAAAGGTCTACACAATGCGCTTCGCTAATGGTATCCTGGATTCAGTACTTGTCAAGTACTGCGCGACTATGACTGCCTATTAGTACGTAGATGATTGCTGACTATGCTATTAGTACTCATGGGATTAATGACTATTAATTTGAGTCTAATTCTCCCCTTTCTTTTTTGCATGTCATATAGTTTACTGGCGCGACCCGTCTTTGATCCTGCTTATGGTATACACCATTTATTGGCCCTTCTAACACCACTAAATATGTTAAATTCGGCTTTTGCTAACTTCGCCTGCACAATTTTCAATAACCGATAGCTACGGAGCATATGGGCCGTGTTTCGGCTGACCCTACCAAAATTGTTGAGGATTATTCTCGAAACTGTAAGACTTTCAATTTACATTAGGATAGCAATACTTGAAACATACTTTTTTTTTTTTTTTTTTTTTTTTTTTTTGCTGACAACATCAACAATCCTTGTGAAAAATCTAGCCGGATACCTCGTAAATCTTTCGCAGGCAGTCGGCCGTCTGATCCTTGCTGGCCGTGATCTTACGCGGTTTGCAGGATATACGTCGCGCGTCTCAGAACTCTTTGATGTCTTAGATGATATCAAAAAGGGCCGATATGAACGAACCATGATAGCAAAGAATGACACCTCATCGTCACAGAGCCAAAGTGTCGATACAAATGACTTGAAGGGCAAGGTCATTACGCAGGATGGCGTTATTATTTTTGAGAAGGTGCCCATCGTGACACCCAACAACGATGTCTTGGTGAAGGAATTGTCATTCAAGGTCACTAAAGGGACAGATGTCATTATTGCCGGACCGAATGGTATTTTATTCTTGATTCAACAGTTAAGGAAACTTGGTGCAATTTGTGGAACTTTTCGTATATTGGGTGCTAACCCTCTTTTCTCCTTTCTCTCTTTCTTTGAATCAAACCAGGCTGTGGAAAATCGTCGCTGTTCCGTATTTTGGGCGACCTCTGGCCATTGTTTGGTGGTACAGTAACGAAGCCCCATCCCTCCAAGTTGTTCTACGTCCCACAAAAACCTTACCTGGCGTTAGGAACCTTCCGTGACCAGGTGATTTACCCTGATACTAAGCAGCAGGCGCTTGCTAAAGGATTCACGGATGCGAAGTTGTTTGAGCTTTTAAGCGTTGTTCACCTCGGATACTTGATTGATCGCGAAGGTGGATGGGACTCTGTTCAAGACTGGGCTGACGTGTAAGTTTTCCCTGCTTCATTACGGAAAATCATGCTATATAGATCGAAGGCTTGAAGTATTCCAATTCATCTCCCTGTCATCCCTATTAATTATAACATTAACCCAATCAATACATAGTCTTTCCGGTGGTGAGAAGCAGCGTGTAGCAATGGCTCGACTGTTCTATCATCGTCCTCAGTTTGCTATCTTGGATGAGTGCACGTCTGCAGTCAGCATTGATGTCGAAGGAATCATGTATGAACACGCGCGACAGTCTGGCATCACTCTGTTCACGGTCTCACATCGTCCATCGCTAATCCGCTACCACGAGTACCTGCTTCGGTTCGATGGGGAAGGTAACTATCAATTCCGAAAACTCGGCAAGGAAGACATCCAGCAAACCGCTTTTGGCTTTGGCCATGGGAAATCTAAAAAGATCAGGAAGCTTGGTGAGGAAGATAGGGATGGCGATGATGCTGATACAGAAAATAGTGTGTAAATAGGCAATTGAAATTATTGTGAAGTGAGGGTGGGTCATCCATCCATAAATAAAATAAAACTATCAAATACAAATATTTGATAACCAGGGCCTGCAGGACCATGGGACTTATTATCTACACTCTATGAACAAAATGCTCCAGAAACTATAGTCAATAAAAAGTTATACTACACAAACGTCGAAAGCGGCTGCATCCATGGTTTCATAAACCCTGACCGTCGTAGTTGATACCTAAAGTCCGCCTTTCCGACCTGTTGCGCAACGCGACAAAATATCCGTCATCCATAGTTATCAAAACCTTCATTCCACCTAGCCGCTCCATCACGTCCAGTTTGGTTTTCCCAAGGTAACTGTCCCGGACTTGGTCATCCGCGATCTTGTAGATCTCTTTTACATTCAGCTTCTGTCTTTGTCTGAGGGAAGGGACAAGGAAATCATTGCTACTACGTCTGTGCTCCCCAACACAGTTGCGTCCTCTAGCGCGTTTGCTCATAGCAGTGATTCCACGAGCCTTTTCCTATTCAAAGGTGACTTTACACCGTTTGTTCCAGATTTCTGTACGGCCGAATTCTTCTATGGCCTTGACAAAGCGCCCTGCCATATATGTTGCTATCCTTGTTGTTGTCTTGAAGCCAACTTTCCAACTCTGAGCAATGGACTTGGGCGTAAGTCCATGATAAATGCCCTGCACAGACCAACAAAACAAACGCCCATTTTTTTTTTTTTCTTTTTTTTTTGATAACAAGGACCCTCAGGTAACAAAACAAACGCCCACTCAATTTTTTTTTTTTTTTTTTTTAAGCAAAATACACAAGCACCCTTTAGTCACGTGTTTCAATTTATTGTCTTCTTAATCTGGCTAAAGCACTCGTCACTTGTCGTAAATCTGCTATTTACGTATCCTCTTCTTCATTATTTCCATCATCATTCAGTACTTTTATCATTATTTCCTTTATCAATCCTAGTATTTAAATCACTTTGGCTTCTTTGCAAAACAGCATCCCTCTTTTCACTTTTGATGCTATTTTGCAGGTGAGCGACTTTTATTATTATTTGTAGTTTTACTAAGTCAAGCTCGTTTTTTTTTTTTTTTTTTTTTTTTTTTTTTTTTTGATAACAAGGACCCTCAGGGTCATGGGATTTATTTTCTACACTCTGTGAACAAAATGCTCCAGAAACTATAGTCAATAAACAGCTATTACTGTACAAACGACAAGAGCCGCTGTATCCATGATTTCATAAACCTTGGCCGCCGTGGTTGGTACTCAAAGTCCACCTTTCCGACGTGGCCTGTTGCGCAACGCGACAAATTATCCGCTATCCATAGTCATCAAAAACTTCATTCCACCTAGCCGCTCCATCACGTCCAGTTTGGCTTTCCCAAGGTAAATGTCCCGGACTCGGTCATCCGCGATCTTGTAGATCTCTTTTACATTCAGCTTCTGTCTTTGTCTGAGGGAAGGGACAAGGAAATCATTGCTACTACGTCTGTGCTCCCCAACACAGTTGCGTCCTCTAGCGCGTTTGCTCATAGCAGTGATTCCGCGAGCCTTTTCCCATTCAACGGTGACTTTACACCGTTTGTTCCAGATTTCTGTACGACCGAATTCCTCTATGGCCTTGACGAAGCGCCCTGCCATATATGTAGCTATCCTTGTTGTTGTCTTGAAGCCAACTTTCCAACTCTGAGCAATGGACTTGGGCGTAAGTCCATGGTAAATGTCCTGCACAGACCACTCTGGTGTGTGCTCTCTCTCTTCCTCATCACCGTCGTTCCTATCACCATGGCGTCGTACTTCTCGCACACCATCGATATGCATCTCTAGAGTTTTCCAAATGTAGTCCTCCTCTGCCGCAGTAAAAGTAGCGGAGAACACTAGGCTGTCTCGGAGAGAAAGTATAAAAACTCAAGCAAATCCCTGACCTGGCACATGTTTGCTTCACTTTATGTGCCTTAACCAGGACTCGAACCCGGCCCCTGGGCTAGACAGGAGGGTGCCCTGACGAGTATACTACTCAGCCATTGGGCTTTGCCCAAAACTACTAAGTCAAGCTCGTTCTTATCAGTATTTATTAAAGATCCCTCTTTTCACTTTTGATGCTATTTTGCAGCATTCTCCAGGACTATCATTGTTGATTTATGATCCTTTAGTGATCTATTTGTCAGATTATCTTCCTTTGGCACTTTGTCCATTTATGAATTTATCTTTTGGCACTTCGTCCAATTTTTTATTATCATTTTGTTCATTTTCTGTCAATCTTTGGGATTATTGACGGATCTTTCCACGTCAGGATCATTGACAGATCTTTCCACGTCACACTCATGTGATCGTCTTTGGTAGTATAGTGGTCAGTATCTCCGCCTGTCACGCGGAAGACCCGGGTTCAATTCCCGGCCAAAGAGTTTCTTTTAGAATCTGACACTTTTTTTGTTGATGAGAAATTGTGTTAACAACCCACCTTCAATGAAACGGAGACTAGATGCAGGAACGCTACGTAATCGAGGAGCATTTGAAACATGGGTGAAGATTTTTGCACGGGGTCTTTATTAGTTTATTGGATGAAGTTATTTGTACGGCCCCCGTGCAAATAAATTTTCTGCTCTGCCCCGTACACACCTTATTTACACTGCTCCGGGGTCTTTATTTCATCTACAAGCGGCAATATGTATCTACAGACTACATGATTCTAGCTTTTTATTTCGAAGGAAATAATCAAAGATGAGTCTAGAGTAGAGAGGAGTCTGGAATTATTACTACTGGAAGTTGTAACGCCGTGGGAGCTGCGATACTCATCGCGCTCTGTTGCATATTTCACAGTATGCAATATTATAATGGCCTAGCTAGGAGTAAAAAACATTAATGCGCTAAAAAGATTAGCGGTAGAAATTAGTGACAATAATGCACCACACATGGACGCGATAAATCTTTGATATGAAGTTTTTAGAATGAACCAATGTCATCTTACAGATAGATACGTAGCTACCTGGTACAAGTTCTACCAGAAATGAATAAATACCCATGGGTGTGGCGTGTGGACCCATATCTTATTCTCACTTACTTTTCGACTGCTTACTATCTACAAAATATATTTCACGCTCTATTCCGCTCTACAGTCACCCGAAAGAAAGTAAGGTCGTACAAATATCTTTTCCCTTGATTTTTCGTCTGTTTATACAGACTCGAACCGGAAAAATTGCTCAGTAACCAGTTGTCATCGACCGAATGTTAAAAAAAGATAGTCTTCCTGCTATTTCCTTCTGACATTCGAACGAGTACGTGAGCATGGTTCCGATACAGGTGCAGATGCAGATGCAGAGTACGTAGTTACCAGCTATATTGCTAAACCAAGGTATCAAGTAGCGATCTTGGAAGGTTATACGACCAGCCACAGCCTTTTTTTTACGTGGTTTCATTAGCGAGTTATGGCCCGAGTTTTTTTTACGTAATTTCATTAGAGGGTCATGGCCCGAGTTTTTTTTTTTAACGAGTGATCAACCATCCATCTACGTGTTAATCCTCATTTTCTATTAATTAATCAATATACTTAATAAAAGGCTACAAGGGTTGCAACGGTCATACTAATGCCAGCCACCAGGGCTGATGATGGGCTTGCAAAAATAGCAGCATTTGGATTTTTGTTTCCATTATTGGCGGCGGGTTCAGTGACGTTGCTGCCACCACTGCCACTGCCATTGTCATTACTATTGGTCCCATTTGAGCCAGGAAGCAATACGAAGGAACCAACTCCTTCCTTATAGGGCTTACCATCACCCAAGCATTGAGCAATAGGCTGCATCACTAAACCTTTGGTCGAATACGCAATAGGCAAGATACCATTGACAGAGACGTCTACTTCTTGAGCAAATACTGCGAATTGTTTATTGGAGGACCAGTGAGAAGCTTGTTAGCCTCTTATAAAATAAACAAGGCCGACAGCAACAGCAACAGAGGAAAAGTATAAAGATATGAATAAACTTACAGTCGTGTTCCAAAACAATGAAACCGGTGCTCATGGTGGGAATCTTGGTCAGCCATGCCTTAAAGGTGTCGACAACTGACTGTGAGGTAGCGGTGCCTCCAGGAATGTTCCACTATTTTTTTTATGACAGGGGAAAAGCAGGGGTAATAATCCAACAACAACAAAAAAAAAAATAGGTGTGTCCAAGTTAGATATCAAGAAATGAACTCCAAATGATCAAGAATTTAAAAATACACCCATGTATCGGAATTTACATCATCAGTATCAAAACCCTGGGTCCAAATAGACGTCTTAAAGCCAAGCTGGGTTGCAATGCTGCGGACACGGTTGTCGACATCACCATAAGGTGGACGCCAATAGAGTGGAGTTGCTCCGATGGTATCAAAAATGGCCTTCTCAGTCCATTTGAGTTCTGCAACGATCTGCTCATTTGTTAAACTGGTCATGGAAGGGTGAGACCAAGTATGGATAGCAATTTGATGACCTTCTTGATAGGCGCGCTTCAGAGTGTTGGGGAAGCTGATGGCGCGAGACCCGACGATAAAGAGAGTCGCTTTTTGGTTATGGGCCAGGAGGTTGTCATACAGGCGGGGCGAGTCAGGCGAGGGGCCATCTACATGTATGTTGATATCAATGGTTGAAAACGCGTGATGAGTATGATTATATATAATGTGTATTGTAATGGGAAGACAAGACTTTTTGTGCTGCAATGATTGCAAATAGCCACAATGTATACACACTCATAAAATTACTTTTTCTTGCAAAATTAATAACAAAAAAAACTTACCATCGTAAGTTAGGCCCCATGTTCCAGTCTTAGGACAGCTTGTGATATCACCAGGGGCTTCACACTTTTGGCATGTCCACCAACATTGATCCTTTGGGATCGTAGTCAAATCTGTGGGGCAGACACCGTTCTTGGATGGCGGGAAAACAGGGACTTTTGAGAAATCGACCAACTTGAGCCAAGCCTGAACCTGAGGGTCCTGAATGAAAGGTGTACAGTCCAAGGCTGGATATGCGTTGACGGCCACTGGCTTGTAAGTAGTACTACATTTAGCTACAGCACGCTTTTCAAGATTGTAATGGCCATGACCTAAGGCCAAGGAGAGAGAGAGGGACAGGATGGCGAAAGTAGAAAGAACCTTGACCATTATTAAAGGGGAGTATTAGGCGCTATTGAAGATTAATGATGTTTGAGATGGTTATTGGCCAAGGAAATGGATTAGCAAATCTTAAGGAGGCAGGGAGAGGAAGGATAAAAGCGAGGCTTTGTGATATAATGTCGTTAATCCTATCGGTCGTATAGTTGAGCGTATGAGGGGAAAGGAGAAGAGCAAAGGAAATAAATATGGAAGAAATAAGAGGGACAAACTGCTGGGTTCTCTCTTTTTATTATGCTCGTCTTGCTCGAAACAATGGCCATTGTTAGTTGCTGTTGATGATGATAAGCAACCGTTCATGGCTAATAATGCGCCGTTTATTGGCAAGTGTTAAAAATGAATTCATCCATATGCCTTTGGTCTATAGAAACGTTGACTTCGGGTAAACTCTTGATGGCTCTGTTGTGTAAAGTGCATTTGTATATTTTTGGAAAACATTAGGCAGCTGGACACGAGCAAGTTCACGCATGAGCTCTTTTTTTTTTTTTTTTTTTTTTTTTTTTTTAAGACTAAGCAATATTGCAGCCCAGAAGAACGGGCATCTGAATAGATAATGCATTTAGCCACCTCAGATATAGAGCAAGGGTGTTTGGCTGGACCGTCTCGGGCTAACATAGGCTTTGATCGTTTGTAAAGTTAAAATATCTTTGATAATGTTCGGTTGCTTCTTTTTGTTAATGCATTTGTAGGTAATCAGTCGTAGAAATAGCTTGCCCTTTTAAATATTGCTCAAATTCCCAGGTGATGCTCGGTTCTTCGGGTTCTAGATTGCTTCTTGGATTCAGTTGTCCAGCAGGTATCAGATAGCATCCTCCAACACCAGTCATGAACAATGCTTCTTTGTTTCTGTCCCTTTCTCTCTACCACTATGGAGAAACTTATGTATATTTCTTGAGGAATGCCAAATGATCTTTTTGTTGACATCGTTTTTTCGAATGCTCCAATTGTTTGCCACAGTGAGTAGTAGCTGCGCAAAATTCAATATTTTTGTTATCCGCATCACCATAAAGCTGTTAGAGCACTGTTAATTTATTTATTAATTTCTCAATTAAACTAAAGAAGTCCATTAGGGAAGAGAAAGGGGGTGGTTTATGCTTTTGAACAAAATGGAGGGTATTCTACTTTATTTTTTTTGTCTAAAAGCCGACAATAATGGCAGTTGCTGCTCCTGTAACCACAAGCAGAGCCGAAGCCTGCGATGTAAAGGACTGAGCGCTCGAGGGCTTTGTGCCAGTTGCAATGGGTGCACTCACAGTAGATGATCCAGCACCACCAGTAGTGCCGATAGGAGCAGATGGGACGGGAGGAACAACGACACCACTAGTGCCAGCAGAGGGCACAGGAGGGAGTACGGGCCCGGTCGTAGGGGTTACACCACCATCGCCCTCAGAAACAGAGGAGGTGGGCTCGGGAATATCACCAGCCTCAGTTGTGGTAATAACATCAGCAGTGGTAGTGACGGCATTGGGGGGTGCAGCAGTCACTAGAGCCAAAGCTAGGACGGCAGAAGCCAAAACAAGGCAGAGAGTGGTCGACAAGGATTTCATGTTGCTAGTTATGAATTTTTCGTCGCGTTATAGATTTTAGGTGTTGAATGTATAAGTGTTTGGAGAGTATAATGTTGTGAATGCTGTATGATCTGAAAAATAAAAAAAAAGTGGAGGGAGTTCTGACTTTTTATATGTGCTTGTCATTTGGGGCAAAGAAAGGCATCATTTCATCGTGCTATCGAGCACAAGAACTAGATTATGGTTGTTTCTAGGGTCCCAGGTGTAAGCAATTCACGCTAGGACGAGTTCCTACAGATACTCCAAAAAAATACGGTCTAGTAGAATAGCATATACAGAGCAACGGAACAGACGCTACAGAACGATGGATGCAGCAGGGGGTATGTACTTGGTGTAATTTCGGACATGCGCTAAGAAATATTGCATCCAAGGAAGTATTTAAACTAGTGTGTTCTGATGTCCCTTTATTCCTTCCCTTCTTATGCGTCGTACGTGTACGTGAAATAATGACAGGGAATTTCATGAGTTTTAGTCTATCAAAGGCCCAGATTACACGTAGACTAGATCAGTAGACTAATGAAAAATAACGCGCCTCAGGGCAAAAAAAGCATTGGATCCATATTTTTCTAAAAATAAAAACAATCATATGAATAAATACATATGACAAGGCATCCTAATGCGTTTAATTCAAGGCTGTATAGACCATTAGACCATTATTGTGATTAAATCATGATTTCAGGGTCCCTGGCAGCGTTAGTTCAGGGCCGTCCATTCTAATCTCGTCTACAAAGCTCCAGTCTTCATCATCCAAGAAGTCCAATTGAAGCTGATTCAGTGCAGAAGTTGGCCGCAGTTGAGAAAGTTGCATCTGCTCTTGCTCCATTAACCGAAGCCTCAATCGATGTTCCTGTTCCAGCAATTCGAGCTGACGCTGTTGTTGTTCTTCAGTTTGCTGCCAATGAGTTGCTTCGTTTTGATTTTCAGTAAACGAATCTGGTAAGTGAGGTCGATCTACTTGTAAATGATCTTGTCCTTGTTGTCCTTGTCCTTGTTCTCTTCTTGATTGTTGTTGGTTCTCTCCTCGAGAGACATGAATATACGTTGATGAGGCCTCGGTGGGCCTTACTTCGGCTTGCGTTGCATCAGGATTCAACTCCATGTTCAACTCCATGTTCAACTCCATGTTCATATTCATGTTCAGGCTCATGTTCAGATCCGCCAGGAACCCGTCATTTCGATTCATAGCCAGCTCAAATTCAAGCTCCTCCTTCAGCATTCTTGCATGAGATTCTCCCACAAACTCGCACATATCTCGGAAGCAATCTGAACAATCTACCGTAGGACGTCCACAACCGCAGCCACATATCAAAATACCGTTGTCGCTGAGCAAAGTTGGATGTTGTAGCTTAACTGGCTCCATGCCATTTTGACTCATCATACCCAATCCTTGTCTCAAAGCTTCTCTTGCGCTGCTGTCTATTATACTTGAGGCAATTTGACTGTTTGCTTCAATAAGGCTCAAGGCTTGGCTCAGGTTGAGCGCATGTTGCGTGCCGGTACTAGTGTTTATACGGGCTGTATTGGGGTTGCCAGAGCTGCAACATGGACTTTTCCGGTCAGTCGATGCAGGCTGGGTCGAAGTGATATTGCGAGAGTCACTGATATTTTTGTAAACAGAGCTACTGCCGACCATGGTATCGTTTGAGTATAGGCCTGATGAGCTGGGTGCTGTGAGAAGAGCATGGTTATTAGGGTAGGCAAGGCATCCAGGGCAAGCACACATCTCACCGCAGCAACACATGTTGGGCGAAATGGCGCAACCACAGCCGTTGTTTTCTCTTTCATTTGTGCATTCATCGCTCCTGTTAATAGAAGTGGACTGAAGTGCGACCGACAGTGCTGGTGAAGAAGTAGTAGTCTCAAGAACATTATTACAGCATGACTTTTTTGTGGTTGATGCCGACATTTCAGTCGTTAGCATTGACTGCATAGCCATCGAAGGCAGTGAGGCGCTGAAGCCACGAAGGGTTGTGTAGAAAGAAGTAGGATCCTCAGTTGGTAGAATGTCCATAGACATTGATCTTGTGCCAATGGTGTCCTCATAGGCAGTCAAATCATTATCATCTGCAATTTTTTCGAGTGATTGGTTCACCAGAGTCTGTGGAAAATACAGGTCTGATGTCGGGAGGTTGTTATAGTGACTGCTATCGCCATTGGAGGAGCTCATATGGTCCGAACAAAGATTTAAATGTGGTTCATTCTGTTGATCTCCGCCCAAAGTCGAGGGAGCTAAAGGTGAATGGTCGCGACCCGGTAATTCTGTGCCCAACATCGTCGAAAGTTTAACTGGATCGTTATTGGATATTTCCATTCCACCAAAAGTGCCATTGAGTCTTGAGTTTGAACTCACACTCCCATCTGGACTCTGTGCCATATGCATCCCTGAGAAAGTCTGGAGATATGTCAAAGGGGAATCATCCTTTGGAAGGAGAGCCTTTTCAGATTTTCCAAGATCAAGTAAAGCTGGGCCACGTTGATGTTTTAATTCAGGGTAGCTCTTGAATATTGCGTGCCGAGTCGAATTTTTACCGGGTTTTGAAACTACGTGTCCCGCACGGTCTCGACAACAGGTGCAGACTGAACCTTCAAGACACCCACAGTTGCCTGTATGTTATGTAAAACCATAAATAGAGGTTGTATAAGGGTATATCCATCCATATATTTAATTAGTAGTTTGGGATATGATGAACAATCGCTTTACCTCCTGTGATACTTAAACCTTCATCTTCCATGGAAGCAGCCCGAGAGGATTCTATAGCAGAGTTACAAGTTACGCCAACAGAGTTAAAGACAAGCTAGTATATATTTTTCGCATAATCTTATATCAAATCCCTATTGTATTTAAGCATACCATCTTCTTTGCCACAAAGGCAACGAACGCTGACTTGCTTTGCCTTGCGTAGCTCTTTGCAATGGAGGCACTGAGTTGAAGGACGACCTTTCTTTTTAACCTCGTGTAATGGTCGTTCACTATGAAACGAAATAGCTGTTGCTATAAGTGGCACGTTTAGAGTCTGATCTTGACGACAAATGACTTCTTAATACACTTTTGTTCATACTCATGATTGCATGTTGTTGAACGATGTCCCTTGATGCATGTAGCACTATGTAAAACAGGGGAAAGACATGCATCTAATTAGGAGGACCATAAAGCGAACAAACATTGCTGTAATAAGGGGTATTAAAGTTTTACCATGCAAACTTTTGACCGTTAACGAATACCATGACTAAGGACCGTTATAAGGAAAACAATTAGATGGAAGGAAAAGAGAAAGCTGAGGATTATGCTGAATCAATGACAGTAATCAAGTTGTATGTGTGGGCAATGCAGATGTTTGTTGAAAAAAAGCAGACGCTTGGGTACCAAGAGCTAATGAATCAGCATCGGCGAAGGATCAGAAGAAGGAAGAGGATTGTTCGCACGTAATTGGTTACAAATGTTTTGGATGACTAATAAAGTAGCAAAAGGTTGATGGAATAAATATGCATGCAAGTGGATGGTGCTGATTTGCAAAAGAATAAAACAAAATAAACATTTGACCAGAAAAACCTCGATCAAGTTACTTTGGATATAAGCTACTAGTGCCAGTACTCGTGGCGATAGTGCTGTAAAAAAGTTATAGTAGATGGAACACAGGGCTCATAATATTCATAGTTGGAACATGGTGTGGGCGCAATAAAATGATGGCATATGGGGCTGTGCGCAGCCAATGGATGAATCATCATTCTTCCCAGGATAAAGGCCTGAGACTAGAGGTAAAACCCATGGCTGTCTCAAGTTACAAATGCTGTTTTTAATGTACAGTGACGTATTTGGCCCGATTTCTTTTTGTTTCCAACCTCAACCACATTCTTTCTCTCTCTCTCTTTCCCTACCATATCCCTTTCCTACAAATACTAGACATGGCTGAGACTCCTACTTTTAAGCTCGTCCTCGGTAAATAATTATTCAATCTTCGTTTTTATTCTAGGATCAAGGAAATCAGTTTTTAAGCAGAACGAGCATTGCTTCTTTAACTGTCGGATCCAACTTAACCACATTCTGATTTTTATTTTCTATTTGTTATGACTCTTTGTTAGTTGGTGATGGCGGTACGGGAAAGACTACCTTCGTTAAGCGCCATTTGACTGGCGAATTTGAGAAGAAGTACATCGGTAAAGACTCACTACAATTGTTAACCACTCTTTTCCGCACATTCTCCATCTGTGGAATTATTTTGATCGGTCTAAATTACTATTGTTATATTCTGCTGGATGACGCGATATTGGCAGAATTAGCAGGAATTCACCGTTTACTCAGTTACAGCGCATTAATACATAAAAGCTGGTCATCACTTTGGAATTTCAAGAGTATCCCTCAATATTGCATGTCTTTTTTATCTTTTATTATGGTCTGTTTGTTCCCATTTAAGCTGCTGCTACACCATATAGCAGCTTAAACGATTGGATCTTCATGATATTTGTATCACAGTCAACACAGATCACGATATTTATCGACAGTGTTCCAATGTTTAACATGGCATTTGCTGAACCGTCAGTCTTTCCATTCAGCAGCCAATGTCAATATATGTCGTCGAAACCAGTTCAGTTTTTTTGTGTAAAGGAAACAGAACTTGGTGCTAATATGCCTTTTTTGACCTTCTTTTTGAATAGCCACATTGGGTGTCGAGGTCCATCCTTTGAGATTCAGCACTAACTTTGGTGAGATTATCTTCAACACCTGGGACACTGCTGGACAAGAGAAGTTTGGTGGTCTTCGTGATGGTTACTAGTATGTGATTCATTCATTGAGACGCTACTATGTCGTAAGCTTGCCGCGTATATTTAATTGTGACAGTAATGGTAAACTTAACACAGATGCGCGGCGTCAATCTTCTTTCTTTTTTTATGCAGTATCAATGGACAATGTGGTATTATCATGTTCGATCTCACCTCCAGAATTACATACAAGAACGTCCCTAACTGGCACCGTGATCTCGTTCGTGTCTGTGAGAACATCCCCATTGTTCTCTGCGGTAACAAGGTCGATATCAAGGAGCGCAAGGTCAAGCCCAAAGCTATTGATTTCCACCGCAAGAAGTCTCTTCAGTACTATGATATCTCGGCCAAGAGCAACTACAACTTTGAGAAGCCTTTCCTCTGGTTGGCTCGTAAGCTTTCCGGTCACCATTCACTGGAGTTTGTAGCCTCCCCTGCTTTGGCTCCCGCTGAGGTTGCAGTCGATGCTACCCTTATGCAACAGTACAAGCAGGAATTGGACAGTGCTGCACAGATGCCTCTCCCTGAGGAAGACGATGACCTGTAAAAAAATTTAGGCGATTATAGCTATTCTTTTTAACGCTTTTTCCATATCCCTTCATTCGTTTGCGTTCACAAAGTTCTCTTCCTTTCGTATGTTCGCCAATAAAATGTAGCTTTTTCGACAACTTTGCCCATTATATGGGCCATAAGCCACATTAAAGATTTCTATAGTTTTATTATTCGTATATTTTTGAGAACTATTCCTTTATTCTCAATAATAATAATAGTAATAATAATAATAATAAGGTCCGCATGGAGAGAAGGGTCACCCGTCGTTCGAGCACTGTTGCTACAACAACATCCACAACGAACGCTTCAGTCACCACAAAATCATCTGCTACAACACGAGGTCGGGTGCGAGGTCGAGGACAGGGCCGCACGCGTGCTAATCGCAAAAATGGTTCAAAGATATCCCATGAGGCCTTGAGCTCTATTGATGCAGCCGACAATAGCAATAATGAAAACAGCCATGATTATAAGAATGAATCGCAATCCGAGAAAAATGAATCAGGCCATGTAGATCAGGTCGAGCACGTTGATCACGACTCTAATGGAGCATCACAATTGCAATCTGATCAACCTTTTGTCGCAACGGAGCAAGACAGTGCGGATACGCAAACAATAGGCAATATGGCGAATGAAACCATGGACAAACACAGCAACAAGGGTTCGCAGGTTGAATTAGCGGGCTCTGGTAGTCAAGATGATCAAAGTATTACTAATGGTATCAACATAATTCAGGATCTAAAGCTACCAGGAGATACTAGCGAACCAATGCCTGGAACCGTAAACGAAGCCACTGTTTCAACTTCGCATGCTAAAGTATTTTTCAGTGAAGAGCATTATAACAAACTTTCGGTTGGCGGCATAGGGAGATTAACTGAGCAGTTTATACAAAAGAAGCGTCAGTTTCAAGAGATACAACCATCTAGACCCATGCCACACACTGATGTTGAGGGTGACACTTCCACAAAGAAGCAGAGGGCTTCAAAGTGGATAAGGCCATCAATATCGAACGAAGGCATATTGTATAGCAATACGACTAAGCCAACGGGCTCCACTCTAAAGATAGATAATGGGCCAGATCAAAAGATTACATCTTCTTCGGAGTTAGTGGCCTCAACCACAGGCAAATTTGACATTATTGATTTGATGGCGTCTGTCTCGTCATACGTTCCTGAGATTGCCTCGGTTTTCCACAGTACTGATCCAAAACAAGCTAATAGTGAATTTCAACAGCAAAAACCACAGCAACCAGAGCAGCCAGGGCTTTTACAAATGTTGCCTCCTAAGGATCGGTTTTACCACCCATGTATTTATTCACACGAACACCGTTCGACTTTGACACGCGAGGAACACTGCCGGTACATAATGTATGATAGTATTATCCGTGGATTGCATAAGCATGGGGGTGTATTGCAATTAGGATCGGAAGATCGAGAGCTCTGGACTTCTCTACAAGAGAGGGTGAATCAAGAGCGGCAGAGTGTGCGTCAATGGAACGCTGAGACCG
Source organism: Lobosporangium transversale (assembly GCF_002105155.1). Lineage (NCBI taxonomy): Eukaryota > Fungi > Mortierellomycota > Mortierellomycetes > Mortierellales > Mortierellaceae > Lobosporangium > Lobosporangium transversale. The sequence continues at coordinate 76,613 of NW_019028995.1, forward strand.
TGAGGGCCAGGATCGCTAGCTATTCAAATGTGGCTATCCAGGCTGCATTGGAGACAAAGTTCCTACGTGCAAGGAGGAGAGTACTAGAAGAATATCCTCGACGCTACGACTTTATTCAGTCCATTGGGTTGCGGCTTCCTGGTGTACCTTCAGTGAAGGAGCCTACTTTGAGCAGGAAAAAGGCAAATGTGATCGCGCCACCAGGAGGGCTGGACAAACCACAGAGCAATTCAGTAGAAGAACCACACCCTCGCGGGCTTTTGAAGAGGACAGGGAAAGTTTGCCCAGTTTCTTTAGCAAAGCCAATCTGGCCTACAGATGAGAATGGAGTACCATATGAAAAGTCAATTGATATCAATGGCCGGTATTGGAGTCAGTCTGGAGAGTCGTCGACTTCCCAAAAAGCATCGAATGGACTGCGGGATAACAGACGCATCCACCTACCAAGCACATCTCCTGCACCATCAGTATCCAAGGATCCAACCATTAAGCACTTTGTCAAGGAGCAAAATATCCATATTGCATTTGCTGCAAGTGCATTAGTGACACTGGCGGAGACCTTGCCTAGCCTTGCGTCCGAATGGGAGATCCCTGTGAAAGTTGTACTCGAGGAAGATCACGAAGGTAGTGGGGAACCTAATAATGTCGTAAGGGCTTTCTGTACCCTTGCAGGGGCAATGGGTCATTCGTTGATTAATACTGGCAGTGTTTTTTTTTGTAATTAGGAGTGATGCAGAAGCGGGTTTATGTCGACAAGCCATTGATTCGCAAACGGATGTCAGCGTTAGAGATGACCCAAGCATTTTACAACGGTGCACTTAAAAAGCTTTCTTTGATAGCTACTTCATCAACAGACGCTGCTATTCTTTCATCACCTCTGAAGGAGCATATCACACTTCCCTCTTCAACTTCTTCAGAACAGGATCGCAGCGAGAATGCTGGAAAAATAGCTTTAGAGCATGGGCCCACAGTGCCACTGGATCATAGTGAATCGACGCCTCCTATCTCGTCCCAACAGGCAGACAAAGGATCACTTAAAAACCCTGCTAACGCTGGGGATGCAGAGCAAAATCATTCAAAGATGATGACGGGGAGAGAGGATAAAGATGAAAATAAGGATAAAGATGAGGATAAGGATATGAACATGGATATTGATGATGAGGAAGAGGGTGTTTTGGGGAGTCAGGCTGGTGCAGTTTCTTCCGATGAATATGCCAATGACGGATTTGACTATTCACTTTGGACATTTGGAGATACGAGAATCCTGATCCGAAGCCGCATCCACGGATATCTCGATAATACAGTAAGATAGCCCCTGTACACATGTGCACTTTTCCTCCTTTTCTTTGTCATCTTCCTAACATTCTTGTCCATCCATTAATTTGCAGGCGCCATGTAGGCAGGTAGTCCTTAAATCTATTTTAGATTATGCGCCAGAGATTGGCCTGTCTCTTCCAAGTAAATCAACTATGGCCGGTTGGTGGATGGCAACATGGATTCGTGATGATCGGCTTGTCGCTCTAGGACGCGTAGATGTTTCTAAAAACCAATTTGTACGGTATATGGACCCAAAGAGCATTGACTCAGCACATAGCTCAAATCCAGAGAATCCGTTAGGCGCAACGTTTAGTGACTTGCCTGCGATATCGATTGTGGATGCAAGTACATTGCGCGTGCAAGAGCGTGAAATTCAAGATTGGATTAAGCCTAATATGCGATCAATCCATTATGTCATCGGAAAGTTAATACAACTTAGGCCAGGCCAGTATATCCTGGGACATAAGAGGTCTGATATTAACGCCAATATCTACAAGGCGGTAGAGGAGGGATTCGATGAGTCTAATCTATCGCATGACTCTATTAAAGAGAATAAGGGGGTCACTAAGGGAGGAACAGCTGTATCAAAAGGCCAATATGATCTACATGCAGCTCACCAAAGCTCGCCACAGCTATTGAACGAGAATAACACAGACATCAGTGGAGCTGGAGGAGCAGGGTTAAATGACGACGACCTGCAGCTGCAGTGGGTCGGCACTCCAGACCAAATCCTAGGCACCTTTCCATATGAAGTAGAGCCAGAGCCTGTTCACGTTAGTATGCATGACTCACGAAGGGGTCGTGGGAGAGCAGTAGGCAAGCGCAGTCGTGCAAAGAAGAATGGACAGAACAATTAGTATATACATAATTTAATTATGCACAGTGGCGCAGTCTGAACGGTGTGACGGTGGGATGAAACAACAAAACCGCGATCACTCTGCCATTCTTACATTCTCATTCATTGCTAATGTATCCATCTGGACATTCAAAAGGCAAAATAACAATAATAAAAAAAGCCTGTGAATACATTTACGATTATAAGCGGAGGGTTGTTAATAGCTAAAATATGAGCTCTTTCAAGAAGCGTGTGCCGTCAGCTCAAACCAGTCTTCCAGCGGGCTGCCGTCTTTCTGCCTATAATGGACAAGTTCTTATTTCGACTGGGATTCCTTCGTTAGATGATATTCTTGGGGGAGGACTTCCTTTAGGGACAATCCTCCTGGTCCAAGAGGATCGCCAGACATCCTACGGCCAATTACTACTCAAATATTTTTTAAGACAAGGAGTCGTGGCTGGCGACAAATGCGTGGTTGTGAGCGGTGATGAGCGTCCAGAGGCAATAATGAGGTCATTGATGGGGATCGCCGGTGAGGAGAGTTCCTCAAGCCAGGTGCAGCAAGGAGTTGATAGTCGTGATGACAATGAGGCGAAGGGGGACAACCGCAGGGTTAAAAAATCAGGAGCATCTGCTGAGGATGAAGATGACGAAGATTCAGAGCAAGGAAGACTTAAGATCGCATGGAGATATAGCGGATTAAAAAAGTTTGAAAGCGGGGTTGATGGCCGCTCTCTGCCAGGTATTTTCACTATTTAGAAATGGGGGAAAAAAAAAAAAAAAAAAAAAAAAAAAAAAGTTAAATCAACAGCCTAACACTCAAACTATGGAGCAATTATTATATTACTAGTCATATCGTCGCGTGTTAACAAAGAGCCATCCTCTTCAGATGGGTCTGTCCCAACGCCAAACCAAATCCCGTTTTGTGAACAGTTTGATCTCACGACACGCATTTCAGCTAGGGCATTGGAGACCGCCGACACGACGCTGATTGATTCTGGAGATCTATTAAGACATATCAGCGTCAATAACCAGGAAATAGCAGGGAGTGATCTGGACGATAGTGAAAATGAAAATGAGGATGATAATCCATCAGCTGCCGAAATAGTCAGTAATCAGCCTGATTTGTATCGAAATGTGCTTGACAAGATTAGAGAGACAGTCGTCAATGGAGGATTCAGTACTACGCTTGTCAAGGACCCCTTGGCGCCATTGCCAGCGCCTGGAGCTGTCAATCTATCCGGGCGACATGTTTGCAGGATTGGAATCAACTCGATTGCATCTCCAAGCTGGAGAAGTAAAACACCACAGGTATATTTAAGCATTCTAAAAAAAAAAAGAAAAAAAATATAGCCTTCATTTGGCTCATGTATGAAACTAACCATTTCTTTCTTATATGATTCTCCAGGATCTTTACAAGTTTTTGCATGCTTTGCGTGGCCTTTTACGGTTTAGTTTTGGTGCTGCGGTTATTACGATCCCTGCACATCTGTATGGCACTGTTGATCAGAGACATGCTACGGATGGCTCCACCACTTCGCCATACATTCATCGTCTCGAGCAGCTCTGTGATGCTTCTGTTCGGATTGAGTCTTTTGCGGGTGCTTTAACCAATGCATCATCAGCGGCATCGGATTATCATGGTCTATTTCATGTACACAAAGTTCCTGTTCTCAATGCTCTAGTTTCTTCCTCCACGAAGCTATCAGTTCTGCTCAATGGCTCTGCTAAGGGCTCGGGTGGACAAAGTGGAGGGAGTGGACGCAGTGGAGGCTCGAGTAAAGGAGTCAATAACTTGGGATTCAAGGTGCGAAGAAAGCGGTTCACTATTGAGACGTTCCATTTGCCCCCCGAAGGCGGTGTGGGACAGAGGAGAACGTCAGCGGAACCATCGTCATCTGCGGGATCGTTATCAGATCGAAAGACAGGATCCAGTGCTACTTCATCCTCAACACCATCCTCATTTTCTAGGCGAGATGTTGGGGCATCATCCGGATCTCTTAGGAAGCCATTAGGTGGAAGTAATGTCAATAGCAACAATAGCGGGAGCAGTAGTAGTAGCAGCAATAATAATAATAATAATACTATTAATGCCCGTGGAAAGGTTGATATACATTCTGTACCAGGAGCAAGCGGAATGGCACGTAAAATGATGGGGCTTCCTCCGGTTGGGATCCAAGGAGCGGTCACTTCAAGCTGCAGCACAGAAGGACCTGATAGCAGTGGACATCAACATGTTCATGGACATGGACACGGCCATGGATCTCTGTCGGGAAAAGTAACAACATCCAATAGTAGTTTACTTGATTTCTAAGAGAAAGGCAGATGAGCAAATGATCTGTATTTCCAGTTCAAGCAAGAACCAGCAAGGATTTAACAGATCTTGTGAAAAAAAAAAAAAAAAAAAAAAAAAAAAAAAAGTAAAAATAAAATTTGAATTATTATACAGACTAACCGTGAGAATAATTTCAACGAGATTGGAGAATGAATGCGGGGATGCGGGGTTAGTTGAGCAAAAAGGCGAGTGGCTTTAACTTCGGACTCTGTGAATGATGGGAATCAATATGAACACATGTAGTTCTTTGTATGCCAGTGCGTCATTACCCTTGCATCGCCAAGGATACTATCCGAGCCTTTCTCTTTGAGGTCTTTGGTACATGTATAAATTTTGATCTAGTGGTGATAGATCGGATGCATTGTAAAAGACACGATACATGTAGGAGTGAATCGAGACCCAGGAGAATAAAGTTCGGATCTGACAACCGAATAAAACCAACCACTGTAAAAAAAAAAATTGAAAATTGAGATATTGTATTATAAGAAAAGTGATTTTTGATACTGCTCTTCTTCCTGTTTGTTTGTGTGTATGAGGTGCGAGATGAGTAAGAGATTTACATTTTCAATTTTCAATAATTAGATCACCAAGAGGCTGTTGGGTGTATATGGTGTGTGAGAGGAATAATTTTTTAATCTTCTGCCCCTCATTTTTTGAGGTCCCGAAATATCATTCTAGCTTTTTTTTTTTTTTTTTTTTTTTACTGGTATGATATTGATGGTATGATTTAACTCGTCAGTTTTTTTCTCCTCCACTTCTTTATCCTCTCCACTCTCTTTTCTCTCACGCACAACATAATCTAACAGACACAATGTCATTTGTCTCATTACGCTCCTTGTCCTCTAGAGCCATCAAGATCTCTTCTGCAAAGAATGCTGCCCTTCAGCTGAGTCGCGCTTCTTACACCGTTGCTTCTACACCTACTAAATTCGCAACGATTGACGAGAGTCCCAGGGCTCAGAAGCAGATGGTCTATGGACGCGAACTTTCTGCTGCTGCGATGAATGCTCATGGCGAATTACGTTATGATTGGAAGAAGGAAGAGATTGAAGCCATTTACCATTCACCCATTATGGAATTGCTTTATCATGGAGTAAGTTACCGAAACAAGCTCTACTTCGGTATTATTCAATTGATACTTTGATTTTTTTTTTTTTTTTTTTTTTTTTTTTTTTGTCACTTCAAAGTGTGTATAGAAAGCCGAACCGTCAAATACTGCGACCCTGTCTTTTCCTTTTTTATATCTTCTTTTATTTTTTTATACTTTGCATCCATTCTTCCTAAGGGAAGATCTGGGGAAGATATTTAATTTCCTCTCTTGGGAGCAGAGAAAAAAGATTTGTGCTTACGCGTTTCACGCGATTAAGGAGAGAGCAGAGCATACTGAGGATCAGTCACCCTACATTTTTTTATCAATTGCCCCATCAAATATCAATTTTGACGGGGTTTTTTTTCTGATCTATAACTTCACATATGCTTCCGATTCTCCCGTCAAACCTATTGCTATCGATTCTATCAACACTCTGCCTCGGATTTGGCCACTGCTACTTGTCTCATTATCTATTTATATATGATATGACATTCTAAAGAAAGAATTGTACATACTAACATGTTTGTCTCAATGATACAATTCCAACATTTGTGTGTAGGCTAATGTCCATCGCCTACACTTTGATCCCTTGGCTGTGCAGCAATGCACTCTTTTGAGTATCAAGACAGGAGGATGCAGCGAGGATTGCAAGTACTGCCCACAGTCTTCAAGCTACTCTACCTCTGTCAAGGCTCAAAAGATGCTTGACACGGACGAAGTCCTCAAGGCCGCCCGTGCTGCCAAGGCTGCAGGATCAACACGTTTTTGCATGGGCGCTGCTTGGAGAGATTTGGCTGGACGCAAGAGTAACTTTAAGAAGATTGTTGGATTTGTCAAGGAGATCAGGTAACAGTATACCCATTAGACTATCTCGTCCTTTTTTTTTTTTTTTTTTTTTTTTTTTTAGATTGGCTGTCTCGGATGCTGTAAAGTTAATCCCAATTTTTTTATTTAATTTTTTATTTTATTTATTTTTTTTAAAAAAAATGTATGTGTCATACAGAGCTATGGACATGGAGGTGTGCTGTACATTGGGTATGTTGAACGATGATCAGGCAAACCAATTGAAAGAGGCCGGACTGACTGCATACAACCACAACCTCGACACCTCAAGAGAGTATTACCCCAAGATCATCACAACTCGTTCTTATGATGAGCGTCTTGAGACTATCTCCAAGGTCCGTGAAGCCGGCATTTCTGTATGCTCTGGAGGCATCATTGGCCTTGGAGAGACAGACACAGATCGTGTAGGAATGCTTCATACGCTCTCAACCATGCCTTCACATCCTGAAAGTGTTCCTGTAAATGCACTTTTGGCTGTCGAGGGCACACCATTAGAGAAACAGGAGCCTGTCAAGGTCTGGGATATGGTTCGTATGATTGCCACCGCTCGCATTGTCATGCCCAAGACTATGATCCGTCTCTCAGCTGGAAGAGTTCGTTTCACACAGCCTGAACAGGCTCTCTGCTTCATGGCTGGTGCTAATTCAATCTTCACTGGAGATAAACTCTTGACAACACCCAACAATGAGTTCAATGCCGATCAGCAGATGTTTGAAACCCTCGGTAAGGATGTTGTTGTAATTTTATTACTTTCCTAGTATGATGTGGCTTTAATTCCTATGATCCTCATTAATAGCCATATACATTGTATTTTTTTTATAGGTTTGGTGCCAAAGGCGGCCAGCTTCAAGGTCGATCTTGCTGCTGACTCGGAGGTGAATGAGAAGAAGGAATGCTGCGGAAGCCATTCCCATGCATAAGCTTTGGTGGACAGGTTGATAGATTGAAAGTGTAGAAGATTATAAAAATAAAATAAAGCAGCAAATATATATTTATTATATAGTATACATTATATATTTATATATATTATTAATTGTGGAAAAAAAAAAAAAAAAAAAAAAAAAAAAAAAAAACGTGGTATGCAGGTAACCAACCTTCTGTTAAGAAGAGCAACTGAGTACGATTGGGATGCGAGAAGGGAAGAGATTACTAAATTTGTTTGCTCGGAGAAACGAATGACGGAAGGGACATGTGGACTTCGTGTGCTGTTGTCCTAGAGCCTTGACTTGGAGCCATAAGGAAAAACATTAGGGTTTGATCCTACGTCAACGCTGCGATAAATTTGTTTTGCTCTCACATTTGCTAATTATTTTTTGCTTGTGCTCTCACAAGCGACAATGGCTGCGCTTTCTTTTACATCTCAAAAAGCAAGGTGGAGGGAATGTACCTGTACAAAAAGGAAATATTATCCTGAGCTAGGACCAGATCCATGAGGGGTTTAAATGGGGCCTTCATTTTTTATTTTTTATTTTATTTTTATTTTATTTTTATTTCTTATTTCTTATTTCTTATTTTTTATTTTTACCTTATATTCTTTGAGGGAATAAAAAACAATGGAGGACAAGATTAAAGACAGGCTGCATAGTTTTTCCACCATTGATTATTATAGTGCACGGGTCAATGGATGACCCATGCTATTCTGAACAAACATCATACAAACTAGGATGGCTCCTTTTCACTCCAGTGCTTCGCTTCATCGACTCCATTGAAAGCAAATAGCGGATACTTTATCGCGCCTTCGACTGCGGAGATCGTCTATAATTTATAATTATTTGTGGAGAAATGCAGCGGGAATAGCATGAAATTAGAAATTTATTTCCTAAAAGTTGTGCGCATGAGTTGAATGTGCCTGATCAGCGGCGGGATATGACAAGGGCACAGGTAAACAGAGCCTCGGACAATGGGCCATGACCCATGAACCATGAATCGTGGGCCATGAGATCAATACGCCGTGGTATTATTAAAGGACATTGATCCACCATCGCCTTTTTTTTTCTTTTTTTTTTTTTTTTTTTTCTTGGCACATCATTCAAACAAAGTTTTCTCACTTCCTCATCGCTATTCTCCTCATCATCACAGTTATTCCTATCATTACCATTATCAATATATTATCTTCCTCTTTCTTCGCCTTCCTCTTGTTCCTCACCGTCTCTTTTCAGTTTGCCTTTAGCTCTCATTACAAAGAGTCGCCTCTTTGATTCATTTTATTTTATTGATCTTTGTTTTACCTTACAGGAATGATCACGTCCTCGCCTGAATATAATTCCTATCTCAATTCAACTTGGGGGAACTCCTTACTACCAGTTGGTTATTGGGGTCCACCTACATCTTCAGGTTCGTCTCTAATGATTTTGTTCAAAAAAGAAAATTTTGTACATCAGAGGGTTTCACAAAGAGACTTTCGATTGCTTCGCCCTGATAACACTTGAACTCTGTCCATGAACGTTGTCACCAAAATGAAATGAATGAATGTTTTTACACAGCATGAACTCATGAGTAAGTGTGAAAGTTGAATGACTAAATTCGCTAACATGAATGACCTTCCCCCTATTTTTCCTTTTTTTTTTTTTTTTTTTTTATAGTTGGTAAGTGCGCGCGCGATCATAAAAAATAATTCCAGTTTGAATAAGGAACAGGAACAACCACGAAAAAAAAAAAAAAAAAAGCGTGAAAATGTCATTGCTCCTAGGGAACGCAGGATTGGCTTGGGACATATTAAACGAAATAAGATTGATAATGGCAATGTGGGATCAGACATACTCTCAAAGCCCGTTTACTTTTAATAACAAGCTTTCATGTTGCTGAGATGGCTCCTTCTATTTTTTTTTTTTTTTTTTATAAAGGAGAAATGGGAGCGGGGGCAGGGGAGGGGTAGGGCCAGGAGCAAGAGTAAGGACAGGGCTGGGGGGCAAGGGGCGGAGTACACTTGCATAAACATATACATGTATATAGGGAGCCTACCACAAAGCGCATCATCCATAACCTGCTTGCTCCTCTTTCTTGGATGATTGTTTGAAATAGATTGGTGTGAGAGCAATTATGATGTCAGCTTCTATGTGGCCGAGTTCTTCAACTCGATTTCGTCTTTCTCCATGATCCTGGTCGGACTTGTGGGCGTATATCTCCATTCAAGCTTCGAGAAGCGGTTCTTGATTACATTTGGATCAATTGCGGTTGTTGGGCTCGGATCAATTGCATTCCATGGCACACTGTTGTTTCCTTTGCAAATGTTGGATGAGTTACCGATGGTCTATTCGATCCTATCCCTCGCTTACTGCTGCATCGAAGATCGATCTTATCGTCGTTATGGGACATGGTTTCCAATCAGTATTGCACTCTATGGTCTCTTAACGACTGTGGTGATGCTCATTGCAGGCCCCGAGAATCATTTGCTCGAGTTTATCGTCTTTCAGTCATCGTTTGCATTTGTAGTCCTGGTGGTGATGTCTCATATCATTAAGATTTATGGAAGCATCCAGGACTTGTCCATTAAGCGGTTGTGGGTCCTTACGGCCATGACAGCACTCGTATCGTATATTTTCTGGAATATTGACTTTCGTATGTGTGATATAATGCAGAGTTTGCCAGTGAACCCACAGTTACATGCAATCTGGCATGTGGGTGCTTCGTTGAGCTCCTATCTAGTCACGTTGTTGGTCTGCTATCAGCGGGCAGAGAACTTGGGCCGTAAGCCATCAATGGAGTGGAAGTGGGGTGTTTTGCCGTATGTGGTGGTCAAGTACAGCAAGTTTGACTAAAAAACCAGGCGCCATGTTAAATGTTGTATGATTTAATAAAAATGTGGCTTGTCACGGGACCAACTTTAAAAAAAAAAAATTCAGGACCATGGGACAGTTTCTGTAGCTCCATCTTTCTGCTTTCCATTCATCCTTCAAATTGCACTGCACGCGCATTTACCTCCGCTATCACGCTCATTCTCCTCTAGGATAACCTCAATCCAATAGTTTCAAAGAACCAAAAAGAAAAAAGAAGAAAAAAAAAAAAAAAAAAAAAAAAACACGACCATGTCGGTATGTGGTTGATGTCATTTATACTTTTTTTTTTTTTTCTTTTTTTTTTTTTTTTTTTTTTTCCTATACTCTTCATCCTCAAGACTGAGGCACCCCATTTGTTATTGTCATTGATTTCGGCCCTCAGAACAAACTATGCTTGCTCACTGTTTCATTTCTATCTTTTTTTACTTGGTTTCCTTATTCAATCAATTTTCAGTATTCTGATTATGGCGATAACGACCCAATGTGAGTAGACATTTTGATATTGTTTAGAGAAGAGTGGGAGTTTATTATCAAGTTTATCCCTTGTCAAGCCTCATGTTCTGGGTTCAATTTACTTTTCATATTGGGTTTATACCCTGATCTTATTAATAACCGATACGTGTGTTCAAATAGCTATGGTGATGATTTGGCAGATGAGGATCGCGAGTCGCGGCCAAGACTTATGCTGATGGGATTAAGGCGGTATGTCATCTTATCATACTCTCTTTTTTTGAACTGTATTTAATGGGATGTTAGACTATCTCTTTATTAATTGAAAGTTAATTCGTACTTAGGAGTGGAAAGTCGAGTATCCAACGCGTCGTTTTCCACAAGATGTCACCTACAGAAACTTTGTTCTTGGAAAGCACCTCAAAGATCAATAAGGACAATATTCAGTACGTTAACAATATCAACACGCCTTTTTTTTTTTTTTTTTTTTTTTTTTTTCCCTCTTTTTGATACCTTGGATCTAGAAACACAATAGTGTTGACCAACGTGGGGCGTCTTTTTTTTTTTTTTTTTTTTTTTTTTTTTTAGTTCATTCATAGACTTTCAAGTTTGGGATTTTCCTGGCCAAATGGACTTTTTCGACCCTACTTTCGATACAACAGCTATCTTTGGGGAAGTTGGCGCATTGGTTTTCGTTATTGACTCTCAAGTATGCTGGAAACTTCCTGAGCTTTCTGGATAGTTGCTACAACCGTTTTTTACTTGCGTTATGAGAGGCTCACATGAAACGTTGATTTGCTAACATGTACCTCTCTTTTTAAACAGGACGACTATATGGAAGCATTGGCAAAGCTACATGCGACTGTTGTAGCAGCCTACCGTGTCAACCCCAGCATTACATTTGAAGTCTTTATCCACAAAGTTGATGGTCTATCCGAAGATTACAAAATTGGTGAGAGGTCAAGCTTTTGTCTGTTAAAAATCATGATGTAGGTGTGGGCTACATCTAAATAGCTTTTTTTTTTTTTTTTTTTTTTTTTCTTCATGACATTTAGATACACAAAGAGATATTCAACAGACGACAACAGATGAATTGGCTGATGCTGGCCTGGAGAATGTCCAATTGGCATTTTACTTGACGTCCATTTACGACCATTCGATCTTTGAGGCATTCTCTAAAGTTATCCAGAAACTCATCCCACAGTTACCCACCCTCGAAAACCTATTAAACATTCTCTGTGCGGTATGCATATTTTTCATGAATTTTTTTTTTTTTTTTTTTTTTTTTTTTTAGAAAGTATATGCATATAATGAAAAATTGCAGACACTAAACCTCTTTTTAATTGTACGCCTTTTTTTTTTTTTTGTCAAAAAAAAAAAAAAAAAAAAAAAAAAATAGAATTCAGGGATTGAAAAGGCATTTTTGTTTGATGTGATCTCCAAAATTTACATTGCTACAGACTCATCACCTGTGGACTCCCAGTCTTATGAGATTTGTAGCGATATGATTGATGTGATTATTGATATTTCATCTATATACGGACGAGCGGCTATTGGAGCCAAGAGTCAAGGATATCTTGAGGATCAACATGATGCACACGATGATTGGACACAGCAACAGGATGGTCATAATGACTATGAGAGTTCGAACGGAAGACAGGGCAACAATCACCAACAGATCAGTGGCAATGATTCAAGCTCACAGGCTGTTGCTAGTATCAGTAGTCGTGCGGGGTCACTGAATAACCAACCAACACAGCAAACAAGTGGAAACCATGAGGCTTTCTCTGTGATCAAGATGGGTAATGGCACGGTGCTGTACTTGCGGGAGGTGAACAAGTACCTAGCTTTGATCTGTTTGTTGAGGGCAGAGACATTTGAGAAGCAAGGATTGATCGACTACAATGTACAGTGCTTCAAAGAGGCAATGGACCAGGTGTTTGAACTTAAGAGGGCAGAGCGTACAAGACGAGAGATGGAGAATCAACTGATGCAACAACAACAGCAACAGCAACAGCAACAACAACATAACGGCATGTATGGACATGGTTGATTTTTTTTTTTCTACAAGTATTGTTAAACAATAAAGCACTCCTCTGTAATCGACATTCTGTTTTGGCCTTGTTGATGCTTTCTTTTTTGTAGAAGGACGGATTATTATGTCTAGAAAATTAAAGTATGTTGACGAGTATTACATTTTGAAAAAAAAGAAACCAACTCTGATTTGATGGCACAGTCTGATACATTGGAGTGGAATATGGAATAGATAAATGGATGTCCTGTATTTGTTATACATGTTTCATTGTCGTGCTTTTTGGGACACTAGACGCAACACTACACAACTTTGTAGCAGATGCACAAAGAAGGGTGCAAGCTCGTCTTTAGGGAAGTGCATGCTCTTCTATGACGATCTGGACCCAGGCCAATCAGCTTCGACCTCCCTGTTGCGTCGCGTCTATTTATCTCTCTATGGTTAGGAGGAAGGGAATCTAGATTCCAAGTGATGCCAGGAGCCAGATACCCATCCGGCCACATCTTTTTCTATTTATTGTTTCCGTGTCGTCTTGCATGCTCCGGCTTTTGGAGCTGATATCCAGAATGAGAAAGAGAGAGAGAGAGAGAGAGAGAGAGAGAGAGAGAGAGAGAGAGAGAAAGAGGCAGTTGTTGCTCCTGTTCCTTTTCTCTTTTCAGTAAACATGTTTTGATACTCGACATCTTGCATTTATCTACTTACGTCTGTCTCTTTTTTTTATTTTTTATTTTTATTTTTTACTTGACTTGTTCCTGATGAACATGAAGGTTTCTGTTCCTTACTTTTCCTCTTTATACCTCTTCCTTACTCCATCTCCTTTCCTCTTGGGCTCTGGTTGCAGTCCCTTTCTTGTACAATTTGAACCCCATTTACACCAATGGATGTAGTATAGTTTTCACAAAGTCAAATTAATTACAGCTAATCTATTTCAAACGAGATCAACTCAAACCCCGCCCAAATACCCGTTCACTAACCCAACAATCCTTGCTCTCTGCTAAAGCCTCTGAGCCACCGGTAACACTTTATTATCACTATCCCTCTTTCTCTTCTTTGGTTATTAATGCCGAGCGATCCTTCAAACCAATAGGTCCCATTTATTTATCATTCAAAAATCTTTACTCCCTACATATCATCTTATCATTATCTTTTTAATTCACTGCATTTCTATCTGCACCAAATTTCCTTTTTTTTTTTTTTTTTTTTTTTTTTTTTTGGAATTTACGTTCAAATCATCATACCTTGCGCGTATTATTTTTGTGAGAATAAGTAAGTATATGATCAATATGCAATATATGGTAATATCATTCTTCACCATAAGGAAAGAGATACATGTATAAAAAAAAAAAAAAAAAAAAAAGAACGAAAAGGTTCTTTTTTCTTTTTTTGATATTAGCATGATTTACACGACAACAAAAGCCTTCAAACGGAGAGAGAAGGTTAGATGGATGTAAGGGGTATATACTGATAGTGAAAGGTAGAAGATCAAAGCTTGACAACAGCCCTCTTCAAGAAAGAAAGAAAGAAAGAAAGAAAAAAAAAAAAAGTGGTAGGGACTGAAGTCCGACAATGTAATCTAAAAGATCAGATATCGAATGACGGTTAGTGAATGATTGACTGAATACAATCCCTGTCCTAATTGCGTTCGTGCCACGTTTTTTTCTTTCTTGGAGGACAAACGGATTTGCCTTGTGTTACCACTCTTTTCTTTCTCATCTTTATTCTGTGTGCTCGTAAGAAAAGTCAATGCATCATCTCTCGCGTCATGTTTTGTTCCCTTACTGTTAAGTGTTGACACACCATGCATTTGGGAGAATATGATAATAAACATAACATTAATTTTTAAATCATTTTTGCCTCGGGCGCTTTTAATGTTCTTGCAACATGTTGCACAATTTTCATATTTCATTTCACTTTGTTCATTTATCGATAATTAGACCTGTGTTCTCTTTAGTTTACCATTGTCAAACATTACATGTTTATACACAGAGAAATAATCGAATTGAGTTCCTTCCAGTCTGAATTGGGTTCCCCAGCTTTGAAGGATAAAAATGTTCATTATCTTTTTTTTATGCAATTTATGCTTGTGAGTGTATAGTGCCCTGATCTTTTTTTATTTATTTATTTATTTTTCTTCATTTCTCTTTCTATCAATCTCCACGGCTATTGGATCAGTGGCCTACCCTTTTTGTCCCTAGACAATAGATACAAACTATATATAATGAGCCATAAAAAGGCTAAATACAAAGCCAAGGATAAAAAAAAAAAAAAAAAAAAAAAAAAAAAACGACATGTAGGCCCAAGGGGTGGATGCATTCAAGTGAGCAAAGAGCGATGACGGACAGGGGAGAGATAAAGTGGAAAGGAGAGAGAGAAGGGGGATAAAATAGCAGGGATGGGAAAGATGAAACCTAGAGACATGCATCTCTACTCACAGAATTTGTATACTTGTCAATATACATGTATACCACATTCCTGCATTTGTGGCATGCATTCACTCTTTTAACGCCTTCTCTTCTAAACGTTCACAGCATTAAGGGATTTTGTTCTTCATTTACTGCTTGAAGATTTTGTTTAAACGCTTTCTAGTATTGTTTGATGTTTAGGACCATTGGTATTGCTCTTGTTGGTGTTGTTGCTGTTGCTGTTGTAATAATTCTAGTCTATTATATATTTTATTTTTTTATTTGGTTTCTTTCTCTCCGTTGACTGGATGATATATATATATATTTCACTGTATCGGACTAGAAGATCTTGATTCCAGGAAAAGGAGGGACAACGGACCAAAATAACTACAGTAATAGGTGATAGTGGCTAATAAGATGACATGATCATGGCCCTGGCAATAGAGCTCGCGTTGTTTTGCTGATGGTCGCATGCAGATGCTCCTAGTTCAGTGGACCTGCACATTGCGATGAAAGTGACAAAGGGTATCGGGAGAAAAAAAAAAAAAAAAAAAGAGCTTTTTTTAACAACAAAGAAACCAAGGTGCTCTGAGAGCCTGCACAAATGTCCAGTCGTTTCTTTTCCTTTTGCTTGTAAAATATTCATCGTCAAAAGAGATGACGGGTTACCCACATCTCAATTTTTTACTTTTTTTTGTGAGCTTTCTTTCTTTTTTTTTTTTTTTTTTTTTTGTATTGCACTCCTCTTCGTCGCTTTTCCTTTTTTTTTTTTTTTTTTTTTTTTTTTTTTTTTTTTTTCCTTCTTCTTCTTCCTCATTCAACTCATTCACTTTCATCTGCATTTGAAGTCGTTTCTCTTTTTCCTCTCAACAGACCCTTTTTCATTTTTTATTATTTTAGTTTAACGTCTTAAATCACGTCCCTGTTGAAATTGGATATTGTTGTCCATATACCCTATCACCATGACAGAGACCACAGAGTTAGGACTTGAATTGGCAACCGAGTCTCCGTCCTCACTCGCGCCCACGCCTTCTGTCATGGATACCACGCCTTCATCTGATTCTATCTCTTCTTCTGAAACCGAAACTGAGACTCAAGTTGAAATTGCTGCAACTACCATGGCTGCCACAACTCCAACTTCTACTACTTCCACTACTACTTCCACTACTTCTACCACTTCTACATCTAATTCCAATGATATTTCCACCTCTACCCCCGCTTCTACCATTTCCTCCATAAAGCGGATCTCTTTCATCACACCGCTGCCTCGTTCTTCATATTCTTCGTCTTGTAAGTTTTTTTTTTTTTTTTTTTTTTTGTTCTGAGCAAATTTGCATTCCTTTCGGAACTTCCGAAATCTGTTCCACAAACACACAAACAGGGCACGAACCTCGTTTTTTTTTTTTTTTTTTTTTTAAAAAAATATGCATGTGCATATTTCTCGCTATTGGATTCCAACTGCTGTGAATTGACAGTTGGGACGGTTGGTTGCCGTCCATTCAGTTCAGAGGTGTTTGTGTTTACTAGACGAGTTGATGTCTACTATTCAGTACCAACCTTGCAAATCATAAGTCAGTGTGAGAGGCTCTCTTCAGAATGGAGAATGAAATGAATGGATTAGGCAACAATTTTATTTTTGGGATGGTAGCATGTGCTAATGATGAGCTTTTGAGCATGCAGCAACCGATCGTGAGTGACCCAACTCGGGAAAAAAAGATCCTTTCTGATCTAAGCTTACTCCTTTTCATCTGACTCATCTGTTAACCATAACAAAAACAAAAAGCAAAGTTCTGCTGCATTCGTTGATCAGCACTGAAGGTGGACACAAATGGACAGATATGGGCAGAAGAGAGAAGGGAAAATGCAAAGGCCTCAGGTCTTTTTCAGGAACAGATTTATACATTTTCAGGCACCAGTCTGACGAGACTGAGACCGAGACTGAGACACAACTGAACCTAAACTACGCGTGGCTGAAATTCATTACGCGTTCTAACTCCTTCGGACTCTTTACTTATTGCATTTGTTCACTTGACTAGCTCTTTCAAAATCATCAGTGGATGCAAAGTCTGCATTAGAAGAAGAAGATCACGTTGCTGCATTTAAGAGAATGCTGGACGATATCCTTGATAATGCTGTTGCCTCCTCAGAGTCACTCACTAAAGGGCTTGATGGTAAGGCCAGTGGTCACCTCGCTGCCTCCTCCTCTTTCCTCCAGGGCTCTTCCGCTGCTGATAGAGCCAGATTGAACAGAAGTACCACCCTGGGATTCTTGCTTCCTCAACCCAAGAACCATTTTGCGAAGCTCAAAGGTGGTCACAGTTCCCGTTCTGATCTTTCAGAGAGTACAGTCGATCCCAACATCCTTCACAAGTTGGAAGAACAAAATAATCTTCTACTTCCACAGGTAAATACACATTTCATTAATAGTTGACAGATCCCTAGTCAATATCCGCAACCCTAACTTTTTTTTCTTTTTTCTTTTTTTTCCTCTGGAAATATCCAGGAGTCCACAGCATTCCTTTTGGCAAGACTAGAGAGACAGAATGGATTGCTTGATACGGATCCCAAAGCCGTCTGCATCGAATCCAACGTCCTCAAAGGAAATCTCACTACACTCCAAAAACTCATTACCGACTCGACAGCACTCAATAGCCCCAACTCAGGGACTATTGCTCCCATGTCGTCGGGCTCCAACATTATGGAGCACCAGGAGGGCGATGAGGAGATTGACTGGGAGTTCTGGGGTATGCTTGTTCAGGATTATAATGCAGTAGCAAGTAAATTACCACATCTTTTGGCAGCGCGTGTGCGACAGGGTTTGCCATCAAAGCTCCGTGGACTGATTTGGCAATCCATGTCACAGGCCTCCTCAACCTACCTTGAGACAATGTATACTCAACTCTTAAAGGAGCATTCGCCTTATGAACGTATCATCCAACGCGACCTCGCCAGGACTTTCCCTCAAGTTGACATGTTTAAAGAGGAAGGCGGAAAGGGTCAGGAGAGTCTTCGCAATGTTCTCAAAGCCTATTCTCTCTATGATCCTCATGTTGGATATTGCCAAGGTCTTGGTTTCTTGGTTGGACCACTACTTATGAATGTAAGTCCTTTTTTTTTTTTTTTTTTTTTTTTTTCCTCCCTCTCTCTTTTCTAAAAGTTTATAATGCATGAGCGTCTTTGCTGTTACTTCAAAATGCTGTGTTTGTCCGCTAATTGTGTTTCTCACATCATTTCATTCTTGTCATATGTGGTGAATGATAAATATCTATTCTAGATGGACGAGAGAGAGGCATTCTGTGTTTTCGTCCGCTTGATGGAGACATATGACATGCGAACCATGTTTACACTGAATATGGAAGGACTCCAGCTTCGCCTCTACCAGTTTTCTGCACTTCTTTCCGAGCATTTGCCTATGCTTCATGCCCATCTTTCATTCCACTCGATTCAGGTAGCTATGTATGCTTCACAGTGGTTCCTCTCGCTGTTTGCCTATACCTACCCCTTGCCACTGGTTCTCCGGGTGTATGATGTTGTGTTTTCGGAAGGGGCTCCTGAGACTATTATGCGTGTTGCTGTTGCATTCATGAAAAAGAATGAAGAGAAGCTGATGCAACTACAGGATTTCGAGGATTTGTTGGACGTTCTATCCACAAAACTGTACGATATCTACGAGGACAATGCAGGAGAGGTCATTAAGGATGCTATGGCTCTTTCCAGTGAGATTTCCAAGGATAAGATGGATGCACTTGCTGTGGCCTATGTCTCAGAACTAGAGGATCAGCAAAAGCGAGCAGGAGTAGAGACTAGCAAGCGATTCAAGGACCGATTTGGATCGGTAAAATCGAGCGATTCAGGTAGCAACAAGACCCCAGAGCCTTCAATAAACAAGGAGATCAAGACCAAGTTGAGCCGCGGCGCCAGTAGGCTCTCGATTGCGGCCTCATTTGGCTCGTCAGCTAGTTTACTCTTCAGCGGTAACAGTAGCAACGCCAATAGTAGCAGTGATGAGATTGTAGAGCCAGCAAGCAGTGCCTCTCAGTCCTTCATCTCTGCAGGCTCAGATGCCATGCTACTTGAGCAGATCCAGGATCTGGCGAAGGCACTGTCCGTTTTGCAGAAGGACCATGCTGAGGTCACTGAGGGTTTAGTGATGGCCAAGCTGGAGAAGACTCAGTACCTTGAGGAGATCGAAGG
Source organism: Lobosporangium transversale (assembly GCF_002105155.1). Lineage (NCBI taxonomy): Eukaryota > Fungi > Mortierellomycota > Mortierellomycetes > Mortierellales > Mortierellaceae > Lobosporangium > Lobosporangium transversale. The sequence continues at coordinate 95,887 of NW_019028995.1, forward strand.
CTTGCGTAAGAGATTGCTAGATATGGAGCGGCAGCAAAATCGCGCCTCCATGATGAGTGCTATTTCACCCTCGGTGATGAGTAACAGCGATGAGACCTCATCGGTTGCAATGTCGTCTCCACGAACGATCACCCATGAGGACGGTAAAATGAGCTGGTCAAGACATTCACAGGATGAAGAGATCTTTGGCGAGGAGATGAAGTATTCCCCTATGTCATCGTTGAATGTTAGCCAACACAACCTTGCTAACCGTCTGGCCATGACAGAGCGTGAACTGTCGCAGGTCACAACCGAGCTTGTTCATGCCAAGGTCTCGGTAATGGAGGCTATGAATGAAGTCGAGTCACAAAAGGCCAAGACACAACATATACAAAACATTCTTATGGATTCGAAAGAGGCTGTGGTGATGCTCCAGGAACAGCAGATGGTACTCCAGACCACCAAGATGAACATGACTATGGAGATTGACTCTATTCGCCACGAACGCGATCAGTTCGAGAAGGAATTGAATGTGATGCGTCAGCAGTTCGAGGAGACCAAGCGTCTGTGGCTGGAAGGCCAAGTCGAGCGCCAATCATTGCAGGAAAAGGTCAAAGAGTTGGAGATGAATGCTGCATTTGCAGCTTCAACAGCCAGCCTGGGTCGTGGCCGCACCCTCCGCAAGTCTATGAATGATGTCGCAATGATGAGCCTTATGACCTCTCGTAATGGACCCCCTTCACCAAAAGCATCAACGCAGATGATGTCTCTGTCAGAGACACCTGAGGTAATGTCCCCATCTAACCACGAGCCTGGTGACTCGTTAGCCCGTCGCGGTAGTAGTGATGGACAGAGCTCGATCCATACCAATAGCAACGGTCGTGAGTCGATGTCCTCTGCGCGACCTCCAGCGATGGTTCGTAAAGGCTGGCCTAGCGAGAAGGCTGCTAGTGTAGGTGTTGTCCCCAGTGCCCCCGCAAACTTTGGTACACGCAAGTTTACGGTTGCCATAGATTCAGACACTGCCAAACTGAAAAGAAGTGCATCACATCGTAACAGTATCCTTGGCGCGTTGACCTTCCGTCGGTCAGAAACTTCATAGTCTTTTTATGTATACATGTATTGCTGCTCACTCCCTACACCTTTTAGATAACATTTGCGTGTGGAAACACCTTTATTATAGCTTTTTATACACTTGCCATAGACTAATATTCTAAATCTTTTTTTTTTTTTTTTTTTTTTTGATCCTGTACATTCAACATCCACCCACACAAAAATAATAATTATAAAATAAATAAAAAATAAAAAATAAAAAATAAAAAATAAAAAAAGTAAAGGTACCAATGGCTGTTATGAATATCAGCTCTTATTCAGCACACTTTCGGAGGACATTTGCATTCATCATGGAATACATATGAATAGTAAGAGCGGGGTCCGCTGATTTTTTTTTACGTTCAGAAGTGTGTGTAATATTTCAGTACCTCCCAGAGGTCTCCCACTCATCTAATGAAATAAAACGAATAATTTTTGATAAAGTACCAGTTCATCGTTCATCGAGAACAAAATCAGCTATGTTGGTGTTGGGAACCAGGGACAGATTGGTGAGGCCGGGAGAGTCCTGCTTCTCTCCTCCTGCTTAGTGCTGACCTGATGTCTGCATCAAAACGGAAGATTTGTCGTCAGTCAGGTGATTATCCTCAGAATTCATCTTGGGGAGTCGTTGGGACTGAATCTTGTCATTCTCCCACGGGGTCGTGACTCAAAAAGCTCTTTCATTTTTTATTTTTTATTTTTTTTTTTTGTATTCGTCCGCACCCAAAAAGCCTTCATTAGTCTTCTTTTGCATTCATCCACATCTCTACTATACCTTCCCATCATAAAAAGTAGTCACCACACAAGGAATTGTGAACAGCGCAAGTTTTGTAGCTCAATGATGCATACCGCCATCATCCGTCGTCTTATAAAAGTCTCATCAGACTCGGGATCTCCTACATTGCTTGTGTGCCACGCATCACAACAGCAAAAATACTCAAGATGCCAGGTCACAACAGCATCAATAGCGGTGATAGCGCCTATGAGGCGGACCCTACATGTAACTACTCGACAGGCAAATAGTGTTAGCAACAGAAATAAGACTAGCAGCCACTTGGTTAAGGCTAATCATAATAGTCAACATCTTGAAGAGCATCGTCTTTTGACACAAGCTCCAACCCACGGATATCATTCCCGGCCTAGTACTAACGCCATCATGAGAAGAGATACTGGAGTGATAGCGACTGCCTCTCGTCTTCTACAGGCAACAGACCCCATATACCTCAAAGCCATGGCCTCAGCTCGGAGGAGTTTCTTCTCACAATCCGAGCAGCGTGAAATGGACGATATAGTTTCATTCTATGATGATAAGGTGACTCAGGTATAGTAAATCTTAAATACATTTATTGAAGCAGTGACTTTTACCCTTTTCTTTCTTTCTACTATATTCTTTATACTTCATGAAAGAAGCCACTTTGAAGTTTATATTGCTTGCACTAGATGGGCAATAGGTTTTCAACTGGACTAACCAATTCATTTTCTCGCTGACCTTTAATGACATCTTAGTATGCAAATCAAGACATTCAGACAGTCACACTCAAAGCTCTTTTAGGACTAGGACGGTCAGGATTAACAACATCATCATCTCCACCTTTGTCAACATCAACACCAACAGCAACAGCAGCATCAGCCCAGCAACGACGAGATGAAGAAGCGGCTAAAGACCTTGCTATCAATTTGGATGTAGCACGGTATGCACGTAAGGAGTTACCAGTTCGATTGGCGCGACTGATCAAAGAAACTCAGAAGCTTCCTTTCATCGTGGGAACAAATCCCTATATCAAACGAGTCTACAAGTTGTACTATGACTCTTTTCAAACTATTACAGCAAGTCCACAGCAAATTAAGAATAAAGAGGATCTTGATCGGTTTGCAAATCTGTTGCAAGGCCTTGTAGCATCTCACGCCGATGTTATTCCTATGCTTTCTCAAGGTAACGAATGGACATGCGCATCTATTGGAGGCGATTTGTCTGCTATTTTCTCACGTTTACTTCACTTTTTGACATATCTTTATTGTTTTCCAAATTACGTTATTTAGGTTTCTTGGAATGCAAAAAGTATATGGAAAAGGAAGCGATTAAAAAGTATTTAGATGGAATTATTCAAGCTCGTATTGGTATTCGCTTGATTGCTGAACAGGTAATTTCGCTCAGAGAGCAACGAGATTATAACGAAGAAAAGACCAACAGTGATATTCAGAATGCCTCCGGAGAAAGGATGTCTACATCATCACAATCCTTATTAGAGGCTGTACCCCGTCGTCACTCGGATGTTGTGGGAGTGGTTCATACAGAGCTTCGACCTGCAGATTTGATCAAAACATGCGCCTCCTTTGTCCAGGATCTATGTGATGTCAACTATGGATCGAGTCCTGAGGTTGTAATTAATGGACAGACAGATGCAACGTTCACCTATGTTCCAGTTCATCTCGAATATATCCTCTGCGAGTTGCTCAAGAATGCTGTCCGAGCTACCGTGGAGCATTCGCAAAAGATTGGCAGATCCGCTATTAGCCCTCATGGCACCCAGCACCAGCCTCTCTTTTCATCATCAGCAGCGGGCTCTCATCATGAAAAGCGCAGCAACAGCGCCGTAATTATCAACCAGGATGATGATCAGGATATCACAAGACGACCTAATGAATTTGGACACCCACCTGTGGAAGTGACTATCGCTCAGGGAGAGCACGAAATCACAATTAGGATCAGGGACCATGGTGGAGGAATACCACGAGAATATTTCGATTCAATTTTTGATTATTCATTCACAACTGTTAAGAACGAGAACGATACAGCGAATTCCATGGATGCTGGAGGTGATACACCCTATGGTGTGGATAGTATCTTTAAGGGAGTCAGTCGACTTGCGATGCAGGCTGGTTTGGGTGGTCCTATTGCTGGGCTTGGATTTGGGTAAGCTTGTAGTTTTTTTTTTTTTTTTTTTTTTTTTTTTTTTGGCTGCATTCTTTATTTTCAAGCAATATTTATTAATACCGCCCCCTTTTTTTCCTTCCTATAATAATAGGTTACCATTGACAAAGATATATGCACAATACTTTGGTGGTGATATGCAACTAGTCTCGCTGCAGGGATATGGCTGTGATGTATTTTTGAAGCTCAAGCAGATTGATGAGAACTTGGACGAGCTTCGAATTTAAAGTCTGCCTTCTCTTTTTTTTTTTATTTTTTTTTTTTATTTTTTTAGTTGTTGAAGCTACGTTTCAAAGGAGCAACGTTTATATATATACTGTGTATGTCATTTATTCTTTTTATTATTATTCTACATTGTACAACAGAAAATAAAAAAAAATACATATATAATATATATATAACACGAGCATATTTTCTAGCAACTCTATTACGGCTTTCCACAATCTGTCTTTTGCTTCTTAGTGAGGCCTGAATCCTGCACTACGGAGGCAGGTGCTAGTGTTACTGTAGACGTAGATATAGATGCTGTGCTCGGTTCTTTCCGTTTAATTAGACTAGAGCTCAAATTATTGACTACAGGCGTCTTACGTTTGATAAAACTAGCATTCAAAACATTGACCGTTGGAGCCTGTCCCGAAGACGATACAGATGCAAACTCCGGGACTTTGGGCTTGATCAATCCAGCTCCAAGAATGTTCACAGTAGGCGCAGAAGATGAAGCATTGATGGAACTGGTGGAACTGGTGGACTGCGACTGGTTGCTTACGACTATCTCGTTCACATGCTGTAAGAATATGGTGAGACTTGTAGTCTGAATCCATGAAGGTAGCAATGTAGAATGGTTCTCTTCTTGTTGTTGTTGTCGTTTTTCTTGAAGCTTTCGAGTCCAGCTATTGAAGCGGTTCATCCACTGTCTAGTAGAGTTTTTAGACTTCTCCAGAGTCGAAAAGTCTAAGCTCAGTAGATAGTTGATGACCTTTGTGTATGATTCTGATGAACCTTGCGCAGGTGAAATAACGGTTTCTATCCCTGCTGCTACCGTTGTTTCTGCTGTTGTTTCATGAGATACAGATGTACTTTTGGATCCTTTTGGCTCTTCCTCGACCGCTCCAGTCAGTTTTTGTCCCTCCTCTCCCTTTGCTTTCTGTTCATTTGTTTCTCCTTCTTTTTCCCCTTCTTCTTCATCTTCTTCTATGTTTCCTTCTTCCACTATGCGGAAAAAGCCCGTAATTTTCCCAGCACCGCTTTCTTCTCCAATAGCTACCAGCTCCCAAAACGTGTTGATATCAACAGCTCCGCCAGAACATGAAGCAGATTGCATTAGCCTAGACTTTGGGTCGTCAGGGAACTGTGGGATCAAAGAGTATGCCATCTCCTTGGAATTTCTATCAGGGTAGCCATATGTCCAATGGAATGTCGTCGTAGTCGATAGGCTTATTGAGGATAAAGGTGAGAATCGGATGATGCTCGATGCTTGACGTTCCGTCTCCATCCCTGGGATATACCACCATGCCTGTTGTTTCCTTTTACATTTACTGTCATTGACGGGAATTTGTTGACTGTAGATAGTTGTCAACAAATTTTTCCACCAGCGGACCAAACCGCGATCATCCAGAACGCGTTTCCCAGTATTTTGAGCAGATTCTGCAAAGAGGTACTGAGGTTGAGCACGCGCAAAGACATAAAGCGAAGTTTTGTGTGGGGTGGATACTAGTAATGGTAGCTCAAACCCTTCTTCTTCTTCTTCTTGTTGTTGTTGTTGTTGTTGTTGCAGCTTTTGTTCTTCGTCATTTGACAACGGGCTAGAGTCGCCTGTTGCATCCCCACAACTGTCCTCTTTATCACTTCTCTGCCCATTTTCCTTTTTCTTTTCGGATGAGATAGCCATAGAGGAAAGTTTCGCTGCGGCTACAGCTGATGACGATTGATGGTGAAGATGAGAGATACAAGTAGAACCTTTAGTGAACGCGGTGGTGATGATAGTGTTGGATCGCATTGCGTTCAAGTAGCCTCGGACTAAAGCGTGTGTGGGACTCTTAAGCCCTCGTGTGTCGACTTTAGGCAGAGGCCAGCAACCAGAGGTATCTACCTTGGCAATATAAATGATACGTTCGAGTGGACACTCGTTCGAGCTGTGGCTCTTAGCGCTACTACTACTAATATCAGCAGTAGTCATCGGCGTGAGTAGGTATTCAAGCACCTCTAGGCCCGCAACAAGTACAGGTGCATCTATTCCTTCTGTACTTGGTTCATGCTCTTTTTCCTGCTCCATGTATCTTTTCTGGTCAAGGACTTGGTGGCCATGATTCAGGGCACCCTTGTTCTCCTTCGTTTCCGCTTTTGGTCCAATTGACAAAAGAATCAACCTCTCTTGCACTGTAATACTCTGGTGGCGCTTTTTTTGGACATGGGGTGGAAAAAGCTTCTTGCACGTCGTGGGTCGAGTTAAAAAACTGAACAGCTGAAACTCATATGGATAAAAAAGGTCTTGCCTCTGATAGGACTGCTCTTCATTAGGCTTATCATTACTCTTATTGTAGTTCAAAGGAACTCTTTTTACTTGGCCTTGGAAAGAAATAATGAGCTCTTGTGCAATGGACTTGAGCACTGGATCTTCACCAATGACATTAATGGATGTCATTTCTTGAATCTAAAAGAGGTTGACGAAGGATTGCCGAATCACGTCTAATTTTTTTTTTTTTTTTTTTCTTTGGTGGCACAAGCGTTGGTATCAAAGCCACTCTGCGCAACAAATCTATTGGTTACGGAATACGCGTTTTTTCTGATTCGAATGACCAAATTGACAAATAGAAGCAATTTAACGCGATAAACAAACTAAAGGTGCGTTAAAGATATATTAACAATATAATTACTATGAACAGAAAAAAAAAAAAAAAAAAAAAAAAATACAAATTCTATAGTGAATCACAGATGTTACATGCCATAATTTTTTTTTGTCCTTGCTGTTAAAACAAGATGTAACCAAGCCAAGAAGAACTGTACAGGCATATCGAGCGATGAGATAAAAGGGAAAACAATTAAAGAAGCAGTGGTATACGAACGTTCCTTTCTCATCACAGGCAAGTAGCTCATCCAGACTACTCACCACCTATTCTTTTCAACCATAGGTCGTGACGATCTGAGCCAAATGTGCAAGCCCAGACATTTCCTCCTCTGTTTCTTGGTTACGCTGTTTATCTGCATTATGTGCCTTTGCAGGTAAAGAGACCGAAGAAGCCGAAGAGGTAGAGGTCATGGATGAGGCTGAAGACATGATGGACAAACGTGTCGTAGACGACATGTCCTCATCCTCCATTGATGTGCCTTGATACTGAGATGTAAGGCGTGGCTGAGGCTCATAATGTGATTCGCGATGTTCACGGTACTGGTGCCTATCTTGCTGTAAACAGTCTTGAATAGGATCAAAGCGATACTTTGTTGGTGTATGCGGTGTCGACTGGGGCGAAGGTGGCATAGCAGCATTCAGGCGATTACTAAGGTATCTGTTTTCGTGAGTCAACCTTTCATGAGCATGAGCAGACGAATTGTGTTGGTAATCATCGTGAGGTTGAGCCGCCTGAGCATGACCAGCATGTGATGAGTTGCTATGGTGTTGATGATAAGATTGTTCCGGATGTGGCTGTTGGCTGTAGTAAGCTTGATGATAGTAGTGCCGGTTGCGATCCTCCAATGATGGTGTAACTCCCTCCATGCGCTCGACGTCCTGCGTCATAGGCGATCTGGGAGAGGCAAGGACATCGGACCGATGGTACTTAAGAGCAGGCTTGGAGATATCGATATCGTGACTATGATTGTAGGATGTATGCATGTCCTGATGACGAGTAGCCAAAGGATATGGAGCGGCTGGGGTGTATGCGGCTTGGTGCTGGCTGTGGTTCACGAATGTCGCTGACATCGTTGGGGTTAGAGGTGATGGCATGGCTCCTTGAGAGGTAGCAATAGGGTGACCAGCAGCTTGTCCATGGCCTTCATTCTGTGACTGCGACATTGACGACACGGCATGCACGTCGAAGTGAGGCATAGGTGTGTGGTGTTGATAGGCTTGAATGACGCCCGATTTTTTATGTCTTAGGCCAACAGTACCACTGCCAACATTGTAGTTTACATCCATATGATTGCGTCCATTAAATTCAATGCCGTTATTGCGGTCGAGAGGATTGAAGCGCGGAGGCGAGTTTTGTCGAGAACCTTGACGTGACCCGTTCATCTTGGAGACATGATGATGTTGATCATAGTCAGCTCCATGATAGCCTATCACTGGGCTGTGCTCACGGCCAGTATGAACCAAGTTCTCTTGAGAGCTGTTGCCACTGACGCCTACAGTCAGAATCTCCTTTTTAATAGGACAACGACGTGATTTAGGTGAAATATGAGTACGATAATGTTGCATCATGTTATCTTGACGAGAAAACTTGCTGGGACATCCAGGCATAAGACACGGAAAGTTTCGTTCTCCAGTATGAATCCTATTATGCCGAGCAAGGTGTCCGCTATATAATTACCAATAAGGAAAAAAAAAAAAAAAAAAAAAAAAGGATAAGTCTATATTCGCATGTGTGCATTATCGAAATATCGCAAATGGGCAAGGCTGAAACACTGTACCTCGTGGTGAAGCACTTATGGCAACCAGGGTGCGAACACATATATTTGCGCTTTGCAGCAACAGGGGACCCAGATGCGTTGGTAGAGTTGGGATCTGACGGTTTTCGATTCGATTCCGAGTCATCTGACTGATTTTCCTCAGAGTAAGATCGTGAAAAGAATGGATGCGTTGGTGACGATACAGAGGCGGAAGGGCTGGAAGAGGCTGCGGAAATCCTTGGGGATAGTGTAGAGCCGCTACTGAGACTCCGACTGCGTTGTGACGATATTGCTAGGGGCTTTGAGGATGACTTTGAGGACGTCAGTTCACCACTGGAATAGATGGGTGTAGATGCGTTAGTAAGGGATGACGATCGTCCGGTATAGCTGCTCTCTGAATGGTCCTGATCATGAGTCTCTTCTTGACGATGACCTGGGTAGGATTGAAAGCGTTGCATGGGATGTGGGCGTTCGTTTGAAGTGTGTCTCTGTCGACTAGCTGTCTCTTGCGAGCGAAGAGACGGAGAAAATGGTGAGTGAGGCACGGGCTGTTGTTCGGATGGTGTATTGATTTCAGCTGAATTGTCGTTGAGGATACTGACTTTAGCTCCAGTAGCGTTCGTAATAGATAGTCCGGCAAGACGCTTTGACTGTTGGTGAAGAGCCGAGTCTGCTTCAGAAAAGTCCATTTGACTTGAGGGAAATGTGGAGGAATGTGGCTGGGAGCTGGGACGGGCCGAGGGTTGGGTATGATCGTAAAAGGAGTGAGAATAAGAGGATGTTGGAAGAGTAGAGAGGGAAGCTGTGCTTGGCATGACCTGGGAAGAATACAAGGCGATTCGCGAAAAGGCAGACAAAGGTCCTATTGTGACTGTATCAGAAGAACAGTTCAGACTAAAGTTAAGCACTGGAAAATGAGAGCAATGGGCCCCTGTTTGACCAACTGGAACCTGCACAGCAGTATACTCCAGCTGGAAATTGCGATGAGGGTACTAAAGAAAGATTGGCGGAAGTAGGCCAACAATGATGAAAGGGATTTCCCGAAAAAATTAATGCATGTCTAAAAAAGACATACTCCGTCAACGCACCCGCATGCATCTCAACGTCAATACCATATTTTGTCCCTTCTTTAATAGACTACATTCGGACATGTTTGTATAGGAGTGAGCGGAGCAGAAAAAAGAAAAAAGAAAAAAGAAAAAAAAAAAAAGGGTGGGTAAGGGGAGGAAGAGGGACTAGGTCTGAGACTAGTACATGGCTATGGGAGAGCCATGGCAGTAACGGTGACCATAGTGGTTCTTTAGGACAGGGTGCAGATGCAGAGAGTCCAGTTGTTTGTCCTTTTGAGCTCAGACAAAAATAAATAAGTTAACTTAAAGAGGATGACTTTTCTGGATTAACGTTAAATCGAACAAAAATGTAATTCATTCTCAATTATTGTAAAATATAAATCAACCAAATCACCGGTTTAGTAAATGTGCAGGCAAATGGCAACGACCAAGGAAAAAAAAAAAAAAAAAATTGAGCTCGTTCGACTTGGTGAATTAAAAAAATAAAATATAAATATATACATTGCTGTTCTCTTCTACTTTTGCGTCGTTGCAGACGTAAAACAGTTGCAACAGTTAACTCGCTGGACAAATCAATAAAAGGGGTAAAAGAATGATAAAAAGAGAAATACAACAATAATAAACGGTGAAGAGTGACATGAGATGATTGATTATATATTTATATATTGGTTATTGTTTGGTAAAAGAGTCTTGATAAGACATAGAAAGACTCGAGAAGCTTGACAAAAAAAAAGCTCTCCTTCGCCGACAAAGTAGTTATTGCACTGTCTGCCTTACATTTACGGATAGAGCTGGCGCAAATTGTGATTGTGATATGAAAAGCGGGAAGAGACGCGTGCAGGAGGTAAAAGAGAAGTTGTTCAAGTTGGAACAGGCTATTCTAGGGAGAAAGGGAAGAAGGAAGGTGGCCTAAAGTAGCTTTACAAAAGACAGGACAGGGAAGTGTGGAATGAGGATTGGGTCGAATGGCAAAGGGCAAGCAAACAGTGAGCAGTGGGTAGTGGATGGGTATGTGTGTTTGAGGGGGTGATATCAGAATAGGACAAGACAGTGAACAAAAGCCATAAGAGATGAAGAAAAGAACGGAAAAGAGATAAAGGATGTGCGGATGGAGAAAGAAAGAAAAAGGGAAAAAGGGTCGAGAATACAAACACTCATTTTATATAAATATTTATTCTACACATTGTTTTGATACCTTGATAAAGTATTCTGAAGCAATAGCAAAGCAAAAGAGCATTCTTATTTTTTATTTTATTTTAAAATACCAACTGAATAAAGGATAGCATATTCAATCCTGTTCTATAAACTAAAGAAATATGTATCCTTGCAGGACACATTCACAAGTCGGTCCCTTCTCCGTGCAGGGTTACGTACATCCGTAATGGGTAACGGCTTCGTTTATTTTTATTCAAAATTCTTCCATTTAAGCAAACGGATACACCATCCTCATTTACGCATACACCTTCTTGGCTTTGCCGTTGCCATTGAAGGATGAGCTATCTTTGATCATCTCGTAGAAAATGAGGTTAAAACATCGACAGGAATTAGGTTGTCTTGCGAAACCCTGCAGGCCATCCTACCTCTCAACTGCGTACAGCAATGCTACCATCTTTCCATAGATGCTGGTTTGTCAAGTCCAATAGTGAATATGGGCGAAAAAGATGTGTAAATAATTCAATGAATCTGCACTGAATTGAATGTAAAATAAAGGTGTTCGGTGTGTAAATGAATGGAGGGAGCAAAAGAGAGGGTCCTCACCTCGAAGAGCAGTGGAGTTGAGTTGTTTGTTTGTGTTTGTGCATCCAGTTTCTCTCCCCTCTTACTCTTATTCATGTTACTGCACACACCTATGATCCTAAAAAGGGGTGAATGAGCTTACCACTTGAAATATCCACTTGAAATATCCCAAAGGATAAGTGTTACTACTCAGAAAAAAAAAAAAAAAAAAGTACAAACGATGGTGTGCAGTAACATGAAAATAAGAAAACTTTTTTTTTTTTTAAATCTGCAACAGGACCCTAATCTGATTCAAAGCTTGCCATAAAGATTTATTCATCGTCTTCTCAGTGGTTAAGGATCCATAGAAGACCGCTTGTACACTTGCACTTATTTTATTGCTGAGAAAGATGCGACTCCTTCCTGGAAAGCACTCTTATAGCAGTTCCCAAGGCATAATGAATGCATCGCATTACAGCATTATATGGGACTTATCAGAATGACAGGAACAGTTTTTATATATCTGAAGCAATTGGACTTTTTCTCATTCCATCTCTTACTGCTTGGTGGATAGTCAATCTTTTCTCCTCGAGATCGCTCCCACCCTCATCCTCCAAACCCTCTCCTGGAATCCTTTTACCTCATTGTGCAGGTTTGAGGCAACCTGGGTTCAGTTCAGCGTTGCCACATTGATTACAGCTAAAACAGAATTAAACATCTGAAGATCGACAACTGCAAGCTGATAGAAGGTGGGTGTAATGGTTTTCTATGGACTACGCGCCAGCAACGATAGATTCTGACATGATTCTCCGTTCCATTTGCTCATTCCTACTCGCCGCTCTCTCCAGTCCAATCGTTTCAAAAAATGCGAATAAAATTCCTTTTATATTCCCTGAGATGGGCAGTTTCAGATGGTTTAAGGAATATAATCTTAGTTTGTGTCCATGTTTCCAAGCAGACACCTATTATCCTTAGCTGCCATAGTCGTTCGACTTTCTTCACCTTTTTTATTTAATTTTATTTTATCTTATTTATTTTTTAGACCTATTGATACAGCTTAAGTCAAGCTAAAAGGTATGAGCATGACTACGCGTAGCATACACGATGTTAATGCTTAATCAAAGTCAAGGAATTTATTGTGCCGCCATTTAAAGTAAAAAAAAAAAAAAAAAAAAAACTTCTCTTGATGCCTCTTTTTTTTTCTTTTGCACTCACCCGGTTCTACCTTTCCATCACTTTTCCTCATAAATGATAAGTACAAGATGCTACTATATATATACTCTGTCCATCAGGAGCATTAGGGTAATTACAGTGAACGAAAAAAGGGCATAGTTTAATTAAAGTATTTCTTACTTTCCTTGCCATGAGCCGCGGCGCGGAATAAGAGTTTATTTGGTTAATATGGCCACTTTCTCCAAGCGCTACAGTCATGTCATGTTTAGCATTCATGGAAAGTCACATTCACAAACATAAACACAGGTGTATAAATATTTAGACCCGATATCTGACCCGCTAACTTTCCTTATGGCACAAGGAGCATGGTGCTCAACTGACCTTGCTCGGATTATTAATGTTTAACTTCAGCAAGCGAAATGCTATCCTGTCTCAATACAATTGTCTGTGCTTAGCTTGATGGGCTTGTTCACGATCCTAGTCCAAACATGTAACAGCATCCAGGGATAGTGCATACAATGAAACCCGCAGGGCTTAGCATCCATATCATATATATAAGCTCAATTTGAATGATAAAAAAGACTTCAATAGACAATACACTGTATATCTTGAGCTGTGTCTTTATGCAAGCTCGGCAGCCTAACTGATATCCCGGAAATAGTCACCCAAGCAACCAAATAGTATATCAGAGTTTTGAATTTTGACCGCTTTGATAACAATGCGTCTTGTCATAGAGAATACTCTTCCATATCCTCCGTTGGGGCTTATTTTGGCTGTGGGTTTCGGTAGTCGAGCTAGAGAATAGGACAATTCTGGATATAAACCTTGATAAAGAATAGCAATACTGTTCAGAGGCCAGGCTCATACTCTGGCACCCTGCTGTATTGTACATACTTTTAGGATAAAGAATCTAAAAAAAAAAAAAAAAAAAAAAAAAAAAAAAAAGCAGGCAGTTACTGATCTCAACTACAAGTCTAACAATAAATAAACAAAAAAGCGATAGTAAAAAAGCAAAAACAACTTAATGCTGACCAAGGTAAAAAAAAAAAAAAAAAAAAAAAAAAAAAAAACAAACTAGGCCACAGTGGAGCAAGGCGAAAGATCTTCCAGGTTCCCCCTTTTTCCCACAGAGCAATCGCGCCAATTTAATTTTACCGGGAGATCATCCAGATTCCTACATATCCTGTATTTATCTGGCCTATGGGCGCAGAAGAAGATTATGAACAAAACCCAAATAAGTCAAAGTAAAATGGATGGCACAAGTTCAAATGCAGTTGGGACTGTACGACAGTCGTTTCTGAGCAATAGAATGAATTCCTTTTTTTTTTTAGCTATATTCTTAAGCAACAGTATATGTATATATTTACAGAAGTATTGTAAAGGAATCTCGCAGTTTTCAACTGAAGCGATGTCTCTTCATCGATAGCGACACATTTGCAGGAAAGAGCAACCAAGAGTCTTTCTCTAAGCGTTAGGTTGGTAATAGCTCTATTTCTTTTAATATGTATCCTTTGCATCTTGTTAACAAGGCTCTTTGTGAGAAAATTCAGTTAGAGCATACATGTCCCGCATTAAATTAATAACAGGCATCAATCGTAGGCTGTAGGCCTCCATAATGCATCATTGGAGGATACTACATTTATACAGATATACTGCAATTCGCCTCAGTGTGCACCTTGTGAGTTGTTTGGGTATAGAAACCAAGTCGTGCATGCATTGATACATATGGTGATACATGTTATTTTTTATATATTTTATATTCTGTGAATAGGTCGATTTATACCAAATGATTCAATCTCGAGGTGGAGGAATCGAGTGGAAATGTTGGGACCATTTTATGCTCTATTTCTGCGCTACATGATAAAACGAGAGAAAAATGAACAGGAGCGCATGGTCCTCACGCTCTTTTGGTTCTGCTCCAAAGAACAGCCGCAGCTCGCATTATCAAACAAACACAAACAACCCCCTTCAAATTTTTTATTTTCTTACCCCCAAAGCAAAATGAAAGGAGAGCCGAGAAAAGACTATGGCAACCATCCAGTTGTATTCCTCTTTCATACAATGTTCCAATACAGAATAAATGGATGAATGGACTGAATAAAATGGTTTGATGAACTAACAGAAAGCCGAGAGCCAACAAAGAGAGCTGTAAGATAAAGTTAATTATGGTTGGACACGGCTTGACAGAAATGAATGGTTCCATCACATCAAGTAAAAAGGGAGAATACTCTGCAAGCATTTTAGAGTGGAGGTTAATGTTATGTGTGATGGTTTGGTATGGCAAGTGCATAGATTGGATATGTAGATGATGCCTTGCGCAAGAGATGCCAGTCAACCGACTGCATCTGGTATCCCGATGGCAATGAAGTTTTTTTTATAGCAAATTGAGTTCTTCGCAGCGATTATCGTCTTTTCTAATCTTTCTTCGACTTATCATGAGAATGCATAAAGAATCATTGTGCATTCTGCTCACTCATTTGTCATGAAAAAGATTTTCATGCTCCAACGTCTCCACGTTCTGTATCTCTACTCTTGTACAAACATCATGCCATGACCTCTTCGAATGTAAGCATTGCCACCTCTGTCCAGAAGATGTGACATGCGTTTCTTGGTGATAATATTATTAATTCTAAATGTCCGCTACTGTTTCTCATTCACTTTTCTCATCAAGTACAGTCTGTAGATCCTATAACCGGAGCTGCTCTCCATGTGCCCTCTCTCCACATGATTTTCTATTCCGCACAATTATTCTATCATCACGGTGCTTCGGAAGCATAGCTCAAGTTGAGTCCGTTTTGTTTAGTTTCTACAGCATTGGCTTGAAGTTATCTGTTTTGGCATCACAAGGATCTCAATTCCTACATACTACAAGGGACGGTTTGATTGAGAATAGTGTTATCACTAATCACTGATCAATTTTTTTTTTCCTTCAATGCTCTTCTATGTGCATCTCAATCAATACGAATGGAAAACTGTGAAGGGAATGAAAAGCCTAGCAATAACTGTAGCAACTTCTTAATGTTCCTTCTGCTCTTTGGGTTGTTTTAATCCTAATGTGGATATGAATATTCATTTTAGCTATCATGTGTAATCGAATGCTTGTGGGGCTATTATATTTTTTGCATATATAATTGCTCATTGTTTATCTGCATGTTCAGATGTCTGTCTGAATGGAGATGGTACCCACTAACCTTGTACTCTTCATTTCTAACCAGTCGCTGTCATTCCGTGATTTGAATACCACGTCTTTTAAATTTTTTGTGTCTTTATCAATTATATACATGTATATTTGTATTAATATATAATATAATTTTATTAAGAAATGACGAATTCTCCTATTCAATCTCCATCATCACCCATCTTTTTTTTTTTTTTTTTTTTAGTTGCAGGGCCCCAAATCTCCATGACGGCGCCTTTTTCAATTCTATTATTGACTGCAAAGATTAAAATTTGGTGCATGAATAAATCATATATATATACAGTATATATATAATAAATGTATAATATGGTTGCAGTATTTCTTACACCGCCAGGGTTTATCCAGTCAACAAACAGTTTTTCCTCGCGCCCTTTTTTTTATCTTAAGACGAACACAGCAGGGGATACGCTATTTGGATCCAATCCATGGCGCCATGTAAACATCTATATATTAAGAGTAGCCCTGCACCTCACTTATGAATATGGCGTGGCCGAAATTACGGATGTTGTTATAACTATATACGCCTTCCCATAATTTCATTTTTTTTACCTCGGCATTATAATATAAAAAAAGGCGGAGAAATAGCAGGCGTAGCGAAAGAGGGTCCAACAAGAATGACAACATATCTCGCTCATCTCCTGGGAAACAACCTCGAACAGGGTGGCCCATCAGCAGCTCCTGTATCCGGAGCACATATGAAATTATAGGTTTTTCACCTATAGTGTTCCTTTCCCCAATAGATCTGCATTACTAGATTGATAGACATTGTTGTTTGCTGAATGGCATTTGCATGCAATGAATAGCAATTTTTTTTAACCAGTAACATATATATTATAACAAAAAAAAATTGGGTGGAAGAGAGGCTAGTCTAGCTATCCGTATATATATATATATATCATGGTTAGTGATCATCTTAGCAACCTCGACCTTCTTTCTTTGCTATCAGGCGATCTAAGATGTCTTCTCGCTCTCAATTTTTTTTTTTTTTTTTTTTTTGGTGTATACATACGCAAATTATATATAATATATTCATTCATTTGTGACCTAAAGATTCATATCCAGGTGAGTTCTGACACTTTTGCAAAGTAAACCAAACTCCGGAAAAAAAGCTGTGCGACAGAACTGAGAATGAAATACAAGCAAAGAGTACTTTATTCATGACAATAAATTCGTAAATACATAAACACTCTTAGTCATTTAAAATGCGAAAGATGATCTTAAGCTAAGTTAATTGTTGAATTAAATCAATGTCCTAAGAGATATTGTCGCAGTTCCTTTGTTTTTCTTTACATTCCACTTGATCCCATTCAAGATGATACGCCGGCTCCCTTGGGGTTTGAAAGGGTGCTAAAAACTGCCTTCTCTTTTGTCATTCCGAGGATGCAAAGAATTAACGTGAAGAAAAAAAAAAACATCGGCTGCTTATCTACTATTGCGACCCTGTATTGCTCATGGCGCATTCTCATATATCGGAACTTACCTAAAAGAAACGTCAACCTGGAAAGGGCTTTTTTTCAGTCTTGATCTTGAAATGTGGTGTGTAAAGTAGACGTATTTACTTTTTTTGTGGCTCTATCATCGGATTAAAGTTTACCTTATCTTGGAGGGAAGACAAAGAAAGTCTAACTGGGCAATTGAGTCGGTCCCTGCGTACACACAAACACTACGATAAAAAGCCATACCCTGTCGTCCGCTTCTTTTCCTCTGTCTCTTGGTGAATACAGAATACCAAGTAGGTTTATGCTTGCAGAATCAAACAACGAGAGATTGACAAAAAGAGGGTTCGATTCTCACCTTATATCTTTTTGTTTTGTACTCTGTTTATGGTGACATTAAGGAATCCCAAGCTTGTAGTATGTTGAGAGAACGAATAAGAAGAGATAGAAGATAAAAAAAAAAAGACAATCAATCTATATTATACGCAATAAAATATATATACAATATATATATACCGTATATTTGATCTCTTCTTATCGTTCTGTGAAGGATTTATTATAACATAGTAAAGACAAATATCAAAGTAATGATTGTTCCTTGTCAATATTAAGAGCATAATTCAATGAAAAGATGAAGGAGTAAGTCAAAAAGTCCAATAGAGCGCTGTACATGTATAAATATTACTGTTTACAAACCTTGTTATTGCTGTGGTCGTTATGGGGTTTTTTATTTTATTCCTTCTGCACCCCAATAGGGTGGAGTCTAGTTCTTTTGCGGGAGGGTAGAACGCTACAGCCCAAAGGTTAAATTATTGATCAAAAAAAAAACAAAGATGCACACCTTAACTTATGCATGAACATTTGCTCTGAGAGTTCATTGTCATTATTGACAGTTCTTTCCTCATGAACTACACTATAAATAAAATTATTGTTATTATATATATATTTATTCCGGAGTATTTTGAATATTACATCTAAAGTTTCGAGGTGGCTACCAAGAAAAAGTTACTTCCCATGAGTCCACGTGCTTTAACCTTCCTTTTGCCATAGCTCACTATCCACTTGATTGGTTGCTTTTGCGTTATCGGAAAAGGAAGGACTGTGGAACGACGATCAAAATCGTTCCCTGTTTTGTCCCCATAATTATAGACTCGTCTCTGCTGCAATTGGTTCTTTAATCATGATTTGCATTGCGGCTTAAAAACAAAAAAAGATTTGCACAAAGTCTCATTATTGTTTGTTGTGAACACTGTTCATCCAGCCCTTTTACTTTATTTAATTTATCCACAACATGTGTGTAAATGTGCATATTGTTCATACTGTTGCACTTGCACTTTGTGCAACCTGAGCGTTTAATGTCAAAGGCAAAGTATAAGGCCTGCACTTCTATAGGTTCTCGATTGAAAGAAAAAAAAAAAAAAAAAAAAAAAAAAAAAACATACAGACAGAGAGAAACATGGAGGAAACTGTCAGAGAGAGGTAGGCTCACATCTCCGAGACTGGTGCATGAATTTCTTGTAAATGAAAGATCTGTTTCTGGTACAACGCATAAATCGTAGATGTGATTGTGTTCATTTTCATGGGCGTCAGAAGTAGGAGAAACATGCTCTGTGCTTGTTCTCTAGAAATGAATTACAATTCTTTAAAGAGACGCGTCTAAAAACGTGACATGACTGCTTTCCACGTATTTTTTGACTATTACAGATATTGTTTTGTTCTTCAAATTGTTCACTTATTTCACCACATCAAAGGAACTCCATCGCGTGTGTTTGGCATTCACTGCAAGAAATGGCAGCACAAGCATCGCGCCATGGCGGGAAGCCCGTGAAAGAATTTCCATACGAGGTAATCTTGAGAGAAGAGGCGTGTTTTTTATTTACTACGTCAGCTGATGCTAGTGAACTACACTGTAAGCGAGTGAATTGAACAGGAAAAAATGCATTGTCTCCGTCTTGTTGACAATAAATTACATTGGAATTACATTGAGCGGACAAAAATGAGACTATTGGCGTTCTTTTGCCCTTTGACATTGGAAGAAAAAAAAAGAAACGCAAATCTCTAAAACAGGAGCATGACTGTTCTCAATGTGCATCGCAGCTAGACGAGTTACATTGGAGCCCTGATCATAAGAGTAACACCGAAGATGTCTACTGCTACTGTGGAGAGAGCAAAAGAGAGTAGGTGCTACTTCGCTTTCGACATCTTTCCATGCCATGTTCCGCTTTACTTACTGCTAGAGTTCTAATGGCTCTTGTGATGCAAATTGTGCATTGGTTGTGAATAGTGACGAACCAATGCTACCATGTCAAAAGTGCGGTCAACTTTTTCATTCGGGTAAGTTAAAACTAGGTCTCACGTTTGTATGCTTGCATCCGAATCGGGCTTATTTATAAGTAGGTCTTTTTAAAGGATGCTTATAGTCTTCAATGTTCTTGCTTATAATCAGGTTGTGTCTCCTGTCTTCCAAAACCATTGCTCAAGGGAGACGAGTTCTTCAAGTTTGAATGCTCTGTCTGCACACAGGGTCCAGAATTTTTCGAGAGGGCCGTTCTGAGCTGGTAAGCAGGCTTAAATTAGGCTGATGCTCTGAAGTTACCATCAATAAGTGTTTATCATACCACTGAACGGCACTATGGATATCTTTTTTTAGGGTGATTTTAGTACATTTGGTACTTTACAACTTGATGGACGCACATCCAGAGCAACAGTATTTTCGCTGGAAAGAGGAGATTTGCAAGTTTATTGATGATTATTGGTCGTATCTTCTTCCAGATAAAGAACGTACGTACAAGCTTTATAAGCGCTGGAAGTCTAATGAAGCTGATAAGCTTAAAGTTCTAATACATTTTTTTTTTCTTTTCATAATTTAGAAACACCCACATGGAATAATACGGTAGCTAGTGTTTTGTCTGTTCAAAACCATATTTTTCATTCTGGAGTGGAAATAAAAGGAGCATCAGGTATCTATCCAGTAGACTAAGAGACACTTAGAATATGAGCTATAACTTCACAGAGAACGAAAGTCGCTAACAGTGTTTTTTTTTGTTTTTTTGTTTAGGATGGTGGACACTGATCGAGAAGGCTCCACCAGATAGGAATAGAAGTAAGTACTGGACTCATCCTTGTTCTGATAATGTTTCATATTGTAGATAAAAGAAGCTAATTCTATAGATAATCCCTTATGGACCATTCATTTCAGAGCTGAAGCCGAAGAACAAAGCCTCTCAGAAGCTTGGAAATCCTCGGCACACTAGTTTGAAAAGCAAAGAGAAGAGAGTACGGGCGAAAGGCTCCCCATCAAGAAAGAAGACAAAATTCGATGAGACTTCGTCTGATGATGACTTCCATACTTCAGCAAAACCCAGGCCCGAATCAACTGCGCCAACCACGAGGATCAAGGTAGAGCCTTAGATTTAATTGTGTTCCTGCCCCCTTACCAATTGAAAGTACTTGATCAATAAACTACGATCTAACCCAAGGACAATCAACACGGTTTTTTTTTTTTTTTTTTTTTTTTCCTTGATTTTTCTTAATTGTCGATAGAGTCGACAATTCTCATTGACTTCTGGATCTTCGCTTTCTTCGGCTGGTGATACCGACTCAAGCGACGATGATCTATTTTGGAAATCGGATGAAGAAAAAGAGGTTCGGCCTGTGGTACATTTACACGGGATTCCCGCATGTATCCATCATCACTTCAATCCTTCAGGACTTGATTTTTCCACAGGTCCAATACATCTCGAAGAAATTTTCCGCCTGACGGATCTCATTGACGAGAATTCGTCAGGAAGATTAATTAATAGGGTGAACAGTCTTGGCGCGATGTCAGTAGGCGGGAAGAAAAAGAGAAGAAAGGTATTTTATTCTATTTCATTAGTTCAGTCGTATCATCTGCTAGCACGCATCTAACAAGTGATTTTATTGATATCGTGATACAAATGGTAGTCCTCCATCGCAGAGATCAAGGCTGAGCCCATGAAGAGATTTACAGATGAACGACATTTTCCTCAGGACATATCTGATATATTGGATGAAGGCCAGGATGAGGATAATGACTCTACTGATGCAAGCGATATTGACTCGGACGATGGATCGAATTCTGATAGTATGCAGATGACAAGGCATACAAATGGAAAGCGTTTCAGTCATATATCGGCTCCAAGGAAGGGCTCATCAACACAAAGCAACTCCATTGCACCACCAATATCAGGGGGGAAATATGGGCGAACAAAAAGTTCGCTGAAAGATCCTATATCGCCGTTCGATCACCTACGGAAGCCAAAGAAGAATGTGTCATTAGCAGACGATGTCGATGTAACCTATGTTTCGCCGCCAAGTGGAGGCAAAAAGTTCTCGCAGGCTCATATTGATGCTATGACGAAAGCTTTGGTCTCTTCAAAATCAGGAATGAAGACTAAAACAAGAGCTAAACCAAAATCCAAAACCACATCTTTGAACGAACTTCATACTTCAAGTACTGATTCAGGCGCATTCTCTCAATCAGTGGCCTCTCTTGAAAACTTATCGTTGACAGAACCCACAGCCAAAGATCTATTAGCTTTAACTCTTCAGCAGGTTCAGCGGCAGCAGGAATGGCATGTGCTACAGATGCTGGAAGACGCTTCAAAAACAAAAGCTTTACCAACGGTAGCCGCTAGATTCAAGCGCAAGCTGCATCTTAAACGACTGAAAGCCTTTTTACATCTGCCTTTATTTAATATCGAAACTTTTATGCGACAGCATCTGATTTCACCATTCGACTTGAGCCAACTATCAAAGCATATCCCACCGGACCCATATGAGCTGCGGAGATTGCGCGAGGAAGAGTTTCGGGAAAAGATCCAAAAAATCAATCATACACCTTACGCTAATTCGTTTGCATCTCGATTACTGGGTCAGCCCGTGGAATGCAATACTCGGAAGCCATGGGAGCCCTTATGGAGAAGTCCTTTTTCTGGCAAAGTTCTCAAAGATTTTATTTGGAGGGATTATGAATCTCGATCGGTAATGATGGATGTTTTGGACGAAATTAAAGCACGGCAAGGACGGCCTTCAAAAGTTCCGAGAGCGAGTTTGGGTCCCACGAGTCTTAAGGCTGGAGCGAAGCGGAAAAGAGAGGAGGATTTGGATCATGGGTGGATGGACATAAATGATGATATAGGTCACAGCAAAGAATCAGCGTTTTCTTCACAGACTCGCGCACCAATTGATTATTGCTACTTCAGAAGGGAGCACCTAACTCAAGTCAATGAGACCCTCTGCCGACGATTTTGGCCTGGCATCGACAGTAAGTTATTGAAGAGAGAAGAAATATTGCCAATTGAGAGATGAGAAATACGCTAAGGTTGTGGCAAAAGATTGTCTGACTGTTCCATCTTAATCTTCAATCCTGAAAAAAAAAAAAAAAAAAAAAAAAAAAAAGTGACAGAAGCGCTGCAATACCCAGAATACTCAGTTGTTGTTCTTTACAAGCGCCTTGTGGTCGGTTGTGCTTTTATGACCCCAGAGGGATATATTACATATGTTGTTGTATCAGCAGGTTGGGAAAAGGCAGGCATTGGGCAGTAAGTACTTGTGAATGTGTTTTCAGATGTAGTAGCTTATTCCAAGTTTTCTTCGTGGTTGTACTAACCTTTTTCACGCACTTTGTAATGCAGGTTTATGTTGTATCATCTCATGCAAGCCTCCGAAGGCAAAGATATCACTCTACATGTGAGCGCAAACAATCCGGCGATGGTGAGTTTTTTTTTGGACCTCTATGCTAGATACGCATCCTTCGTGTTTTTTTATTTTTGTTTTGTGATATATTACTGAATGTTGCTTTTGATGTATTTAGATCATGTATCAGAAATTCGGGTTTAAGCCGGAGCAATTCTTGATTAACTTTTATAAGGAGTACCTGCCTCAGGACAGCGTAATGTGTCACAATGCCTTCTTTGTACGCTTACGGCGGTAACTCAGAAGAACCGCCCTTTCCCTTTTCCGCTGTTTGTTTTCTGTATTTTAGTTCTTTCATTCTTCTTATGAGATGCCATAAATGTACTTCTGCGTGAATGCGAATGTGTTTTCGCATTTAAAGCGAACTTTAGACAAGAGTTATTTGTAATAACTTTAAATTAATTGTCAGCAAAGCTTGCACGATTTGTCATTTCAGCCTATTTCCTATTTTGTTATATTTATTCTTGCATAGAAGCCACTCTTTTTTTCTTTTTTTTTTTTTTTTGCGCTGTGTCTGCCCAATTGCCGAACACTTCATCAGATTTGCGCGAGAAGACTGCATAATAATTGACCCATTGGGTATATTCTTCAGATGAATTCCAATCTTCTCTCCTCTTTTTCTTCCCTTCTTCACTTTTTACTTCCTCTTCTTCTTTCTTCATTTCATACTCACTTCATCATATTGCGACAGCCGAATAAAATTCAAGTGTCTAAGACATCGATAAATATACGTTTTACTTTCAACAAACGATGGTTCAAGAAATGTCACATGTCCGTTTCGACTCTGTCGAAGATGCTATTAAGGATTTTGGTACGTCTGTCATGATTAGAACAGGCAACCTGATGAGTATAACAATGCCTATGTCTAAGCTAATTGCTAGTTATACTTCTAACATTGATGTTTTACAATGCTCTTTATTTGTTTTTAAAAAAAATAGCCGAGGGAAAATTTGTCATTGCAGTGGATAATGAAGACCGAGAGAATGAAGGAGATCTTATTATCGCTGCCGAGAAAGTGACAACAGAGCAAATGGCTTTCTTAATCCGTCACTCCAGGTACATGAATAATCTTTTTTTTTTTTTTTTTTTTTTTTTGACTCATACTGATTCCGAAAGTTTAACAAGAGGGAGGGAAAAAAACCAAAATGAATTCTTACAACTTATTTCATGTGAATAAAAGGAATTACCTGAAATCTACAGGGAGAATGAATAAGGGAAAGGAGGAAAAAAAATAAAAGACCGGTAGAAGCTGTCAGAATATCATCGTCGAAGCAAATAGAAAGAGGATAAATAATCGACTGTTACATATATATTCAAAAGGTCGGGTGGAGCAATAAGGTTAACAGTACAACATACAGTGTACGAGTTATAAATTTTGGTCCGCGGATGTCTCAAGACGATTCTTTGACATGCCATCGTCTAGGCTTTAAAGCATTGCTACGCACAGAGAAAAAAAAACCTTGGATAAGCATGTTTTGCATGAATATCTCGTGGCGCTGTTGCACTGTTCGCTGTGTTTTCCCTTGAGATCGCAAACGGAAAAAAAAGAGTACATTTTTTCTAAGGGGCAGGAAAGTTTGCATCAAACTGACAGTGACATTTCTTTTTTTTTTTTATTGCTGGAAAAAAAAAAAAAAAAAAAAAAAAAGTGGATACGTTTGTGTGCCCACGGCACCCTCAAGGCTCAAGGAACTGGATCTGCCTTTGATGGTTCCTAATAATCAAGAGCTCATGAAGACAGCCTACACGATCTCGGTCGACTATGCTCATGGCACGACCACAGGCATTTCGGCTCATGGCCGCGCACTAACGGCTCGCTCGTTGGCCGATCCCACAAAGACTGCTTGTGACTTTAACAGGCCTGGACATATCCTGCCTCTCCGCTATGCGGAGGGTGGCACGATCCGCCGTTTTGGGCACACCGAGGCCTCAGTTGATCTCTGCAAGCTCGCAAAGCTACAACCCGTGGCCGTCATCTGTGAACTAGTCAATGATCGTGATGGTTCAATGGCTCGCCGGGACGACTGTTACAATTTTGCGAAGGAGCATGGCATCAAGTTGATCACCATCGCAGATCTCATCAAATACCGCCTGGAGTATGGCTTGATTGGGGATGATTTTTAAAAAAAAAAAAAAAAAAAAAAAAATTGTTTACCAGCCAACAAAGCAAATATATTTAATTCTCTTTTCTCTGTCAACCCATTTTATAGAATAGTTTTAATATTCCGAGAATAGAAGATCATTACTTTCAAATTCTGTTTTAAAGTATATCATTATAATGTTTTTAATCGGTCAGTTTGCAGTGTAAGCTGTATCCGATTTAAGCTTATATAGTTTCCTAAAAGTAATCTATTTTTTCCGTGATAATCGAATCCACCATGTCCTTTACATGCCCACGGATGTGAATGCTGAACAGACAAAAAATACACAAAATCCCATGGTTACTTCCGCATGACCATCTTATACAAAATTTGCAAACGTTCGGATAAATTACTCCGCCCTTTTCAGTTAATTTTCTAACTTATCCCTTGGACAATTTTTTATTCATTGGAACAATGTAAAAAGAAAGCAGAAAGACTTTTATTACTGATGAAAATGAGGATGACAAAGACAAAAATGATAGTAATAATAATAATAAAAAAAGGAGGTTGCATTTTGACTAGTACAACTTTTCTCTCAAAGCTGCAAGCATTTTTTCCAACTCCTGAATGCGGGCCTGTTGCATCTGATCCTTGTCTGCCAACAAGGAACGTTCGAGCTCGACTTCGTTCAGCTTGGCCTCAAACATCGAGTTCTCGACCTCCAATTCAGCCACACGCTGCTCCAAACCTTCCATTCTAACCAACTTCTTGTGGCGTGAACGGCGGGCCGCATCAGTATTCTTGGCACGTTTCAGCGCCACTTCATCCATCTCAGCGAGATCCTTGCCTTCCAAAACCGAAGGAGGCTCTTCGATGACACGATCGCGCTTCAAGCTGCTACGAGGAAGCGAAGTGGAGCGGTAAGCGCTCTTATAGGTCGTAGCCTTGACAGAGCTAGTACCAGGAACAGGTGTCTGAGTGCTGCTCAAAATCGAAAGCGACATTCGAGGGGTTGGAGGCGACGAAGGAGTAGTGGAGGAGGCACGTTCCAAGGCAGCAGGGCTGGCAGGTGCAACAGATGCAGGCGACAAAGCCCTCTCGGTTGGCTTCGGTGAAGGGGCCTGAGTCGCTGGAGGACTCAAGGGATTGACAGTCGCAGGCTTCAATGGCATCTGAAGAGCCAGAGGGATGGAAGCCAACAAGGACTGGGCCAAGACAGCCGTCTCCAATGATTTGCTCCAAGGGATGTTCAACGCTGCGGCAGCTTGCTGAACAGCCTCTGGCGTCAATGGCAACATGGGCGTAACAGTTGCAGGAGCAAATGAAAGCATTGAGGGCTGCTGCTGGACTGGAGTTGAACTAGGGGCTGAAGCTTGAGCCTCAGGGAACAAAGCCATCGGCGTATCATTTCCGGTGGATTGAATCAACTCTGAAGAGGCGATAGAATCAAATCCGACGACGGGTGAGTCGCTCTCGTTGGAAAGACGTGGGCTGTTATTAGGATCAGAGTCTGAGGACGAAGAGCATAGAGGCTCGTCCTGGCTCACAAAGCCAACCTGCTGAAGGTCGTTCTCAAGCCAGTCATCAAAGAGAGCGGCAGAGAGGTCGCCTGCTCCCGAGAAGATACTGTCGAAGCCACCAAAGTCAAGGAAGCCTCTGTTGTTGACAGTGACGCCTGTGTTGCTCTTCTTGTTTGCGCCTAGATTTAATATGATTGGTTGACGTGGCAGAACTTATTTTAAAAAACGCAGTCCGATTACTCATATCTGTCATTGAGGTATGACAAAGAAACTTTAATTTTTCTTACCTTGGAGGGCAAAATCAAGAGAGTCTGCAGACTTCATCAAACGTTCGGCTGTTGTGCCAACAACGTTGAGAGTACTGTGGAAGTTGTTCGTCGTGGTCATTTTTTGGATTCTTTTTTTCTTTTCTGGGATATAAAGTATTTTAGCTCAAAACGAGAAGGAAAGGGTAAATTCAAAGACGGATTTTTCTTTTACGACGGTTGTGGGAATGGTCTGTGTCTATCGGCAGATGTTTTTGATTCTGATCTATTACGGTTCTTGGTAGTAGCACTTGAGTGAGAGGGGGGGCAAGAGGAAGCCATTTTGATAACAAGACGAGATATTGAGATTTGAGAGATTAATTGAGATGAGATTGAGATGAGAGTAGAGTAGTTTTCACTGAGAGTAGAGAGTATTTTTTCACTGAGAGAAGGCGCGCGAGGAGAGAAAAACGTTTAAACAATGATGGACGACATCTTGGCGATAATAGTCAAAGGTAATGGTTATGAATAATAATAATAATAATAATAATAATAATAAAATATAATAAAACTAAAAAATAAGTAGGCTTTAAAATGTCAAGGGAGGTAGTGTTCTAGAGTAAGAAAAAGAATTGGAAAGGGAGGAGAAAAGTTGAGGTAAAGTGAAGAGAAGAGAAGAGAAGAAGAGAGAAGAGAGAAGAGGACAGGAAGGAGAGCTTTTTATATGCACACTAGCTAGTCAAGCCTTAAAAAAAAATGGCTCGGATCCATCTCTAAATTCCTATTGGTTCGCTTTGTATCTCCATCTCCATCTTTTTTTTTTTTTTTTTTTTTTTGGCAGATCCTTTGATAGTGTCTCCATGGCCACTACCACACAGAAACCAAAGCCATCTTCAACAGTGAGGTTGCTACTTGATGGGTTGAAGGTAAGATGTTAAAACAATTTTTTGCTGTTGTTGTTATTGTTGTTGTGGACTGAAAAAGAGGACATTTTTATCAAATCAACAGATTATCGACACTTTTCACTCACTGCGCAAGTATACTCTCACAAAAGATAGACTAGACCAGAGATAGGACAAATAGAGATAAGCCAGATAGAACAGGTCTAGGACCAGGGGATTTGTGTGTAACGCCAATCTCCCTTATTTGCTCTGTCCACTTTTCAAGTTCTTTCTGAAGGCCACAGAGTGTAAGTCTATTTGACGAAATAAAATTTCCGGCACGCACTCAAAGAACAAATTTCAGATGCCGATCTGTCAAATCAGATGAGACCTCGGCAGGGATAGAGATTTAAATAAGCCCTGCAAGTGTCAGGGATGGCCATGCTTTAAGGAGAGACAACGGCATCGCAGGCAAGGATTGAGGGAAGAGCATGAAAGGTTACATACTCTTTGTGGGGTTAACAGTTTATTCTCGCACAATCTTGCTAAATTGAGCTGAATTGAAAGATTAATTAAATTTATATATCAGCATATATCTCAAAAAAATGAATACGCGTCTCTAGTAGATATGATAGTTTTGAGAGCCATTGAAGTTGATGCCTTGGGATTTTATATTATATATTTCAGTTGGCATAACTGCGAGGCCTACATGCGACTCCTCGCGTATGAATTTGTAGTTAGACGCGGTCTACCTTTTGGATTTCCCGCTCTCTGATCCATTTCCTCTTGGTTATTGGGTTAGTTAATCACGCTAGCGTCATCAACATGGAATATATCAGTGTGTTCCATCTTGCATAAAAATATTCAAGGGGAATAACAAAATTTTTTTTTTTTTTTTTTTTTTTTTTTTTCAACTTACATCTCTCTTTGTTTTTTTTTTTTTTTTTTTTTTCCATCTCATTCCTCATTTCGACACGTTCTCTTGGCATGCTCAGACTCATTCATCCTCAAGGACGACCTTTGCGTATTTTCTCAAGGGCCGCAACCCCTATGCGCCAACAGTTACCATTCTTTGACCACAGGAGGTTGCCTACTGCAATTAGGACATCCGCCACGTCCAAACCAAGACAGCCAACGGCTTCCTTCTCAACAACATCTACTAAGCTGTCTTCACCGGCGACGTTATCATCACCTTCTCCTCCACAACCCAAGCCAAAACGCTCACGGCTGTATCGCGCTGGCCGTGCATTGCTCATCACGGTTGTAGGGATTCCCGTAGCCGGCACGTTGGCATCGTACGCATACGATGAGCTGTTTATGATTAAGGGCGATGACTTGCACCAAAAGCGCCCTCGTTACGTCATTGGTGGGCCAAAGAATCTAGTCATGACCCACGGCTGCCGTGGCAGCATCCTGAAAGCTGAAGAGATCCATGAGAATGATCCACGCCAGAGGCTGGTCATTCTTGGAAGTGGGTGGGGCGTAAGAATATCTACAAAGTCGATATGTTCACAGCAAAAGTCAGATATGAAAAACTTGATTACTCTCATAGCTGCTGACGCGATTGATTGTTGGTGTAAAAATAGGCTGTCTCAGTCATCAAACAATTGGATCCCAAAAAATTTCATGTCACAGTCATTTCACCAACGTAAGAACTCTTTTCTTTATTGTGTTCAGAATGTCGTCGTCTTGCATCTCAGCGTAATTAATACCTAGGACTCACCTTGATTGATGGTTTTTAGAAACTATTTTCTCTTTACTCCTTTGTTACCGAGCGCAACGTAAGATACAACAAAACAGTTTTGTATATATATATAAAAAGCAACTGGCCAATTAATCATCCTTTCTTTGCATGTGTGTTTGGATAATAGTGTTGGTACACTGGAGCTTAGGTCAGTACATCTCATCGATCTGCTATTTTTTCAAGGAAATGTTGCATTATGAGCTGGAAGCCAGCGCATTAGGAAATACTGAGTTGTTCACATGTTTATTCCTGCTTCAAGGTCTCTGATCGAGCCTGTTAGGAGACTCCTGTCGCGACTCGGGGGTTACTACCTCGAAGGACGCGCAGAAGATGTCGACTTTGAAAACCAGCTGGTAGAGGTTTCAGGAGTCAATGATAGCGAAGGGCGCAGATTCTATGGTAAGCAATGATCCTTTTACCGAGCTTAGATGTCTCAATAAAACTATAATCCCATATTGCTCCAAGTACTCATCAAGGGCCTTATCCTGTTCTCTTAGTTCCTTATGACAAATTGGTCATTGCCGTAGGCTCAGAGTCCATGACGCATGGTGTAGAAGGACTGGAGCACTGTAACTTCCTCAAATCAATCACGGATGCGCGTGATATCAGGAGGAAAGTCATGGAGAACTTTGAGAAAGCTAGCCTGCCAACGACGTCGGATGAGGAACGGCGTCAGTTGCTTAGCTTTGTCATTTGCGGAGGTGGTAAGTAAAAAACATGTTTTTGGAGCAAGAAATAAAATATCTCTTGCTAAAGCCAGCTCTTTTTTTTTTTTTTTTTTTTTTTTTTTTTTTTTAATGATCTTTCAATTTCGTAGGCCCTACTGGAGTTGAGTTTGCGGCCGAACTATATGATTACTTACAGGAGGATCTTGTTGGATACGTAAGTAGAGCTGGGGGACATTGGAATGTTGTAATAGCTTTTAATTACTATGGCTTCATTAGTCTGATTTTATACTGTATAATATCATATAGTTTCCAGCTATCCCTCCTGAAGAGGTCCAGGTCAACATCATTCAAAGCGCTGGACATATCTTGAATACTTATGGTATTATATTCCTTACTTTCTGGATACACACTTGAGGAAGGAAACCAAATCTATAGAATCAAATATTAAGCCAGTATACGATTCCCTTTCGTTCATACTCTAGACTTGAAGATCAGTGAAATGACAGAAGCGAAATTCAAGCGCGAGAATATCAACGTTGTTACCAATGCTCGCGTTGTCAAGGTCAACCCCACATCCGTCCGGTATAAAGAAAAAGCCACTGGAAAAGAGTTCGAGGTTCCATTTGGAGTCTGCTTGTGGTCGACTGGTGTAGGCATGACACCACTAATCAAAGGACTTGTGACGAAACTCCCAGACGGCACGCAAAAGAACAAGCATGCGATCGAAACTGATGGCTACATGCGCGTCATCGGAACGCCAGAGGAAACAGTTTATGCTATTGGTGACTGCGCAACTATTCGTAAGCTGTTGATAAACCATTTCTGCACTATGCAAGTTATTTGTGAATCAATGTTAGGCAGAAATAGTAGAAATTTGAAGTACTAAGCAGAAAGAATCATTTTTCAATATCGCTAGCTCAACCTCACTTTGTCGAGAAGGTGATGCAGATCCTCCGTGAAAACGACAAGAATGGAGACAATGTTTTAAGCTACGAAGAGTTCCAGGACCTAGCCGACAAAATTATTGCTAAACATCAGATTCTCAAAGTTTTCCTAGGACAATTGGATGAGGTCTTTAAAAAATACGATAAAGATCAGAGTGGCACACTAGATTTGGACGAGATCCGAGCATTCCTCGTTGATGCAGAAAAGCAATGTACTGCTTTACCAGCTGTATGTCCTTGTGATTATAGACCTGTATTCTGAATATTCTACTTTTTTCAGTTACCGATATCTTCTAACCTTCACTTCTTTTTAATTAACAGACCGCTCAGGTTGCCAATCAACAAGGCAAGTTCGTCGGCGAGAGAATCAATACACTTCATTCAATTGAGAATGATCATGTTGCTGTAGCAAACCTGCCGCACTTCGTCTACAAGCATCGTGGGTCGCTCGCGTACATCGGAGGCAACGATGCCGTACTGGATTGGGGCAGAGGGTATGTGTATAGTGGTATTGGGTCCGAATACCTCTGGCGTTCTGTCTATTTTAGCGAGCAAGTGTCAACTAGAACACGTCTGCTCCTCTTGCTAGATTGGTCAAAGCAAGCCCTCTTTGGACGTGACATTAGCAAATTCTAGAGGAAAAGAGGCCTAAACGATATGTAATAAATATAAAATTAATAAAAACATACAGTCGTGAGTAAATTAGAACCTCTTGCTACAACTCAGCCTTGGTTTTATCTTGGTATCTCTGAGACTTTAGCGAAATCATTGTAGTTTTTCGCTTTATATCTTTTTTTTTTTAAAAAAAAAAAAAAAGAAAAAAAGAAAAAAGAGAAAAATACGCGTCAGCAGCAATGTCTACTTTTCACAGACAGTGCCAGCCTGTCCTTCTTGCTCCAGTCATCTGAATCCGAAAGGAGTATGAAAGGTAGATACACATCCACTAGGTAGTTCACATGTCTCAGTGTCTTAGTGTCTTATATGTGACACCGTGTTCTCTCCCCTCTCTATCTATTGCTATCCTTATAGGAGCACCTTCAAGGCAACAGATAGTATAATGGACAACATCGACAGGCGAGAGCAGAAAGGTAAATTACAAAAGGATGGATACACGTATTGAAAGCACGTATAAATCTTTTTATTTGTGGCTGTTTCTTTTCTGTCCTTTCTTGTGATTAGAAAACTCTCACACAATCGCTTTTCAAGATCCATTAAAGTAAACCTTTTTTTTCTTTTCATTCTTCGTTTTTGCTCTTCATCACTGTCGCTCCTTATCTTGCTGCGATTAATCCCTTCTCTGCTACTTCAATATAGACGTGCGACATTGATGCACACACTAAGACCTAGATAGCCTCTTCATGTCCTTGGAAGCTAGCCGTTCTGCATCACCACACGAGACCGGGTCTGAGACCACAGAAAGGCTGCCGTCGTCTTCCCTCGCCAACACAAAGTATGAGACACAGTCTTCCTCTTCTTCGCATTCTTCTGCTTTGAGTGACATTCAACACAACCGCTTAGATCCGTCCACTCATACTCTGGATCAGTCTTTGTCAACGCCACCATCTCATGTCGCTACCTTAACGGCTGCAAGCTTGTCGTTGTTGCCCATGGAATCTGATCATCCCAGTTTCCTCAGCAATGACGACGACCTAAAGACTAACAATAGTGGGAGTACCGGAAGTGATAATTCACCGCCAACGCTGACATCTGTTTCTGGACCTAACTCTAATCATCCAGAGGAAGCTGTGGGACTAGGGTTCGATACAGTGCCATCACAGCGCATCTCAGAGGAAGGAGCTCAACGAGAGACCATACCTGACGATCAGATAATATTTACAAATGGACATGGATCTTCAGAACCAGCTGGCTTGTCAGAGACTGTCACCCCTCCTAAGCGGGGCCCAGGACGTCCCGCACGAACGCAGACTGCGACTGGAATCCGGGAAAAATCGTCTGATCTCAATAGTCGGCCAAGGAGAAGCACGCGTATCACAACTGTCTCATCTATTACAGACCCACCTCGTTCAAAGGAAGACTCTGGGAAATTAAACCAGAAGACTGCACAGCCTACGTCCATGTCTGCACATGCACATTTCGAGCCTGCTGAGCCGTTTAAAACAATCACTCAACGCACGTCAAAGCGCATCATCCGGCCCCCTGGAAAATTCCTTCACCCAACTGGCCTTATAACATCAACTGGAGATAAAGGTGCAAAATTGACGCCTGCAAACCAACAGCAATTACTACAGCAGCAGCAACATGCGATAGATCAGCAAACAGGGGATCAGCCTAAGAAGCGAGGACCAGGACGTCCAGCCAATAATACACTGAACTTAACGCAGCGTTCAACTGGATCAGCTAATGCAGTCTCATTCTTACCGCCCCCAAACATCCCCGCAAAGCGTGGTCCTGGTCGTCCTCCACGTAACCCACAGCTAGTAAAGGCTGCATCAAATCCAACCTTTTCGACAACCTTATCTCGAGCAAAATCCAAGCCTGTATCACCAACCGCAGTTAGGCCAAATCATAGTACAGCTGTCAGCGTCCGCTCTAATACCTCAGTATCACCATCCAAATCTGACACATCTTCCAGTAATGAGCCGACCATCATCCCTAAACGCGGCCCTGGTCGCCCGCCAAAGAACTCTGATGGAAACAATGCTCCAGCATCTGCTTCAACTTCCTGGAGGCATCATAGTCATCCGCAAGTTGTTACACCATTCACAACACCTGGATCCAGGTCTCGAAAACGCTACAGTAAGAGTGACGCAGAGTATGATGATGACTCGACAGGTACTAATGATCGCATTATGGAGTCTGGATTCACGCCTCGCAAAAGACGCAACACTCAGAATATAATCCCTGGCCATATTCAAGCCGTGAACAGGAACAGAGCATCAACAGTTGAAGCTATGGAGCCTCCTAAACCTTTAACACCGTTGGATAGGGCGCGACAAGCAAAAATTACAGAGTGGGAGGTCAAGTTGCACGAGGTTATCGATCACCATGATAGCTTGGTGCGTGAGCTATATCATTTGGAAACTTATACAACTACTTTGACATACGACCCAGTAAAAATTAAAATGGATCACAGTGACAGGATGTTACGCGTAAGTTATATATACATAGAGGATCTGTTTATTCCTGACAGCATTCATAAATCCATTTCATTTGCATCTAACGCATAAAATTAATGCATAATTGTATTTAATAGTTTCTTCGAAACTTTGAGCTGTGGTCGCAAGTGCCAGATCTTGTATCGAATGTTCAGTTGCATGCAGACAGAATATCGACACGGAAGAGTGCTACGGAGCAACGCGAGATGTTCGTGGACATGCTTCAGAAGAATGTTGAAGTGGCTCTCCCACGTAGAGGAGATATTCCTTTTGCATCGGATTTGATTCGGCATGGTCTGCATCGCAACCTACCTCTGCAACTTCAAAGTTTCGAAGATTATTTAAACTCGTTTGTATACGTAGATGATGAAGAGGTCACGCCACAAGAGGCAGATAAACGCGCCGCATCCAACGCAAAGCTCCTGGATCGTATCGACGCCTTGAAGGCTGAAGGTAGGCTAGGAGAGAAACCACCAAAACCCTTTGTGGATCCTGAGGTCCCCAAGCTCCACTACAACTGGCTCATGGAGCACATCATGACTTCCTCTCGGTTGATCAAGGAGGAAGGAAGGTTACAGATGGCACGCGCACGCAAGGTCAGTAAGATGATCACTCGACACTTTGAGCAACTTCATGGCAAAAGCGAAAGAGACCAAAGGCTCGAAGAAAAGAGACTGCGAAAATTGGCCAAATTGACTGCAGGCGAAGTTAAAAAGAAATGGCGCTACGTTGAGGGAGTAAGTACTGCTTTAGCTTTTTTTTTTTTTTTTTTTTTTTTTTTTATCTCATGATACTTATATTGGACGTTGTCAATGTCAATATCGAACATAGATTATTAAAGCCCGGCACAAGGCCTTATTGAAGGAAGAGCAAGAAGAAGCCGGGAAGCGACATTTGAATCTCATCTTGGAGCATTCTACGCAAATCCTGGGCGTTCAACATAGTACTTTAAACATGAGCTTATCAGGAACGCCGAGGACACCGGGGACACCAGGCACGCCGGGTCATGCATCGGATGCTCTAGCTACGTCTGATGTCCTCAGCGATCTACCCTCAACACCGCCCGTGACAGATGCTACTAGTCGGCGATCATCTGTAGCACCATCTGCTGTATCTTCAGACGCCGAGCTGGATACTGGAGACGCTGAATATTTTGTTAAAGAGGCAGATGTTGACGACGAGACTACGCTTGCGAACGAAGAGTCTGGGAGTGAAGATGATGAAGCAGAAATTTCAGGTCTGCAAGCAGAGATGGATATTCCCATAGAAGAGCTCTTGAAACAGTATGGCTATCAACTTTCTGGAGGTGAGGAGAGCGATGATGACGATGAGCAAGATAATAACGGTAATAACATGGACACAGACGAAGTAGTTGAAGCGGCAATATCAATAGAAGAAATAGGAGGCGAAAAAGATGATAACAAGTCTGAAGAAGCTATGGAGCCTATTGTCAAGGTTGAGGTGGATGCTGAGTCTGGATCGCTCGGAGCTCTAAATGGTGCTCTGTTAGATACTTCTATGGACATACGGATTAACTCTGAGGAAAGGAAACGGAAAGTGGGGGACAATAATGATAGTCAAGGCTTTGAGGGATTATCAAGCGCTCTTTTCAACCCAAGGCTGGAGTCTGAGGAAGGAAGAATTATATCCTCAATGGAGATTGCCAAGTCTCTTCCAGAGGACCTCAAAGCAGCCAGTAACTCTATGTCAACAGCACAACGTCTTCATTCTTCGAAACGTAGGCGGCTTTCGCTCTCGGAACTATATAAGGGTCCACCATTACCGTTTAATCCTTTTGATGAAGTAGATGACGAACGTACAATGGAAGAAGAGGAGGAAGAAGACCTCTCTGATCCAGAGGAGCTTGCTATCCTGATGCAAGAGAAGGATATGCCAATTGAGGATCTTCTGGACAAATACGACTACGAAGCCGAGAGTTCAGAATATTCGGACTCTTATTACGATTCTGATTCCGAGTACGAGGAAAACATCATGAGCTTGCACCAGAGAGCTCGGTCAGCTGATCCTCGATATGTTGTTACGTTGCAGGATGTTGCCCACAGTCGAAAGTTTCCTACACGGCCCAGTAGTGAGTTTACAGATACAGATACGGAGTATGATGATAATAGGACAATATCAATTTACGGGACTGATGATGAACTTTGCCTCGGTGACATGCTCCCTTTGTTGAGCCCTGAAACTCCTCCCAAAAGCACTGAGATTGACACATTCACGA
Organism: Lobosporangium transversale; assembly: GCF_002105155.1. Classification (NCBI taxonomy): domain Eukaryota; kingdom Fungi; phylum Mortierellomycota; class Mortierellomycetes; order Mortierellales; family Mortierellaceae; genus Lobosporangium; species Lobosporangium transversale. The sequence continues at coordinate 132,239 of NW_019028995.1, forward strand.
CCGGAGCTAATGTCAAGACCAAAATTCCTTTCCTTTTGCGTCATCAACTGCGAGAATACCAACACGTCGGGATGGATTGGTTGGCGAATCTTTATGCTAACGGTCTCAATGGTATCCTGGCAGATGAGATGGGTCTTGGAAAGACGATGCAGACAATTGCTCTCCTGGCACATCTAGCATGCGAGCATGGTGTATGGGGCCCTCATTTGATTGTCGTACCTACTAGCGTCATGCTTAATTGGGAGATGGAATTTAAGAAGTGGTGCCCTGGTTTCAAAATCATGACTTATTATGGAAGCCCAAGGGAGCGCAAGGAGAAGCGTGTTGGCTGGTCCCGTGAAAATGCGTTCCATGTCTGCATAACGTCATACCAATTGGTAGTCCAAGATCAGGCGGTATTCCGACGTAAAGCATGGCAATATTTAATTTTGGATGAGGCACACAACATCAAAAACTTTCGATCCCAACGGTGGCAGACGCTTCTCAACTTTAATTCTGCCAGGAGACTCTTGTTGACAGGAACGCCACTGCAAAATAATCTTATGGAGCTATGGTCGCTTTTGTACTTCCTTATGCCTAATGGTGTGTCCCAGACCATGCCAGTAGGGTTTGCAAATCAAAAGGAATTCCAAGAATGGTTCTCACATCCTGTTGATCGCATGATAGAAGGCAATGAACAACAGGATGAAGATTCAAAGGCAGCGATTGCCCGATTGCATACTGTTCTTCGACCATATCTGCTTCGTCGCCTCAAGTCAGATGTAGAAGCACAGATGCCAGCCAAGTATGAACACATTGTGTACTGTCGGCTTTCGAAGCGTCAACGTTTCTTGTATGATGACTTCATGAGCCGAGCGAAGACCCGTGAGACATTAGCGTCAGGAAACTTCTTGAGCATCATTAATTGCCTGATGCAACTTCGCAAGGTCTGTAATCATCCGGATCTATTTGAAGTACGGCCAATCGTCACATCCTTTGCTATGCCTTCTGCCACTGCGTCCTATGAAATCACCGAGTTTTTGGTTCGCCGCAGGATGTTTTCAGAAATTGATAAGGCCAGAGAATCTATCAATCTTGATTTTTTGGGGCTGGTTTTTACCAACAAAGAGGAACGATTGTCGAAAATGGACCTAGAATCGTATGAGGAGCTCAACGCTACACCACTGTTCTTAAAGAGAGCCCACGAATTTTCTATAGTTCAATCAAAGTCGTTGACAATCGGGACTCAATACCAAGATGTTCGGCAGTATTCTAGTTTGAGGCGGCATCGACAATTACTGGCAAGTAAGCAACGGTGGGAACAACTGGCATATGTCAACACAAATCGATGTCACACACAGGTCATGTTTGGATCCAGCTTGCTTGATATGTGCCACCAACCAGTCAAAAGTGCTAGAGGATGCTTCAACATTTTACAGCAAGTCTCGGATCCGCGCCAATATCTTGATTATACGAATGCTATTGCTCAGGCAGTTCTTACGAGCGAAGCCCGATTCCACCAAAATGAAGAAACGATTAAACGCTTTGCATTCGTCACACCGGCGGTCATAGTACGGGATTATTCTTGGGCACCAATCCATGTAAATCCTCAGCCGACCATTCTAGAGACTATCTGTCAACAGGCAATCCAACTTTTCCACCCAGTGGCATCATGCCTTCAAGTTCAGTTCCCTGACAAGCGATTACTTCAATTCGATTGTGGCAAGCTTCAAAAGTTGGACAGTCTTCTTCGGGAATTGAAATCCGGAGGGCATCGTGCATTGATCTTCACACAGATGACTAAAGTCCTAGACATTCTGGAAATTTTTCTGAACATTCATGGACATCGGTACCTACGATTGGATGGAGCAACAAAGGTGGAGAATCGACAGCATTTGACCGATCGATTCAACTCTGATCCAAAAATTTTAGTATTCATTTTGTCTACACGATCGGGCGGAGTAGGCATCAACCTTACAGGTGCTGACACTGTCATCTTTTATGATTCTGACTGGAACCCATCGATGGATCGTCAATGTCAAGACAGGTATGAAGCAATGTTCTTTTAGGAAAAGAATAACCTTTTACTCCACCAAATTCGTATTGAAGCTTACGACTATTAAAACTACATGGTTTTATTGACATGAATAGATGCCATCGTATTGGACAGACAAGAGATGTTCATATTTATCGGTTTGTCAGCGAGTTTACGATTGAGGAAAATATGTTAAAGAAGGCAAACCAAAAGCGTATGCTCGATAATGTTGTGATCCAAGAAGGAGGGTTCACAACAGATTATTTCCAAAAAATGGACTGGCGTGATATGTTGGGCGAAGAAGACCTTGCTAAAATTGGCGACCTGGGTCCGATACAAGCAAATGGTGAACCTCGCGATCTTTCGACGGTACATGGAGCAGATCTTGAACAGGCACTGGCCGCTGCCGAGGATGAGAACGATGTATTGGCTATGCAACAGGCTAAACATGAGATGGAAGGTGTTGATCAAGGAGACTTTTCAGAAGCCGGAGCCACTCCTAATACTGTCAGCAACCCTAAGGAGTTTAAAGCATCTAGTGCTAAGAATATTGAGGAAAAATCAATATTTAAAGAGACAAGTGTGGCCAAGGTTCAATTCCTAACTGGCGCATCAACACAGCCTGATGGAGAGGGAGAGGAGGAAGGAGAGGTTATTGAGATAGGACACGTAGACGAATACATGCTACGGTTTATGGAACGCGAGTATGGCCATTATGTTGGCTTTGGCGCGTCTTTTTTAATTTAATTACGTAAGCGAGGAAAATTCGACTGCTAACGTAAATAAATATAAAATAACGCGTCCACTCCCAATCATTGAATCATTCCTCTTTGCATTATTAATTACATCTACCCTTTCGTTTACGCACATCAATCCTCTCATTTATTCTTCTTCCTTAGTTCCAACTTCTTTGTTTCTTGTTATCTACTTCTAACACTCATTCTATTTTCAGCTTCATAAAAGGTAATGGAAGCAAATATGTTGTCTTATGAGTATAGGCTGTTGTATACGGGCCTTTTCTAGAATAACATGCTGTATCATTCGTCTCGTTGTGTGAGGTACAGTGTGGCCTGAAATACCTGTATATTAGCCGGTGACCAACACGGTCCTACCACACAATAGCGCTGTGTTGCCCTTCTGGCAGGGTGCTTGTTCTTTCTGGGATGAGTAAAGGCTGTTATATATAGGTTTTTTGGGAGGAAGCATGCTGTATCATATGGCTCGTTGTGTGAGGTACAGTGTGGCCTGAAATACCTATATACTAGCCGGTGACCGACATGGCTCTACCGCACAATAGCGCTGTGTTGTCCTTGCTAGCGGGTGCTCATTCTACTCCATGTAGCATCGAATGCTTTTGCTAACCATTGCATTTTTATCTTAGTTTATTATATCTCTAGGCAAGTACAGGATGTCCACTAACGTTCCCCTTTCTAAAGTCCTTACAAAATGGGCAAGGGGATCAGGCTACTTTCTATCTAGGGAAGCTGAGGATGCAGACCCAAAAGGCTTTGTGCTCTTTAGGGCGAGCCGTGCGATCATACAGCCTGCTGAGGTTGCTGTAGAGTGGAACAAATTTATGAAGAAATTCAAGGACAGTGATTCCCCTCAATGGACAGACTACGCAGAGAGCGCCCCTTTACTAACAAAAAAAATGGTGGCAAGTTGGTCAAATGAAGCTGCCGATAGTATGGTACAATGAATTATTTATTTTAGATGTCATGGGTGACCATATTTTGCTGACTATTACTCTAGGATCCCCTGCAATTACCATAGGGGAAGGCAGCATGCCAACGCCTGCTGGTCCTCAAAATGGCGAGAATGGCGAGGATGGTGGTGGTGCCAATGTCCAGCCAAGTCCTTCTAGCTCAGGTTCGCCATACTCTAGTGATATTGAGGCTTTGAGAAGCATCTCTGGCACTACCTCCAATAATACCTCTGAGACTACTACCACCACCGATACTAACACCATCCTGGTAAGCGAAGTACAAAGAGAGAAACGGAAGCGGTCAGCGACACCAAGCAAGCGAAAAAAGCAAGCTTTTGTTATACATGCAGTGGCACATTAAGAATTATCCACTTCATCAGATTCGACTTCTAGTTTGCGACAAAGATTTAAAAAATTCCAGATAAATGCTGCAAAGCTTGTGCTGCCTGGTCGTGATATTTCTTCGCTGCTTCCTGAGGCTTTGTAAGTCTACTATTATCATTATCATTATCATCACTATCATTACTATTATTGTTATTTATCTTTGACATGAACTAGGTCATTGAACGGGATATGGTGAGCTGATCAAGCGTCATTGGGCCTATCCAGCCAGGAACATATGTCGTATCTTGGCTCTTTGCGATCTGTGTACTCCCCTACCCCTCATGACGACCTGCAGCTCCTCACTCTCAAGGTACAAGCAATATTACAGAGTCTGCAATCGGAGGAGCAATTGATGGACAGTATATAGGCGCTGTACGGAGGCAGTATCGAAATGAAACGGGTAGTGAGGATCTGGCAGCGACTGTAAGTCAAGTTGAAAACAGATTACTTGGTACATTGACTTGCCTATGTCTTAATACCGCCCCTCTAAATTTATAAATAGCATGGAGATACTTCCAACCAGTTTTCAGGCCCATAACGAGCATGGAGAAATGGGCTTCATCTTGACTCGTCTACAATGTTTTCTAGATGTTGTGTTTGGACAAAGAAGCAGCTTTCTCACATTTTATAATATTGAACACGATTCTGGAAACGCTTCTAAGTCAGGACAGGAAAAGGGCGTTCGACCAGATTTCTTCGTTGAGGCACCATGTTGAGCCCTCTCAAATATTTTTAACTCAGAGGTAGTAGGTATTTTGGGTGAAGTCAAGCCCCCTGAGAAGGATCGTCGGGAGTGCATAAGAATCCATGATTTCTGGAAACTCACTAGGATGGCAAAGGATGAGATAAACTCCCAGATATCAAAGGGAGTTCTCAAACCAATGGTGATATGCATCCAGGTATTTGGATTCCAACTCAATATGTTTGTGATGACCATGAATCCGGATGATGGCCTGTATGTCCTCCACACAGCAGCAGAAAGCTTTCTGCCAAGGTCAATAACTGATGTGTCTGGAACAGGTCATGTCAAGGTACGATACTTTATATCTATGTCTTAGAATGTCTTCATTTTATTCTTATTTCTTAAACATGTCAAATATGTAGTCACTGTTAATAGAATTTCAAGACCAGCTCAACAAGACAGAACCCCACAGCACAGACATGCCTGATCCTCCTCTATTACAGAAGTTTGTCCAGAGTGATGTGATCTTTCCAAAATAGTTGGTTGCTTACCATATATATTTATGTATTTCTAGTTGTATTATTCATTTCTTTGTATTATCGCTGCTATTATTATTTTTCTTCTTTTTCTCTTCTTCACTTGGGCATATGTTTCAAAGTTTTTACAGGTTTGTACCCATATTCGTTACTGACTGATTCCAGTAACTATAGCTTACAAACATTACGTAAATGATTTCGAATAAATGATAATTAGGACGTGAATTGGATTAACCTTAATGACGAAGCGTAGCAACGCAAAATAAAGAGAGATCTTTAATAAGTGTTGCTAACTACCCGCTCTAGCTTTTTGGCTAAGATCAAGTGTAATAAGTGTTGCTAACTACGGTACTAAGTACTGAGAATTGATGATATAAGATGACAGCCGGCCCGATAGGCATGATGTATTTCTCATTGCCACTGCTCTTGATTTGAAGGTATACTACCCGATGTTTACCTCCTTGGGATTCCCTATTCCTTCTTGTCACTAATAGATTCTTGTAGATCATTTAATTCTGCCCTGATCTCAATTTTGTCTTTGATGTAATTTTTATTTTAAAATAAATAAAATATGTTAACACCAGTTAAATGTATTGTAGCCATGCCATTGATGGCTTTGACACAGGTTCCTGCCGCTGCTGCTAGTAATAATGGTAGCTCAAGTACTAGAGCAGCGCCTTCCACCAGCCCTGGACTATTACTTTTGGCGACTTCCGACTTCTTCCCACACACCAGACTAAGTTGCTCTAACATTCGAGTGTAAAAAAAAAAAAAAAAAAAAAATAATTATAGCAAGGATAATGGAGATTTAACTAAAACTTTTTTTTTTTTTTTTTTTTTTTTTAAATAGAAATAGACAGGGAGTCCCAGAAGCAACAATGACAATGCTGGAAACCCCTCATGAAGGGCAAGGGAAGGTCACTTTCTTTGCAAACGCAACTTAGTTGCAATATATGTAGTAAACCGATGTCTATCACTGTGCCTATATGGATGGTCACTTGATCGACATGACCTATCGTCTATCAAGAACGATCCAAGGTCTCATCGGAGCCTACCCAAAGTACATGAATCCAATCTCAAAGATACTCAATTACTCAGCCTGGTCAAATTCATGGGTTACTCTTTAGTGGGGTTCAACATGGATGAATACGACTACAAGTACAACACTGCAGCCACTCCGGGTCAAATTGCAGAGGCCTCCAATACCATGTTCTTAAAACAGACGGGTACCTATAGCACAGGCGTTTTTGCTGGTTTACCAAAAGTCGTCAATGTTATCCAGGCCCACGGCTATGACATGGTCCGTCTTGATGATTGCACAAATGACAAGATTCCTTATAAGAAGGACAACATCCTTTGGTGCCGCTGGATACAACCATAGCAAAAGAGTGTTGCTTCCGCCTCTTAGACTACAGCCAGTAATGAAGCACAGTCAATGCCTCGTTTGAACAATGATACCAACAGCAAGAATACCCAAGATAGCAGCACCACGCAAAAGAAATTGTTCAGCTTTAGACTCGTAGCTGCTTTGTCAATCTTGGCTCCTCTTTAATCTGAAAAAAATAAATAAATAAAAGATACAAAGAAATGGAGGCACAGAGATGGAGATGAACATAATAAAGATTAAAAAAAAAAAACGTTCATTATTAAAGCAATTTATTTATTGGTATGGTTTACAGTGATGGCGAATAAAAATAATAAAATGGTGCAGCATGAACAAGGAAGAGTGCTTAAAGAAAATACTAATCTAGAAAAGTATACAATGCAAATATGAAGACTAAGAGTAACTAAGTGAGAGTAACTGGGCATCTTTGTTTTCGTTTTTGTTAAACTAAATTGCTTCAAACACGAAGACCCGCATCGGAAAGCCTAACAACGGCATCATTCCCCACCACAGGGGCTCCCAACTCTCTCTCTTTCTTTAAAATATTGCTGATGTAAAACTCTCCTGCCTTGTACGAGGATCGCACCAATGGTCCTGAGGCGACATATTTGAATCCACGCTCTTCACCCAGTTTCTGGTACTTTTCAAACGTCTCAGGTTTAACATACTCATGCACGCGCATATGCTTCTTTGTGGGTCGCATATACTGGCCTAAAGTCAACACGTCTACATCCGCCTTGCGCAGTTCTATGTATGCGGATTTCCACATAATGAAAGAAATGAGGAGTAGTGTTAATAAAAGATCTTCAGGACCCATATGTGCTGATTGCATTAAAAAAAAAAAAAAAAAAAAAAAAAAAAGATAACATTGTACATACCATCCATAGCGTGGATAACTTCTGCCTCAGTCTCGCCGCATCCCAACATCATACTGGTCTTAGTCAGCAATGTAGGTTTAACTTTCTTTGCATGGGCGAGAACAGCAATCGACTGTCTGAATTTTGCACGGGGATCGCGGACATATGAAGAGAGGGCTTCGACAGTCTCGATGTTGTGAGCGTATACATCTAGTCCAGAGGTTGCAACACGGGCAACGCACTCCATGTCTCCTTGGAAATCACCAGTCAAGCACTCGACCAAGATATGGGGAGCCCTGTGAATAATAGGGGAGAATGGGGTTATACAAGATATATCAGAGCTGCTATCACAACTTTTTTTTTTTTTTTTTTTTTTTTTTTTTTTAGCTGATATTTCCGGATATTTTCAACTAATACGTACTTTTGCTTCAGTTTCATAATAGTCTCTGCGAAATGAGCTGAGCCACCATCCGCAAGATCTATCCAAAAAAAGGTAAATGAATTCAGAGTCAGCAAGACGGAACAGTTCCTGTAGTTCTGTCATCTTGAGCGCTTTCTTTCCTTGCAACACTTACCATCACGGTCAACTGAGGTCAAGACAACGTAATCCAGGCCCCACCTTGAAATGGCCTCAGCTGTGTTTTCCGGCTCATGGATATCCAAAGGTTTGGGCGTCTTACTCGTTTTGACGGAACAGAAACGGCATCCACGAGTGCATTCATCTCCCATGAGCTAGAATTAAAAAAGGCAAACCGGTGTAATAGCCAAGATGAGTTGGAATCCTTGAAAACAATAGGGAAATCAAAAAATGGTTTAAAAAAATGTCGCATAAGTACCATAATGGTGGCGGTAGCAGTTTGATGCTCTCCTCCGCCCCAGCAGTCCGAGATGTTGGGGCATTTGGCCTCCTCACAAACTGTGTGAAGATTAAGCTCTCTAAGGTTCTTCTTGATCTGTGTGTAGTTCTTTCCTGCAGGAATAGGTGTCTTGAGCCATTCAGGCAAACGCTGCTTTCTATCCAGGAGGGAAAGAAATGCGACCCAACTAGTGCATTAGTGCCATTGCGTTTCCCTTACGACAGAGCCAGGAAAAAAAGAAAAAAAAGAAAAAAAAAAAAAAAGCCACTAACAAGAAAATGCTCATTTCCGATCTGTGTGGCCTTTTTTTTTGCGCTCATTGAAACTACTTACAATGAACGCTTTGCTGGTTTTCCTGATGATACTGCTTGTGCTTGATTTACAACAGTCTCTTTAAGCTCCAGCGCCTCTTCCACAGATAGCTTCTGGTTCCCTCCTCCCACAAAGTCTTCAAAGCTGGGTCCGTTGGCAAATTTGTCTGTAAATTTTGATTTCTTGACCAGATCTGATGATGTGGCAGTAGGCTTATCTTTGACGACTGTGGCATTATAAGTGCGGATCGTCTAAAGCGAGGAGATAAGCAAAGAAAATGACCATGAGCGGACGTCTTTTTTTAATTGCTGTTTTGCTTAAAAACTCTACACACAAATATAAAAAATATTGTTGTATAAAGATACGTAGTGGTGTAGAGTCGGTAGAGTGTAACGATTCAATCTGTTTGCCTTCCTATTGTTGCCATATTGGTCCTCATGAAGAATATCATTGGTTATTTGCTGTTACTTATTATTTTACCATTGCGGCAGAACTCCTGACTAGTGGACGTACGCTACTGCTTGCGACAGAATAAGCAAACAGAGCCTTGGAAGCAATATTGAAATTTGACATAGCGTGTATGTGTATTCTTAATGACGGCTAGTGTAATGCGGATGAGTACGAGAAAGGATGCAGAAGTGAATAAACAGAAAGGAAGAGGATGGGGCAAGGAATTAACAAAGGAGACTGATTTCATTCCACCGAGTCAGAATTCAAAAAAATCTTTTTTTCCACGCTCTGACTCGCGCAATTGTTTTTACTCCACTCCAGTCAGTTCGGGATATGATGGATAAATTTGGCTCATTTTCATTTGATTCGTTTTGCAGTTCAACAAACCTCGCCCGCGCTCTTCTCATCATCCTCCTTCTCCTCTCATGTCACACACAATCACACACTCGGTCTTTTGGTTCCTCAACTCCCCGTCTTTTTGTTCTACAGGAGTATAGATACACCCATGTTGATCCTCCTCTCTTTTTTTTGCTTTTGAATATCACACCCTAATAGATATTTTTATAAAGGATACAATTTCATCTTTGCTTTCTTCTTTTTTTTGAATTCATTCAACATCTAAAAGTGCAGATTCCATAGTGATGGCCACCATGGACCATGATTTGATTTACTGAATTAAAAAATGATGTATATAATGTATATAATGGATGTGGTAAATATAGTGTACATGTTGAGAATCGCAATTGATACAGAAAGTAGTCAGATGTATACGGCTGTAAATGGAGAGTGTATAATACAGCGCAAAAACGACGCCTTTTGGACAATAAGTAAATCCTTAAAACTCTTTCGCCAGCATTTTCTGACGCAGACGATCCTTCCTGCTACCTGTACGGATGGCTTCTCCAGTGATTGTGGTCGCAGGCCGTTTCGTCCGCTGTACCCACTTTAGCAACTCTAGGATACTGGTAGGTGTCATGCCTTCAATGCGTTTTGCAGCACCCTACCGAACATACCAGAACAAAAAAAGCGAAGAGAATGTTATGAGAATGACTGACTATATAATTTTATAATTGTCAAATCAAGCCCGTTAACGCACATACCAAGGTAGCAGGACGGATGCGCTCAAGCTTAGAGCGATTCTCATTTGACAGATTAGGGATGCTACAGACAACATGTTATTAAAAACTATCAGTATCTTAAATTGAACATAGAATGTAATGGTTTGGACCTCAAGTATATTCACAAAAACTTACAGAGAATAATCGAGATTTATAGGAATCTCCATTGATTCATCACGCATAAAGGCCATGACTTCTGCACCTTGACGACGCAGGTAGACCGAATATGCTCCTTCAACTGCAATCTTGTTTTGTACCGCCGGATTAATTCCCTTGAGCTCAGGAATCGCTTCATAAAAGTCCTGCATTTTGACGTTGGGGAATCCCAGTATCTCGATCGCACTATGCATGCCATTTATATGGAATTGTAGAATCGTTTTAAAATCATTTGTTGGTGTAAGAGAGGAGCTACAGTCCAGAGCTTTCGCATGACATCATTATGCAGGCCCCGACATGTCTGCTTACCTTCGCTTGATGCCATCATCACTCTTGCCGAACCCATATTCTGCCCATTTGGCAGGAGACAGCTTGAATTCACTCATAAGCTCCATTCCCTTACTCATCTCATCCTCCATCTGCTGATATACTTTCCAGCGATATTCTGTAACGCACCCAGCCTCATAACCCTTGCGTGTCAATCTCAAGTCCGCATTGTCTGCACGCAAAGTCAAACGGTACTCTGATCGTGATGTGAATACTCTGTAGGGCTCTTCCACTCCTTTTGTTATCAAATCATCTACCAGAACTCCGATATAAGCGTCCGCACGCGTGAGAATCAATGGCGCTTTCGATTGTGATGCTAAACCAGCATTGATGCCTGCTAAAATACCCTGGGCTGCTGCCTCTTCATATCCCGTCGTTCCGTTGATTTGTCCCGCCAAGTATAGTCCACGAATGCGGCGAGTTTCCAGGGTGCGCTGAAGCTCACGGGGATCTACGTAATCATATTCAACTCCGTATCCACAACGCAACACCGTCACGTTCTCGAGTCCTTTGATTGTTCTCAACATATCAATCTGCTCTTTCTCTGGAAGGGTCATCGAAATACCATTGGGATAAACAACATCTGTATCATAACCTTCAGGCTCCAGCCAGATTGTATGAGCTTCCTTTGTTGCGAATCTCATGATCTTGGACTCAATCGAGGGGCAGTAGCGAGGTCCCTTAACAGTCTCGCGGATGTGAATCGATTTATGAAGGTTGTTGCGGATGATCTCATGTGTTTTTGGGTTTGTGCTGGTTTGATAACATATCAGTTGGTTGTGAGCGTTGGCGACCTCTGTATTGAGATACGAGAAAGGCGTAGGCTGCACATCTCCATGTTGAGGCGTCAGCCCAGTGTAGTTAATTGTCTTGCCATCCAATCTAGGAGGTGTTCCAGTTTTAAGTCGCGAGAGCACAAAACCAGCCTGAGCAAGAGAGTCAGATAGTCCAATAGAAGCCTCTTCATTGATACGGCCAGCAGGATATGTCTCTAATCCAATATGAATTTCTCCTCTTAAAAATGTTCCTGTAGTAATTACTATCTTAGGTGCATAGATCACCTCGCCAGACTCTATTATTTCGAAAAAATAAAAAGCGTGATGGGAGGTTAAAATGTTGTTTTATTGGATCAAATACTATCAGCCAAAGCGAAGTATTAGTGTACTGAACCATTCCTTACCAAGCTTAATGCCTTTGATTTCTCCTTGAACGTTATTCTGCCCAGGCGTGGGAGGCAAGATCTCTGCTCCAAGCACAATATCTGATACCGATCCAGCCTTGATAGTCAAATTTGGATATTCGTACAAGGTCTTTTGCATGTGCTTCTTGTATAATTTACGGTCAATCTGTGCACGTGGTCCATGTACAGCTGGTCCCTTTGATCTATTTAAGATTCTGAATTGTACGCCTGCCAAGTCGGAGATCCTACCGCAGAGTCCATCCAGAGCATCAATCTCTCGCACAAGAACGCCCTTACCCACGCCACCAAATGATGGGTTACACGACATTTCACCTATTGGAATGATCAACTTAATTTATCAGAAACAACAGAATCACAAGAAATGCAGAGACAATCACAATACATATTAATGGAAGAGGAAAAAAACATACCGATCGTATCTAGCTTCTGTGTAAGTAACAATGTCTTTGCACCAGTCCTAGCAGCTGCAGCACAAGCCTCAGATCCGGCATGTCCGCCTCCAACAACAATTACATCGTACGAAGTCTCAGGAACAGGAAGGAGAGCCTGAGAAGCCGCTAAAGTAACAGATCGGTATTGTCCAGAAATAGTATAGGGTGCGTATGTACTTGATGCGAAGACTGTGCGCTGCAAAGGCCTGACACTACAAGCCTTCCTGTTGACAAGTGTCGAGAATGTATTTCTGCAGGGCCCTGACACTGTGATAGTGTTGTGACTAACTATCAATAGTCTCTTTGAAATCCTGAACATTGGTGAATTGATCAAGCAATGACTGCCTGAAAGGAAATGATTGTTGAATGATGTTGCACTATTTGGCTGTAGAAGTCTCCAATTGATTTGGAAGTTGTTTGAACAGAAGAGTGGCTTTAATTATTTGTTTTCACTCCTTTGTAGAATTTATTTTGATGTTAAAACTCGCAGGATCCTCAAGTGCCGCCTTCCTAATATTGACTCACTATATACTCCTAACCAAATTGACTGGCATCAAACTCCCTTTTTCAAAGTCAGGTAGAAACAGACTTGTTATAAACAGACTTGCTTGGGAAACATCCACTGACTATGTGAACCAGATAAAGCAAATTTATTGATGACTACCTCTTAGGATTTTACCGCTCTTGGAGTGCTTAAGATTATCCAAGCCGATGAGAAGCCATGTTGCCTCATTTACCGATAGGAACCTAACTAAGGATCGTTTGAACGAGTAAGATAGTTCGGTTTTAACACTTGCTCTTATACTCGGGTAACAGCATATCTATCGGCAGGGCCTTGTCAAGGTCCGAAAGTAGTATCATAGGAGCATGGCATTATAAAATCGACTGATAAAAACAGGATGTATAGTTTGATGCGATTCGGGTCTATCTTGCTTAAATATCTTTAAATGCCTGGATAAAGGACTCTGCTACATGTGTATAAGTCATGAATAGTTCGAAATATCCATTGATAACTCAAACCTCAGTCCGAAACCATCGTACTCTTTGAGTTTTTTTTTTTTTTTTTTTTGCTTACCAATTGCTTGATGGATGTGTAGGTTGAATGAATAATGGCCTTTTTCTACGCTCTGTAATTTACAGCACTTCATAGAGGGCTGAGCGGTGCAGATGCAGAGAAGAGGCTCTAAATGCGCCTAGCTATGACAGATACTGAGTAAAATCATCTATCTTCGTTAAAAGAAAAGACACCAACCATCAACAACGGAGACAAACTGTGAAGGGTGGATGAAGAAAGGTATATTTTCCTGAATACACATGCAAATGGTTCAAATTATACACAATTCGAAAAGTTGGTTTCTCACCCTAATTCATTATGCATTCGAAACCATGTTTAGAATAGATATTACTTTGACACATGTTCTATCCCACATATTATAAATGTAACTATAGGTTCATGCAAACAAACACACCATTACTTCAAGAGAGGTGCGTAGGGATGAAGGCTTGTGGTCATTCATTCTCCTTCCCAACGAACAAATCGATCAAAAAAGGGGGGGTCTTCGCGCTCGAATCTTGCAACACAGGGCAACAAATCAATGAGGTGATTAGAAATGATGTCTATTATTGACCTCAATTATACATAGATTTTGTGTATTTGCTTCTCTTTCTTCTAATCTGAGATCTTGCGTTTATTGATTTTCTTCCCATTGTGGTACATGACATACGCCGAACAAATCGCCCTTTTTTTTTCCTAAGCCCTTCGTCTACACGACACAAAAAGTGGACAGATCCGAGATGATCAGATGACAATAGTTTTATACTACTCATATCGCTCGCGACTCGGCTAACTGGTTAAAAAAAAAAAGGGTTTAGAAAGAGATCTATCACATTGTTTGTATTATCATGATGATGACGACTCTACAGGATGATGCGTGAAGCAAAAAAAAAAAAAAAAGGTTTTTTGATCGATTGATAATCAAGCTCGTTTTTACAAGTTCAACTATCACAACAATGGGCTTGTAAGTCCAACTTGTCCCGAAAGAAAGAGGGAGCTATTTGTTATCTTTATTAATTGACCTCGTTACTTCTTATCAGTCTGTTCTGAAATCTTGCAAATGGCCCACTTTCACCAAGTGAAACATCATGAACCTCTTTTAGACACTCACCCGAGACGAAACATGAAGGGCATGTGGCCACTTTGTTGAACCCACCTCATTGTTATATGTGGACATGTATTCCTATCGCTCTCTATCCCAGCTCGTTAATCAGTGTGGAAGGGATGCCAATGTATAGTTGAGGCAACCCGAAGAATATAATACGAATTTTTTGCTTTGGATTCCCTCGATCGTATTTTCTGAACAATGATTGGTTCGAATGATGTGGGCATATACATATACAGTCCTGTATTTAATACAATTTAGTAAGGAGTAAAATAAAAAAAGACGAGGCCCTGCAAAGAATAGAACAAAAAAGCTGGACAATGTTTGTGCATTTTATAGAAACGCATCAGACGGGAGGGAAGACCACATGCAATAGTATATATATATACATTCTTGCAAGTCAGAGAGTGACTGGATATTGTTTAAGCAGTTTCCCCCGCATTTCGCCTTTTATATCCCTTTTGTGCAATGAACCCGCGCAGCAACCGAAATATAAAAGGGTCCCCTTCCTCTTTTTTCACAAACCGTGTTCTCTTCTCTTTTCCAAAAAAAAAATATTTCACATCCCTTTTTACAGCTTTCCCTCCATCAAGCTTTTTCCCTTCAATACACATACCAACTTTTCTTTCACAATGACTCCTGCTATCACTACTGCTCCTGCCTTGGTTGCCTCTGGTGCCTTCTCTAACAACAGCAAGACCGAGCCAGCAGCTTTTCCCTTGGCAATCAACATCCCTGCAAAGACTGTCGATACCGGCGATGCCCCCACGACTCCTCCTATGCTGTCGACCTCCGTTTCCTCTGCTGGCAGCTTTGATTCGTTTGGTTCTGAAGCCGATGAAGTCGATGTCGCTGCTGCTGCCGCTCGCTCCCGTCGTCAGTCTCAACAATTCTTCTTCCCTCACCAAACCAAGTTCGAGTCTGCAGTCCCTGTTGTCACTCGGGCCAGAGACATCCATCTGAAGGACCATCCTTTTATCGAGGGAGCCTATGCCGAATACGAGAAGCTTTACAACGCTGACTCTCTGATAACCAAGGATGGCCGCCAAATGGTTCGGTTACTTTAAGCGTTTAAACTTTGCTACCGATCAGAAAAAAAACTGTACAAGAAAAAAAATCCATGATAAAGCCAGCCTAGCTCTGCCATTTTCCTTATTCTATTCATAGCTCCCCTTTCTTTTTTCCTCATTTACTCTTGCATTGAACCGGCTAAGCCCGAGCTCCCATATAACTTGAAGTCCATTTTTTTTGTCTTGAATAGTTATTCAGACAATCCACTCCCTACTCTTTCTGCACATCCAACATCATTTGTATCTTTTTTTTGCATCCAGATATTTTGAAGATCGACTGGCGATATCATACACATTAAAAAAAGTAAAAAAAAAAAATGTTGATTCAAGCATTTGTAGCATTCCATTAAAATTGTAATAAAGAATTCCCTATAATTCATAAAGCACCTACGCGTTCAATGGTTTCGTTTGGCTGTGAATAATCATGACATGTTTTTTTAAAAAAGAGATGGCTCTCTGTCATAGAGTTGCGGTGGCCAATTAGAGTGCAGGAATTTATGGTGATCGCAATTTTATTTTCTGTACCCACGGAGCATCCAAAAAAAAAAAAAAAAAAAAAAAAAAAAAAAAAAAGAGCAAAACACATTGTAGGCTGTCTAAAACGATACTCCACTCCACTCCACTCTCCCTTCCTTTCACCTTGGCTACCCCAACATGTAGTCAACTATATTTACTACAAGCAAGAATGAAGGAAATAGCGTCATGGTCCAAGCTTTTTTGTCATTCTGATGTTATGAATTTGCAGTTCTTAGCTTACCCTATTGTACACGTACTTTGGTTTAATATTCCCCCGTGGGAAGAAAAATAAACTATTTATTGACCGCACGATCACGACATCTGAGTTTGGATTTACATGTATAAAAATATAAATATTTTATATACTTTTGATTCATGCACTGTCAGTCTAATCTAGTACCACAGAAAGATGAAAGGGCGAAGGCATGTACATGTATATATGGACGAAAAGAAAAGTATGGAATAAAACGGAATCGGTTGCCTTTATTTTTTAACACAATCCAACCCACCTTTGTTCTACGGAGCAAACTCATTTCCATTCCATACCATCTGTTTCGTGCTGTAAAACCACAAGATGGTAAAAAAAACAAGGCAAGGCGTAGACCAGCCAAACCAGTGGGTACATTTACAGAAAGGACAAGCAAACTATATAGAGAGTAATGCCCTACGCCTCAAACACGTTTCTGTATGCCTTGTTCGTATTTTTTTTTTTTTTTTTTTTTGTTTTTTTTTTGTATTGAACTGCAGAGGTAGACCTATTGTGTAATTACATCTGATAGAAGAGCCAAAAAAAAAGTCCTGGGTCCTTGTTTTTCTACATGTATAGTCTCTTTAGAACACCGTTCCCCTGTCCTATTCTTCTTTGATTTTACCTTGGAGTACACAAAAAAAAGCATACATGCATGGTTATACACTTCAGTTGGTACATGTACCCTTTTTTTTTTTTTTTTTTTTTTTTTTTACAGATTCCGTGCTTTTAAGGGCGAGGACAAGGGGAGAGAAGAGAATGGGAATACATTTGTAATTGCATGTCTTACCTTCTGTCGTTTCGTAAGACTGCGCTTGCATTTTTTTTTTTTCAAAACAAGAGATTGGATTTAATGTTTATAACAAATTAAACAGCCTTTTTTTTTTTTGTGTGTCCGTGGTTGGTGTTGTCCCATTTTGGAAGAAACTGGGGTATAAGCATGCTGCTTGATTCACGTGTCAAACTGTCAATTTTCTTTTTGTCGGATGATTCAGGAGCCGGAACGGCTCAATTAACATGGAAAATATCGGAAATTGTGGAAAAAAAAAAAAAAAAAAGGTTCGTGAATATACTGCATTCAGGTGAAAGACAGCCTCCCCTAATATCGCCCATTTCATTTGGTCGCGATCCCATAATCTTTTATCTAAAAACGATAATTGAACTGGTCTTAGCGACGTCTCACTGCCTGACGAACTTGGAGCAAGCGAGTTAATTGGCTGCCAATATATATACTTGAGAGTATTCAAAAATATAAGGGATCGCGACCAAATGAAACGGACTATATATATACTTTAAAATAAGTGTTTTTAAGGGCCCAGCCTGCAGATGAATATAGTCTAACTGAAACTCTGTGTAGAAAGAAACACGTACCGGACTAGCCAAAATGATTCTATGAATTGGTCAAAGCCTCAATGACTAGACTGAGATGGCAAATAATCAATTAAAATTGTCAGCCAACCATCAATGATCTTATTAAACAAAGCATGCCATCTTTTTGTATACGGGCAATATCAACTACCATTTGCGTAGTGCCAACGAATAATGAACAATATGCGTTTAGAGTTATCTACACATTTGTAGGTCGATCAGCTCTATTCTAGTGATCTCTTTAATAGCTTCATATCACAATAAAACAAACAAACATGTATAAAATGAAGCACCCTTGAATACGACGGTACCCACTTATCCATGAAATAGTTTATTGACGCCAATCTTCTCAATCGTCCTAGGTGCACACACTGATACTTAAAATATTCATTACACATCAGAGATACTCTTGCCCTCATCCTATACCTCCATGATGCGTCATCTATTGAGCATCTCATTTTCAATCCTCCTTGTTTCAGCTCTGTTCTTCGAAAGCACGTATCTAGTGCAAGCGATCCCAACCACTGTCACCGCTGGTGCCGGGGTTGGCACTGGTGCTACAATTGATGCTGAACCCGATCTACAGCTTTTAACCGGAAGGAGTGCATCCTTACCGACAGTCGGAGCCTTCGATATCCCATATCCTTTTGCGTCAGGGCCCACTGATTTCTGCGACGGTACAGCTACTGCTGCTTCTGCTGAGGTTGGCGTATCCTCGCCCTTTCAGATGGTTGATATTGAAGCCCGACATCCGAATCTAGGCCATCCATCTACTCACTTAACTGAGCTTCTAGAAAATGAAGAGTCTGGAGCCGGAACTATCTCACCTATCTTAACCACAATCCATTCAAGGTCTACCGTTGGCCCTTTGACTCAGCCCAGGCAGCAACAGCAGCCGCAGCAAGAACCCCAGCTATTTCGGCCGCTTCAGCAGCATACTGGTGGCGTTCAATTAGACCAAGACCTATCCACTGGCGAGGACCAGCAGCAGCGACAACACTCGGTTCCAAACGAGCGCGTCACAGCCGCAGTTACAAAGGATGATGGCGATAACGAAGGTACCACTGGCACCAGTACCAAAGGAGGCCGTTTCCGTGTCACTTGTTCCGAAGATGGTGCTACCAAAGGGCTTCTGCGATGTAGCGATGGTAAAACCTACTATCCTCTTTTCCCTGTATCTGATCGACAGATGGATTCTAAGCAAGACTTTGTTTCGCAATCTGGAATGTATCTTCCCTCCCTTGGGACTCCTTATCGACCCCATTCTGGTCCTATCGCAGGTTCGCCTTCTAGCTCCAGCATTGGCACCAGCCCCAATACAGAAGGGGGAATTGGAAGGGCGTCTCCCAGGCATAAGAAGCGCGCTGCCACTGGGTTCTCTGGATCAGGCTCTGGAGCCTTTGGCCCGAATTTCAATTTCGCTTCTGCGTTTGGTACGGGCGCTGGAGAAATGCCCTCATCGTCTCCCTGGCTGCCACCTTGGCCACAGCCACAGCCACAGCCACAGCCACAGCCACAGTCATCATCCTTAGCTTCCGGACTATCTTGGCCACTATCCACTGCTACATTTTTGAGTGGGTTAGGTAGTGTTGGAGCCGCTAATGGTGCTACAAATACTGGGATTGGTTTTGATTTCGGCTCGCCTTGGCCTTCCGGCTCCTATCATTTGCTATCATCGTCCCCCAGTAGTTCCAAATTTGAGTTTAATAGTGTATTTGGCCAGGATTTTGATGGTGACTGGAGCAAGTACGGTATTCCAAACCAAGCATCTGAGACTGATTGGCCAAAAGACTATAATGGCCATGGGCATGGTGAAGATTCGGAGAGCAGACGAAGCAAGTACTTCATCCAACCAGAATGGAAGGCTGATGCGAATGTTGCTGCAGCCAGCCAAGGCGGTGATTATTCACAGGCTTGTTACCATGATACCATTAAGACAAAGTCTAAGCGTTCATATAACAGTCTTGCTACCTGCAGCTGCGAGAAATTAGCCAAACGTGATATTCCAATAGGTGAACTAAAGGCAGCATGGAGACCAGGAGGAATGGATGGTAGCAATAACCCAACACCAGCAACGTTCACTAGACCTAGTGGACTTTTCCCCCCAGCCTCAAGCAGGAACCCCACTGTGATCCCAATCCCGGTCGACATTCACGCCATTGTCTATCCTGATGGTAGGATGTCCCTGTTGCCGCCTGGGCGAGGCAACAACGATGCTCCTAATCCGGTAGGCCCCTAGACACGATACGTAAATAAATAGTACAAACAACGGGGCTTGCCGATGTTTCGGGATGAAGTAAAAGAGCAACTCTTTAATGTCCTCACATGGCCATCATCGCTTATGCGCGAGTGTTTTATTACTAATGCTTAAATTGTTACATGTCTAAGTAAAGGAAAGAAGAAAAATTCACTATGTTTCTAATCATAATGCAAGATTAGCAACTAAAATAAAAAAATGAGGAAATGATGAAATGAAGGAATAGTTGGATAGATAAGAAGATGAATAATCGAGTGCTGGTCTTTTTGTTGTTGTTTTGTTTTTTATTGCTCCTTGAAGCTCTTCAAGCCAGGTCGTCCTGAGCGGAACATGCCATCGACATGGTTGGAGCACAAGAGTGTAGCAATCATAACAAATAACTGGAAAGGAGCCAAAATAAAGCTGAAAGTCCAACAGGTGTGCAACAGGTCGGCTTCATACACACTGTACTTGTGCTGGCATCCTGGCAAGTTAATCATAGGAAAGCAGCGCATGTCGTATTCGCCATACCAAGTAGGACTCTGATATCCACAGCACTTTAACTATTTTTTTTTAACATAGTAGGGACATAAATGTAAGTACAACACCATAACACCATAAAAAAGGAAATAAGACGAGGCCAAATAAGGACAGAGCAGAAAAAAAAAAAAAAAAAAAAAAAAGCGGTTGTGCTTACGCTGCGCTGGACCAGCAGACGCTGCTCGCGTGTGTATGCGTTCAACCATTCGTCCCTCAGACGAGCACGAAGGTGGTTCTTGGCGCGTCTGAATGCTATGTATCCGACCGAGATGTAGAGCGAGAAGACAATCCACAACATGATATTATACAATGACAGCAGCCTCCTGTTTTCTCTAAAAATACCCACGAATCCAATCAACGCACTGAGAATGCCAAAACTCGATCCCGCCAATGTGACTAAAAAAAAAAAAAAAAAAAAAAAAGACATGATATGGTTGAATATTACTAATGCATCCGTATTGCTAAGAAATCAATTGTTCCTTTGAAGTGAAGCAAAAAAAAAAAAAAATTACTGTAGACAATGTTTTTATGAAATTCCAGGACAACTGCAGAGTGCTCAAAACCTAATAAAGATCCCAAATAAAACACGTGAAATGGTTAGCAACTAGATCTATTTACTGTTCCCGATTACTGTGTACAGCATCCGAAATTAGAAGAAAGAGAAAAAAATGCCTCTAGTTCAAGCAAACGTACGTCCAAGCACATATCCAAGCGAGAATGTGAATGCAGCTGCAGAGTAACCCAGAAGGAGCACTGCAGAAAAGAAGAGGATCCATTTTGAACGAGTCCAAAGACGATAGAATGGTTGCTCCTTATATTGCTTTGCCCACCAGGCCTGATATGCCTGCCACCGTTCTGCTAGTCCCTCTAAGGTGGTGTCGTTCTGCGTCAAGTTGTAATTACGATCTGCCATGGCTAGATTATGGGCTGATGATCGATGCGAGCTATTCATATCTTGGCGACCATCATATGATGCTGATGATGATGACGTTCCTGCTCCTGTTCCTGTTCCGTGCTGTCCATGATGTCCGTGCTGTCCGTGTTGGGGCCTCATAGTGGAGGTAAAATGGGATGAAGGCTGATATCCGGAAGAGATTGATAGTTGATTGTGATCCTTGTCGTATGGCACGTAAGGCTGTGGCTGTAAATGCATGTACTGAGACGATGGGCGCTGCTGCGGGTTTAGTTGATCTTGATTGATGAAAGAAGAAGCGGGTTCTTCAAAGGGATTCCTAGTAGGTGGGCTCGCTAGCGGATCTTGATCCACGGCAATTCCGTAGGATTTATTCTGTAGAAAAGGCGATCTGTCCTTAGAGCTGAAAAAATAAAAAAAAAGAGAGAGAAGGCGGGTGAGAAAGAATGAGAAGAAGGTCAAGAAAATAAAGGCGAAGCAGCGGCACAATGATATGGAAGATAAAAGATGAGAATTATCGGAATAATGTAGTGATGCCGTTGCGTTTTCAAAGTGTAAAGTAAAGAGACAATAGAGAAATAAGAGAAAAAATAAGAAAGATGCAAGTGAGGAGAAAAAAAAAAAAAAAAAAAAAAAAAAAAAAAGGGTCAGCCAACTAAGCAATCAGGATTCTGATAATCCACAGTGCAGAATTGGATATCGGTCGCCAAGACATCGTGCCAAGCTAAGTTCAGGTGGTGATCATTAAAACCATTAAAGAGGACACACTCCTTCTTTTCTTGTATGTCTCCTGTAAACTGGCAACTATAGTTTTGGTATTGTCCTCATTCGGATTTGACCTCCATCCCTTCTCGGCCATTACAGGTTAACACTGAAGTCTATTTCTACTTGGTTGCCTCATTATTATAGCTACTATTTTTTTTTACTATTGTTGCTAACGTGGATATTGCTGAATTTCCGGCTATAAATACAATCATGGTTGTCAAAACAGGCATATTTGGCTCCTGAAAGCAATATACTCTGCATGATGCAAATGGATTCATGCTTGTGTGAACCACTCTGCGAGTAACTAGGAGATCCTTTCGCTTTCACTCCCATCCTCTCGCTCCATCCCTTTGTCTTTCCAATTATCCTGGTCACAACGGGTGCGTTTGCCTCTTTCAATTTTAATTGTTGACTTGGGTGGGAAGCTACGAATTGCCTATTGTAGCGCTGCCGATAAATAGTTCCCAATTTCAACAAACAAAAGGGGGGGGGAGTTCACGATGTTTTATCATTACCTATTTTGATTATAGCCATGATGTTGTTGCTGCATATTTGATCGATAGCTAGATGGCACAGGACTATTACCTCTGCTGTCAACATTGACTGGACTGTATGACATTTTGTTCTGAATATTCCTTTTTTGTAATAGATGGTGTCGGCGATGACGAAAGTTTATAAGGGTTCCAGAAAATGGTGATAAGCCTTATTGTCCGTTTCAATTAGACGTGAGCTGAGAGAGTCAACCAGTTGATAGGAGGTTCCTTAGATCCTTACAGCTGAATTGGATGTAAATGTTAGACAGAAGAGTGGTTTTCTCCTTTTCTTGAGGCAGGGGTGAAAAGAAAAAGGAAAGACACGGAGTAGGGGCGAATAAAGAGAAAAACGATCAAGAATAGTGCTGTGGGATGATATGGCAGAGAGAACGAAGGTTTATGCGTTTGTGAAAAGGAGTAGGGAGGTGTGGAAATATGTTTGACGGTAAGAGAGTCGGTTGTGCACTTGAAAGTGTGTACTGATCTAAATTGGTAGGGCAGAACTAAGCCAAGTGAAGGAGTAAGAAGGTTGAGGGCCGAGGGTCGAGGGTCGAGGGTTTTCTAAGCGAGGATTCCAGGTCAAGAAGAAAGGTTGAGTGATTATGAAAGAGAAGGAGAGGAAGAGAAGAGGATATCCATTTAAGAACAGCAAGATTAACAATAAGAACAGCAAGATTAACAATAAGAACAACAGAACAATCGCCCGCATGGCCACATCACCCACAGGGGGAAGATAACTCAGTCGTCCCAATTTGCCGTAAAATGTGTACATGCCCTCATTTAATATGTTCTTTTGGATCTTTTTTGTTTATTCAGGAACAGCTTTTGTTACATTCTAATTCATGGACAATTTAATAAGAGCGGAAAATAAATTTATTCAATTCATATTCCCCATTGGGCTATTCACGGTTGACATAAATGTATATATATATATATATATATATATATAATATCAATTTTCTATTATGTACCTTCTATCTCATGGCCTTTGCCAAATTGATTCCATTCTTGCCGATTACTAGGACAGCTATTTTGGATTTGTCTTGTAGTAGGCAACAGTAGGTTGATAGTAACTATGAACTTTTTATATTTATATCTCTTCGCTCAAGACATACACAGCATATATATATATATATATGAGAGACAGATCGTATCCTAAAAAAAGAAAATCCGCATCTCCTTGAGGTCAAATGAATGGCCTTGCATCAATTCAGAACTTACATTTTTTTATATTCATATTCTTTAGGGGTTTCCAATGATGGCCCCTGGTTTATTTCAGTTCATGATTTAGATACCTTTTTCAATGCCCGCAATTTATTGCTTTTTAATATTAGACAAAAAGATGTGAAGACTGATAATGATCATTCAACTGCAGCCATTTTGGTTATGACTATCCAAAGCATGACCTTTTAAGTTTTAACGCTCCCCTTTCTTTTTGTCTGCCATGCTCGCGATCATTTGATATGTCCCAAGATGCGGATCAAAGAAGGAAATGGTCCACATGCTCTGTTTGAACATTCGGAGGCCCATCTGCTGGCTTTTCTGCACACCTGACGTTTTAACGCTTGCCATCATGATATGCATGTATACAATCAACGAGGTGGGAGTTGGGTGATCATTCTTTCATGTCTTAAAAAAAAGAAAAAAAAAAATCTAAAGGCAACATGCAGGGCTCATAAAAAATTACTTTGAGGACAAGTGTGCGTGCACGAATGCATTTTTGTTCTGCTAATTTTATGATGCAACACGGACTTATCAGTCTTGCACGTTTTTAGGACTTCCATATGGTTCCGTGAACTGAACACCAGTTTGTTTTCAACCCAACAAAGATTGTAAAAAACGGCACAAATTGCTCCTTGCTTTTCATAGGACGAAGAATGAGCGAAGGATCCAAACTTATTATTCATGGCTACAAATTTTTTAATGAGATTAAAAGTTAGTACCTTTTCGTTTTAAAATTAAAAAAAAGGATACATAGTCTATCTTACATGGCACCCATACGCTCGCCCCCACTCCTCCTGTATTTTTGTTATATTTGAGTATTGCGTGCAAGTGTGAGGGTGTATGTGTGGTTTTTATTATCCACGGCTCTTAATCAGTTCCACATACTTCCACAACTGGCCACAAATAATAGAATGACGATTAAGGGAAAGAGATTGATCCGGACAAGCAAAGGCCTGAGAGCGAGCTAGTGGAAAATGGGCAGAAGGAGTAATATTAAAAAATAGACCCAAGGAAATTATATATAATCATATTGATACCCTTCTGGCTCTTGAAGGAAAAAATAGCTGCCATGAAGCGCACAGATATTCCAGGCTCTCATTACTTTCCCTCCTCTCCTCTTCTGCCTTCCTCCTTTCTCCCTCTCCTCATGGCTGCCCTTATTGCCCCTTTCCTAGAATATATATATTATGCTTTTACTTCGTTACATTCAGATGTTATCTGGTTTTCCTGCGTGACATGTGGCCTGATCTTGAAAGTAAGGTCACGAGAACCTGTCATGAGTTAATGGAATGGACAAAAAGACTCCATGTTGGTGCGTCCAATGATTTGGATATATCGTGACACGCGTGGATTAAGGACAAGCGAATTGCTTATTGGAACCTTTTCTTTTTCTTTTCAATAAAAGAGTCGGTTTTATATGGGTATAAGAATAGGCATTGATCATCCACTTTTTATTTTATTTCTCTTTTGTTTTTAGCGGGGAGAGAGGAGTGAGAAGCAGGGGATCGTAGGAGTGTACGGTTGCCATCGATCCATGCAGCTTTCAACAGACAAAAAAAAAAAAAGGGATTTAAAAGAAGGAAGAGATATGTCTATTTTTATGAGGTTGGAGATCACTACTTCACCTCTTACTGCCATTATCAGACTCAGTTGTAGTAATATGATGGGGGTTCAATAGCAGCGAGTGAATGAGCAATGTATTTTGACCTTTGGACTAGCGATAAAGATATACTCTATGCAGATGCGGATGAGGGAACTAAAAAAGTTTGTGAGCTCAGCGGAGACACTCAATTGTCCAAAAAAAAAAAAAGAAAAAGGAATGGTCTTTACTTGTCTCATCCCAACCTTCCTAGATCGCTTTTTGTAGCTTTATGTCCACACATGTCTCTTCAAACAATTGGCCTTCCTTCTTCATCCTACTTTGCTATATATCTCTCTTTCTCTTTCTCTTTCTTATTCTTTATAAATTTTCATTCCCTGGTGCATCGTTGAGAGTCTATCTCTTTTTATCCATCGTTTTTTTTTTTTTTGTTTTCGAACACGCCAAATCATCAAAAGTGTCCTTCCATAGTGTATTCTCAGTCAACCTTCATTATGTTTATTTACCATTGACACTTTCCACCCAAAAGTCGTTTTTATTTGTTTCAGTTGCTTAAACAAAAAGCGCGTTTTTTATTTTTAATTCTATTCTATTGTTATATATTTATTACTCAATACATTTTTGTTCAATTATAATTTTAAATTAATTCTCAGGTATATATTTATATATTTTTTAGGCACACCTCCGTCTTTCTCATCCTTTCCCCCCACTCCATCCTTTTTTGTCCTTCACTACACTGCTCTTATCTATCTTTCTTTCTTCCTTTCTTTCTTCCTTTTCTCTCTCTCTTTTCTCCTTTCTTTTGCCTACACTCTCAATTCTCCACCATCCTCTTCTTTTTACTCCTTCACTCTCCGTCCCTCACTCTCATCCACATTCCCTCATACGTTCCTTCTCTTTGATATCACTATCTGTCTCGCTGAATAGAGTCCAATCACTTGCTCATCCAGGCACAATATCCATTTCTGTCCATCCATTCCCTCACCTGCTCGAAATAATTTAGGCATCGGACAACAACAAAAGCAACCAAATACTATAACTCGTCCCATTTTGTCCTCCTGTATTCTCTAATTAGTAAATAGAAAGACAGCTCTTCCTAATTTATTTTTTCGTCACCCTACACACCAAAAAAAAAAAAAAAAAAAAAAAAGAGAGAAAGAAAGAAAGAAAAGAAAAGAAAAATGTTGTATTTGACCAAAGACCTATTCCCGGTCTTTATACCGCTGGGTGTAGTTGGATTCTATCGCTATCTCTGGTTCATAATCAAGCTATTGGCTTGGTTCTTTTATCGACCCATGATGCCCAAACAAAATCCAACTTACAGACCCGAATACGACGTAACCATCATTGTCCCCACGATCGATGCAGGAGAAGAGTTCAAGGAAGCAGCACATTCATGGTTGGCCAATAACCCCAAGGAGATCATCATCATTACTGAAACTAAAATGAAGGACGCACTTCAGGAGCTAGCCAATTCCGTCGATCCTACCAGGATCAGGGTTCTGACGGTCCCCAAGGCCAATAAACGATTGCAAATGGTAGAAGGAATCAGGAATACGACCAGTGAGATCATCGTCTTTGCAGATGACGATGCTATCTGGGGACCTCAATGTTTAGAATATATCCTGGCTTGTTTCGAGGATCCCAACATGGGAGGTGTGGGTACATCTCAGATTGTAAAATCTGTGGGACGATATCAGACCGTCTGGGAAGTCTTGGCTGGGTTCCGTCTCACAATCCGTAATATTGAAATTGCAGCTTCGACTCATATCGACGGCGGTGTTTGTTGTCTGTCTGGTCGTACAGCGGCATATAGGACATGTATCCTCCAGGATCCTCAATTTCAATATGAATTCACACACGATTTCTGGTTAGGCAAGTATCCTCTTAACTCGGGCGATGACAAGTTCTTAACCCGTTGGATGGTCTATCATGGCTGGAACACTTATATTCAAGTTTGTAAGGAAGCCGAATTGTTATCAACCTTCAAGAACAACTGGAGATTTGTGAAGCAAGTGCTGAGATGGACCCGAAATACTTGGCGTTCTGATTTCCGATCTATGTTCATGGAGCGACGCATTTGGAGCCGACACCCCTATGTGGCCTTCACAATGATCGACAAGGTTTTCAACCCCATCACTCTACTCTCAGGCCCTATCTCTGTCATTGTGATGGCCTGCCAGGGCAAGTTTCATTTGCCGATCTGGGATATTGCCATCTCGTATATTGTCTGGCTGATGATGACTCGCATTATCAAGCTGTTGCCTCACTTATTCAAGCGGCCTCAAGATATCATCTGGGTCCCAGCCTTCTTGCTTTTTGGTTATTATTTCGCTATCATGAAGATCTATGCCCTCTTTACTTTGCATGAGGTCGGATGGGGAACTCGTGCCGGTATTGATCAAACGCCTGCTGAGATCGCGCAAGAGAAGGAGAAACAACAGCAAGCAATGGATCAGCAACAGGAGAAGGGCATCTACGATGCAGAGCAGGCTGCTCTTAACGCTGCGGCCGCAGCTGCAGCTGCGACTGCCTACGAAGAGCAACATAGTACCCCTTCAAGGCCATTCGCAGGCGAGATCCCAAGGCCTGAATCGCCTGGAAGCGCTGAGCTCATCCGTCATTTCAGCCAAGCACAACAGCGTCAAGCGCGGCAAGTACAAGCAAGTCGTAACCCCCGTGATGAAGCCGATCCAGATGTGTACGAGTACAATCAAGACGATGAGCTGGCTCAATACTTTGCACAATCCGACGCGGGCTTGGGTGTTAATGACGGCAGCAGCAGCAACCATGGATATGGCCAGTACTACGACAACTTTGAACACATCGATCAATATGGCCGTGGAGGAACTATTGGTCACGGAAGAAACAACTACTACAATAACAACACCAGCAGTAGTACCAATGTTGATACCTCAGCTGCTCAGAGTCCATCAGTACGGCCTGGATATTTGTAATTCTAAAACGTTTTTCTCTGGCCGTATTTTTTTATTATTCTCATAACTATCTGCATCATAATTTTCCCCTAATTTCATCTCCGAGCCCACTACCGCTATTCAACAACCTTTTTTTATTTTATTTTTTTTTATTTTATTTTTTTTGCAAGCCTGCATCAATACCCCATAAAAATCAGCTTACCAGAACAACTAGATTGCAATATTCATTAAAGGCATACTCATACAAATGATGCATAAAAAAAATTCTGGTAATGACTATGCTGAAAGATGCGCGTTTATATATTTTACGAAATTGCTTGAAATAGAGAATAGATGAAAGATTCTATGTTTTGTTAGTCATCAGAGGCTTTGTGCTTCTTCGGCCTCCGTCCACCTGCTTCTTTAAGCGCCTGACGCTTTTGTTCCTTGCCCTGTGTTCGGAATACCTCTTTGCGTTCGCGTTTAATACGATTTTCATAGTTGGCAGTCTCTTTGGCTTTCTTCTTATCGTAAGCAATCTTTCTCTCCTTCTCCTTCTCGGCCCTCTTACGATCCTTATCGCGCTTGAGCGTATGAATCTGCTGCATCAATGTGTAAATCTTCTTCTCCTCAGGTTCCAGCATCACTGCACGACGCTGGAGTAATCCTGGTCGTTTCTGTGGTGCTAACAGCTTTGGTTTAGAAGCGAAAGGAAGGTTGGCACGGATGGCCTTGGGGACCTTGAGAGTGTTGAACCGACGTGTCATTCTCTCTACAGGTCTATAGACAGAATCATGGAGTTGTGGGACTGACAATGACATGGCATGTCGGACTTGACCTGTGAGCCGCATTCCTTGCCACTGATTCTTTTTGGCAAGAAGCAACGATGTGACAGGATTACAAAACTTCTTGGGTTTGATAGGGTACCACGCACGCAGGAACACAATGTCTGACATCAAAATCTTGTCCTCGAATGTGGCACGGAAGTGGCCATCAGGTTTCTGAAGGGCCTTCTTGACCTGACCACGGATTCCAGAGACTGTGCGGATGTTGGCTCCTTCGAACTTGGCGACCTCAAGGGCAGAAGTAAACATATCCTTGATGAATGCAGTGTTCTTATGGATTTTGTATGGATGACCTGTCAACTTAAGTTTCTTGACAATCTCAACCGAATGATCAATATCAAGGACCACTCCTGTGGCTGAAATCCTGAACGCTGACGTGTTTTCAGAGACACTCTGTACACAACAGAAGCCAGTATTAGGAGGATGAATAGGACCATAGATTGTAGCGAGACAATGCATGTGCTCCGGAGTGTATTTGAGCATTCTATTACGAGTTCCATCATTGAGCGAGTAAATGGGCATAGTTTGGATACGACGCCAGCCGAGCGAAAAGATCAAAGGATCATTGGTCTTGAGAATCTTTTTGTGCCAACGATGTTTTTTGATACGGACCTGGATGAATCCAAAATTCTCTTCCGCGGGGAGTAAGCCTCCCATGATGATAGGATATTCGGGCTGGAAGTGCTGAATGAATTCACAAGGCATATCCTTGAGAAGAACACGAACATAAGTGCCAGGGCGGAAGCCTTCAACCATCGCTCGCGTCAAAGGGTCATCATCTTCAAACTCAGCCTCATTGATTTGTTGCTGCTTTGCCATGTCACCCTTGATCTCATCGTAAAAATCCTTCTTCTCTTCTTCTTCATCACCATACTCGGCCTCAAATTTCTTTTTGAGCTCCTCCTTCTTGGTCGCAATCTCATCACGGGTCATTTCGTCATATGACTTCTCACTCAAGGGCTTTTTACTTGACTCCTCACTTGCTATGCCTTCGACCTTCTCACCACTCTCTAGATCCTCAAAATCACCAAAAGCCTCATCTTTATCCCCTTCACCGTTTGTCGCAGCTCCTGGGACATCTAAAGAGCCAGTGATGAATCGGTTTCGAATAGACTCTTTGATCTCCTCATTATCCCACTCCTCCAAGTCGGTAAACTTCAAAGTTACTTTGCATGAGTCGATCATTTGTGCAAGCGCTGTGTCCGATTCTTCCTTCTTGAGTGTTAAAAAGTTGTCGTCGTCATCGCTCTCATCCTCTGGGCCTGTGCCTGGCCCAGTACCAAAGCCTTCGTCGGATTCTTCATCACCCTCATCACTTTTTAATTTCAAAGGTGCCTCCTCAATGTCGCCTTGTGCAATCTGCTCCGGAGTAAATTTGCGTTCACCATAGATAAGACGCATCAGATTGGGGCGACGTTTCGAATGATATATGACTTCAGCCTTGGTCATTAGATCATCCTTCCACCGTAAGGTGCTATCGTCTTCCTCTTCATATTCGTCAGAAAGGTCGCCAAGGTCACTATCGCTCTCTGCAAATGCAATGTCCTCCTCGCCATCAGAGTCCGAATCGTTTTTCTTACCCATTTTGTGTTTGGCTTCATATTTAGACATATATTTCCGACGGCTATTGGCTGATCCATAACCTTCTTCTTCTTCTTCTTCTTCTTCTTCTTCTTCTTCTTCTTCATTATCTTCCATTTCTTCATCTTCATCGTCGTCGTCGTCATCATCGTCATCGTCGTTCTCCTCATCATCATTGTCACCCTCCATTTCAATATCATCATCCTCATCCCCAAATATAGCACGGCGGCGGATACGCCCATCGTTATCAGTTTCCTTTTGTTCACGTAGTCCTGTAATATGAAATGAAATTTATATTAGTAATGATACACTTTTGATATAGAGTAACTTTTGATATAGAGTAACTTTTGTTTGTTCACTTGTTTGTTCACTCAACTTACTCTGCCTTCCATTGAAGGTCTCTTCATCGCCACTATCACTCTCTTCATATTCAGCCTCCTCTACATCTGCAGCACGCATTGGTGCAGAGTCAGCAAAGATACGAAGCTCGCTCTCTTCAAGTTGGCTGGCAAGAGTGCCCTGAGCATCCTGTAGATTCATGACCATTCGCTCTCCTTGACCCCTTTCATAATCTGACTCTTCATCTTCTTCTCCTTGCTGCTCATCTCCTGAACCATTGCCAGTACCAACAGTGCTTTTGACAATTTGACTCTTTTTAGTGAACGATCCTGGAACATTAATGTAAACAGCATCCTTATCATACATGATTCCTCCAACGTCTGACATTGGCGCATAGATTAGCTTTTGTTTCTCATCCAAGCGCTTTCTGACTTTGTCGGGTAAAGGACATGGGTCCGCTAAAATGCTTACATCGTCCATGTAGTGATCTCCAACTCCTGGAATGTGAATTCTCATACCAGATTTCATGTTAGTCCCCCTCAAGTATCCATAAAGAGTGACGGTGCGGTCGCAAGTTGGATTCTGGCGAATCATCTCTGGGTCAGTCAAGTCTTCAACACGGTCTGCAATCATATAAGGATGTGTGTTTCTCCAGATAAGAGGTCGGAACTTCATGACAGAAATAAATCTGGAAAGATTCAAAATTTCTTGGTTAGGGTAACGGCCGTTAATCACTCCTGAAAGATAAAATAATTTGGCGCCTTGATAAATCTCTGTCCAAAAACGATGCTTTAGCTTCTTTTTGGTTGTCTTGAGTGTCTTGTTATTCTTGAAGCGATCCAAATGTGTAAGGACACCCATAATCTTGGGAAATCCATGAGTTTGCAAAATGTTGAGGAACTCGAATGTTTCCATCTCGAGACCAAAGGATGCATCAATCAACAAAAGAATCAAGTCCGCGACCTTGGCAACATCAATCATGCTGTTGAGATCGTTATTGCATTCAATGAAAGTGAGACGACGCTTTTTGCCACTAATAACGGTGATGGGTCCTTTGATTTCAGTAAGTGAGTGCTTCGTGTATCTCTTAACAAGTGATTTAATCAAGGTGGTCTTTCCAGTCTGTCAAAAAAAAAAAAAAAAAAAAAAAAAAAAAATCGTTAGTCAAAAGATGAATAATTCTGCTATTACATTATCCAAAAGCCAACCAATTATTCCGCTTACCCCAGGAGGTCCAACAACCGCAACCACAACAGGAGGCGCCTCCATGGGTGTACGATCCACAAGGGGCACATGAAGCCTTGTCTGATCCCTGTCTAAATTGCGGCGAGCAGCCTTTTCTGCTTTCCTTCCTGACAAAAAACCAAAGGCCTAATTATCATATGCATAACAATATGGTTTGGACAATGAGCCATGGTTAACCTGAGCCAGGACTATAGGTTGAATTTTCATTTTTACCATAATACATTACTGCCTTATTATTGCTACCTTTGGGTTGTTCTTTTCGGCATTCTTCTTGTGCTTGTTCACCTTGGCGCCCGAGGATTTGGCGCGATGTGCCTTTTGAGGTGTATCCATTTTGGAAACGAATGAAACAACAGGATGAGGCAGGCGAACAATAAAAAAAAGAATTGAATGCGATGCCAATTGCCCACCCTTGGTTTGACTGCTTGCAACTCGTTAAAAAAAAAAAAAAAAAAAAAAAAAAGTGGCTTGACTGTTTATTAGGCTGTCTGAACAACAGAAGAGTATGAGACTGACTTTTTTTACAGACTGAAACAGGAACAACACTTGAGCGGAGTTCTGATTTCGCTGAACAATTGACATGTCTTAAGGACAACAGATATCGAATATGCCTCTACCTCTACCTCTTCCCTCATTTCTTTTTTTTCTTTCACTGCCGCCGGAAGCTTCTCTCATTCGGAGGAACTCTCTTTTCCCTTCCTCTTTCTCTTTTTCTATTCTCGGTTCTGACTGACATTCTTCAAGAGAGATGCAATGTGTCTTTCGTTGCCGCCTGCAACAGCCTTCTTCAGCAATAACTACCACAACTAACGCTATATTCATACAAGCACTGAAGCAACAACATCGCCAACAACCTCAGCAGAAGTGCCATCTTTCATACTTATCCACTATCAGCAATGGACGGACGGGCACTGTACCAAGGATACAACCCGAGATCATCCTCATAAAAGAACGAGCAACCACAGGCAGAGAGCCGTGGATGATCTTTTCGAGAAGCATGTTGTTAGACAATCACTCTGTTACAATGACAAATGCAAAGTCCTTACAAAAGTCGTCGAAGTCGTCATGGCCTCCTTTATTTCCTTTAACATGTTTATCACCTGGCAGGACTAGCCAAGGCAATAGACATATTAATGGCCGTAATAGAAGCAACAGTCCTACAATGAAAACGAGCAATGATTGCCGTGCATCTGATCCGCTCAGTTGGTGGCTATCCTCCTTTTGGACTGCTATGGTTCAAAATGGAAATCCCTCCAGGCAGTCTTTCTATTCTCGGAATACTGGCTTGAACAACAAATCCACAGTCCTCTTCGGATATACATTCCGTCTACATCAGCAACCACAGTTTTCTCGTTGCTTAAAGACAGCGACAACACAACTTTCTAGATACCACACTTACTCTCCTTCTCTTTACTCTTCATCTTCATCCGGTGGCAGCATCAGTGGCGGCAGTAACAGTAGCAACGTTATCACAACCGTCGACTCTTTACAAACATGGCGCCGTCCGTTCCGCTCATTACCTTCAGCAGCCACATCCGAGTCACGATCCTTGGCTACTATGCCTACCAAACCTACGCAAGCGATGAAGGGAACCGTCTCTGGTACTGCTGCCGATCCTGTTGCACGTCTTCAACGATCTTTGGCCGCTGTCCCTCACCATACTATCAAGAATGAGATCAAGCTGCGGTGCACTGAGTTTGACCACAAAGGTAACGTCAAGACCACTGCCGGCGAGTTCCTGAAAAGTGATCTCTGTCAAAAGGTAAACCATTCAAATATGCCGCAATGAAAAACGTTTGATCATCCACTGCAACTTCGGGTATGTTGCACAATGATTTAATGCATGGATCGCAGAAAAGATAATATCTCTGTCTGACAAAATTATTTATGGCCAATTCACAGCATGGACTGCACGCCCGAGACCTGCGCAAGATTGACAGCAGTTTCAATAATCAAATCCCTGTCATCCTTGTCCGTCCCGAAGCTATTCTAGTGAATGTGGGTCACATTCGAGCACTTATCAAGGCTGACCTTGTAGTTCTGTTTGACTCTTTTGGATCTACGGACAGCTACAACCAATCCATCTTTATCTACGATCTCGAGGAGAAATTGAGAATGAGCACAAGTGCTGCAGGTGGCCTTCCTTTTGAATTCAGGTATGTAACCAGCTTCCTGCAAAGGCTGATAGCTACTAACGTGAATAAGAAGAGAGTCATTGATTAACCGTCGCATTGCCTTCACATTATCATCTACTATAATTATTTTTCTTAAAAAAAACCTTTTTAGAGCACTGGAAGCCATCTTTATTTCAGTATTGTCTTCACTACAGTCAGAGATGGAGGTCCTTGTTCATTTTGTAACCAATCTCTTAGCTCAATTAGAAGAAAGCATCGACCAGAATAAGCTGAAAGAACTTCTGCAATATTCAAAGAAACTGTCTCAGTTTGAATCCAAGACACTGTTAATACGGGATGTCTTCGTTGAGGTCCTGGATCAAGGTAAGCGAATTACTGCATGACCAAACGGTCATTGTCGGGATCTCTTATTGTTCGCTGACTGCATTTGTTTTGTCTATGGTGCTGTTCTGATATATAGATGAGGACCTGGCCAATATGTACCTGACTGAAAAGAAGCTTGGCCATCCAAGGACGGTGGATTCTCATGAGGAGATTGAGATTCTGCTTGAGTCATATTTGAAGCAGGTTGAGGAAATTGCTAACACGGTGGCGATTGTGAAGCAACAGATGCAGTCGACAGAGGAGATTGTGAATGTGATCTTGGGCGCGACCAGGAACCAACTGCTACTGTTTGAGCTCAGGATCGCAATGGGCACGCTGGGCATGTCTAGTGGTGCAATCATTGCCAGTTTGTATGGAATGAACCTACATAATTACTTAGAAACGAATCCTCATGCATTCGCTATCGTAGGCACAACTGCACTGGGCATCAGTATGATGGTCTTTACGTTTTGCTCACGTAAGCTGAAGCAACTGGCCAAAGGAACGACCTGATAAACAGAAAGAGCTTGCCACGAAACAACTAGAAAGCAGACCTATTTAGAAGATATCTCTATCACCATTATTGTCATCGTTACCGGTCATCATGTACTCGCTTAGATCATTTCATAAAGGTCAAATACCTGTATTTCCATCATCACTGAGGCTCTGTCATGGTGGATAATAGCCCTCTCTTCATATGAAAACGGGTTCATAATTAAGCAACGAGAATACGAAAAAAAGTCTGTGCATGTGCTTTGTCCATGTTCAAGTGCCTGCACATGACCATGAATATATTTATCCACAGGCAAACACGATGAATACCGCGCCGATAGCGAGCACTCTCCCTTTTTTTTTTTTTTTTTTTTTTTTCTTGAACCTGTTGGTTTGTTTATGGTTGGCCCCAGAACGATTGATCATGTCTTTACAATTGAAGGCGTTGTTCCGAATGAATCGGGACCACATTTTGTCGGGTGCGAATGTGCCTATCCTCTACAAAATTACGATATTTATTCCTAATCATTCCACAATGCACTCCTTTTACTCTTTGTACATCATTTCATAAGCCCTCAACACAGAGCAGCCCGACTACCAGAATGGCTGCCTTTTATGTGTACTCAGCAATGTTGTCCAAGAAGTCATACAACTATCATTGATTGGCACTCTTTCTATCTCATGAATTCCTGCTACAAAATCCATGAAGAGGGAGACACCTATAGCCTTACCCAGGGCATTATAAGGATGTCCTGAGAAGCTCAATTTTTTTTATTGCACCTATTGAAGGAATCTTGAAATGGAGCAGTGATTACCAACGGTTAGATCATTGATGTGTTAATTGAATCGTCCTTGTGCTGTATGCTTTGTTAATTGAGCGGATATCGGATATCAGTAAGGGCAACTTATTGTTTATTCTTGTTGCTGTAGTTGGTTCAGTTGGTCATCATACTTTCTAGGACATACACGCATCATTAGTCTGGCTTCGCATTAGCTGTGTTTCGCAGGCGATGCTCTTTTTCTTTTTCCCGCGTAAAACAGAAAGGAAAGCAAGAGACCTTACTCATTAAATCACACATGGTGTGTTCAGTGGACAGTCAGGGTGAAGACAGGCAGATGACACTTTTCGGGGTTTACATCCTTGTGGATAGAATAGACATGTTACTGTCAGTCGTATCATTTGTGCCTTTATATCCGTCCTTCCCCTCTTTCTCTCACCCCCTCTTTGTTCCCCTCTTCCTGTTCTTCCTCTCTTCCCCTTCCTTCTCTCCTCTTCCTCCTCTTCCTCTTCCTTCCCTTCCTTCCCCTTCCTTCATTCTTTCCCTATATTCATTTATTTCAACTGTCAACGTAATCACACTATTGCCCTCATCTATTTCTGACGGATCCTACCCTGGTAATATACGCTAAAAGAGAGCATCATCTGATCTTTCCTTCCATGACATGACTTCCCCGTCCGTGCGCCTTTTTAATGAAATTGTGCAACCATTTCATCACCTTGCTTCTCTATTTCTCAATTTGGAGCTAATTTTCCTTTTGGTATTATGAAAACGTTTGTCAGAATCAGTGAATCTGCACTGTTGTATACCAAACTGGCAATGCCTTTTTTTTGTGTGTTTTGTTTGATCGTTCCTTTCAGTGTGAACCAGACACACGGGGCGAAACACATAATGCCATTCTTCTCACATCACTCTCCCCTCTCTTTTCTCGCTGATATTGATCATTCTCTTTTCCTTCCCCTTTGCTATTTTACTTTTATTTTTACGCTCCTCTTTTTCATGTTTGAGTTCCTTTGCCTATTCTTTGTCAATAGAAAGAACTCCACACGTTTTTTTTTATTTTTTTATGACTAACAATCTCTCCTCCTCTGGCGTATAGACACAAACCACAGCTATTACGGCAATAATCGATGGTGTATTCATACTCGAGTTGATCGTATCTTTTCTTTTTTCTTTTTTTTCAGGCCATCTGCCACATCGCTATCGATTCATTGTTTACGACACATTTTTATTCTTTTTAAATCGTACCCTTGACAATACTCAAATTGCGTTTCTTCAGTCTCTGTCTCTATTGCACTATTCCAAAACAATAATAACAATAATAATAAACCCATCTGAAACAATGGCGACCGCCAACGCTTCCATCCGGACTGCTGTTGATCCTGAAGACAACAGCAGCAACAGTTCTAGTAGTAGTAACGGCAGCATACACAGTTACAGAACACACACCAAGGCACCCACATTAGCTGAGTGTCATCATCGTTGCGACCGCTATTGCCACTCGTCACCAGCACCTACTACGACCAGCAAGAGCCATCGTCGTCATTTTTCTATCCAAACAAGCTCTGCTTCAGCCATTACATCGCCCTTATCATCGCAATCGTCGCTGTCTTCCCCAAGTGATCGTGGGCATTCGTCCAAATGCTGTTACCATGGCTGTCATGCTCACCACTACCACAACAGGCATAACCACAACCACAGCTACGTCCATAACTGCACACAATCTGCCACAACGCCAATGACTAGTCCATCACCTTCGTTCTTCAAACGGATTTTCAAGGCTTTTGTGGGCAGCAATAACAACAACACCCTTCAGCATCATCAAACCTATAACCCACGCCTCAACAAAGTTCATCCTTTGGAGCGACCCATCTGTTGTACTGCATCTGCACCATCCTCTCCCATGCATCCAATTGGCGATAAGAGTCAACTAGAATCTGAGACCCAGACAGATGAAAGTGAGTCGTGTGAGGAATACGAACGCAACGCCAACAGTACCAGTACTAGCAACAGGAGGAGACCAATGATGACAGCTACATTTGATTCGTCCCGCCCACAAGAGCAGCAATCAAATCATTCTAAATACTCCTCGCTTCGGCAGCAAAAGAAGCGTAGCAATAACACCGTCTCTGCTTCATCCACCGTGAGCATTTGCAGTCGCGATAGTCATAGTACCAAAGGTATCCGTCGAGGCTATGCCTCCGATCACAACAGCAGTAGCAGAAACAGTAGTAGTGTATCTACTGAGAGAACAGGAAGCAGGCGATCCTCTGTGACCAGCAGTATTGGAGGAGAAAGCATCCACTATGACCTTGGGAGGAACAGCAAGCATCCCGGTTTCACTACAAACCATCAGCAATATCGACAGCACTTTACGGGCCATGGGTATATGTCGTCTCCGACCGTTAATCATCAACATGACATCATGAAACGTTTTTTCAAGTCTATGGCAGTTGTCGGTGTCAGCGCCAGTGGCTCCTATTCTCGTCGTGGGTCTGCATTTTCAACTAAATCACAAGAAACTGCGGTTAATTTAACAGATATCAACCTCCATCTGTCTGAAAAGCCAAATGAAGGGAATGATGAAGAAGAGTACGAAGGTGATGGCGGAAAGATGGATCTGGATGCGGTTCTTGGTGATGAAAATAATAATGAACACGAGTATGACCATGATTATTCCGATAAAGAACAAGACCAAGAAAGCCAAAATAACTATTATGCGACCCACGACGCCATGTTAACTACAGAGATGGAATTGGAGCTTCATCGCCATCGTGAGGAAAAGAGCATGAAACGTCAGACAGTCCGACGTCTACAACATCTGCATCAACTCCGTTGTCAAGGTTTACTTTCAGACGGGGACAATAGTCTGTTGCTTAAAAATAATAGTGACAGTATGGTTGATCATGTGTCGTCGCCTTTGATCGAACAGCAACAAGAGCATCTTCATCGCCTTTCACCGATTCAACTACCAGAGATTTTGCATCTTATTTTCCAGTTTGTGGTGGATTTTACTCCACAAGAGGAATATTCACAGCGCGAGATCTATAACTGTATGCTGGTCTCAAAACAATGGTACTTGGTTGCACAGAAGACATTGTGGCACGAGATTCGATTCAAAACCCCTACCAAATTGGGATGTTTTATCGATCTATTGAAGCGGACAGAGGGAAAAGGAGGAGTAAGTCCAGAGAAGACCAATTACTCGGTACAACAACAACAAATCCAGCTAACAGAGATTGATGATAAGGATCGTATACGGCAGCAGCAGGGCACCCATAGACGGCAGAGACACGAAAGCATCCAATATAGACAGAAGCATCAGCTAACAGAATCAATCATGGCTCCTGAAGCGATGCAAAGGCGCCTTCACGAGCGAGCTATGGCAGTTAAGAAGATTGTGTTGCACAAGCTGAAGTTGATTGAAGATCAGGATATCATGCCTCTGACTAGCTGGTTCCATAATCTTCAGATTCTGGAATTTTACATATGTGAGAAACTGACGGATGTGACTGTGGCGGCCATAGCTGAAAACTGTCCAAGACTTCAGCAATTGCTGATGCCCGGATGTGCTAAAGTGACGGATCAAGGGATAAGTCAGATTGCGTTACATTGCCCTCGAATGAAACACTTGGATTTGCGTGCATGTTCAAATGTGTCGGATGAATCGCTAGTTCTGGTAGCGAGACATTGTTCTGAGCTCTGGCACTTGAACGTAGGACGAGTGAGTGCGGCTTCAAAAGTGACAGGAAAAAGCATCGTGGAGATTGCGAAGAACACAAACTTGAACACCTTAGGATTGGCAGGGTGTGCTATGACAGACGATGCAGTTATTGACATTGCACGTTACTCACGCTCTGGCCTTCACCGGTATAACTCTTATTTACTTTAGCAATAATGTTGTTATATGAATTGAGTTAAGATGAATATTTATCTAATCGATATTTTTCTATATTCATTTAGCATCTCGCTCAATAGTTGTCCCATGCTGACAAGTGCATCAGTCCGTGCGTTGATGCAGCTTTGTCCAAACTTGGCAGTCCTCGAGATCAAACAGTGCCTGCTGGTAACAGATATGGCAACACTCTACCGCTTTTCTACCCGTCGTGTACTTGTGGAGCTGTGCCCTGAACTCCAGAAGCGATTTCTGGAGTACAAAGTTGGGGTTGTAACGATGAATACCTCTGCCCAATTCAACAACATTCATCCGTCAGTTTCATCAACACAACAAGCTCAAGGGCCAAACGGTCAAGACAGCATGAGCAGCGCGCAAACGACTGCTACCATGACAACGGTGGCTGATAACAATGGCAGCAACATCAATAGTAACAATAACAATAATAGCAGCATTATGATTGCTAATGATAATGTCTCCATGATACAGCCGACAACTACAACTGTCGCATCTCATCCATGAAGTGAGCTCATGTCTGGATTTCATGCCTTAGTTGTATGATTTGCCTTAATAAAGACAGTAAAATAAAGATAAGACTGATCTGAGCGTAACTGTGCCAAGCGAAGAGAATTGGCATTTGACATTTGTATGCATTCTCACGTGTCGGCCATTATCCTGATTCGGCCGGAGAAGTTGGTCCACCAGTGAACCTCCGACCAATTTCACTTTTTTTCCTTCTTTCTTCCCCACACATCACTGACACCAACTTATTCATTACAGATTCATTTAATAAAAAAAATAATACATTGAACAATGGTAGCTGCATCTAAACAAGAGGTCGACTCGGCTGAACAGGTTCACACTCCAGTTCTTCGAAAAGAATCACCCTCGATCCTTGCGCTCGGGAAATTGTTTCCGAAAAGCGAGACTCTTGACCACACAGTCCGTTTCTTGAATCAAGTTCGAGGCACCGATAAGACCCTCATGGTACAGTGCATATTTACATACATTATTTCATCAATACAAATATACATCCCAGACGATCATCTATTGGCAAAGGAAAAAAAGAGAGAGAGAGAGAGGAAGAAAGTGGATAGAGTTTGCGTCATTTGCACAGACCATGAAAGCAGGTTGCCTAAGCACATTTGAACAGGAACTTGAGTGACTATAAGCACAGTCAGGATAGCATACTTGGAGAGGAAGATATTCAAATTTCGACGCATATCGATACTCAGTAGCTGCTGGGAAAAAAAAAAAAAAAAAGTGATTGATAAATCATCATACCACAGTTGTATCTGTTGTTAACTGCACATGATGACTGGTCATACTAAACTGATCCCAATGTTGGAAGAGTGGCTGTGATCTTTCCTTGATAAATATAAATTTGCGGGCAAATTAATCACTTTCAGCTCTTTTGCATTTTTTGTTCTCGTTATTATATGACCTTAACAAAAAAAAGGCAACCGTGTTTCCCCGACCCATCCAGCATATGTTGCTCGTTTTCCCTTCACTTTCTCAGTCTCTTACTCAGGAGCAACGATGAAAAGGCTTTAGAATTGTAGCACTCAACATCAATAAGCTTTTGTCTTTAGGTTGTACAATACTTTTCCAAAATCTTTGTTTGGTACTTTTTGAAACGTGGTCGTGAATCAACAGCTCAGCGTATCAAGAACCTGTCTGGACCCATTTCGGACTTCCGTGTCCTTCTCCGTTACTATGGTTCGTCTTTTTTTTTTTTTTTTCTTCCCTCATATAAGCTAAATAAGCTGACATTTCTTTTTTTTTTATTGTTTCAGGTCTCTTGCCATTGATTCAGTGGATGCAATATGTCGACAGCACACCTTCCTCTAGCCCTTTGCTCTTGCTTATTGACCGCCTTCAAAACATTTGCAACTTAATTTATTATCCTCTCGAACACATTTATTGGCTGGGAGCACATGAAGTGATCCCGATTTCGATGGAAAAG
Organism: Lobosporangium transversale; assembly: GCF_002105155.1. NCBI lineage: Eukaryota > Fungi > Mortierellomycota > Mortierellomycetes > Mortierellales > Mortierellaceae > Lobosporangium > Lobosporangium transversale. Next base: position 174,379 of record NW_019028995.1, read on the forward strand.
ACCAACAAGATCGCAATCTGGTCCTGCCGCTTCTGGGCAGCCTATGTTGTGTTACAATTTGCACACTTGGCGGAGGAGTACCGTCTGTATAAGGTTCGCCTACAGTCAACTCGTGCAAACATCAAGGCTGCTGATGCCAAGGCCAGGGAGACAGGCGAGCCTGTGGACAAGACAGAGTATAAGAGGGAATTAGCGGCATTAAAGGCAGAGAAGAAGGGTATTTTGATTAATACTGTGATCAACACTGGATATTTGCCCTTAACAGTCCATTGGAGTTTGGAGAAGAGCAGCTTCCCTGATGTTGGTGTCGGTATCTTTGGAGGGATTGCAGCGTTGGCTCAATTCTATGTTGCCTGGAAGTCGTCCTAAGATATTTTGCAAATGATAGCAAGTGGTGGATGATGGGGACTAAAACAAGTTGCAGCATGTAAAAATATATATAAAGAATAATGAACCGCAACCCCGTGGCTCCGCCACGGTCGGCTCTTGCCCTGTTAGAAATTTCAGTATTTTGCTTGGTTGATAGAAAACAGTAAAGATGTGTAGGAACTGGTTTTGAAACAGAAGGTGATTAAATCCTTGTCAAGCAATAACAACGAAAAAGACCCTTTTTTTTTGTTAATCAGAGAATGGATTCAGATGTTGCTCTTTGCCGCAACAGCTCTAGTTCATTTGCGTTAAAGCAGAGACATTCGTTGGCACACTGATCCTGGCATCAATGGGGGGATAGGGGGACGCTATTGGTTGTGTTTATTGCTTGGAGTGAAAGCCATTTAATCATCCTCTCCTTGCTGATGATCTTGTACAGCGCCTCGTGGATGGATGAGAGAGCAGAAGAGAGAGAAGGGGGTTTAGTTCGCTTGGTGTGTGCGTGTGTATATTTGTGTGAGTTTGATAGTGGGCACCAGTCTACAAAAGCATGCAAATGGAATACAACATGGTACACTAAACCACAATAAATGTGTGATGTCGTAATAATAGAAGTACCAACGCGTTTGAGAATTGGTATCTAGAGTGATCACAAAAGAAACGCGATGCAAAGCATACCAGTGCTGTGATATGTCTTATGTTTCTATAGAACATCTCAAAATGGTTCAAAGCAATAAAAGATCGATATGAGTTCTTTCATGCAGTTTCGTCACGTGGTAAAGTGAACAAGGATATTAGGACATTTGTTGAATTAAGCAATTAAAACAAAATCAAAAGAAAACTCAGTGACTGCTCGGCTTCGATGGGCCGAATGTTCGTTTTATTCTTATTTTCCTAATGGCATCTCTTTGCATGAACAAACATTCTACTTCAATTCCACTTCACCATGGCAGCAACCGGCAGTGTGTACAGGAACAATAGTAACATCGATAGCAGCAATAACGGCAGTAGCAACAACAACAGCGGTAGTAGCAATACTACCAACTACAATGAAACGAAAGACCTGCCAATATCTTTTTCGGCCACGTTGACAGAAGAGGCTCTGTATGATCCGCGCGGTCTTCAGTATGTCGAGCCCACGCAGACTAGTCTCCAGTGCTCTGTCTGCTGCGAGTACTTCACAGAGCCTGTTAGTGCGCCCTGTGGGTAAGTTAGACATCCCATCTTTTCATCTTGTTTGGCTTTTTATCCTACACAAACAAAAAAAATTTTACATCTTTTTATTTTTCACACGGCAGCCATATATTAACGTTCAGGCATCATAATACAAACCATACGGCCACAAAGGCACACATTTTGCCGTGCCTGTATTCTCCAAGCGCTAGAAGTCCGTAATGGCTGTCCTCTCTGCCGAACAAAGATTGATCCTGCAATGTTGTATGAAGTGATTGCACTGTCTAGAATTTGTGACGAACTGTTGGTGTATTGTCCACACAAAGAACTTGGCTGCAATCACACTTGCCAAAGGATCCAGATTGGTCAGCATCTCAAGGATGACTGCGTTTACATTGGAACATTATGTCGTGTGGAAGAGTGTCGTAAAAAAATACTTAAGAAAGATCTCTCAGAGCATATGGAAAGCTGTCCTTATAAACGAGTAGATTGTTTGATGTGCAATACAAAGGTCATGAAATCGCAACTCTCAGTAAGTATTTTTTTTATTTAAAAAAAAAAAAAAAAAAAGATAAATACAAACAAAGGGCGAATGAATGGTGGGGACTACCTTTTTTTGTGGGCTGTTGTTGTTATTGATATTCTAGCATCAGTTGGACTACATTGCTTGGACCTGCAGCCTTTTGCCTACTCAATGTGTATTTGTATATTGATAAATAGGAGCACCACAAGACTTGCCCAGCCGAGAGTGTGACCTGTCCACATTGCGAAACAACTCGGGCACGACTTCGACATCTGGAGCATATTAAAACATGTCCACAACAAATCATTCCCTGCACGCTTTCAGAATTCGGCTGTCCATGGAAAGGCCCTCGATTTGATTTGGAAGCAATCCACATTCCTCAATGCCCTTATGAAGCTATTCGCGGGTTTTTAGAATTATCAAAGTCAAAAATGGAGGCACTAGAACAGGAAAATCAACATCTGAGAGGGATTTTTCACGACTTGAGACCGCAGGTACAACAACTGCGCGACCAGGTTGGGCAGATTCAAGAGTCGCTCCAGCTGATCGCGGAACAGGAGCAAGAACAGGCTGCAGGCTCAAATATTAACAATAGTGGCGGCGGAATCTCCTTTGGGACGCTTGGAGGATTCATGGATATGAACTACCACCAGTACCAACACCGGCCTCAATTTTCACCACGGATAGATAGGCGTGAGTCGTATGATCTAGTTAGTGTTAATGGTGTTGATAATGAGATGGAAATGGAAAGGCAAAGAGCAAGTACTATGAACAGGAACAACAGTATCGGAGCCGAGTCCATGATGTCCAGCGGCGCTGGAGCGGGTGGCGTTATGACGCCTGGGAATGCTGCAGAGGCCCACGAGCTATTGATCTCGGAGAACGAGCGCATCCGGTCAGAGATAGAGACGCTTACGGCTGGCCTAGCCTCACTGGAGCTTAAGCAGAACATGGCCATCATGACAGAGAGCATGCGGATACAGGAGGAGGTTCAGAGTCTGCGGGCTGTTTGTCATGGCCTTCGGATGCAGATGCACTATTTACTACTGGAGCAACAAAACCTTCGGCATCATCCAGGCCCTCCGCCGCCCCCTGGATCACCCGCTGGGGCTGTGGGTGGGAACCAGCCAGGGTTGAAGGGAAGCGTGAATGGAGGACCATCAGGGGATAGTACAGCCAACGGACGATCGCTAAGTGTAAGCGGGCCTCCACGACCCCGTTTGTCAGGTATCAATTCAACTCGCTGTTTTTTTCTCTTGGTGTGTGATAATACGATTTTTACTCAACAGTGGTTTCTGACTAATACAATAATTAATTTTATTTTGTTCGACCACTTTAGATGGATTGGGACGTCAAGACACCAAATTATAATGACTATCTATTCCTCGCGTGCTAAAACAACAATAGCAGTAATAATATAGGTAGCAGTGTTTTCTAAGGACCAGCACTTATGCATGTTTTTTAGAGCTGCGATGTTTGCAGTGTGTTGTCCAGAGTAGATTGGTATACTTATAAGCCACAATTATTGTAATTCAGACGGATACTGGGACTAAACTGCCTCCAAGGTAGGGCATTGCTGGGCTCGCAACTTCCTCATTCCTGAAATATCCCAATATGCAGGTATATCTAATATTTTTGCATGTCCTGAATTATATCATTCTAAACGCATGGTTTTGTCAGTATCTAAGAAATAAAATAATAATAATAATAATAAAAACATAGAAATAGCTACCATTTTCAAGTTTTCATTTCAATCCAATACAACGGGTCTAACGGTCGCTGCTTATTTTTGAGGGAGTCTAGAGAATATACGGTTATTAAAGCAATATATCCATAGTAGAATAAAGCTGCATATCTAAGCTTTGTAACGACATCAGTGCATGTAGATGTTCTGTAGACACGCTCTCTATCATGTCGTTCTTTTGCATATTGCTCTATCGTGCTGATGCTATCATTTTCTCCCACTCAAACCGAAATGCCGAAGCTTATGTCGTGGTTTCCTTTTTTCTTTTTTCTTTTGCCTTAGGTCTCTTCTGCACGGCATGGAAAGGAAGGAGCCATATCAGGATGGATGAGAACGAAATATGGTATGAGTTTATATTGCATTGTTCATTCATTTCTTTGTCTGCTCTTTTGTTCGATCGATCATTGAATAAACGCAAATCGACCAAAGTCCTTTTGATATTCATTTTATTCTTGTTATTCTTCTTTTCTTCTTTTTTTTTTTTTTTTTTTTTTTTTTTTTTTTTGGTATTTGATATACCCTTGGCATTCGAAATTATTTTTTGAATATCACTTCTTCATCTTTTCCCCTACCATTTACTGTCGCTTCGTCTACATTATACCCTATCCTTTTCTCCTTTTCGCTCACTATTGCCTACCTCAACTGCGCTCAGTCTTGTAGGTCATCTCAATATACCGGTATCGGACACTTTCATTTTCGCAGATTTGATTGCTCCCTCCAAAGTGAAAAGGGCATCATGCAGAACGATACCTTCAAACGCTTTAGTAAGGACCTGCAAGAGGCGTTGGTCGTACCTGTCAATTATCTTAACAAAAAGACAAAGAAGCCAGTAACGATTGGTAATGGCGAAGATCAGGGCATAATCGGCAAGAAAAAGCCCTCGGGTTTGCCGGCGCTAACTATAGGGACGCCTAACAGTTTGAAGGATTATAGCGGCAGCAGCGATCGCTTTTCTTCCAAAAGCCGATCAAACTCTGCCTCTGATTGTGTTTCGCTTCACAACTTCTCACTCTCTACTATCAGTAAAACCTCATATGATGATAATCATTCGTTTACCTCCTCAAACGGCAGTAATCTTGGATTAGCAGGATGTAGTCAACAACAATTTCAATCTCAATCTCTTGGCAGACGTAGCCGCGCAAGCAGTTTTCTCAGAAGCCCATTGAGCCCTGGGGTATTTGGGAGTAACCATGGAGTAGGTGGAGGTGGTAGTCATGGTCGTATTTTCCCAGACTTGAGTGAAGAGCCTGCACTGGTCCATTGCCCTGTGTCAGTCGCTTCTATAGACCAGTTCTCACCGGATAGGCAAGTATGGGTGAGAGACTGTTTGAACCAAGGGAATAACAAGAGATCTGCATCTACACAACAACTGCGACTTTCACAATTCAACAACGTACTCAAGTCAGGGAGAGCTTGGGATACAATGGAGGGACATCTTATTCATAGCAGAGATGACCTCATAACATCTAGGCTGAGGTAGGTACTTGATTGCTCTGTCTATGTTTTTTTTTTTTAAAAAAAAAAAAAAAAAAAAAAAAAAAAAACTCACTCTTCTGTGTTGTGTCATTTATTGCAAACAATCTCTAGTTTTGCAAAGACAGGATACAACAATCTCAACGAAGCTACTGGCCTTGTTCTTGTCAAGCGTAAGCGCCTCTTTCCTCCATTTATGTTCGATATCAGCTGAACATGGAAGATGAATATGACACCGATGTTCTTTTAATATTTGTTGAACACGTAGTGATGCAGGTCTCCAACAGAGCGAGCTCAAAGATCCATGACATCGAGTGCATTCTGCGAATCGGCAGTGTGGAGCGTATGTCTCACCCTTCAAGGTCTTTTAAAGATAGCCCAGGCAACACTGCTACCATGAACGAAGTCTTCTTATTGTACTTTTTTTTTTTTTTTTTTTTTTTTTTTTTTTTAATTACATTATTCTTCATAGAACGGTATTCTAACCGAACCGATATGTCCTTTATTACTCTATTGCAGTGATGTAGATAAGCCATTCCAACTCGAGCTTGAGGTGAAGGGTACACCTGTGGCGACTAAATTCGGCACAATGGCTGGATTCTCCAGCACACAAACCGTGCATCTTGGCCGGCTAACTTTATCTCTTCCTTTGGAGTCCATGGAGAAATCCATCCGAACCTACAAATTGCAACGTGTGGTCTCTACGGAGGGCAGCCAACCTACTGGAATCAAGGTTCACTACAAGGAAAAAGCCGATTATGAGATAGTGATCATGATTGGTGTTCATGTCTTACAAGAGCCGATCGAAGATAGGAGATGGGAGACTGATTGTCTCTACGAAGGTGACTTGACTGTCATGACCAGGGGGTCGCGCATGGGTGTAAGTGGAAGAGAGCTTCTATGTATGGCGATTATATTGTTTGTAATACATTGCTCCTAATACAACATCAATCTTTCTTTGAACGACATGCAGTCTTGGAAGAGATATTGGGCGGTTCTTCAAGGAAGCGCGTTTAAGCTCTATGATGCGGAGTATCAGTTGGTAAAAATGCTGACTAGGTTTACTTGAACTATTTTTTTTTTTTTTTTTTTTTTTTTTTTCATAAGCGACAGCCGAACATTAATTTATCCTCTTTGGGACTTTCAAAAACAGAAACGCGATCCTATTGCTGTGATTCGATTGGCCCATATACTGGACGTGCAACCTCCTGATTATGACAAGGTCGATGTGAGCTCCAACTGTTTCTCATTGATAATCGCTTCAGACGGCGTGAACATGTCGAATGCTTCTGAATTTGATTTGACAGATATGGATTACAAGCTTTATGCGTTCACGGACTCTGCCTTTTTATATGATGAATGGATCGTACGTTTCGAAGGCGCATTGGATCAATATAGGGAAAATATTCAAAGGAGAAATGAAGTAATGTCAGCCAAGAGAGACCGTCGTCGGAGAAGCATGATTGGAGTTACATATCCATCAATGGATCAGATCTGTGATGAAGGCAAACTTGAGTTAGTTGACTTGAGATTTGTATCATGAAGAGGGGAGAACGAGTTAGTGGTAGAAAGTCGATGAAGATACCAATGGAAAGATAGTTGACAACAAAAACAAATTTATTTTTGCAGAACGCTTTTTTTTAAAGATCGTCTCTGACACAAAGATATACCTCCTACTTGATACTAAATGCCTTCCCTTTATTCTATTGTTTTTGGTTCAATGCATAATATCGATCAAAATATCTTTTTTTAAAAAAAAAAAAAAAAAAAAAAAAAAAAAACCCTTACGATATCCAACGAGCTTGCATTACTACCCTGCAAGGGCCTCTATCTCTTTCATGTCTCACCAACATTATGTCGTAGAGCCAATTTTTTTTTTTTTTTTATTTGATCTTGTGACCCAAAGTTTATGTTTCAAAAGCGTCCCAACGTGCCATGGAGCCAAAAAATAAGTTCACAATACCTTTTTCGCCTCGCGATATCTGGTATCATTGATTACAAAATTAGAAATGGGAATGATAAAAAGAACTACCTTTACAACAACAGTATCCATAGCGAAACAACATTCGTTTCTCCACAAAAACTTTCGAGCATCAGAGGCTCGAATATTTGCATAAAATAACAACACTAGGCGATATTTCGACAATATCCACTTCTGTCAACTCTAATTGCAGGTACAAATGCTAACTTGAAGCAATATGCCAATATCAATGCCAAGAAATTTCCTGTCGGAAATTCAACTCTCAAAGCCAAGGTCACTGAACTAGAACGACACTTGACTGGGTTAAAAGAAGGGTTATTCCTAGAATATTACCAGCTCTATGGGCTTCAGTTTGAGACCAAAACGATCGAAGAACAAAAAGATAGCAACAGAGAATGAAGGACAAACCAAGACGTTACAGAAGGAAGATATGCACGAGGATGACATGATCTAGGGGCAGTTAAAAAAAAGCCAGCCACCTTGGGCTGCATTTCTTAATCTCGGAAGAGAAAAGTCGCGTCTAGAGAAATCTACGGTCCCTACAATGATGATAAATGCAGGATCATTCGCAATAACCACTCCAGCGACCGACAAGATGGCGATGACAACATCAGTGATGACCGCAACCGCGCAAATTCCAATTATCAGGGCTATCAGACTTAAAGATCTAGCCCCAACCATTGCTGCCATCACTCCTTTATCTTCGTCCCTGCAGGACATCTCCGTCACTGCTTCTTCTATTGTATCTCCGCCTATCTTTACACCTTCAACTTCATAATAATAAAAGCAATGGTAACAGTGTATTAAAATGGGATTCAAATGTAGAGCTCAAGGTTCAGCTCTTAGATGCCGGATGTAGACTGTGAAAGTTGAAAAGGCAAAAGTAAAAGGGGAGAATGAAGAGAAAGAATAGGAGAAAGGAAAGGCCAGTAGTCCATATTCTTAAAACAAGTGCATTATAAACAATCGAGCAGAACACTTTACTACTGCTATAAAGGAATTAATACATAAAAAAAAAAAAAAAAAAAAAAAAAAGCGTTCGTTAAGGAAGAGGAGAAACAAATGTGCCTTTTACTGATCTTTCCTCCTCTGCACCTCTATAAGATATTATACAAATGATGATCCATTTATCCTGTTTAATCCATGCTTCAGCTTCCCTTCCTTATGATCTCAAGATATGAAAGAGTTTACTCGCTAGCACCATAATAGGTGTGCTGCACATCAACAACACGCTTGCCACGCGCGCGGGCAATATCTTCGGGTAACTTCTGCTTCTGACTAAGAGCCTCAAAAGTCGCCTTAATGACGTTCATAGGATTACGGGAGCCCCAGACTTTGGCGCTAATATCCAGGATCCCAATACATGAACAAATTTCGTGAATATAATGGTTGCAGCGGTTACCAAAACCTAAAAAGATGTAATGATAAAGAGAGAAATATAATTGGACCATACATTAGAAACAATGGATATCAGAGCTGACCACAGTCCCCTTTTCATAAGCAGTGCAGCACGGTTTATTATCATGTACCTGGTGGACGCGATCGGAACTGGATCTTAGTGGCGTGGAATTTGTGATCGATATCATGATAGATGGTTCTATCATCATAGCGATCAAAGGCCACCAAGTTTCTCATGGCCCTATTGGTAGCTTTCCTGACAGCCCTGGCAGCCTCATCATCTTTGCCCTCGCCATATCCAGCAATGCCCTGACCATTTCCGACGACAACTAATGCATACATACTGGGGACTTTGCCTGCAGTAGTCATATTAGATGTGCGCTTAACCACCAATGCACGCTTCAAAAACTTTCTGAGATCGTCTTTGGATAAGCCATGAGGAAGTGAAGCCTCGTCCACATCATCGTCTGCTTGAGATTTGAGCATGTCATCCAGAGGTGGATTTGATGGCCACAGACGTGGTGTTTCCAGATCCAAGTTGCCGTTTTGATCCATCTTGCGAGGGTAATGATCTAATAGAGGGTGAATCTGAGCCAGATCGTGCAGGTCTGCAGGGCTATCCAGTCCTGGAACACGGGCGACATTAGGAACTGCGGAGCGCTGACGAGCCATAGTAACTACTGCTGTGGTCGCAAATGATCTGTTAATAACTGTAGCATGTTGGATCAAACAAAAAATCAAGAGTTAGAAAACCTTTTTTTTCTTTTTTTTTGTCAGGATTCCACTTTGTTAGGATTTGTGTGCGTAGCTCTGAGTAAAACATTCCAATGAACCAAAGTTAGTTGCTACAGTTTGTTGCTGGTGTAACTTGCCATTCCTGACGGAGGCTACTGCTCCCAAAGTGGATGCAGCGACGCAACGCTGCCACAACCCTGTAGATGCCATGTAGAAACTATTATTATCCTTTGCTCAGCGTTCAACCTCGTCTTGAGTGGAGTGGAGTGGAGTAGTCAGAAAATAAATGAGATAAAAAAAGAATATGAATTTGACTTCCAATGCTTCACAAAGGAATCAGGCTAAACCCGAAAGGTTGAAGACAGTTGTTTGCCACTGTTTACTTGCGTTGATGAAAGCCACTCCTTGGATTGGTCACGTGGTACCATGTGCCCTCCTTCTAGGTCCAATTTTGTCATAATTTTGATTTCCAAACAGAGATGGCGTGATTGAGCAGTTGGCCTTCGCCCAACTGACAAATCCATGTCGCGAGGATACTTTTCTCAAAGACGCTCTTCTCTCTCCTTCACGATTCATTTTTAGCATCGCCTTCTTTCCTCTCCTCTTCCCTGCTGTCCTACATTTTCTGCAAATCATACCTGTTCTCGACGAAGAAACACAAATAGAACCATTGACTGACCCTTTAATTTCACACTTTCTTTTCTTCCACATACATAATGAATACCATTGACACCGCTTCCTCTCAAGGGTTCGGATCCTTAATTTCTCATTTCATTGGCTGGGCTTATTTCATTGCCTGGTCTGCCTCTTTTTATCCACAAGCCATTCTAAATTACAGACGAAAGTCCGTGCAAGGATTGTCTTTGGACTTCATTTACCTCAATGTATTTGGTTTCTTGTGTTATTCGGTATGTTACTGGGGAATGTTATTTTACTGCCTCCCACATTTTTATGGCTCTCAATAGGACACATCTCTCACAATACCACCGCTGCATGTTGCCTGAATTCAATCTCGATTAGATCTTCAATCTCACCTTTTTCTTCAGCTCAGAGGTCCAAGAAGAATACAGGAAACGTAATGGTGGGCAGGATAATTTGGTTCGCGCCAACGACGTCTTTTTTGCTGTCCATGCTCTCATCCTTTCTTCTTTGACTCTCTTTCAGACATTCATCTACAAGGTATGTAGAAAACAAACTATACTATTATGTCGCTATCACAAACAAAACAAAGGTCTAAAAAACACATGTCTCAATAATTGCTTATTTAGCGCAATGAGAGTCAGAAGATATCCAATCCTGCTAAGCTCCTCGTGATCATCTCGACATCTGGTGTGCTTATTGTTCTTTACTCCGTTACCATACGATCATCTCAGTGGATTGATTTGCTTTACTATCTCAGCTACATCAAACTCGGCATCAGCTTTATTAAGTACTGTCCTCAAGTTTATCTCAATTATTCCGCCCAGTCCACAGTTGGATGGAGCGTTCACAACGTCTTACTAGACTTTACAGGAGGCGTCCTCAGTATCACACAATTGATCCTGGATGCTGCTCTATCTGGTGACTGGTCAGGAATCTCGGGTGATCCTGTCAAGTTTGGCCTTGGATTATTGAGCATCTTATTCGACTTAGTCTTTATAACTCAACACTACATTTTTTACAGAAATCGTGAAGACTTTTATGCACCATTGTCTATGGCCGAGAACAATGGTAATAACAATAACAATGGCATCAACTGCAGGAGATATGAGGGCAAACAAAAGGCATTGCTGTTACCCATTCACAGAAATTATCTGAGCACTCAGAATCACCAAAGCAGGATGAAAAATGGGTCGACTACGTCTCGGCCTGCGAGCATGAGAGACTTGGAAATGGGGATAGAGGGCACTGGCTTGAGTTTATCTTCGTCTCAGCACTAAAGCCTTTTTTCTTCTCTTCTCTTCCTCGGTTTCTTCTTCTTGAGTTCCTACTTGTACCATAGCAATTGTATAATATTATTTCCTAAAACAATCGGCCACACGAAATTTTTTCTACTTTAAGCCCTATATCTAAATGCCCTAAAGTATTATGGATCTATATCTTGGTATTATGTCTGTCACTGTGTTGGCTACAGGAAGGATTCGGCACTCCTGTACTGTAGATTTCTATGAAATCGTAAACCCCCATGTTCATGTGAACACTGCGACCCCCAGCTTGAAGGGTTTCATTTATTATACTTTTAGCCTTCAATGATCCATTGAACATTACTAAAAAATTGCTCTCCTCTTTACATTTGCTTCCTACTGCTTCGCGCCCTAACCTGAAGCTACAGCTGGAATTAATTAAGGAAATAATCCTTAGCCTTCCCAACCAAGGATAAACTGACCGTGATGATCTCTCAGTCCCTCCACTATCGGTATAAATGGTATATGATAGCAAGGAGCTTCCCAAAATCATGTTTCCATCAAGAAAAGAGGTGGACCTTCAGAAAATTCTAACGATAAAGACTTTTTTAGCCAGAAAAATGCAAAGTTGAAGATTTTTAACTCCATAGAAATTTGTCTTTTTGATAGATGTTCACGTTCATCCGGAACTGAATATAACTTTTAGTTTTTTGTTAGTAGCGGAGAACCGCATGAAAATTTGCCCTCGACCTTTTATTTTCATGTCATGTCTTCTTAGCCATTCAACACTATAAAACTGAAAAACAAACTTGCATAGAATGCGTCCCATTCACTGAAATGGGCCGCTTTACAGTGCCCATAGGCCTAGTTATGCCTCATTGGTAGGCCCCTTCCAGGTGTTGCGCGACTATTGCCACAGCCCATCGTTGTGTTGACGCAAAAGCACACAGTGAAAGAAAAGAATCACCTCATCCTTCCTGTGATTGTCAATTACCGCAATTCTAATAAGCTAGACAACAAAACCCTGTCTGTGGCGGGCAGAGCCAAGCGAAGATCCTAGGCGATACCTATCACGGTGCTTTATTGCTCAAGGGTAAAAAACATCAACTATCATAAAGTATATCCATCGCTCCAATTTGTATATATGGCGCACGTTTGTGGCTCAGTTTCATATCGCTTTTAGATCAACACTGTAACCTGCTGCTCAAAGTAACCAGAGAGTTTGTGGATCATGTGGTAGGCGATTGAACGTGTTGTGCAGAACAAAGGACCCCATTTGCCGATCAAACTAAGCAGCGCAATGCCTCGGTAACGTTTGCTAAAGGCCTATTCGCGATTAGGAGCATGAGCAAGCCTGTACGCAAAACTGCGTGTGCTCCAATTGAAGGAGGCAATGGGGTTATATTTTTTCATGGCCAGACTTTTTTTATTTTTTACATCCAGGCACATACCACCAGACAATTGCTGCGCCATTATTGGTGCTTTCTCTGTTGTAATTCTTTACTCATGAACTTGTCTGCTGCCACTAATAGCTGACATCGTAGTGGGCCCTCTAGTGACGCGTCCTTCAGCATCACTGTCAGCATTGGAGTCGTAAGTGGTAGGTGGCACTTGATGATCATTACCTGATGCAAGCTGTTGACAAACTGGTGCGTAAAATCATACTCACACAGGCACTGTTATTGATATATCCGGTGCGGACGTCGTGTACCTCACGTATTGCCTCTGTTAAGTCTCTATACCAATGCCGAGTTGATTTCTTAATCCCAAGATGCAACCTTAAGATAGACCAAGGTACAAGAACTTTGTCGTTGCCGGTAATGACTCCATTGAGCTGGCACATGTCGCCCTTGCATAGCGCTTGTTGTAACCAATTGATAGCCAGTAAATGTCAACACCACGTCCAGTATATGAACTGCATTGCATGTACTGAGCACCTAATGGAGGTGTATGTCTTGAAGACACAGGAAGACGATGCTCTGCTTCGTCTAACAGTCATGGCATAATCAATTAGGCCCTCATCAAATGGGTCGTAGAAGTGTAGTCAAAATTTGTTCCTCAGCCTAAGCATCTCCGAAATGATGAAGGCTGTAAAACTGTCAATGATAGAGAAAACTCTGTAGTGTGCCTTTGACAGACCAAACTTCTATTTAACCAAGGTAGTATACTGAAAAGTAATTCCAACTACTTTCTTGGGAGACAATATCGTAGTTATAATATCCATGATTATTATTATTATTTTTTCTTGATAACAAGGCCCAGGGTCATGGGATTTATTTTTTACACTCTATGAACAAAATGCTCCAGAAACTATAGTCAATAAACAGATATTACTGCGCAAACGGCAAGAGCCGCTGCATTCATGATTTCATAAACGCTGACCGCCGTGGTTGGTACTCAAAATCCACCTTACCGATGTGGCCTGTTACGCGCAACGTGACAAATTATCCGCTATCCATAGTTATCAAAAACTTCATTCCACCCAGCCGCTCCATCACGTCTAGTTTGGTTTTCCCAAGGTAACTGTCCCGGACTCGGTCATCCGCGATCTTGTAGATCTCTTTTACATTCAGCTTCTGTCTTTGTCTGAGGGAAGGGACAAGGAAATCATTGCTACTACGTCTGTGCTCCCCAACACAGTTGCGTCCTCTAGCGCGTTTGCTCATAGCAGTGATTCCGCGAGCCTTTTCCCATTCAACGGTGACTTTACACCGTTTGTTCCAGATTTCTGTACGACCGAATTCCTCTATGGCCTTGACGAAGCGCCCTGCCATATATGTAGCTATCCTTGTTGTTGTCTTGAAGCCAACTTTCCAACTCTGAGCAATGGACTTGGGCGTAAGTCCATGGTAAATGTCCTGCACAAACCAATCTGGTGTGTGCTCTCTCTCTTCCTCATCATCGCCGTTCCTATCACCATGGCGTCGTACTTCTCGCACATCATCGATATGCATCTCCATTTTTTTTTTTTCCTGTTAACAAGAACCCACAGAGGTGAGGAATTTTATTTCATAATCTCGCTCTAAAGTAATGATATCGCCCTCAACTATGAAACAAGCGAAACTCTCAAAGTTCGCACGGGATGGCTGTGAAGAGCCAATTCGTATCCATGTTTTTCTCTACCAATGTACACCGTGATCGGTACTCGAAGTCCATCCTTCCGATGTGGCCTGTTGCGCCCGTGAAAAGCCGCGGAGGCTGGCGTGCCGACTCTAGCTAAGGACGACTTTTAATTTTTTTCTATTCGATCAAATCCACTGGCATGTGGACCCAAATCTTGCGGGATTGGTCTGAAATTTCTACTTTGGACTCCGTCAAACTTTGTGATCATCGCTGTCCTAGTCAAGTGGGTGGATGGGGGGATGTGCTGCCAGATGTACCGCTGGTTCGGCTGGGGGGTGGAATATATACCTAAGACATGTGGCCAGCCAGGCGACTTAGGGTAGTGCACCCACGATCTTAGCCTTAGCGGAGAACACTAGGCTGTCTCGGAGAGAAAGTATAAAAACTCAAGCAAATCCCTGACCTGGCACATGTTTGTTTCACTTTATGTGCCTTAACCAGGACTCGAACCCGGCCCCTGGGCATCGATATGCATCTCCAGAGTTCCCCAAATGTAGTCCTCTTCTGCCGCAGTAAAAGTTGGCTTTTTTTTTTTTTTTTTTTTTTTTGATAACAAGGACCCTCAGGGTCATCAGCAAACACACTGCCAGTATTGTTACTATGACCACGGATTCACTTTACCTCAACTGAACCTGGCCTGTCGTTGACGAGTGGTAAACTACTGCTCAAAGGCGCCTGGGATCCGGGGAAATCCTTTGTTAAACCATATAATCTCTAGATCAATGATCTTCAAAAAAAAATGCCTTTTGAAGGCTTTTGCCGTAGGTTCGGGGCTGTAGCTCATTTGGTAGAGCGCTCCCTTCGCATGGGAGAGGCACTGGTTTCGACTACCAGCTGCTCCACTCTTTTTATTTAAGATGGCAATAAGCATTTTGGCTATGATGATGCCGATGGAAAGGTGTTTTTTATGCTTTGTCAAAGTGTTAGACAAACATTTGGTGCAAAAGACATAAAATTCTAGTTTGATGAAAATGGGCTCTTCCAGATGCAGTAATTTGGGCACCTTAAATCAATCTGCTCCGGCAAACCGCAGTGATATGCAAAATAGAAAAGTCTTTCAGATCATCACCAATTCTTGGGATCGATAAAATATAATATAGCCCGTTTCATTTGGTCACGATACCTTATATTTTTTAAATTGATTGAATAGACTCAAGCGAAAATTGAATTGTATTGAATAGCAACTCTAAATCCGATGTCGTTCGCTACTTGCAAGCTTGGCTCGCTGTCCTCTATTTGCACGCCGAGCGACGGAAGAGGTCAGTGGCTTTGACGTTGAATAACTGTTATGCGTCACTATGTTTTGCTTCCTTACCTTCACTCTAGCTCTCACGCAACACAATCAAACATGATGATCGTCAAATTCACAGAGTTCCATCAAGTAAGTAATAGACTATCTTTTTTTTATCATTTACCTGCGCTTCCTAATTATTTGTGAGTAATCTCTGGTTTCTTACGATGAATAGACGCGGAATCTTTCGATCCAATGAGAACATCGCAGCTTCCTTCTCCCTTTTCTTTTTTTTGACCTTGGAGGTCGTTACAAGGAGACGCCAGATGTTCTGCTGATTCGAACTGGCCACTACCCATAGTGGGGAAACTTTTTGAGCAGGTCTTTGACCTTGTGCAAAAGTTTCAGCCCTCCGGTTTTAAAAAGATTCTGTCAAGCATCTGAGTCTTTTCTTTTTTTTATATTTTCTTTTTCTTTTTCTATGGCTGCTGAGGGATATACGAAGGGACGCCGGATGCTCTGCTGATTCGAACTGGCCACTACCCATAGTGGGGAAACTTTTTGAGCAGGTCTTTGACCTTGTGCAAAAGTTTCAGCCCTCCGGTTTTAAAAAGATTCTGTCAAGCATCTGAGTCTTTTCTTTTTTTTATATTTTCTTTTTCTTTTTCTATGGCTGCTGAGGGATATACGAAGAGACGCCAGACATCTCACTGATTCGTTAACTGCCCACTATTTATAGTGATGGAAACTCTTGGTCTTTGACCCTGGTTTCAGCAACCCAGTCGTATCGAATCTCAAGGGTTCTGGCTCTATTTCTTTTTTTTTTCTATTTTTTTTTCCCCCTCCAAGACATGGTTCCGCCTTGGTTCTTGCTATCTCCTGCCAGCTCGCCAGGTCTGACCACAAGTTGCCGTCTGTTCTCCGTCGCGGAAAATGGATAATATGATTATTTTTTTGCATGGTATTACAAACGCAAGGCCTTTATTCAAACCTACAACATGCAACTCGACATCGAGACCAATTTTAACCATCATATATACTCTGAAGTAATATTAGGCCAACCAAGATTTTACCCATTCGCACACTCGGATTCTTAGCAGCTGTCGGGCCGCGGTTTTTGTCGAGGCGTGGATGAGGATATCGTGGGCAAGACTCTCAACAATGTTTATATTTCGTTGGAATAACAAAAAGCATCAAGCATTAAAGTCGAATAACACAATAAACAATCCTAAATGAAGCAATTTATTCTGATCTCTTGCGCTTTCTATTGATCTGGAGGTAAAAAGATGGCCTCACCCATGTATGTTTCACCTCGTCTGTAACCCTCACGCGCTCCCCGACAGCTTCCTTGGCTTTCAAGTAAGCTGTCTTTGTAGTCTCCAGAATTGGCACTGCTTCCGCAACCACGCTAAGGCTCTTCCTGCCCTTGGGCACTTTGACCTTGCCCAATAATCTGGGGATATAAACGGCTTCGTAATCTAGGGTCATCACGAAGATTTCCATTTGACCATCTAAAGCGTGAATTAGCACCACTGTCTCCGTTTAGGTTTCATGGATCGTAAAAATATACAAGAGTGTAACATACCTTGGACAAGCAGACCCAGGACCGTTGGGTCTTTTACACCCTTGGCGAACAAGAGATCTAGTGCCAGCTTCATTTCAGAAAGTAACTTCCTGAAATCTCTATCAAGGAGCTTTTTAGAGGTTCCTGGGGGCTTCACCTCCACTACGAGTAGAGGCAGGCCGTCGACCATAACCAGGTTATCTGGTCTAAAGCGCTCCGTATAGTATTTCTCCGTTGGGATTCTGCTATCGCTGAAAGCGGAGACGTGTTATACCAAGAGTGAAGAAATAACATGTGAATATCCTGCAGAAATGAATGAAGAACAAAGAACTGACAGATCTACTACTCACCAGTATCCCAAAGTCGATGCGATGGCGCAGATGTAGGGCCTGACGTAGAGCGCGCTGTACGTCGCCTCGTTTTTTTTTATTTTGCCAGGCGACTCCCAAAACATCTCGTCCTCGCCAAGTTTGGTGAAAATGCTCTTGAGCATTTCACTTGCTCCTTCCTGACCCTTTTCAAGAAAGGCGCGATACTCGGAAGCAGAGTTCGACGCCTTTGCTTTCTCCACGCAGAATTTGGAAAAATCCAAATCCTGCTCACTCAAGGCTACACTGGTCTCTGTAACCTTGAAAAAGCGCTTGAGTTTACGACGCCCCGCCTTTGAAAAATATTTTTCCATAAACTCTTTTGTGAAAATGAAGTTTATGGAGCTAGAAAACACAGTAAGAACTGTATCAGCGTCACGGCCTTCGGTGTGTTCTCAAGCAATGAAATAAATGGTAGTAAAAAGCACTCACAGAATATCATGTGGAGAGAGGAGCGTTCCCTGGCGCTCTTCCTCAAGTTTAATGAGTTCTTCTCGTACCTCCATGAGGGGAGAAGATACATCGAAACCTCCGTTTAAGACCAACCTATCGGTGACCTGACTACTCCTCTCGCCTTCCCCAGTGAGGTGGTTGATAGGCTCATCCGCGTCAGACTTGTTAGTCTTGTCAGACTCGTCGGGCTAGTTGTTATTATTTTTATTAATATTGGATCATAATGGAAGTAAACATTGGTTCAACGTTAAATTATTCGACACATACTTTCAGGTAATTGTTGATGTTTGTTTTTTTTATGCCTTTTAGTAAGGCACGTAAGTTCTCCTTGTAAATGATGATCAGGACTGAGTCATCTCTTCTTGGTCGCGCCGCCCTCCTGATCTCACTGATAATTTTGCTGAAACTGCTAGCTTCACGATCCACGCCGTATTCCTTGACGGCCCATTCGACGAAATGGAAAAGGGTAAGATCTTTTGGGCTTGGCCATTTGCCAATTGGAAGTTGAGATATCATAGTATCCAAGTCAACCTTGACCTTTTGAGGCTTCTGAAAAATTGTGCTGGTGGCCATTTTTGTTTGGTGAGGTATTTATGAGGTTTGTGAAGAAGTTTTGTGTGAAGCTTTGTGAAGAGTTTTGTGAAGAGGTTTATTAGTATTGCGAAGAAGTTCAGAGACCTCTTTTTATCTGTGAAAGCGACAAAAATATAACTCCTAACTCCTTTGTGCAACATGAGACAATGCCCCGCCTCTGGGAATAAGTGGACCAAGCTTACCAGATGAAATCAGGAACATTTGTAACGACTGTGCTAAATGAATAAGCAACATGGATGGAATCAACAGAGTAGGAAATCAATGCTTTAAGACTGAGGTGGACCACCAGCACATGCTTTTTATTAACTTAGTGGCGGTAAAAACGGGCTGAAGGTGAAGCCGGCATTGAATTATCGTCTTCCTCCAATTCATCAGGAGCCAAGGATCGAGATGTCGGGATAAGATCAACGTCTTCTTCAACTTCATCAACTTCATCACCAATATCACCATCTTCCATGGGCTCAATTAAGACATTGTATCGGCCTCTGGCAGCACCAATCCCAAAAAGCCTGTTGAATGTGGCCTCGGAAAAATCAATCGAATGAAAAATTTGTTCCAACTCTTCCTGCACCTCGGCCGTCTCGAATGTCTGGCCACGAATTTCCTGCATGTATCTGTAGGCAAAACTAAGGGTTTTTTTCCAGGCAGAAACGAAAGTTTTAACTTGAACATTTCGGAAGACTTCCTTCAGCATCTGGATAAGTTGATCGGCAGCCATCGATCCGGATATCATGTAAGCTACGCTGTTTTTTATAACGCCCCAGATTAATTCAATGGGCTGGGGTTCGCAATGATAAGGAGGTGTCCTAATAATCCAGTGGCCCCCATTCTCTAATGCGATGTCCCAGACCGTGTACCGTGGCTGGTAATCAAGGGTCCTTATATAAGCAAGTAGTTCTGACTTGCTTGGCGTTCGATCACCGTTAGAACCGGGTGGAATTCCAAATTGATGAGATATAAGCCATTCCATTATCTCCGATTTCTTATTGGCGGCCGTTGGCTTCCTATCAGGGCAATGGAAATGGTACCTGGCACCATCCATGTGTATTTTACAAGGACCGAGATTCATCTTTACCAGACTTTGGCAAACCGTCGTAAACAGCTCTTCGAACACCTCGTGGTTAAAATGACCATGATAGTCATGATCATTTGCAAGAATCTGACTATTGGGCTGCATATGATCGGCGTTTCCCTGAAGAGATGCCTTGCTGTTCGCCGCCCAGATGTGAACACTGTTCTCAACAAACTTCCCCACCACCTTCTGTTCGTCACGGTCGTAATAGATGACAAATGCAGCGAACATGACGAGAAGTGGTTGCCGAGATGATTCACACACAATGCCTCCGTCCCGTTCTACCCATCGATTTTTTGAGGAATGGTCCAGGTGACAATAGGACTCATCAAGAAATACCTCTGGCATCATAGGGATTAAACCATCGTCAAGCTCCACCAGGTTCTTGAAACGCTCTGTGAGGTATTTCAGTCGGTATTGCACAATGTGAGGTGCATCGTGCATAAAGTTCCTTCGAACCCCCTTTCCCCAGTAAAAGTTACTTGCATGTAGGTATCGATGAACTGTTGACCTTGACGTCCTGATACCATGCTCATTTCTGAGCTCATTCACCACTCGTCCAAGTGTATTCGGGATACCTCCCAGATTAGTTCTCCTGATGATATCCGTGATATGTCCCTGGAGCACTTTATCTTTTGCTTGTGCTTTACGGCCACGTCCCACACCCTTGTTGGGCAACTTCAATACCCCTGTCCTTGAGTAGTTGATAGCTGCTAGACAGGAATGTGCATTTACCCCGGTAAGCTTAGCCATCTGCACACACTCTTTCATGCCAAACGATTGTCTCATCCATTTTTGAAACTCTGGCGGCGCATTGCTGAGCTTTGCGTAGATATGTGCGATTAGGCGGTATTCCTCCTCCGCTACGGTTGTCTTACTAAGTCGTGGCGGTGCATGAAGACCACCTTCATCCATGCTGATGAGGAAGGGATTATCATTCTCATGTTCTTGAGAAAACATGGATTGGTTGGACTCTTCATAAATAAAAGACTCGCTTCTCCGGCTTGCCTGTTCCGCACTAAGTTCTTTGGGGATTAAAGAAAATTGTGCTGAAGACATTGTAAAAATTTTGCTGGAATGTGAAGGAAGATAAAAAGTTGTTTATTATTTGTTGTCAAGAGGGAGCCCTTTATTGAACCCCGCCATAGCCGTCACTAATGTTAGGCCTTCAGTGTATGACCTAGTCTAATGATCGAGATCTACAACAGCAAGAAATTGAATACTTCAGCAGCTTTGTGAAGAAAACGCTATCGATGGCATACAGAAGATATAGCCTTTCTTACCATGATCACGCAGACATGTGTGCCATTAGCTGGCATAATTGCAGTCAAGTTTTGCATAATACATGATATATATAAATAAATATTAAGGGTTTATCGAAAATATGCAGCTTTATTGCCTGATAATTCTTGTTGCGCAATTCGAGTATAATGATTGGTGCTTTTTGTTATTCGACTTTAATGCTTGATGCTTTTTGTTATTCCAACGAAATATAAACATTGTTGAGAGTCTTGCCCACGATATCCTCATCCACGCCTCGACAAAAACCGCGGCCCGACAGCTGCTAAGAATCCGAGTGTGCGAATGGGTAAAATCTTGGTTGGCCTAATATTACTTCAGAGTATATATGATGGTTAAAATTGGTCTCGATGTCGAGTTGCATGTTGTAGGTTTGAATAAAGGCCTTGCGTTTGTAATACCATGCAAAAAAATAATCATATTATCCATTTTCCGCGACGGAGAACAGACGGCAACTTGTGGTCAGACCTGGCGAGCTGGCAGGAGATAGCAAGAACCAAGGCGGAACCATGTCTTGGAGGGGGAAAAAAAAATAGAAAAAAAAAAGAAATAGAGCCAGAACCCTTGAGATTCGATACGACTGGGTTGCTGAAACCAGGGTCAAAGACCAAGAGTTTCCATCACTATAAATAGTGGGCAGTTAACGAATCAGTGAGATGTCTGGCGTCTCTTCGTATATCCCTCAGCAGCCATAGAAAAAGAAAAAGAAAATATAAAAAAAAGAAAAGACTCAGATGCTTGACAGAATCTTTTTAAAACCGGAGGGCTGAAACTTTTGCACAAGGTCAAAGACCTGCTCAAAAAGTTTCCCCACTATGGGTAGTGGCCAGTTCGAATCAGCAGAGCATCCGGCGTCCCTTCGTATATCCCTCAGCAGCCATAGAAAAAGAAAAAGAAAATATAAAAAAAAGAAAAGACTCAGATGCTTGACAGAATCTTTTTAAAACCGGAGGGCTGAAACTTTTGCACAAGGTCAAAGACCTGCTCAAAAAGTTTCCCCACTATGGGTAGTGGCCAGTTCGAATCAGCAGAACATCTGGCGTCTCCTTGTAACGACCTCCAAGGTCAAAAAAAAGAAAAGGGAGAAGGAAGCTGCGATGTTCTCATTGGATCGAAAGATTCCGCGTCTATTCATCGTAAGAAACCAGAGATTACTCACAAATAATTAGGAAGCGCAGGTAAATGATAAAAAAAAGATAG
The DNA here is from genome assembly GCF_002105155.1 of Lobosporangium transversale. Taxonomy (NCBI): domain Eukaryota; kingdom Fungi; phylum Mortierellomycota; class Mortierellomycetes; order Mortierellales; family Mortierellaceae; genus Lobosporangium; species Lobosporangium transversale. Next base: position 196,562 of record NW_019028995.1, read on the forward strand.
TCTATTACTTACTTGATGGAACTCTGTGAATTTGACGATCATCATGTTTGATTGTGTTGCGTGAGAGCTAGAGTGAAGGTAAGGAAGCAAAACATAGTGACGCATAACAGTTATTCAACGTCAAAGCCACTGACCTCTTCCGTCGCTCGGCGTGCAAATAGAGGACAGCGAGCCAAGCTTGCAAGTAGCGAACGACATCGGATTTAGAGTTGCTATTCAATACAATTCAATTTTCGCTTGAGTCTATTCAATCAATTTAAAAAATATAAGGTATCGTGACCAAATGAAACGGGCTATAATATGGACTCCTACCATTCTGTGACCGAAAACCAAGCTCTATAACTCTGGTAAAATGAAACTCAACCTTTATTTTAAGTTTTCAATGTCAAGGGGTAAACAGTATCCACCATACTCTAAAAATGACATCATGGCTCTTATCAATACAGATTTTGACACATAATTTCAATCCTCTGATGGTGATGAGTCGCTTTAAAAATGGGAGTATTTTTACAAGTGATGCTCGTGAAAAGTGTATATGGATCATGCCATTCAAATATGAACGCAGGACACTTCAAGTTGATGGATACCAGAAGGAATGATTGAAGGTTTATATGACCTGTTGCACAAGCAAAAAGCCCTATCTTACTTGTTCAAAAAGGAGCACGCTTACAATTTTACAAATGGCACTAAGCGTTGACCTAATAAAACTTAAAAGCCTTATTGAAAATTAGGGGAAATTCTCTTCAATGCTCCGAGTATTTTTTTTTCTTTAATGGATGTGAATAACGCTTGTTCACTTGTGTCGATGATCTATAGCATAACATATCCCTGTCAGCGAGACAAAGGAATAAAGACATTTGCGAAGAAGTACTTTTTTTTGGACATCAACAGTTTTGTCACCACTATGTCCGCGAACTGAGCTCCTCTGTGCCTTTCCCCCTACCCATTATTTAGAGGGAGATGACACTAGCCAATGATGGCAATAACATTTGCGGTTACAATCAGACATCTGCTCTCATGGAGTCATTGGCTACAATGGTCCGGGTTCCGGGATACCTATCCTCTGTGGACTCAACTTATATCAACGTTGGTATATATATATTATACTATTCTCTGCACCCTTTTTTTTCACTCTTTTCTTTTGAACGAATCTCATTCCTATCCATCATTCACCACAACGAACAGAATCAAATGACTCATGCTTCAGTTCATTGTATGAGCCTGCAATAAATCCCCTGAACATAATACGATTTTCTCTCTCTCTCTCTTTTTATCTTTTATTCTTTTTATAATTGAATCCGGAATTTGATTTTCTTCCACCGTGTCTGCATAGCGACATTTCACTGGTACAAAAACCTCTCCTACATATTTGTCGAGGCTTTCCAACACGGTGCCTGGTTGCATGACATCGAGACATAAAAATTTACTCTTAATCTTCTCTATTCGTCAATAAATAATTGTTTCAAATCATGAAATTCAAACGTCAAAAAGGTATGTGACATTTTCAGGAACGGCTGGGTGTCGTGCAAAGATCGTCCATTTCCACAACAAACATTGGGGAAAAAAATGCACTAGCACGACAGTGTTTAGCCAGACGACCATGCGTGAGGTGACCCAGATCAAAAAAGACAGAAAAGACAAAAGATATAGACAGTGCTGAAAAGCAACATGATCAACCACCACGACCACAGTCGTTTCTATTATTGTAAAATGAACAGGTTCACATTTCTCTTTCACTTTCCCCCACGCTTGCATGCGGCTCATAATTCTTTGACCAGATTCCAATTGGCATGGGCGCTGATTGTCTGACGAAAAAGGATTTTTAAGCTCTGTGCTCGAACAAGTACCCGCCTAGTCTCTGTCCTAGAACACACTAGTGCGATAAAGACACCACAAGGCACCGAAGAAAAGGCCATTGGAAGGAGCTAACAGAATGCTGACTAGCCTACGCTTTTAAATCCTTTGTCTCTTCTCCTACTTCCTCAATTTCTCTTTCTTCTTTTCTCGTCTGTTCACTAGATATACCAATGATAGCCAGCTATCCTCCACCTGTCGCTCCTAATGACCCTTTAAACAGTGGAGCCCGAGCTCCTCTCCCACCTGTCTCTGAACATGATACCCTGCAGACAGAACCAAAGGTCTCAGGGGCATACACACGGCCCGCCCTCGCCCAAGGCGGGATGGTACCACCACTCTCTTTTTCAAACACACTCAACTCTCATAGCACTCCGTCTTCTTTTGGTCCATCCAATGCACCATCTTTGCCTGGGTCCACTAAAATCGATATGGAGCGGATAATGAAGCAAGATGAGGCTGCCATGAATGACTTTGTGCCTCCCAGACAGGCCATGAACAGCGATGAGTCTGACTTTGACTGGGATGAAGACATCAATATTGATGAAAGCGGCCAAGTTATTAAAAAATCAAAAGAGAAGAAGCAGTCCAATTGGAGAAGGCTGTCGCCATTCTTAAGAATGGTGATCATGATATTGATCGGATGCCCTATTCTTGCTCTGCCAGCCATTTTGGTCACCTTTATGATGTCAGATGATCCTCCACTGCCAGGCCCGGATGACGCAACCATGCTGCATCCTGCTGTTCCCAAAACGATCATCACATTGATCTTTGTGTGGCTTTCGTTCATGTGGGGCATCGTCTTTTTAACAAATTGGGGTATCGATATTGTTCCAGTAGTCGTTGTCCGTTTCTCTTCATTTATTAGTAGTCTCCGTCTAGAAAACCTCAGGTCCCGACTGCTGGTGAGTTGGATTAAAAATAGTAGTTGAATATTATCGTAGCACGTGTGACCCTGCAAAACCGATATCATGAACCAAAACCTTCGTTCTTAATAACCTAATAACATTCATTCCTCTTTTTCATGCTTACTCACTGAATCAAAGATCTTTGTTGCCACCAAAAAGTACTTCAAGTTTCTGTTGGCGTCATGCTGGGCCATTGGATCCTTCGCATTTTTGTCCAAATCACCATACTCACGCGCAGACGAAAAACTTAACCCCATCTTCATTGAGGTTCTGGGTTCTATTGTCGCAGGTTGTGCATTGGTATTCGCCGAGAAGATCCTGTTGCACATGATCTCAACCAATTTCCATCAGATTGCATATGCAGATCGTATTGCAGAGAACAAGTACGCGCTCTCTGTTTTGGATCGATTGAGCACCTCCAAGAAGAATATCAAGAAGGTCCGCCCCACCCACAGTCGTCATAACACGGCTGATAATATTGGAGATTACAACTTTCCTAGCGGATACCGGTCTGGATACCCCTCCCGATCCAACAGCATGGAGGCAGCTCCAGGAAGCGGTAACGGCAACACATTCAGTAGCAACAACACCGGATTCCATACAAGTAGAAACAAAAGCAATAGCAACAGCAATCATACGACTGATAGTAATGAAGCAGAGATTCTCTCAGATACTCCTAATGAAATGTTGCAAAAGATGACGGAGGCAATGATCCTGAGTAGCACACCTATGACAAGTCCTACGGAAACGAATGGCAGTAGTCGCAACTCGATCTTAATTTCGAATAATCGCTACAGTCATCAACCTCGCAGCCACCGTAATAAGCCCAACGAGAATATTTTCCGCGGGATTAATCGACGCCTCCATGGCATCGCGCTCGCCAACAAATCCTCGCCCGCCAAGGATATCGGGTCAACCGCAAATGCTAAACGGCTGGCCAAGACATTATTTTACAACCTTCAGAATAACACTGATGAATTGATAGTCCAAGATTTCTATCCTTACTTTGATGATGAAGAAGAAGCCAAGCGCGCGTTTATGATCTTTGACAAGGATAGTAACGGCGACATTTCCAAGAGCGAGATGAAGGAGAAGATATTTTATGTTTACAAGGAACGAAAGGATTTGCATACGTCTCTTCGTGATTTATCACAGGCAGTGGGCAAGTTAGATATCATCTTCTTGACCATTGTTGCTGTGATTTGGCTACTGATTGTCCTTTCTATCTTTGGCAAGGATATTGTTAAGAACATGTTGTCGATCGGTTCATTCTTGGTTGCACTCAGCTTTGTGTTCGGAAACTCGCTCAAGATTTTGTTTGAGAACATTGTCTTTTTATTCATCACGGTAAGAATTATCATGTGTTAATTTGCGCCGAATCATCAGTGCGGGAAACGTCTCTGATCTGCTCTCGTGTTTGTTTTTCAACTCTCATACAATATAGCATCCTTACGATTCCGGCGATCTGGTCTGCATTGATGGATATGACATGTATGTCCGTGAGGTCGGACTTAATAGCACAACATTTGTAACCTGGGACGGCAAGCGAATGTACTTCCCTAACAACATTATTAGCCAAAAGCCCATTCATAATGTTCGTCGTTCACCAAACATGACCGATAAAATTGGTAAGTACTTCTCATGCATACTCTTATTGAAGTTTCTTCTTTCCATTTTTTTTTTCTAAAATAATTTGCTCATTCTGACTTTTGAATCTTTTTCTTATCCTCTATAGTCCTCAATATCGATTGCTACACACCTCAGTCCAAGATCCTTGAGTTGCGTGCAAGAATGCGTGATTACTTGATCAGAGAGAGTAAGGACTTTTTGCCGGATCTCGAGATCCAGATTCAGGAAATGGATGCTAAGCTCAAGATCAGTATGTGTATCGAGCACAAGGGTAACTGGCAAGACTCTGGTCGCCGTTGGGCACGCCGTACAGCTGTATGTCTTAAGTTATTTTTTTTTATCATTTCAAGATTATTTTTGGCTTACTTTTTTATTTTTTGACTAATAACATCATACAAATGATCTTTATCTCCCACTTTTAGTTCAATTACGCGCTGAAGGAAGCTGTCGAGGCAATTGGTATCAAGTACTATGCAGTGCCCCAGCGCGTCGAAGTTTACCAGGGTGAAGAGCTAGAGCGATCAAACGCGGGTGCAGAGGACCAAATCACTCTCGGAACAAACTCGCCTATAAGACAGTGTTCATCTGAGCAAGTTGCTCGTTTGTACCGCCGCCCAACATTTAATAGGCCTGCTGAAGGAGGGGGAGGCGAGTAAAAAGAATCTAGTGATAATAGAACATTGGATTCCAATTTCTCTCTCCATTTCATTGTTGTACATAGCATAGAAACTGCCTCTGATAATTTTACTGAAAGCGAATAACATTTACTAATATTTACCAGTGATTCCTTTTTGACAATAAAAAGCAATTGTTAGATGGCGAACTTTCGTAAATAGATCATCGATTATTATGAGTCTTAGTCTAGTCTAAAAAATATCATCAGTCTATATGAATCTATGAATATTCCGGGTTGTCTCTAGTTGAACATTGGTTTCATCACCTTTTGATTGGGTTTAGAAAGGGTGTTCCTTCCTCATTTCTCTAGAAATAATCCACCGCACTGCGTCTTCAACATCATCTACAACTGCTGTAGCAGGGTGGATATGATGGTTTTCTTCACCTTCTGGCCTGAATACACCTGTCCTGACTAGTACAGATTGCCATCCATATCCATTTGCGCCCGCAATATCTGCATATGGGTTGTCTCCGATAGCTATCCGTGTATTTAAAAAATATATAGAGTAGTAAGTGTGTATACATTTTTAAAAAATCATCTAAAGACTATGTTCATGTTATTTTATGTGTTTTTTACCATAAATCGTTCTTGGATAGGGCTTTCCAGTGGACATATGAACCAGCGTGAGCTGGTTGAGGACAGACTCTGCATACTGATATGTCGAAGGCATGGGTTTACCAAATAATGTGTACTCCAATTTGTGTCCTGTCATATCCTTTCAATGAAAAAATAAAATAAAAAAGTACTTTAGACATTTCGATATTTCATTAATATTTCGAATAACTTGTCAAGTTCATATGTAACATCGTATACCTCATATATCCTTTCTAGGCATGTTCTAAAAGTACCCTGAGCAAATCTTGGATTAGGGAATTCGTTGCTCCAGACCAGATCTGAGTTAGAAAAAAAGAGTGGAACACTTTGCTTGGTTGTGTGAAGTTCGGCCAATGTCTTGTGGGAAGTCAAGCACCCGTCTTGGAAACGTAATTAAGTAAATGGCAATAACAAAAAACGAACAAAAACAAAAAGTTTAGTCATTTAGCATCACAAAGACAGAGTAAGCTTAGGAAGCTACTCATATTTTTAAAAAGAAAAGGGTGTATGCATGCCTTTTGAGACCAGAGCGTCCAACATAACTTGTAGATCTCTCCCCCAATCTACCGAATCATGAAAAACCATAATTGCTTCTACAGGCCGATGTACATTTTGAAGGTATTTCTAAAGGGGTAATAGGCGAAGACCTTAAAGTTAAGCAAATCATCGAGAAAAGGAAAAAAAAAAAAAAAAGAGCTCGATTCCGCCTCACTGGTCAAAATTTTGTTACATTCATTACCTCTGGTAAAGGTACGGATCGTGCCTCAATTGCGGAACTAGGAGACACAGATGGATAGACAGTATGAACTTCCTCGGGAGTCACAATGTGTTTAAATCCATAGTACTCTGCAACATGTCGACAATCCGATCCGTTGCCCCCCACGACTAGTATATTCTTGCTCTCGAATTGTGATACAAGTGCACGCATTGGTGAGTGAGAAAGGATCAGTTGCTTGGGTGAGATCTTGATTTATCGCCATAAAATTTGGGCAAAGTAAAGTTAGTCACAGTGTTATATTTAGTTTTTGTTTTCACGTCATCTAGTAAAAATAATTCTACTTACGTGGACACCAATCTTCTTGCTAAGCTGTTCGGCCTTGTCGTGTTCCTTAAGCCCTCCGCCGTTAGTCAGAAAGATATGGGGCACGTTATTGCTAAAAGCTCGGTCCATTATTTTCATGTCAATTCATGTTTATAAAGAATCGATTGTGTGATGTCCTCTGATCACATTTCTTTTTATCCAATGAATGGAGACTTACAGTTTCAACAACTCTAAGGCACGGTGAGTCTGTGGTAGAACTTGTTTGCCCTATTGTAGTATTAAGCGGATAACATAGTGTTGAATGCCGTTGAAATGTCAAGTTGTACAACAGTTAGGGGTTTCTACATTGGTGATACACACCCACATTTCTTCTATAAAAGGTATTAAAAAAATTGGTATAAATGTACTCACCTTGATGAGAACACCATCAATGTCTAAGACGACATTATAATGCGCCTGAGGAACAACACTAGGGTTGACATTAGCCTGTGTGTGTAAGAGGCGAGTGCATTCTAATCTTGTCCTGAATGCGTTCGAGGTGAATGCACGAATGGGAATCCGTGAAATCATATTGCACTACTAAAGGAAGTTAAAAAGTTCGAGCCTTTGTAGAAAGAATGAGAGTGCAATTAAGAAAGGAGAATGTAATACAGCCGTCATTAATGGTGACCACATGGTGACTGTCTGTCCCTGAACATCAATTATATTTTAATAATTTAGTTTATTCTCGGAATGTCGATATTATACAAGAGAGTGCCAATCTGCAAATGTAAAAAACAAAAAAGGGCAATGGTGTGTTGTGCTATTTGGCGTGTTTACAACTCGTCATGCTCAATATCCTCAGTCTCGGGCTCCGCAGGAGCGGACTTCTGCTCCTCAACCTTGACGTCGACCTTGTGGACAGCATTATTAGTAATAAAGCTGACAATGTCCTCCTCGCTGCGATTACCGTCGTAGTCAATGTAGTCAGTGCTTCCAGCCTTACGGAACTTGATGGTGGGGAAACCTTGAATCTGGAAAGGAGTATCTACGGGAAGGTCGTTAGCAGTGGCATCAAACTTGGCAATCACGATGTTGGAGCCCTCGTAATGCTTGCCAATCTTCTCGTAAATGGGGGCCAAGTTCTTGCAGTGACCGCACCAAGGGGCGTAGAACTCAATCAAGACATCCTTGTCAAGATCTTCAACAATGTCCTTGTAATTGTTGGCAACGACAACTTTGACAGGCTCGTCATTCTTCTCTGGGATGGGCTCGGACTTGATGGAGGGCTTGACAGAACCATCCAGAACACCCTGAGCCAAGGTCTTGATATTCTCAACTGAAAGTTCACTTTCCTGATCCAAGGGAAACTTGGCGCCACTATCGACGTTCTGGATACCAAAAGCGGGCCAGGACTCCTTGAGATTCAAGTTGACAGCGTGGGCACCAAACTTGGTGGCATCAATGTAAACAAAGTTCATCTTGCCCTTCAACTCCTTGGCAACAGCCTCGAGATCTGCGCTGTACTTGGTGCGCTGCTCCTCGTTGGAGAAGAAGTAATAGGCAAGAGGAAGGCCAGATTCCATGTAACTGGCGTAGTTGTCGGGTCCAATCTCGTCCATGATAGGAACACTGTAAGTCTTGATGAATTCTGTCAGAGACTCTTCAGTGAAGTCACCTTCCAAAAGGTTCTTGCCTTCGTCAAACTTCTTGTAGAGCACAATGCCTTCACCCTTAATATCGGGATTTTCCTCGATGACACCGAAGATGAAATCATCGCTGTAGGCTTTAGCAACCTTCTCCAAAGTGGCTCGCTTCTTAGAGTCCTTGGGGAGAACACCGACGATAACAACCTTATCAGAAGTAGAAAACTCAGCAAGCTTGTCGGTAGTGATCTCAGAGACTGCAGGAAGCGATTTCTTCTTCATGAAAGACACGAGGCCATCAGCCTTGCGAGGTCCACCGTAGCTGGTAGGCTGTCCATCCCTAATAGGATTAAATAGATTAAAGCAAGAAACACACCAAGGATGTGCGTACGAACTTGTTAGTATTGTTGAGATCTAAAAAACAAACGCTGCCGCTTCAAATAGGCTCCTGTCATCATAAAATTGTCAAAAGTTGATGGTTTACCTGAACACCATAATAGTAGGGTAACCTTGGACACCGTGATCCTTGCAGACGTCAGTCTCAACAGTGCAGTCAACCTTGGCAACTGGGATGCCAACCTCCTTGAGCTGAGTGGCAGCGATCTCGTACTCAGGAGCTAAGTGGAGTGAAGCGAAAAATAAAAGCAGGTGGTGAGGATGCAATGAATAAATGTTGAAATGCGTCAGCTTTCTTCTGTTTCCACGAGCGTAGCTCGCTTCTAAAACTGACGCGGGAAGTAAAATGTAAAATACAATGGGAAAAGGGCAAAGGCTAACACGTACCGAGAGCCTTGCAGTGCCCACACCAAGGGGCATAGAACTCGACGAGGATGAGCTTGTTTTCTTTGATGGTGTCAGAGAAGTTCTTAGCACCAAGGTCGAGGACATCAGACGCCTTGGGAGTCTCTTCGGCACGAACACCAGCCATCATGGAGGTGGCAGCGAGACCGACAAGAGCAACAGCAGCAGAAAGACGCATAGTTGATATGATAAGGGTATGAATAGTCGAGAAGTGAAAGAGGAAGGAAGGAATGGATGAGGAACTGAATGAGAGAAGAGATGAGAAGAAAAAAAAAAAAGCCAAATACTAGGCCTTTTTAACAAGCGCGCTGAGTGGGAGAAGCCCTTATTCGTGATCCATTTCGTTTATCCCTTTTTTGATTTGGGAATATGGAACAACGCTTAGGTTGGAACAGCCAGTGTACGTAAAGTCTATTTTAGCCGCAGTTTTCATTTGAAGGGAGCAGCACAAGGAGCATATTCTCACACGTACAAAAACTTCTACATCCAGCTAATAAGCCTCTTTCGCGTTGTCCGCCAATGATTGGCTACTGGGACAGAATGCTCGGGCTTGCAAGGACCAAACAAGGAGGCAACCTCTGTGCAACCCAGTTCGTGCGTTGTCGCAGAACGACTGGGCCACTGTCCACTAGCCGATTTACCAAAGATTCCTGTGAGAGCCCTCACCTGCGCATAATTGGATTAGGTAGATGTAGATGCGAGAAGCGGTTCTTGTTATGATTATTGAAGCCGGGTATTTTCAAGCTATTGCAAATTTGCACTCGATGAGTCTGTGCTTGCTTTATAGGCTAGCCGTGGGGTCCTGCACGTGACGATAGAATCCAAGAATACCATCCATGTTCGTAAGATTGCACTAATAGAATCCTTTCTGGTAACCTATTCATGCAGCTCTCCACTGTATCCTTAGGCTGGTTACCCCCCAATCCTGACGCCGCTAAAAAAATGCTCCACAGACAGGTGTATCAAGGCTGTGCAACTTTGCTGATATTTTTTTCTGTGGTACAAAAAGTGGTGTTTGAATACCTTTTAAGTTCATATAATTTTATTCTCAAAAGACATTTGAATGGCTCTTATGGAATTACCAAAACGTGGTATCAGAAGATAGGCATTTGTGGCTGGCACTAGAACATGGGTATTTATGGGATGGGTTTGGATCTCGGCTACTCGGTCCCAACCATTTGTAGTGTAAGGGTTTTGTTAGGTTGCAAGGGGTATCCTTCAATCAAACTATAAAGCGTTTGCTTGAAAATGATATATCAAAGCATACGGACGAATGAATCTGCAACTATCATCGTCCCCAAGCTTACGCTGTTATAGAGCGAGCTATGGATCATTACTAGGACGAGTTGTGCTATACTGGTGACAAAATGACAACACTAATAGAGGCAACAATAAAATCGTGATAATTGCCTACTTTTCAGGCTAGCAAACCAGCCATCCAATGAAAAAAAAAAAAAAAAAAAAAAAAAAAAGACTTTTTTTTTTTTGCATCCCACTCACGCACGTTTTAATCGTTGAATATGACCTTCCTCTTTGACACGATTTGAAGCAATTTTCTTTAAACACGCAGAACATCACTTGCGAGAGCTATACACTGGAGAGAGGAAGCGGACACCTGGAAGGCTTTTTGCTTGCCTATGGGACGACTAAATGGTAAAGAGATTTGCAATCAAAACAAAGGGATGATTAGAGGCTTGATCTCTTTTTCCCTCTCCATTCCATCCTTTTTAGTCCTTGATATTAAAATGCAATTGAAGCCATCCATTGTATTGTCTATTGACATCAATCTTAGATTCTAGCAAAAAGTGAACTAGCTGTGTATAATATTAAATCTTGACACAAGGGTGAGCAACAAGGGACCATACGTATTTTTTATAGGCTCGTCACCAGTCTGAGGTGGAAGCTCAGGTGCGAACGAACGCGCTGCAAGCGAAATTGCCTATTGAGGCAATTTGTGGCCGCCTTGCAGACACTTCTCACGCAAGCTTCCCTCTCTGACTGGTGACGAGCCTAGATTTTTTACAGGTTTGGCGATTAGAAGTTGTTACGGGGCATTAATAAAGCAAATCAAAAAATAAAAAATTCATGCCGGAGGACAAGTGGACAAGGATATTTTGTACAATGAATGCCAGCACAAAAATGTATAGTTTTGCTTTTTTTTTTTTTTTTCAATGATGGAGGAGGAACCCTGCTGTGTCCAGGATTGCGCTCTCAGGCCTGGCCAGGGAAAATAGCTGTGCTTCTGTCATCATGTATGCGGTGTAGCATTGGATAAAGGCAGTGAAATATGTAGGATTTATTTGGCGACTTTGGTACAAACATGTATGTTTTACATTGATAGGCTTAACCTTGGAAGTACTACCCTTCTTACCGCAGGGCAACACTCTGCTCTTACATATATAAGTATATCAAAAAAAAAAAAAAAAAAAAAAACGAGCTGATTGAATATGGCAGAATCATTACCAAGCAATGTATACTGTAAGATTTCCACGGCTAGTAAAGCTATCTAAACTCACTGTTGAATTCAATGACAACAATAAATAAACACTGATAGCCGCGCTCTTTCTTTGGGCCAAGGTATACAAAGAAAAAAATCGTGGCGACAAACGTGAAAGGAGATTGGGGTTGTGTGTATAAGATGTCAAGGAATATCTACGTGTATTGTTCTAGGAAATGATGCGTAGAAGCTGTCTTGTTGTCCAATCTAAATGAATAGCGCATGTGCTCTATTCCCAAGGTCACAGGAGACGATTGTAGTGCAGTACGCTCAGATGGAACAGCAGCATAGTCCATGTGTATGCTTTTATGAAATTTGACATTCCGGCTCCCACTATCAATGGATTAACGCTAAAGGATTCAAGTAAAAACTGAACCGAAATTGACGGATTCTTGCGCCTCATGCACAAAGAGAGGAGCATACAAGGCATACAAGAAAAAATGTATTTTTTCTTCCCCCGCTCCAGAATATTGTAGCACACAAGCCATGCAAATGTTACGATGTAGTTCAGGCGCTAGCGTAGGCATGACTTTGTACGACCAAGGAAACAATATCAACGTTATCGGCAATAAATAAAAAGATGATCGGTACCTGAATAAAAGGTTGTTGTTTGCACTAACTATGCATGACATGGTGAGTGGGGCCAAGGAGTTAAACACGGATGATATAATTCCACCGATGAAAAGAGATATCGGCGACGCAAAAATGCGGGGAGGTGGCGCTTACGCCATCGAATGCGTGCAGGAGATAAAATTCCAGCAAGACATTGGCCACCAGTGAGATGTTTATTATTTATTATAAAGAGTCTGTATAGCCAAGGGTTACATCTCAATTCAAATATGTGCGCTTGTATGAATGGGTTTATTGGTAGTGGCCTTCAGCATCCTGCATATAGCTTACAGTATCCCATAAACATAGAACCGATAAGGTATGAAGGCTAGTGCGCAAAGTGAAGATTAATAGCGAGCATGAACAACTTGGTGGCAGCTTACAAAAAATATATCCGAGCCCTGTATCCAAAGGAAATGTCCTTACTGAATAGGACATGAAAGTAAGGGATACCAAAGCGTATGCTTGTTGATCTATCGACGCGATATCTCGGAATAATTGCTTATTTGCCAATTGCTCAACTCCGAATACTGCTTACTCTGGTAAACAAATCCCAATCATCTTTCTGAACAATACATGAAATCGAACTCTCGAAATGACCCATTTCTTCGAAGCTGCAGGTCGAGGATGGCTCATACAAAGAAAGTAAACAAAATTGGCCGATGGTCATCGCTAGGCAGACAATCAGTCCGATAAACGATTGTCTTTACACATGGTCCTACATCGCATCATTCACATTCCTTCTCGATTTGAAACCTACCAGGTGTTTTTGCATTCGATTCGATCCTTTTTATTTAGCATAGTTTGTTTCCCTTACTAAGAGCACTGTAACAGGGCGTGGATAGGTTCTATATTATATCACTATCATTCTTGATGACGTTGCTTCCCAAGTTGCGAGGAAAAAAAAATAAAGTTGACATACGAAGAATAAGAACGAGCAGAGAATTTGGATCTGTATAAATTATGGCCCTTCTACATCCGCTGATGACAAATAAATAGCCGAAGTGGTAGTGGAACACATATACCGGTTTTTTTGGGGTCAAAAAGGTTGTTGGGTTGGACATTTGTCTGCAAATTGTCTTGTTCCATGTTATTAGTACCTAAAAAGGAACCAACAAAACAGCAAACAAAAAGCTCGTCTGGCAAATAACGACATCTATTCGGCTGAGCAAATCAAAAAAGGGCCAACAAAGGCATGCAGGTGACAACACATGCACATTTCAAATAAACAAACAAACGCGCTCTGACACCTTTTCTCCCTGTTTCTTCACACAATTTATATGCAAACGGCATTCTCTGTGGGGTCAGATGACATCAATAGTTTCTTACCATACTCTGGAATGGCAATAACAAATAAGGGAGCAACCATATTGATAAATTCACACAAACACACGCATACATCATGAGACATATATTCATCTCAAAAGGGTACATTTCTTCTTTCCTTCCAATTGAAGGTCCAACAGACGAGTCCATGTTGTTTTAAAAGATCATATTCTAGTCATCATTCTTCCGTGAGGAGTTGAAAGGAAAAAGCGCCTTGATCTTTGATGGCAAAATTGATCTCAAAGACAAATGCTTACAAACAGAGGGCAAAATGTACGGCCCATTATCCATGTCCATTGTCCATTGTCCATGCTTTTCCAAACTAGAGAGAAAACTTGATCCATCTGTACCGTTTTTGGCATACGTGTACATTCGTACAACCATGGTGTCCCCCACATTTTTTTGAGGCAATGCTAGCATTGTAAAAAAAGAGCACCAAAGAAAATGCTTGAGTTTGCTTGTAAAGTAGGAAACAGATCGCACTAGTTTCAATACATAGGCTGCATTAACGTCTTCCTCCTTACATTGATTCAGTGCTGTATGCGACATCAAACTCACAGTACACATGTAATGATGAATACGCTGCATTAGCCGTTGCACATAGATAGGGATAGCACATGCTCGCGCACATTCTGATTTTATTTTTGTTCTGTTTCTTGCTTCTTGGTTCCTGAACTCACTTTTGTTGTTATGACCTCCTTCCATCCCCTAGCCCCTTTGTCTTTATTTTTATTCGAACCGATCGACTCCTTCGTTTACTTTTTTATTTACTTTTTTTTTTTTTTTTTTTTTTTTTTGCCAATGACTCCATTCATTTCGGAAGACGAGTCAGAAGGGCATTCCCTTGCAGGATCTAGAGTCATCTCGGCAAGAATAAACACACATTCCCACATTCACACAAACTGTATATACATATTCAACCCTCTTTGTGTATTTCATTTGATATGATATTTATTCACATCAACATCTTTCAAGATCAACACAATCTATTGAGAATAATAGATATGATTCAATGGCTCTTGTGGAAAGGATATGCATTATGTATTACATACACATGCAAAAACAGAAACCGGATTGAACGACTCCGAATATTTGACTCGGTATGTCAGATGCAATGCTCAGGCCCATTACAATGCCTTCGTTCACTTTTTTCTCCGCCCTTTTGCCTAGCGTTATTTGTATAAAAGGACATCAAATTTTCTCGGTGCCCCTGCCAGTCTTCTCATTCACTGCACAAGCGGCCTACTCTCTCATCTCCCCGTTTTTGTCTTTTTGCTCGATAGCAGCCTCAAGCCTTATCCTACCTCAATAGTCTTTAATCAAGCGAGAAGAAAAGCAACAACATTATGGTTTTGCTCAAACCAGTGTCCACAGCCCTAGCCGTATGGCTTGCAGTTGCTCACTTTCAAGTTTTGGATGCTGCGCCGACGCCTCCTACAGCAGCATCGCCGCCTGTAAAGCGTGCTCTGCTTTCAACGGCGCCTTTGGCGAGCGACATTAGCGGAGCCCATCTGCTTATGGAGAACGATGTCGACTCTTCCACAGCCAAACATGCATTCCTATTGCTTTCAAAGCCAAGAGGATACTATGATGGCATGAAAGCCTGCTTGTCCATGGGCGACGGTATGTCTATTTGCATGGTTAATGAGTGATGGCTAGTAGTGATTGTGGTGAGGGCTCACTTTCTGTCAAAAGGCGCACAGCAAATGTAGAGTAAAAGGATCATTGTTGTGCAAATTGTGCGTTAATCAAAAGATTCACACGTGTATTTTTTTGTCATACGTAATACATGGTCCATGCCTTGATGGCTCGATTTTTTACCTAATAATCACTTTCTATTCCTATAGGTGGATACATCTTCATCCCCGGGACAGCTGGTGCCAACAGCCTAGTATCATTACTGAAGAAGAATGCGCCTGCGCAGGTGGAGGTATCTGCTTACTCACAATTCTGGGTCTACAACGGTATTGTATTGGTTATGACATAATCAATAACTCATGTTTGTCCCGCTTGAGATGTTTTCCCGCGATAGTTGTTAATGATGTTTATCTTTTATTTTATTTTATTTATTATTTATTCAAATCTTTTTTGCTTTGATTATTGGGGTTAACAGGCATACCCGGTGTGCTGGACAACTGCTTGGCAATCAATAAGCAAACTGGAAAAACTGACTGGATTCCATGTGATACACAACTACCCACAGTCTGCTTCAACAGCGTGATGCGTCGTGTACTCTTATTTGATGATGCTTCTCGTCAAATCAAGGTCAATACGCCTGTAGGCCCCATCCAAGGTTGGCGTGATCAGAATGCATTCCGGTTCTTGGGAATCCCTTATGCTGAGCCACCTGTCGGAGATCTACGATTTGCCGCTCCTGTCGCCAAAGCTCCCTTCAAGCAAACTTGGGATGCAATCCGCTACAAGGGCGTTTGTCCTCAAACCACTCAATCTGCAGGATTTATTCCTATGCTTCTCAGCTACCTTGAAAACGGAGCGGGAGAAAGTGAGGATTGTCTTAATTTGAATGTTTATACTCCTAGTTTAAAGGGCCCTAATGAACCTTTGTTGCCAGTGATGTTCTACCTCCACGGAGGAGGATTTACTACGTAAGTATTAATCCTTCATTTCCACTGTGGCTATTAGTGTTAGGTAGCCTCATTAATAGTGAACCCTCTTCTACATGATACAATAGTTATTCTGGCTCGGTGATCATTTTTGAGCCCGGTAACATGGTCTCTCGTGGAGGAGTCGTTGTTGTTACTATTAACTATCGTCTCGGTATGCTCGGTTGGATGGAAAATGAAGCCGCATGGTCGAGGTCGTCCATCCCTGGTAACCAAGCTTTCCGCGACCAGATCTTGGCTCTCCAATGGGTGAAACAGAATATTGCATCGTTTGGAGGAGATCCCAATCGAGTGACAGTCTTTGGTGAGAGTGCAGGTGCGACTAGTATCCGTGCCTTACTTTCAGCTTCCTCTACTTGGGGGCTTTATCAGAGTGTCATCGCCCAGAGTGACCCCATCAACATCCCATTCAAGCTTCCTTCGTCGGCTGCGCAGATCACCAGCTACTTCATGGAGGCTCTCGGCTGCGGTGTTACGGATCTAGTTTGCGCTCGTTCCAAATCTGTGGATCAAGTCTTGGAGGCGCAGACCATTGCCAATGCAAAGGCACTTGTAGATGACAAATGGACTACTTGGGCCCTTGTGCAGCGACCTACGATTGATGGTCAACTTATCCCTGCCGAGTTCTCGCAACTGGTCAAGACAGGCAAATACAACACCAAGGCTAATGTCATGTGGACCAGTACCAAGGATGAGGCTGGTCTCTTTGTTCCTCAGTACTTCCCTAATCCAGTCCCTGTAGCCAATGCGTCAGCGGCTTTAGAGCTTTTTTTTGATACCAACCGAGCTGCAACGATCTTAGGCTCAGAGTACTTCCAACTCGACCCCAACGATTCGGACGCAGTTCGTAATCTTTTCACTCGTGCTGGAACCCAATATTACTTTTTCTGTCCCCTTCGCTACCTCAGCCGTCAGATGACCAAGAACAAAAAGGTATACAATCTCCGATTCAACCGTGGTCGTGATACTCCTCTTGTTGGTGAGGGCTATTGTTCATCGAGCACAGGTCGCGTTTGCCATTCCGCTGATATTCAACCTGTGTTTGCGAGCGGTGCTTCCATCCCAGGATTTTCACAAAAAGGAGACGATGCGCGGTTCGCCCGCCAGGCTGTGGATCGATTCACAGCATTTGCTAAGACCGGAGACCCCAATCCCAAACCGGATATTCAAGGTGTTGAGGCATCTAATCCAGATGTGACCAGCGTAAATTGGACACCTTATGATGACGCCAATCCAATCCTTGAGCTGAATGTTAAGAGCTCAATGTCGCAGAACCTGGAGAACGATGTCTGCAGCTGGGCTGACACAACCTTTCTATATGATTTTTGGATTAAGATTCCCGGTAATGCGCCTTAAATATTTGTCGAATGCTAGACCATAGTATATTCTTACGCAAACATGCCTCCTTTCCATCTCCCTGCCCGTCAGCCTACCTTTATAGTCTTGGAGCAATACCCCCTTATCTAGTTGTAAATATTTTTTTAGTTCATAGCCCGGATGCAAACTGTCTATTAAACTGTTGATAATATAAAGCCGCGCATCATGGCTTTATGCAATCGTCGTAAAAAGTGATAGCTAGGAGATTCATTAAAGCCTTTGGTCAGATATTAGGACGATTTCTTCCCTTCTTCTCTTGCTTTAGTACTTATTCTGCGGTAAGTGTCACTGCAGTTCCTTCGATGGCGCTGTGACTGCCAATGATACTCTCCATTGCTATTAAGGGAAGCCTATGATACTTGTTGTAAAGCTCATATTAATAAATTTCATGACCCTTCCGGGTTTTTGTAATAGCAAAATAGCACATAATGTACCTAAAAGTCATGTCAGCATAATTGATAGATAGTAATGACTTTGATTTAGCTGCTTAAAGCTATTGGAGGGATTTTATGTTGTAGGAGGATGGCAGCAATAAAGCTGTTAAGTACAGATGTATTGCTTCTCGAGAAGCTGGTCGTCTAGCAAAAAAAAAAAAAAAAAACAAAAAAAAAACTGCAAAGGTTTGCCGAATAGAAGTGGTTAATCCATAAACAATATGGGCATTAGGGTTGCTTCGCCCAACTTTGTAGCTTGTACTTGGAATGTCTTTATTTATTATGACATGATAGGCACAAATCACTCTACTTTGTTTTTCTCACTCTTTCCTTTTTACATATTGGACTGTGGCATTTGAGTTACATTGGAAACACGGAACCATGCGTTGTTCATAACTCCTCTGTAATTCCAAACTGGGAACTCTGGCTGCATATTACCGCTTGAATCGTCTATTGAAGTCAATAAAAAGCGTGATGAAGATGAAGAAAGAGTGATGTTAACATTTTCTTTTGCCTTATTGAGCAACTGTCAGAATACAGGGAGACAACTTGTTTTTTCTTTTCTTGAGCTGGCCTTACACGCACGAACAACGAGCTCCGACGTAGTATGGAGCTTGAGCACTTTCTTCTCCCATAAGGCCCAAGACCAATACATCCCACTGATCTTGTCAGGAGTCTGCTCGAGCTTATCGACTGCTTCCCATGTCTTACCGCCATCAATAGACAGTTCTACTCGATAGATGGCACGTCCACCACCCGCAATGGCGTAACCTTTAATAGTGATGGCTTTTGATGAGCAGATGATTTCCTTGTCCATCGGTGTGCAAATGACACACTGGACATTCATTTCTCCTAATGAAGGCGCCAGGTCCCAGGCGCTGTCCACGTTTGATGCGTCCACCTAAGGAATCAAGAGAGCAAACAACCGAGCAAACAACCGAGCAAACAACCGAGCAAACAACCGAGCAAACAACCGAGCAAACAACCGAGCAAACAACCGAGCAAACAACCGAGCAAACAACCGAGCAAACAACCGAGCAAACAACCGAGCAAATGGAGAAATAGACAAGCGATTGGGGTCGCAAAATAAGTGATATATGATGACGGATTAAGATACAGTTAGAGACAGAGGGCTTATTAAGGATTAACATTAGTCCAGGATTAACATTAGTCCAGGATCGCCTTGAAAGTCATTAAAAAAAGCTTACCCATGGAGGAAGAATCTTATAATCTAGTTTCTACAAAAAAAAAAAAAAAAAAAAAAAAAAAGAGAGGATAAATCTCTTTTTTTGCTTCTTAACAGTGCATGCCTGATCTATTGAGTTTGTGTGTTGTACCTGAAAGAAGGAATTTGATTCTTGTGGTTGCACAACAATCTTTTGGAGAAACTTGACTGAGCGAGCGCCAATGTAGCCTGGAACGATGACTCGGAGTGGAAATCCATGGTCGCGAGTCAGTGGCTTACCGTTCATCTGCAAAGCAGATTAGCATAAAATAAACCGTAATAAACGTGTTAGCTTACTATGTAAGCGCCTATCAAGTTGAACATCATAAAATTTGTATGTATGACAATTGTATATATTTTACCTCATATGCGAGAATGACGTCTCCTAATGGATCCCTTGTTAAGGAAAAAAAAAAAAAAAAAAAAAAAAACAAATTAGGAACACTTCCCCCTTCGCTTTGTTAACTTCGTTTCCAATGCGTATCTTCTCAAATGTTTCCATGTCCCACGGAGGACATGGTTGTTTCAATCGACATACATGGCCTTACGTAGGGGGATAGAGCTACCGTAGCAAACATCCTCCTTAACATGGTCGTCTGCTTCAAAGGAGACGTGGTAGTTTCGGATCATCTCATGATGAAGGTCTTCTGGTACACCAGCGACATTCCGAAGGATATCGCACAGACGAGGACCAGCCCAAACAGCCTATTAATGGGTGAGAAGGAAAGATTAGTACGATCTCCACATATTTTATAAGTCGTAGTATTTCCTTTATTCTCTCAGGAATGGCTTTTGTACGTAAATTGTGATACATAAACAATAGTGGGAAGAATCAAAAAGGGAACAAATAACAATAGACAGACGAAAGATGGAAGGGGTGGTCATGCGCCCTGTGGGGAGCAAATAAAATAAGGTTATGTCGTCAGATGGCGAAAAGCAAAAATAAAAAAGTATGACAGTGTGGCAAATGAGGAGCAATTATTAAAATAGCATTGTATTTCTCCACTTCGCTCTTTGTCATATTGTCCAAAGACAATATCTATTCGATTGGGAAATAAAACAGAGGAAGGACCATCAAGGTTAAAAGCTACCTACATTTGATATTGTGCCAGCCTTCCAAATGACTCCTTTGACCTCCTTGACTTGTGCAAGGCCCTCTCGACGATTTCCTGCGCACTGAGCATAGAGAAAAGAAAAAGGAGAAATGGCAGGCAAAATCAGTGATTTCTCTCGCTTGTTTCTTAAAGATGATATACAAGAGATATACGCGAGAGACTTACCTGCAGAGAAGCTGTAATAGTGGCCTTAGGCCACTTGTTCATGATATCATCCATGGTCAAAACTTTCCATTCAACAATATCCATTGGCGCTGCTGTTAGTCCATTTCGATTGCTCTGGTTCTGTCTCTGGACTCCAATGTAAATTCGATGGTCTTGCAGTCGAATGTCCGGGATAGGACCATGATTCCTCTTGAAGAACACATCCGTCGGAGTGATGTGACCAGAGTTGATAAGGAGAGGAAGATGAGGCTCAGCATTGAATGGTTTAGGTGCATGAACCAGGTAGTTAGAGAGGATCCGAGGCGGGTCCTGTGAATAATCCAGATCGCATAGCTCCTTTTTGCAATGCTCTGGAGGCTGGATGTGAATATGCTCTTGTTGGTGTGTTGTGCTGCTGGTGAAATCTGGGCGAAATTCCATGGTGAATTCCAGACCGTGTAACAGACGTGAAACAAAGGACTATTAAACTGTGAGTAGTGATAGAATTAAAGCAATTGAAGTAGCAGTAATACGAGAGTTAATGTGTATACAAGGTAAAGTAAACTGGAGAACGAAATGAAGGAATGTCGAGAATGTTGAGATGAATGAGATGTGGAATGGGAATGTAATAGTTTAGAACCACACACTCAGTCTATTTGCATTTGCATATTTTTATACACATCCGTCCTTTTGCCTTCATCCTTTGCTCTTCAGTCTCAACCCACGCAATGGGCAGAATATTGTATCGCGGACTGCCCTATAAAGTTGGCACAACTTGCCAATGATGCTACCATAATATCCTTCATCAGTCCAGCTTGGTCTTGTTCTCTTTTCTCTCCATTGTTACTTCGTTTACTTCCACATTATTGTTTACCACCTTCCCTCTTCTTCCTTCGCTGGCAATAATCGCAAAAAGACAATATCCTCTAGCGCGCCAACGCATCGGCACAGGCTGCCGAAAATGAAACCAATCCTTCCTGTGACCTGGGCAAAGGCGCCATAAAACTGGCAATCTGTCTATTTCAAAAAAATTAAAAAGAAACTCTTATGAACGCCAAAAACTGGACAGCTCCAATATCAGAGACCTTAATTGATTTGGAAGTATACTGGGTGTTAACGAATTGCACTTTGTAATGCTAAATCCTACTGTATCTAGGCGATGACAGGCTTTATTATCCAGAAAGAGCATAGCCAAGTCCACCAATGTTAGCTTAAAGACGAAATTGGTTGTATCTCATTAATCAGATAAAGTTCAGCCAACGGCTCAATAATCGGGGTTCATTCGAAAGCGGAAACACCACTACGCTTATTATGTTGAAATGGTACATTGAGGAAGAGCAAGATCACCACTCCTTTGTGTCATGCGTACGTATGGTATGAAAGGATTCAAAAAGTAAGAGTCTTCATAACTATAAGTAAAGCATATAGGGGAGAATCAGCGGGAGACTGGGGGCTTTACTCCCCGGGTCCCCATCACATCGTCAGTTTCCATGTCAATGTCAAACACCAATAGGGATACCTTGTGTTTTTTACTGGCGGGTTTAGGTCAGTGAAGAATGCAATGTGCCTAGTATCCACATAATAATCCCTCCACCAAAAAGCCTTTCGAAGCTTGGTGCCATTAGCGTTAAGTGATTTTGTGTTAGCAACTTGCTTCTAGTAGATATTGGACGGTCGGGAAGTAGCTACGTGCTCTTGATTATCTTCTGACACGGATTAGGCATTCAAATCCATAAGTGTCGATACCTGACCGGATTCAACCAGTTACCAGTCGCCCAAGTCAGGTAAACGAGCTTCTGAGCTGCCACTCTGATACCTCTGCCAATAACCTTCTGGACCATGTCTGACGCAGATCTTAGTCACGAATATACAATCCTAATACTATCCTTACATCTCTTACTTCTATATTTTACTCGCGACAGTTCATGGACCTCCAAGCTGGCAAGTTGTGCCAACTTTATAGGGCAGTCCGCGATACAATATTCTGCCCATTGCGTGGGTTGAGACTGAAGAGCAAAGGATGAAGGCAAAAGGACGGATGTGTATAAAAATATGCAAATGCAAATAGACTGAGTGTGTGGTTCTAAACTATTACATTCCCATTCCACATCTCATTCATCTCAACATTCTCGACATTCCTTCATTTCGTTCTCCAGTTTACTTTACCTTGTATACACATTAACTCTCGTATTACTGCTACTTCAATTGCTTTAATTCTATCACTACTCACAGTTTAATAGTCCTTTGTTTCACGTCTGTTACACGGTCTGGAATTCACCATGGAATTTCGCCCAGATTTCACCAGCAGCACAACACACCAACAAGAGCATATTCACATCCAGCCTCCAGAGCATTGCAAAAAGGAGCTATGCGATCTGGATTATTCACAGGACCCGCCTCGGATCCTCTCTAACTACCTGGTTCATGCACCTAAACCATTCAATGCTGAGCCTCATCTTCCTCTCCTTATCAACTCTGGTCACATCACTCCGACGGATGTGTTCTTCAAGAGGAATCATGGTCCTATCCCGGACATTCGACTGCAAGACCATCGAATTTACATTGGAGTCCAGAGACAGAACCAGAGCAATCGAAATGGACTAACAGCAGCGCCAATGGATATTGTTGAATGGAAAGTTTTGACCATGGATGATATCATGAACAAGTGGCCTAAGGCCACTATTACAGCTTCTCTGCAGGTAAGTCTCTCGCGTATATCTCTTGTATATCATCTTTAAGAAACAAGCGAGAGAAATCACTGATTTTGCCTGCCATTTCTCCTTTTTCTTTTCTCTATGCTCAGTGCGCAGGAAATCGTCGAGAGGGCCTTGCACAAGTCAAGGAGGTCAAAGGAGTCATTTGGAAGGCTGGCACAATATCAAATGTAGGTAGCTTTTAACCTTGATGGTCCTTCCTCTGTTTTATTTCCCAATCGAATAGATATTGTCTTTGGACAATATGACAAAGAGCGAAGTGGAGAAATACAATGCTATTTTAATAATTGCTCCTCATTTGCCACACTGTCATACTTTTTTATTTTTGCTTTTCGCCATCTGACGACATAACCTTATTTTATTTGCTCCCCACAGGGCGCATGACCACCCCTTCCATCTTTCGTCTGTCTATTGTTATTTGTTCCCTTTTTGATTCTTCCCACTATTGTTTATGTATCACAATTTACGTACAAAAGCCATTCCTGAGAGAATAAAGGAAATACTACGACTTATAAAATATGTGGAGATCGTACTAATCTTTCCTTCTCACCCATTAATAGGCTGTTTGGGCTGGTCCTCGTCTGTGCGATATCCTTCGGAATGTCGCTGGTGTACCAGAAGACCTTCATCATGAGATGATCCGAAACTACCACGTCTCCTTTGAAGCAGACGACCATGTTAAGGAGGATGTTTGCTACGGTAGCTCTATCCCCCTACGTAAGGCCATGTATGTCGATTGAAACAACCATGTCCTCCGTGGGACATGGAAACATTTGAGAAGATACGCATTGGAAACGAAGTTAACAAAGCGAAGGGGGAAGTGTTCCTAATTTGTTTTTTTTTTTTTTTTTTTTTTTTTTCCTTAACAAGGGATCCATTAGGAGACGTCATTCTCGCATATGAGGTAAAATATATACAATTGTCATACATACAAATTTTATGATGTTCAACTTGATAGGCGCTTACATAGTAAGCTAACACGTTTATTACGGTTTATTTTATGCTAATCTGCTTTGCAGATGAACGGTAAGCCACTGACTCGCGACCATGGATTTCCACTCCGAGTCATCGTTCCAGGCTACATTGGCGCTCGCTCAGTCAAGTTTCTCCAAAAGATTGTTGTGCAACCACAAGAATCAAATTCCTTCTTTCAGGTACAACACACAAACTCAATAGATCAGGCATGCACTGTTAAGAAGCAAAAAAAGAGATTTATCCTCTCTTTTTTTTTTTTTTTTTTTTTTTTTTTTGTAGAAACTAGATTATAAGATTCTTCCTCCATGGGTAAGCTTTTTTTAATGACTTTCAAGGCGATCCTGGACTAATGTTAATCCTGGACTAATGTTAATCCTTAATAAGCCCTCTGTCTCTAACTGTATCTTAATCCGTCATCATATATCACTTATTTTGCGACCCCAATCGCTTGTCTATTTCTCCATTTGCTCGGTTGTTTGCTCGGTTGTTTGCTCGGTTGTTTGCTCGGTTGTTTGCTCGGTTGTTTGCTCGGTTGTTTGCTCGGTTGTTTGCTCGGTTGTTTGCTCGGTTGTTTGCTCGGTTGTTTGCTCGGTTGTTTGCTCGGTTGTTTGCTCGGTTGTTTGCTCGGTTGTTTGCTCGGTTGTTTGCTCGGTTGTTTGCTCGGTTGTTTGCTCTCTTGATTCCTTAGGTGGACGCATCAAACGTGGACAGCGCCTGGGACCTGGCGCCTTCATTAGGAGAAATGAATGTCCAGTGTGTCATTTGCACACCGATGGACAAGGAAATCATCTGCTCATCAAAAGCCATCACTATTAAAGGTTACGCCATTGCGGGTGGTGGACGTGCCATCTATCGAGTAGAACTGTCTATTGATGGCGGTAAGACATGGGAAGCAGTCGATAAGCTCGAGCAGACTCCTGACAAGATCAGTGGGATGTATTGGTCTTGGGCCTTATGGGAGAAGAAAGTGCTCAAGCTCCATACTACGTCGGAGCTCGTTGTTCGTGCGTGTAAGGCCAGCTCAAGAAAAGAAAAAACAAGTTGTCTCCCTGTATTCTGACAGTTGCTCAATAAGGCAAAAGAAAATGTTAACATCACTCTTTCTTCATCTTCATCACGCTTTTTATTGACTTCAATAGACGATTCAAGCGGTAATATGCAGCCAGAGTTCCCAGTTTGGAATTACAGAGGAGTTATGAACAACGCATGGTTCCGTGTTTCCAATGTAACTCAAATGCCACAGTCCAATATGTAAAAAGGAAAGAGTGAGAAAAACAAAGTAGAGTGATTTGTGCCTATCATGTCATAATAAATAAAGACATTCCAAGTACAAGCTACAAAGTTGGGCGAAGCAACCCTAATGCCCATATTGTTTATATTCACACGCAAGTTGGCAAATAAGATAGACCATTTCCCATCGGTCTGTTCCACCGCTGCGGATATGTCATTTCATTCCCTGGTGCTTTTCGCAATACTTTTGTGTCTGACATCAGCCCTTATTTTATTTGCTTGATTATTAAATGTTCATTAGTAATAGGATTGCTCGCACCCTAATGTCCTGATTATGGCTTTGGTATTCCTTTCAACGCTTATTCATGGCATATTGCCGGAGATTCTGAGCCAGAAATCAAATAAAAACTCTGTTTCAAGCCAGGTACAGACATTTTTCTCCGAATTCCTCGACATTGAGCTTTTAAGATTCAGTTCAAGGACCGGGTGGGTATCGTCGTATGGTATCCAGTTCACTTTAGTCACATCTGGATTAGTGGCCTCAAACCCTTGGAGATCTGATTTGGGATTGGGGTCTCCGGTCTTAGCAAATGCTGTGAATCGATCTACAACCTGGCGAGCGAAGCGAGCATCGTCTCCTTCTTGTACATAGCCTGGGAATGCAGCACCACTCGCAAACGTGCTTTGAATGTCTGCAGCATGACAGACACGACCTGTGCTCGATGAACAATAACTGGCAGTGGCAAAAGGAGTATCACGACCACGATTGAACCGGAATTTGTATATCTTCTTGTTCTTGGCAATTTGATTACTAATGTAGCGAAGAGGACAGAAAAAGTAATATTGGGTTCCAGTACGAGTGAAAAGATTACGAACTGCATCCGGATCGTTGGGGTCGAGTTGGAAGTACTTTGAGGCCAAGAGCTTGGCAGCTCGGTCAGACTCAAAGACACATTCCAAAGCCGATGATGCATTGGCTGGAGGGACTGGTTCAGGAAAGTAGCGAGGAATAAAGAGACCAGCCTCATCCTTGGTGGTGCTCCACATGATATTGGCCTTGGTGTTGTATTTGCCTGTCTTGACCAGCTGTGAGAACTCCGCGGGGATCAGTTGGCCATCGACTGTAGGACGCTGGATAAGAGCCTCAGTGCTCCATTTGCGCTCTTCAAGCGCCTTCTTATTAGTAGCGATCTGTGCTTCTACTATATCAGATGTAGGTTTGGAACGGACGCAGGTTATATCTGTAGCATTACAGCCAAGAACATTCATGAAGTAGTTGGTATTCTCCGCAGCCGATGAGGGGGGATTGAATGGGATGTCGATGGGATCACTTTGGGCGATGATACCCTGATAGAGTTTCCAGGCAGAGGGAGCTGAAAGCAAGGCACGGATACTAGTCGCACCTGCACTCTCACCAAAGACTGTCACTCGATTGGGATCTCCTCCAAACGATGCAATATTCTTTTTCACCCATTGGAGAGCCAAGATCTGGTCGCGGATAGCTTGGTTACCAGGGATGGATGACCTCGGCCATACATCCTCATTCTCCAAAAAACCAAGTAAACCAAGACGATAGTTGATAGTAACAACAACGACTCCTCCACGAGAGACCATGTTACCGGGCTCAAATATGATGGCCGAACCAGAAAAGCTATAATGCCATATAGAAAATGATGGTTGTTAGACACCAATGTCACTAGATGAGGCAAACTACTAACGATGGCTACAGTAAGCAATAAACAAACAGGATAAAGCTTTACTCAATAAATCCCCCTCCATGGATATAAAGCATTACTGGCAACAAAGGTTCATTAGGGCCCTTTAAACTAGGAGTATAAACATTCAAATTAAGACAATCCTCACTTTCCCCCGCTCCGTTTTCAAGGTAGCTCTTGATCATAGCGAGGAACCCTGAGCTTTGGGGGCAAATGTTCTTGTAGCGGATTGCATCCCAAGTTTGCTTGAAGGGAGCTTTGGCGACAGGGGCGGCAAATCGTAGATCTCCGACAGGTGGCTCAGCATAAGGGATTCCCAAGAACCGGAATGCATTCTGATCATGCCAACCTTGGATGGGACCTACAGGCGTGTTGACCTTGATTTGGCGAGAAACATCATCAAACAAACGTATACGACGCATCACGCTGTTGAAGCAGACCGTGGGTAGTTGTGTATCGCATGGAATCCAATCAGTTCCCTCAGTTTCCTTATTGACTGCCAAGCATTTTCCCAGTACACCGGGAAAAGCTGTGTACAATTCCCAACAGTGAAAATGAGATGAATGAGTGGGAAATAAGGAAAAAGTGGAAATCCAAATAACTTCTTTAGTATCGATTTGGATCGTTGCTCAGATCTAATCCAGATCTAATCCAGATCTAATCAGTACATTACCGTTGTAAACCCAGAATTGAGAGGAATTAGACACTTCCATTTGCGCAGGCGCATTCCTCTTCAACAATGAGACTAGGCTGTTGGCGCCAGCTGTCCCAGGGATGAAGATGTATCCACCTAAATAAGTAAAGTAATTAACAGTTAGGTATATGTATGATCATTACCAATAATCATCGCTTATTAACCATGCATATAGGCATACCATCGCCTATGGACCAGCAGGCTTTCATGCCACCATGATATCCTCTGGGTTTTGAAAGCAACAAGAATGCAGGCTTGGCTGTGGAAGAGTCAGCGTCATTCTTCAAGAGCAGATGGGCTCCGCCAATATCGCTTGCTAGAGGAGCATTTGGGAGCAGAGCAAATTTTACGGATGGTGGTGATGGCCTAGGAGGCGTCGGTGCAGCACTCGAAACCTGAAAACAAATAGCTGCTAGCCATGTAGCTAGACCTGTGGACGTTGGTTTGAGTAAAATCATAAGCTTGTAAGTGTTTTCGGATCGCTTGTGCAGTGGACCGAGGGAGTATATGAGGATTTACTGTGTAGGATAGGGAAGAGAACTTGATGCTCTTTAACAATGGAGATAAGAGAGCGGAAGAAAAAAAAAGGCCACGGAGTGGTCGCGTGGATGACGCGTTGCGGGAGAGAGGCGACTATATCCTTCCGCGAAATTGTAATACGGGTTTGTTAAGAGAGCGTTCCAAAAGACTTTAGGCAATAAATGACAGGAGAGATGCTTGTAATGCAAGAGGCAGTTGCGTGAGCAAAAGAGACGAACGAAGCTTGAAACACCAAGGCAAATGGAGCAACAGAGGGAGCACCATGTGTTACTGCAGCAGTAATAGAAAGTGTAAAGGCAGCAGGGATTACTAAGTCCGGCGAGGAAAGCGCGGCAGCGCGAACCTTTTGCATGTAGGCACACCTGTGGCGGCCTTTTCGATGGTTCAAGTATAGGAGCTGGATATATTGAGCATACTCTTGGAGCATTGAAAATTATTGATACTAAAGAAAATAAGAGGCATACAGGCTTCTTCTAGATCTAGCAACGCGACGATACCGAAATCCAGTTCTACTCGGATGACTCTGTGGTAAACATTGGTATAGACAGTTAACATCGCATCTGGTGTGGCCATGCCTATCTAGAACCAAGACTTTAAAGATACCATTCATGGACTTATGGACCTATGGAAGAGTAGCAGAGTACGTACCATCAGCATACGCCGGATTCTGTGACTTATTTGCGGAAACCCACATTACTCCCAGGAGTACATTCATCAATGTATTCATAGGCAATAGCGGTGCCGTAGACAATTGCAACTTGTTAGTCCAGCACTAGCAGCCATAAACAGCTGAATGGCGCTGGCGCACAATGGCGGGCAGTAGCCTAACAATCCTACAGTGTGTGAAGGGAAGGGGAACTAGAGCCCAATAGGCGCGTGACCATGCGGAACACGCCGGCAATGAAGCTACAGACGGGTAACGGCTACGAATACATTGATAAATATATTCCTGGGAGTAATGTGGGTTTCCGCAAATAAGTCACAGAATCCGGCGTATGCTGATGGTACGTACTCTGCTACTCTTCCATAGGTCCATAAGTCCATGAATGGTATCTTTAAAGTCTTGGTTCTAGATAGGCATGGCCACACCAGATGCGATGTTAACTGTCTATACCAATGTTTATCACAGAGTCATCCGGGTAGAACCAGATTTAGCTATCGCCCCGTTACCGGATCTAGCAGTAACCTCATTCCCATGAACATTAATCTTCGACAGATACTCCAAACGCACGTTGTATATCCAGGCCCTATATATATCATTGTAATGGTTGTTACAATATACCTACTGCAGAGGGCGCTTGCCAACATAGCACTCTGTTTTTGTCGTTACTGATAGATCCGTGATTTAAGCTGTCATAATTTCCCCGTTGCTACTGCTTCAGTGCCTTAGGCTTCTTCTGCTGTATTTACTGCTTTATGCTGCAAGCTTTGGTCAATCTCTTGCCCCCATAACTGCCTTTGGTACTATGGGCACCTCTTCTCTCATTTTTTTCCTAGTGTCTTTTAAAGCACCCTCATGACAGCCCTGTCTTGCTATTTTGAAGAGTTTTTTTCTCTTTTTTCTTTCCCTCTTTCCTCTTACCCAAACCTATTTGTTACGAAAAGCACCAAGCTTTTCCCTTTTGGCACACCCAACGAATCTTCTTTCATTCCCTGCTTCCGCTGTACTGGCGGCTATAAATTACTACAAGAGCAACAGTAACTTCAACATTATGTTTATGCTAAGATCAACATCCGCAACTTTAGCTCTATGCCTAGTAGCATCTCACTTTCGAGTCTCAGATGCTGCAGCACCAACCGTAGGTCATGCTCCGTTTTTAGCAGGACCTCTAGCGAGCGACATTGGTGGGGCCCATCTGCTTCTGGAAAATGATGTCGACTCTTCCACAGCCAAGCATGCATTCCTATTACTTTCAAAGCCAAGAGGATACTATGATGGCATGGAAGCCTGCGCGTCTATGGGTGATAGTATGTTTATATAAGTGGCGATTGGTAATGATAATAATAAAAAAAATCTGCTGCTGCGTTTATCACGACGCATGCCCTACAGAGCAACCCGAGCAGCTTATTTTTCATTTTAGCCTAATTTATTTGTTGCTTCATTTATTTAGGTGGATACATTTTCGTCCCTGGAACAGTTGGTGCCAACAGTCTAGTTTCGTTGCTGAAGAAGAATGCACCTGCGCAGAAGGAAGCGTCTGCTTTCTCTCAGTTCTGGATTTATAATGGTAGATCTAATCAACGATTCAAATCAATGCTGAAAAAGTTCTTTGTATTATCGTGCGATATGCTTTCATATACATTCTTACTTCGTTGTATTTCCATCCACTACTGTGGTTTCTGGGAACTATACACAGCTATGCCCGGTGTGGTGGACAACTGTTTGGCAGTCAATAGAAACACAGGGAGAACTGATTGGATTCCATGCACTACACAACTACCCACGGTCTGCTTCAACAGCGTAAAGCGCTGTAAGCACTTTTCAAAAGATACTTCCCGTCAAATCAGGGTCAACACACCTATAGGTTCCATCCAAGGTTGGCGTGACCAGAATGCATTCCGATTCTTGGGAATCCCTTATGCTGAGCCACCTGTCGGAGATCTGCGATTTGCCGCTCCTGTCGCCAAAGCTCCCTTCAAGCAAACTTGGGATGCAATCCGCTACAAGAGTGTTTGTCCTCAAACTACAGGAATTACCCCTAAAATCATTAGCTATCTCGAAAACGAAGCCCCAGAAAGTGAGGACTGCCTATATTTGAATGTTTATACTCCTAGTTTAAAGGGCCCTAACGAACCTTTGTTGCCAGTGATGTTCTATATCCATGGCGGGAGTTATACCAGGTAAACATTTATTATCCTGCTTGCTTACTATAACTGTTGTAGCTAGTTTGCCTCAATCAGTGGTATTGATGTCTAACAACCAACCATTTTTTATATGGCATTATAGCTTTTCTGGTTCGACAGCCGTATTTGAGCCTGGTAACATGGTCTCTCGTGGAGGAGTTGTTGTTATCACCTTCAACTATCGTCTTGGTTTACTTGGTTTTTTGGAGAATGAGGATGTATGGCCGAGGTCATCCATCCCTGGTAACCAAGCTTTTCGTGACCAAATTTTAGCTCTCCAATGGGTGAAAAAGAATATTGCATCGTTTGGAGGAGATCCCAATCGACTGACAGTCTTTGGTGAGAGTTCAGGTGCGACTAGTATCCGTGCCTTGCTTTCAGCTCCCTCCACCTGGGGGCTCTATCAGAGTATCATCGCCCAAAGTGATCCCATCAATATCCCATTTGATCTTCCTTTGACATCTGCACGAGTCACTAACTACTTCATGGAGGCTCTCGGTTGCGGTGTCACGGATCTGAACTGTGCTCGTTCCAGAAGCATGGAAAAAATCATAAAAGCGCAGATCGTTGCCAATTCAAGGATGCTTGCAGAAAACAAATGGGCTACTGAAATCCTTGTGCAGCGACCTACGATTGATGGTCAACTAATCCCCGCAGAGTTCTCACAGCTGGTCAAGACAGGCAAGTACAATACCAAGGCCAATATCATGTGGAGCAGTACTAAGGATGAGGTCGGTCGGTTTATTCCCCATCACTTCCCCAAAGTCATCGATCCAAAGAATGCGTCAGTGACTCTGGACCTCTTCTTTGATACCAGCCGAGCTGACAAGCTCTTGAAGTCAGAGTACTTTCAACCTGACCCCAATGACCCAGACGGGGCTCGTAATCTGGTCAACTATGCTGGAGCCCAATATTTCTTTTTCTGTCCTCTTCGCTATCTCAGCCGTCAAATCGCCAAGAACAAGAAGATATACAAAGCCCGATTCAATTATGGTCGCAACTTTCCTTTTGTTGGTTGTACCTATTGTTCAGTAAACACAGGTCGTGTCTGTCATGGTAGTGATATCCAACCTGTGTTTGCGAGTGGTGCTTCTGTCCCAGGACATTCACAAAAGGGAGATGATGCGCGATTCGCCCGCCAGGTTGTGGATCGGTTCACAGCATTTGCCAAGACCGGAGATCCCAATCCCAAACCAGACATTCAAGGGTTTGAGGCTACTAATCCAGATGTTACCAGTGTGCAATGGATACCATATGACGGCACCGATCCAGTTCTTGAACTGAATATAACGAGTATAGTGTCACGGAAGGCGTTTAATGATGTCTGCACCTGGTTTGATACAGAGTTTTTATATGATTTCTGGCTCAGGATCTCCGACAATACGCCATGAACAAGCGCCGAACGATTTATCAGACTCATAGTTAAAGTATCAGGGCCCTAACAGATAACATAGCAAAACAATTTAAAGTAAAATGAAGGTCGACACGTGTTGCAACGGTACAAGAAGTAGACTATAAATAAATTTGATGCTATTTGCCGTTCTTTCTGCCGTTGATGGGTGTTGATAGACCAATGTTGTTAAAATGGTTACAATTGTGTGTGCAGTGCCACCGGGCTGATGAATGGAAGTGGCTTAGATATACTTTGTCACGGGAGGAAACTGCAACATCACGGGGCTTTTTTCATTCTCTCTTCTTTCTTTGCTCTTCCTTTCGACAATAGGACAATAGGAATAACCATTTTTCTCTTTTTGGATACAAGAGCAAACTAAAAGGGCAGACAGCATCGTAAGTCTTGTTCCAAAGAACCAAAGTGACATAACTGCTTGATGGACAGGAGAAATGACGCGCTTCGTTCATTTTTTTTTTTTTTTTTTTTTCTGGTCGTTAGCATGGAATAACATCTCAGAAAAAAAAAAGAAAAAGAAAATGGCAACACTTCAAAAAAAAAAAAAAAAAAAAAATTAGATATTAAGCAATCACTTTATCTTTTCCCTCTGATATATCTTTGAAATAGTCTCTGACTAGACGTTAGTTGCTATGGCGACAAACCAGGAAGTTCAAGAAGCAATTAAAACTCTGGTAGGGGCCCAAATTAACTATATCAACAATCGAAAACTGTTGCTCCCTTCAAGAGCAGCAAAGCATGATTCAAAATCTCACTTTTATAATTATACCAAGACTGACTCGATAGCAAGTGTTAGCGGAGATAATGACAGGGCTTTTGTAGAGTCTTTCTCTGCAGCCATTGCCCAGCACGATAGGGAAGAGGCTGCGGCCAAGGCCGCCGCTGCGGCATCTGCGCTCGCTGCTGCAGTAGAAACGCCAGTTACTACCGGTGCTGGAGTAGCGTCTTCAGGGAATGTCTCTGCCATTGATGTTGGCGCAACAACCTCTACTACCCTTACTAGTACAGAAGTAAATGAGAATACCACTACTGCTAATACTACTGCAACTACTAGCGGGACCACCACTACAACCACCATCACAGAACAACTAAACGGACGCGAAGAACTTCAGCGCATTGCAGAGCAGTATCGACAGGAGCAGAAATTGCAGGCACAGCAACAAGAGGGCCGGACTCAAGCATCAGAACAAACCGCCGCGCAGGTAGTAGTAGACCAAGATGAAGTGCTGCAGCAAATTGCTAGTGTTGCTGTGGATACTGGAAGCACCTTGGCTACCGTTCCTATCACATCAGTATCGGTGTAAGCTATACAGTTGATCCAAACTGCTGGAGAAATGGCGACGTATTTGGTGTAGCTTTCTATATACAAAGCTTTATATTAATGTGGTATGACCTATCTGTTGATCTTTGACTTATAGTCCGCAAGCACCGCCTGCCAAGCCTGTTCCAGGATCAGATGAATGGCACAAAATGCGCCGCGATAACCACAAGGAAGTAGAGCGTAGACGCCGAGAAACTATTAACGAGGGCATCAATGAAATCGCCAAGGCAGTGCCTAACTGCGATAAAAATAAGGGTTCAATTCTGAGACAGGCGGTCAAGTATATTCAAACGATCCTTGCAGAGAATGAACGCCTTGCTGCAGAGAAGGAGCTGTTGGATGCAACTAGGGCGGAGATGAACGGTTACATTTTAGAGAAAAGCGTCTCGGAAGCGACTTTTGAAGGCCTCAGTAAGGAACATGAGAGACTTAAGAAGGAATATGAGGATCTCCGTAAAAAGATGGATGAGCTGGAGCCCCATGCAGCCAAGAAGCAGCGCACGGAATGAGCTATGCGAAGTATTATGATCGTGCTGTCTCCGTTATTACTGCCCCATATAATAATTTTTTTTTTTGTAGCCTTTCTATTCGGTTTGTTTCTGCATACTATCACACATCCATGGGTCGTCAGCACAATACGACAGCAACATCAAATATATTTACTCCTCCTTCTCTAGATAGTACTGTAAAGGACATAAAAATAAAAGGTGTCACATATTTTTGGGAAGCAAAGGGACTATGGTATTAATAAAGCAATTTGAGCAGCATTTTAATAATTATGTCCTCTATTCAGACGAAACTCCAGGGCATAAGCTGTCTCTGTGCTAGTGATCAGAGCGGCTCGTGGTGCTCAGAACTAGCCGACGACGACATGCGATTTACCCAACTCAAGCGGGTTCAGTACAGCCCTTGAAAAGGCAGGAAACACCAGCCATAACTCCAATGTTCTGCATGATCCTTCTACCAATGTATCATTCCAATTTAATGTTCGGAACAACATGATCCACAGCAACAACGGCATAGCACTCGCAATATCTCTTTCAATTATCAGATCCATGAACCAAACCGATAACAAGGTCGTATCCATCTTCCCCCCCCCCCGTTATTAATAGCTAAACTCTCACTTTGTCTTATTGCTCACTTCGTACTAAACCATCTCATTAAAAAAAATCGGTATCTTTTAGTCGAAAATACATAACAAAGAGGGGAAAAACACTTTTTTTTTTTTTTCTACCGTTAAAAAGTCCATGTAATAAATGTCTATGATTTTTAATGTCCATGGCCATCATCCTGCTCTCCTCTTTGCTCAGGTGCTACTGTGATCATGTCATCAATACGTAGAATGGATAGTGCAGTCTCTGTAGCCGACCGCAGCGCTCGGACTTTGGACAATGTTGGCTCAAGAACCCCAGCATGAACATTATCACGGAGCTCTCCCTTAATCAAGTCTAGACCATACCACTTCAAG
Organism: Lobosporangium transversale; assembly: GCF_002105155.1. Taxonomy (NCBI): domain Eukaryota; kingdom Fungi; phylum Mortierellomycota; class Mortierellomycetes; order Mortierellales; family Mortierellaceae; genus Lobosporangium; species Lobosporangium transversale. Next base: position 231,951 of record NW_019028995.1, read on the forward strand.
CCCTGGCGCGCCTTATCGTTCTGAGAGGCATTATGGTAGACACGAAGTGTGGCCACCAAATCCGTGGAATCCTTGGCAGCATTGACTGCTAACGTCTTGGGGATCACAAGCAAGGCGCTAGCAAACTCTGCAATAGCTAGTTGTTCACGCGAGCCCTATATGCATATTGTCAGCGAAAGAAAACGGTGTTAAACACTTAGTGTAGCTTACGAATGTGCGTCAATGAAAACAAAGAAAATTCGCTCCAGACATTACTAACCAGAGTAGTTGCAAAATTCTCAAGATAAATGTTCAATGCAGTCTCCACTGCACCGCCTCCGGGAACGACACTTCCACTCTCCAATGTCCTTTTTACAACGCAGAGCGAATCATGTAGCGAGCGTTCCATTTCATCCAACATAAAGTCATTTGCACCACGGAGAATAATCGATGCGGACGACTGAGCCTTGGTACCCTTGATCAAGATGCACTCATCATCCGAGATCCTCTCCTGAACAACCTCCTCTGCATGTCCCAGGTAGGAAGCATCATATGTCTCCTCACCTTCCAAGTTTGCCAGCGTTGAGATCAAGGTGGCGCCGGTAGCTTTGGCAATGCGACGAAGATCTTCCTTCTTACAGCGACGAACAGCCATGGCGCCAGCCTCAATAAACAATTTTAAGCACATGTCATCGATCCCCTTTGTCGTTAAAATAACATTGGCTCCTGTAGCAAGGATCTTTTTGATACGCTCCGTAGTAATATCACTTTCCCTGATCAGTTGATAGTATAAATAGATAGAAAAAAGGCAATCGTTGGTAACATTCTTCTTCCCTTAATTGTAATCTTTTTCTTTGTCAGGTTCTGGAAGCCAGCATGAAGATTTTTTTTTTTTGTTTACCTCTTGCGAATATCCTCAAGCTTATCAGGATCATCTACTTGAATATGTACTCCCAAGTTCATGCGAACTTTTTGAAGGTTGATATCTAAGCAAGCGATCTTGGCATTGGTAACTTTGGTTTTCATTGCCTGACTGGCAACTGTGCAGTTGAGGGCATACCCCTTGACAAACATAGACTCGGTTGCACTCCTTCCATGAGCCTTCAATACGTTGACAGCCTTAACAGGATATTTGTGTTCACCACGACTGTTTGTCGTCTTAACGGCCAACATAGCATCCACAGCCATATTTGAGAAGAATTCATCATGGCTAATGTTATGAACATGGTTGAATAAGCAAGAAAAAAAAACTTCATTTTCAGACCACTTATCATAAACTTCAAGCAACCCGGATTTTCCCAGCAGCATTCCCTTCTTCCTTTGGGAATTTCAAAAAAATAAAATAAAATAACTTTTCCGACTTACGACCCAATGATTTTGCTGGACATACTAGTCTTTGCAGCATTGACAAGACAATCGCGTCCAAGGGCCTCAACCTTGATCGACATTTGATCAGCAATGAACTTGCATGCCTCCTTTGATGCCAATCTGTATCCAGTAATGATGGTAGTGGGGTGAATCTTGTTCTTGACAAGCTCATTGGCTCTTTTCAAGAGTTCGGCAGCAATGATTACAACCGATGTGGTACCATCACCCACCTCCTTATCCTGTTGTTGAGCCAACTCGACAAGAATCTTCCCTGCAGGGTGCTCCACTTCCAGCATGTTGAGGATGGTGGCTCCGTCATTAGTGATAGTAACATCCTAACAGATAAAGAATCTATTTTTAGCAATTGACGGCTTTCTTCAACTTAAAGAAAAGGATGAAAAAAAGAAAAAAAATTCCCTACTCCAATTTCATTGACAATCATTTTGTCCAGACCAACGGGTCCAAGAGATGACTTGACAATGTTGGCAATCGAGGACGTAGCAAGGACTAACATGAGCGCGTAATTGTATAAAAAAAAATTAGAGAGTCAGTCGTAACGCACATTATAAGGCAGGCAATAGTGGGGTTGAATGTATGGCATCACGTCGTATCTACAGCATGTTTCCTCGTCGACAGCTCTGGTTCGAACAAAAAAAAAAAAGCTTCAAAGTATAATCAATACCATTCTGATCCCTGATGTTCTGTCCTGTGGTGCGCTCTCCTCCAAGGAACAAACTGGCGCTCTGCTGTGCTGCATACATGATATGATGTTTAATATGGCTCGATGGATGAGTTGAAGAATGAAAGCTAATGTCGTTGCCTCACAATACTTTAAACCATGCACTGAACTCATAGAAGGCAGAAGAAGCATTGACGATTTATTAAGGGTTATTGTCACTCAGTGACAACCAATGAGAAATCCGTAGGCGGATTCAACAAACACGACAGTTCCGCGCACGCGAAAACGACACGTTGTAAAAAAAAAAAAGTCCCACTCGTGGTTTCGCGCTATGAATATTTATGCACTCTAGATAAAAAGGAAATGACAGGTTGGAGTGGATAAAGAACCCTGAATCACACTTTCACTGGAGAAAAAAAAGCAGTAAAGAAAAGCGCAATGTATCCTAGATTGGAGGGCAGTCCAAACTCTTTGTATTCGACCTTCAACTGTAGTGACAGAGGTTTAGGGATGATCTCTTCTTGTTTTAGAATCCACCGCTTTCTTGGTCAATTGGATTATCTGCAAAAAAAATAAAACAATAATAAAAGAAAGGAAAAACTGAGGTAGCAGAACCACATTTTATTTTCTTACACCTCATCAAAAGCCTTCTATAAAATGCAATGACACGAAAGCAAAGACATAGACAATTGCGTGGAGTGCATTTAGGCATTTTGGGCGAGCTTGTGTTTGATGCGGTTGTGCTTTTTTTTTTTTTTTTTTGTTCTGCGCATGAATGAGAAGTTATACAATGGCAATGTTATGCTTAAAACCACATCCACACTGATGGGGCAGGCAAACCTGTAGAACAAACCTACATTACATGTACCAACTCTTGTTTCTCTAGGCATACATAAAGGATATTTTGTACAAAAGAAGTGAACACTTGGACATTTGCAATAAATACTCTTTACAAGAGGCTACTCTTCTTTTTTTTTTTTTTTAAAAAAAAAATTAATAATAATAATAATAGTGGTCGCTTCCCTTTTCTTGACGACAGCCACTCTCACTGGGCTCAACTGATAAGGACAAACCATACATCCATCATTGAACTATGTACAGAAACGACAAAAACAACAAAAAAAATGTATCCAGGTATCACTCTGCTCTGATCAAACTCTTGCTATGCATTTGATACTTTTACATTTGCTCAAACATCTTGCTTTCTCAAATGCACGCACTCAGACAATAACAACAAATTGCGCTCAGACTATTGGGTCAACTTCCATGCCAATGGCGGCAACGCACCTAGTTGGAGCAGCTCTACTAGTCTTCATTTCCGTTCACTGTCCTCTCAGGTCAACTCATACGGCTCCTATGTCACACTCGAGGACGAACCCGATGCGAGTCCCTATAGCTACTCAAACCTTTGGGAAATTCAGCTCAAGCTTGGTGAAATCCCAGACATGATCTCACATAATTTGTTGGAACCCTGTGCTTCTCCATCTTTCAAGACAGAAGCACACTGTGAGACCCCATGCTCCTTTCCATTTAGAAATCAGGCTGAGGCTTTCTTTTGCAAAAGAATAGACGGATATAACAAAGAAGAGGCGAGGCGGGAAAGAGTTTTCACGGAGTCTGCTAAGCAGAATGACCATGATATGATCTGCTTTTTAGAGCTTGATGACAACCCGTCTATAGGAGTCGATAAAAATTACGGCGCCATGAAGGCGTATGAAGAAGAGGAAGATAAAGAAAACGGGAATGTCAAAAGACGATGGGATACGTCGATGATCCGCCCTGTTTACGTGATAGGTCGCCCCATGAAGGTACGGCTAGACGATAAGACCCGTCATGACCGCAAGGATAGTGGTTTCTTAAGTGAGGATGATGTATTCTTCTGCAAAGAAAAGCATATTCTCTCCGTCACTGTCAGCGACCCTGGTTCTTCTGCTGCTGCTACTTCTATAACCCTGAAAACCAAACAAGATCGGAAGCATGGCCATAGTGTGGCTTTTGCATCCTTGCAACGCATTGCTTCCAGATTTATTTGCCGATCATAACTTCTTAGCAATGGTGCTTAGTTTGGAGGATGCCTTTGAGATATTGTTTTTATGGATGCAGGACATTTACAAATGGAAAATAAAATCGATTGACAAAAAAAAAACGATGTAAAATCAATCATGTGTATTACAATTATGCTACACACTTGACTTTACCATTCTCCCTTTCCCATTTGAAAATTTTTTTTAAAAAAAAAAGGTGTTTGTGTGAGAAAGGCTTGGCTACCTCTCGATATAAGAAAAAAGAATCACACAAATCATATACCGAGTAAGAAGAGCATCGATCTGGTCTAGAGATGCCGCTAGGAATCTCACAACCAACAACGAGCACATTGCTGTACTCAATGAAAGAAAAATTTTCTTCAAATTAAACAAAGATATTTATAGGGGGAGAAGGCCACCAAATCACAGGACTGTTATTAAATGTAGGACTGGTTTTTTTTAATTTGAATGAGATGAATCTGATTGGAGGACAAAAAAATAAAAGATGAATAAAATTTAATTACGTTTGGACTGGATATCAAAAAATGCAATTTCCCGCGTGGCGCCCAACTTAGCATTATTATATATAGCCCGTTTCATTTGGTCGCGATACCTTATATTTTTTGAATACTTTCGAGTGTATTGGCAGCCAATTAGCTCGCTTGTTACGAGTATTGTTGCAAGTCCGTCACGTAGTGAGATGCCACCAGAACAATTCAATCATCGTTTTTAGATTAAAATATAAGGTATCGTGACCAAATAAAATTGGCGATATATACATGTTATACTTTATTATTTATTACATGCAGGTCATTATTGATATTAGACCATGAGAGGAAAGAAGGTCAATTAACAAAAATATTTTTTGTGTTATTCATAGAAGAGGAAGTACTTACTACTTGTCATCCATCTCTATCCGAAGCGAACAAGGGAAAAAGTGAACGCTTCCTTCTTCCCCTCCTTCCCTCTTCTCCTTCCCTTCTTATCGACTCGATCGAACAAGCACAATCTGATCACACACATTCACATTCACATTCACATTCACATTCAATCTCATATTCAATCTCATTCACCATCTTGACTCCACAGTTCACTTTCCCTATCCCGTCCATACATACACACTTACGCACATACACTTATATCCATAGCTCTGACCCTTACCAACAACCTGGCATATTACACAACCACCATAGCCTTCGAGACAGATTCACTTCACCAGCTCTTGTGAGTTCTGCTCGGCTCCCAATCCAATCTTCTGCACCCTTGCATTCACCCACAGGAACAAACATTTCGCAGCGAGTCTGTCTTTGGTAGGTCTTACACCTTTTTTTATTGGCTCTATGACCATCATTGTTATCGTCGCTATCACCGTTACTACGTAACATCCCACATGCAGACAGTCTAAAAAAGGAATAGAGATCAGCTGCATGGAGACAAGCTACTTCCCCCCTCCTTTTTTTATTTCTCCCTCTTTTCTTAATGATGTGGTTTGCACACCTCAATGCCTGATATACTTATTTGCCCCTAGTGTCAATTGCATCATGCACATCGCTTGTGCCCTTTTCCCCTTGATGTTCCACGCACTCTTTCTTCGGTGAATTTTATTTAATTACGCTTGTGCACCAAATTTTGCACTAAAAAGTTTGTGTCCCATCTGGCGCTATGCAATTCATCGTAAACATCACATTTTTTTTTGGTCAAAGCGACCAACTAAGCTATTTAAATCAACAGTGTAACAACATGGCTATTTGCCCTTGATTCATCATTATTTCTAACAATCTTTTTTTACTTTTTGACCCAGTTTAAAGGCTCCAAACTGGGTCTTATCTATTCTGAGCTATTGATTAAATGCTTTCAGTCATTTTTGTTATTATTATTATTATTATTATTATTATTATTATTATTATTATTATTATTATTATTATTATTATTATTATTATTATTATTATTATTATTATTATTATTATTATTATTATTATTATTATTATTATTATTATTATTATTATTATTATTATTATTATTATTTTGTGCATGTGAACAATATTTTACGTCCAACTCCCCTGATCAGATTTACACCTATCATCACTCTTGACGTCAAGTAAATGTTAAATGTATGCACCAAAAAAGTGAAAGCACTATACAAAGTAACAATAATTATAATGAAAGAAGCGAGTATGGGTTTGCTTTTCTTTACTGTATTTATCTGGACATGAAGCGCGGGAGAAATGGATGTTGATGTCCGCTGGCTTGGGTTGGCTACTTCTTTCCAACCCTTATAAAATGTAAAAAAAAAAAAAAACAGACACGTCAAACGCTCTTTCCCTTTTTCCCTTTTTCCCTTTCCCTTTCCCCTTTCCCTTTCCCTTTCCCTTTCCCTTTCCCTTTCCCCCTTTTTCTCTGCTCTGCTCTCTCTTTCTCTCATCTCCATCATGTATACCCAGTGGTAAGGATTTTTTTTTTAAAAAACACGGCCAATCCTCATCTCAGAGGGGATATCATTACTATTATGCTTATTATATTTGTAATATCTTCGGGGGCTCTTTTTTTTTTTTAATTGATCTTGTTGAGCTGGAGCAGAAATACACTACGTTTTATTATGGACAGGCAATAAGATGCTACCTTACCATATTTGCTGTATGACCATCAGACTGAAGAGTTAGAAAGGAGGGGGGGTTTTTTTTTTATCGATGGGCGTTCAATAGGTTTATGATTGTGTGCTCAATATGAGGTATATGTCATGGATGGACTAGGACGACTATTTCTTCTCTTTCCCTCCACCCCTGTTTGGCTCTTAACCCTCACTCGACCCTTGCATAGGACTCCTCTTTCTCTTTGGTGAGCCTTTACTTGTTACTGCATTCTTCAAACTATTCAATAAATGACTCCTCGAGCCTTATTTCCGTCAATGGATCAACTCTCCGACACCATGTTACTGTAGAAGCACTTATGAGAGTGAGAGTGAGAGTGTGAGAGCGACATAAAAGCGAATTATCCTTTTACATCCTTTTCCAACATACAGACTTCAAGGATCAAACAAACAATCAAAAACGAGATGTGATTTCCTTTTTATAAAAAAAACTCCTATTGTGTTTGATTAATTTCATCGATGGATTGTTTGTTTGTTGTTGTTCGTTTGTCTGTGTTTTTGTTTGTAAAACTCTACCTGTCCCTGAACACTCTTAAATGAGGTGATGTTATTTTAGTCCTAATATAAAAGGGCTCCGAATGTGTCCGTTCGCACTACGCGTTGTCTCTTTCTTGCTTTCTTTCATTCTTCCTTGTTAATGTCTGTCTATCTGTTTGTAAATGAATCCAAACAAGCTTCCATTTCAATATCCGTTGTGAACGATACCAAATTAACAAAAGAAACCTATCATCTTATTCTTTCTCATAGTCATCTTTGTCTGTCCCAATTGCTTCCTCAACAACATCGTCCACATCTACACCCACATCCACCATCATGCCATCTCATAGCCTCTGCTCAGCCTCGGGCGAGCCGCATCAACCCTCATATTCTATGCCTTCCACACCTTTGTCACCTCCTCTACACTTGCCACGGCCAGCCCACGACATCAAGAAGATTCGTAATACCAAACAACTGTCTCTGAAAGTTTCATCATCGAGCCATACTATCGCCGCCAGTAATTGTAGCAATAGCAACAGTGCTAGCAACCTTGACACCACAGTAGTCAAAAAGAACAACGGTATTAGCCTTTCTATGGTCCCACCAACACCATCCTCGTCTTTTTCAACTCGCAGACCCTTCACACCCGCCCCATTATTGTCCGCTTCCCTAACTACACCTTCCACAACAGCCTCTTCCCCTAAATTGTCAAGCATCCCAGCACCGACTTCAAAACGGCATAGTCAGCTGCTTCTTGACGATGCTCTCCCAGCCCCACGGCTGCCACTGCCAGCCACCAGCAACCATCGGTCGATTTCAGCCTACTTCTCAGACTATAGCCTAGAATGTGGCGCTGCCTCACCATACACTACAGAACCTGTCTGTGTACTCCCCAATCTCTATCTAGGAGCGGAACATAACGCTACTGATACCAAGACACTTCGGAGACTGGGCATTACGTTTGTACTGAACGTGGCTATCGAAATCGCACGAGAGGATTCTTCATCGGCCTACTCAGTCACGACTGAGGAAGCAACCGTCCGTGGTGGTATTACTTATAGGAGTCTCTCCTGGAGTCATCACCAAAAAAACCTTCTCAATGACTTTCCAAAGGCATTTGAACTGATTGATGAATCTCTAGCCTGCAACAATGGTCAAGGCAAGGCATTGGTGCACTGTCAATTGGGGGTATCACGGTCAGCCAGCCTCGTGATTGCTTATGTCATGCGATCCCTGAACATGGGACTCACTGAGGCATACGACTTTGTGAAGCAACGCTCAGGTGTCATCTCACCCAACATGAGTCTGATGTATCAACTTGCAGAATATGAGAAAAGACTAAAGAACCCAAGCAGCACTACATCTGCTTTGGATTCCACATCAGATACAGCCTCTGTTCGGAGTAGGAACTCGTGGAGCTCTCAGTTGGATGATGATGAACCACCCTATCCGTTTTCTGCCGCTTTCTCTGCCTCCAATGCTACCGGAGTATCCTTAAGTTCACTTCCACCACCGTCGGATGTATCATTGACTGCATCACATATGCCAAACCCCTGGGTAGCTATGACTGACTCCAGTTTGCCTCCTGCAACACCTATGAGGCAAGAGTTTTGTAAACGCCCACTGACACCTGACAATGGAAGTGATGATCATCCGAACACAAAGCCCTTTCAAGGTCCGAGCAGACTGGGACAACCGAAGCCACTCTCACCACGTCGAGGTCATTTGGGTCTGACCCAAGTCTCTTGGATGATGGATCATTCCCGGCCACGGTATCAGAGTTCGCCTCTTACGACCTCCATGACCTCAGAAACTGTCGGCTTTGCTGCAGAAGAGGACGAGGATGAGGAGACTATGATGTTGCCCAAGACGCCAACTGCTGAGAATTTCACAACACATAGCTTGGAAGCGACGCTCTCTTGCGATGTTGAGATGGTACCGCCGACACCATTGTTTCAGTCATCTTTTATGGTACCATCACTCTCGTGCTCCTCGACGTGCTCGTCTGCATCCTCGGTTTTGTCTTTTGAGGCATGCCCACGACACTCGATCTCATCCACATCTTCATCCACAGCAACGTACTTTACTGCTTGCGATGATGAGGATGTACTTTCAGATGATCATGACGGTGATAGGGTGCATTCGCCAAGGAATTCTGGAACGTGGTCATTTTTGCCAATCTTGTCCATGTCTTCCTCACAAGACACTGCGGTTGTGAACCATGACGATCAACATGACCACCACCACGTGCGTCAGCAGCAAGACCAAGAGCGATTGATAATGGCAGAACCGAAGAGGAAAAGGAGGATGCATGCTCTTTGGTCTGGGCTGAAAGCCCTACATACCGTGACGGAGACAGCGTCTACCTCCTGCTCCTCTTCTTCTTCATCATCCCGGATAACTTGCTTGGACATGCGCAGAAACGCTGATGCATCACCTACACCGGCCTCACCGATCTCTCCTCCAATCTCAACTGATGTAGCTGTAAACACTGCTACTTCTACTGCTTCTACTCTGACTATCACTCCATCCAAATCCAAAACTAAGGGGGCGGACATTATTTTTTCTCCAAGACCCTATACACCTGCACGCCATGGAACAAGGTCACTTGGTGAATTTTATCAAGCCCTCTTTGCATAGAGGAGGTAGCGAGGGTAGGAAACACACTGCTTGCTACATGCAAAAGGTCTTTTAATGAACAAAGCCATTTATTTCTACTCTTCCCTCCTTCCCCTTAAGCATTTATTATCTATCCATTAATAGCGCCAACAACACACATACAAACCATTTAATTAGCAGAAGCCTCTTAAATATTGGCAACTGAGATGTACATAAGATTTAGCTTTTTTTTTTTTTCTTTTTTTTTTCTTATCATGAAGTGAATGAAATGAAATGACATGCCCTTGAGAAACACGAATAAACTATCTATTATCATATTGTAACAATACTCAAATACATAACGATCAATAGCAACTATTTTTTTTTTTTTTATTCGCAAGATTGAGTGTGGACTGGGCTAGAACGCGTTACACGCTTGGGCTGATTTCATAAAAGTCTGTTATTACAAACTGCACGTTCTTTTTGTACATGGTCAAAAAAAAAAAAAAAAAAAAATCACTACACAACACAAGTATTTCTGTTGGCTTTTTTTTTATTGATTTATTTACTCGATATCAGGGATTCGGGAGGAGAAGAAAAAGAGTTTGTTTTTTTTTTTTTTTTTTTTTTTTTTGCTATATACAAACGACTTGAAGAGAGCAATAAACAGAAGGCAGTGGTATATGAAGGAGAAAAAAAAAAAAAAAAAAAAAAAAAAGGTGGGGAAAATGTCAAATTTCTTTTTTTTTTTTTGAGGTTTTGGTATATGTAAAAACTGTACTATTCTATATACAAAAGTAGAGAGAGAGAGGACGGAGGAGAGGGGGAAAGAATATAAAATTTGAGAACAAAGTGGTGGTAATGAATAAATATTCAAGTTTTTTTTTTTTTTTTTTTTTTTTAAACATGTTGATAGTTATTGTTGGAGGGCAAGAAAGAGTCGCTCATATCATCCTCATCATCTTCATCGTTACTGCTCAACATCATGCCTCCCATAAGGTTATTGTTGTTGTTGTTCATAATCATAATTCCGTTGCTGCTGCTGCTGCTGATATTTCCGTTTCCATTTCCAGTCATATCAGTTACATTGACTGCAAACTCGTTGCTAGTGATAGAGAAGGGCACCAATGGTGGGAAAGTGGGCATTGAAAGACCATTCTGGCTGGCAAAGCTCTCGATAATCTGGAGTCTTCGTCGGACTTCCTGGTTCTCGAGGTGAATGGCCTCCATCATCTCGCGGGTGCGGTCAATCTCATTCACCTTCTGTTCCAGCTCCTTGATGTAGGCCTTGCGTCGGTTGCGGAACGTTCTCTGGGCCGCGCGGTTCTGAGCGGCGCGACGTGGGTGAGTCACATTACCGGTGTGGCTGGGTGCGCGGGTGGTGGTTTCGTTAGTAGCACTAGTGGTAGTGGTGATGGTGGCATTAGTCTCTGGCTGTTCAGAGGATTCGCGAGAATCAGCAATCTTTTTAGCAATCTTCTTGGGAGAGTGGGCTTTGGTCTCTGATTCGATCATGTCGGGGTTGAAGGAGGGAGAGGAAGAAAGAGTGGATGACTTTGTAACTTTGGTTGAGCGGGTGGTCTTGACTTTATCCAGGCGAGAGCTGGTCGAGGGCCTACCCGCCAAGTTGGCTGTCGCCGCGGAAGTTTTCTTCATCGTCACAAATGCAGTGGCGTCTTCAGAGGAGATGGCGCTGCTGTTGACGACGGCAGCTGCAGCGTCGACCGAGTGTTGCGGCGAGGGTTGACGCTCGAGCTTACGCTTGGGTGCTGCAGGGTGTGCAGAAGGAGTATATGTGTTTTGACGTGAGAAGGAGTCGTCATGTGCAAGGGTAGAAGGGTTGAAGAAGGGTGAGGAAGTGGTGATGGCAGAGGGTGCAAAGAGAGAAGAGCTAGAGGTGTCGGCAGAGATGATAGAGGACATCATTGAAGATGTGGCTGGAATGGCCATGCTGGTAGTTGTGGAATGGCTGGTCTCATACAACATCTGCTGCTGCAACTGTTGCATCCTCAATTGCTCGTGATGCTTCTGTTGTTGGCGTTGGTGGCGCTGGCGTTGTTGTTGAAAGAGAGTCGTATCTGCATAATGCATCGTTTGAGAGCGCTGTGAAGGAAGAATATGTTGGTCCTGCTGTACCGAGGACGATGATGGAGATGAGAGATCGAATGTGTTTGGGAATAATTGGAGATAGTCCATGTTGGGTTGCTGTGGAATCTCTTCTGTCTTGATGATGGCATAGGGTGGCGAAGAAGGAGCGCTATGAGAAACGATAGAAGATACAGGGTATTGCTGGAGCTGATGCTGGCGCTGGTTCTGGTGCTGCTGTTGAGGGAATGAAGGGGCCATGACGTAGCCTTGGACAGGGGATGTTGATGCGGAGGCGATGTAGTTCTCGACTTGATCAGAGTTGATGAGCTTGGTCATGTTGTCGTCGAGCATCGAGGGCTGCATGTGGAAGAAATCGTTGTTGTTCTGGTACACCATAACACTCTGTAGCATGACTTTGTGCTTCTTATCCAGACTGTGGTACAATAAAAGGGGTATAATAGACGAAGAGTTTAAGACCTAATGCGTTATGTTGCTAATAATCATGTATTCAAAAGAGGAAAGGTGAAGTTGAGTGAGTTGAAGTGAATGGCTGAGTAAGACATTGGCCCGAAAAAGGAAAATCAGGCACAGCTCGGGAAGAAGTGACTTCAAATTAGACGGTGGCAGAGTCTTCCATCTGTACCTTGTATCTTGAAACAAATAGATCACAAAAAAAAAAAAAAAAAAAAAAAGTTTGAAGCGCGGTAGAGTAATGGGAGGTGCAAGAGAGAGAGAGCGGAAGAGAATAAGGAGTGGATGGATTTCAATGTTGGATGTAGAGTTGGTTTGAATGTATTTTGCTTGGCTGCACTAGTAAGCTGTAGTTTGTTAGTTAGTTAGTAAAAAAGTTGTTGTTGTTGTAGAAAGAAATGCTGAAGAGAAATAAAAAAATGTGGGCACATCCTGAGTTTATATATAAAAATTTTCTGTACAAGATGAATATACTTTCAAACTCACTGGATTGTTTATTTGTTTATTTGTTTATTTTTTTATTTTTTTTTTAGAAGCAAACCACTATGTCAGAATGCATTTGTTTCAATTACTTATTCAAAAATTGTATTATTAAGGATATATTACTAACATATTTTTAAAGGAGACACAATGACTTGTCAATATTATAAATTCCTCTGATTCAATAACATTTCTATTCAAATGCATCCCTATTCACTCCTATTCATTCCGGGACAGGATCATGGTCAAAGTAAAAAAATAAATTCCCCTCTTGTGTGCAACAGCAGGGTGTGCAAACCAAAACTGCGAAAACATTGATCTCCTCCCTTGCGTGGCTGATTAAACCACAAGGCCATTCGTTTTGCACCTTGCATATGTTGCTCGCTGGTTGGTTGTCGTTACCAAAGTAGCTGTGTTTCTGTTATTACGGTAATGGAGATTAAAAAAAAGGGACTATCATCTCGATCGGATGCACTCTCCTTCTCTCAAGCCCTTCCGCGCTTATGTAGTTTTGGTCAATCCGTGTACTTTTTTTTTTAGTCTGTTCTGTCAACGTCCGTTCATCCCAACGTTTCACTGGTTCCCTTTTTTTTTGTACAACAATCCGTCTGGACTATGCCATAAAAAGGAGATTAGTGGCAGTAGCTTCCTTTCTTGGCATTCACACCAGTGTCACCTCATCCGCTTATAGCTATTGCTATTAGCACTACAAGATCATGCGAATGATCGGAAACAATTTTATTTCTTTTCCTTGTTGTATGCTAGTCTATCCCTATCCTTATGAGTCGCGAATGTACGAGTATTTTGGCTCGATTTATCATTACAGCTAGCTACTTCATTCTTTTTGTCATGGGACACATGAATTAAGCATAATTAAAAAAAATAAAGCCAAGAGATGTCATTATTATTCATCTAGAAATTACTATTCTGCAGGATAAAAAAAATAACATTCCATCTGATGCATAGACTGTGCCTCATTCACAGGTTCAATTTCTAATCTCCAATAATCCGAAAATGATCAGTTGATGATGACTTGGCCACAAAAAATAGCATTGGATATTAATAATAATAATTTACCGCCGAGCGGGAAGAAAAAAAAAAAAAAAAAAAAAAAAAAAAAAGGGAGGCGGGTCACAACAACAGAAGCATTCTTCGTTGGCATCTCAAGCACCAATCATGTGCAGGCGACATGTGTGATAAAGGAAGATTAATGCCTTTTTCCTTCCCCTAGGAAACCTTGGTTCATTTCAAGCATGCAGATCATGCTTCATTTCTCTTTCGTTGGTCCATTTACTTTCGAAGTTTGTCCCTGATCCACAAAAAACGATACGTCCACACGAAGGCTTTAGAAAGTCCCAGAAATTAAGGAATCATGGGGACAGAAAAGGAAAGGAAAAAGAAATTGAGGTGCCCAGATCATTATGAAAAGAACGAATGAAAAGGAAGCGGAAAGAACTCGGCAGCATGATTAGGGGAATGGTCATGAAAAAAAAAAAAAAAAAAAAAAAAAAATGAATGAGACCCACAAGGGGAAAGAAGAAGACGCGTAACGTCTTTTCATTTAAACAAAAACAAACATGATTAATGGAATGGCAAAGAAACTCCATGCATTCTTTATCTAAATTCATTTCTCTTTTTTTTTTTTTTTTTTTTTTTTTGATTCCTCTACTAGATCCATAGCTGCATCACGCCTTATCAACATGTTTTTCATTCGTTTTTATTCACAATACGAAAGTTATTTGATCTGTTGCTGCATCTAGAATAGAGCATGGCTATGAGGAAAGATAATGCATATGATAGTCATACATACAGCATTCAGAGGAAAGGAGAAAGGGAAAGTGAGGACGGTTAAAGCTGAGCATATCTTGTTCCTTGATTAGCTTAAAAAAAAAGGTTGGCAGATAGGCAAATCCATAGGAGACCCTTCGTATGATCAGCACATTGGTTTTCTAGCTTATCACATGGAATACATCCTGCATCTCCCTTGAGAGGGGCATGATGGATCCATGTGAGTTATGAAGATGGGAAAATCGATCAAGTAATCTATAAGGAAAAAAGATCGGTATGCGTGTGATCGGAAGATACAGGGTGTCCACGAGAGTATCAATGGTTCTTTTTTTCTGTGTATAAATGAGTATGCATGTACCGTATCACATTGGACGGAAATGTCTAGAGAAAAATGTCTGTGGATCCAATCATAAGGACCAGATATTCTGTGCCACAAAGAAGGGTGCAACAATACCACAGTTCCGCGGGAGAAGATTGGCGCACTGATCAAGGTAAAAGGAAGTAATCGTGTCAGGAATGTTTACAGATCTATCACACATTGGCCCTTTTTTTTTTTTTTTTTTACACGTCCATATTAGTCCATTCATACAAAGTGTGTAAATAATCTGTTTGCTTCTTTTTTGTGTTACCTTCAAATCGGCTTTGTTATGATCCTACAGCACAAAAAAGGAGTTAAACACTGATCAGGAGCACTAAGGAAAATTTTTTTTTACTGATGCACTGATGTTAATTGAATGTCCGACAGGAGAATTTGGTTAGTATACAATTTCCTGGTCCACATATTGCATAGAGGGTCACAGCCCCCCTATGAAGAATACATTTGCATACGTACTAGCCACATCCGCCCCAATTTCCGTACTTTCAGAGTTTTGGACTTTCGGTCTAACACTGCTCTCAGCCATGCATTGAACAGATGACTAGTCGATCTTTAACTATATATAATTATATAACTATTTATATTAAATATGTATAATGCCGTGTGCGTTATCTAAATTCGGGGTTCTTTCTCCCATACTAAAGTAACCATGTAGAAGCATTCCTTTGTTAGATCTTGAATACTTCTCCTTGGTCAAAGTAAAAAAGAAAAGAAAACGTCAACAACATTGTATACAGCTTGATCCAATTGAAAGTAATATTATATACTGCTCATAACTTCTTGCCCTTATCTTTCCATCTCTATCATGTAAGGTCTCTCCCTCTCCTATTTGCTTCTTCTTTGGTCGTACAGTATGCCATAGCACTTGATGTTATCTCGACTGTACATATATACCTGAAGGTGAGACGAGGTTAGGAGAGAGGAAGGAGAAAAGAGAAAGGGAAGAGCAGTTTACATTAGGCTTTCCATCCCCTGGTCTAACATTCATGTGTGGAGTTTTCCTCAATTGCTCAATTGCTTCTGTTTTGGTTACACTCATATGAACATGGATTGAATCTCACAGACAAAGCTGAGCTCAAACAACAAAAAAAAATCCTTGCCTTTTTTTTTTTTTTTTTTTTTTTTTTCATTCTCAGCTAGTGTCTTTTGATGCGTCACAGGCGTCAATGCATTCCCGCTTTGTTTATTTGATTTTTGGTTTAAAAATAAGTTGAGCGGGCATTTCGGCCACGCGTCAGTGCCTTAAATTTTTTTTTTTTTGGAATTCTGGACTGGTCTGAACTTTAAACTTTACTTTGAATTGAATCTGTTATTCTATTTTATTTATATGCCTTGTCACACTTGCTGCATGACGCATGCTAGTCGGGGATCTAATCTGGGCATTGCATCAAACACGTACTTTTTATTTTTGTTTATGATGGATCCGGGTTAAAAAAAAAAAAAAAAAAAAGTGTGCAGTTAATGACCGGCTTCTGGTGTCAATCTTTATCTCTCTGTCTTTTTTTCTCTTTCCCTCCCTGCACTATCTCATTCCTCAGCAGCTCTTGGATTTCTCTTAAATACACTTCCTTAACTCTCCCTCTCCCTCTTCCATAGCTAATCTTCAAAAAAAGGAAGGGAAGGTAAAGGGATTCATGGCATCGCATTTAACTTTGACATGTATTTTTACTCATTCTTTCGTTACAGTAAAAAAAAAAAAAAACTCGGGACTACTTGGGGATGAACAGCAAGCTTGGTTAGATAATGTTTAGATAAACATAGCTTTAAAAAAAAACGTTAAGAACTTTAGGGGATATGCAGTCGAGAATGGATACTTTTTTTTTCTGCGTCATAGTGCTGCAAGTATGTGCAGGTTATGCAGCATGCAATGCAGTCTTCTGCGATTGCAATGTTATATAATAAAGATATCCTCACAATGTGGATCCGCTCATGACGTCAAATTAGCCTTTTAAACTTGGTATACTGTAATCTGACTGTAGATCCAGGGATTAATGTTCCCATAGGGGGGTTGTATATCATGTATGCATGCTTTTTAGGTAACAGGATCTTTATATGTATGTGTAAAGGAGCTTGATAAAGTGACATAATAGAGGGAGAGAAAGAGAGATAGCAGTAATGCAAAATAATGGTATGTCTATTTCAATCCAATCTATTTGTGCCGAGTATCAACTGAAGAAGGAAAGGCTAATAAGCATTTGATGATATTATATCCTAATCTTACTGACAGAAAAAAAAAAGAGCTACTGCTATCATTGATGAGGAGCTGCATGATCCAAAGAAGAGCAATGCTCCTTCGTCCTCTCTCAAGGTGAGAGGGCAGGAAGAGGAGCCTAGCCCTCTCGTTGTTTATATTTTAGGAGTAACTTGAATCCATGGTAAGAACCAGAATAAGAGCCACCATCTCTTCATAAACCCTGATACTCTTGGTTATAGAGTTGATTGATCTTCGCAAGCCGTAACGACAATCACTCAAACCAACGCTTTGGATCATAAACAAAAGCAGGCTCAGCAAAAAGGAAAAAAAAAGAAAGAGTTTCCCTGTGATTTGGTATAACAATCATTTAGTGCACGCGCCACATGCCACATGCCACATGCCACATACCACATGCCACATACCACAGTGGCACGAGTTTCATTCGAATGCAAAGTTTGCACATATAACAGTGTTTGTAACAACTTGTGCACATTCCACACAGGTGAGACAAGAGCAAAGGAGAAAGTTCAGTGAAAGGTGAGATAAGCAAAGTAAAAAGTATTCTGGTGTACAGTTGAAATATATATGTGATTGTTGGTCTTTTGGACTTGTGGTGTTGCATCGCCTCCCTCAAAGCCATAAGCGTATAAACAATGAAAAAGTATAAAATCCCACTTTTTTTTTTTTTTTCCTCTTGTTTTACCTTGGTGCAAGGACCTGAAAGAGGTTTTTTTTATTTCTTTATTTTTTATTTTATTTTATTTTTTTTTACAGAACAATTATGTGCTAAACATTCTGCTTCCTTCTCTATACATACCTTCCTTCTTACGTCTTAAACATTACTGTTGGCAAAAATGATTTTTAGCTCTTTTTTTTTGTGCCTGTGTTTACAAGGGCTAACGAGCGATTGAGGACAGCGTGCAGGATACAAACATCCTTCAACCATGCATAGATCGGGTTTATGCAGGCATATAGATGTATGCTATCTCCAAAAGCATGCAGCATCTTCTTTCTCTCCTCCTACCTTGTCGTTAGGACAGAAGAACATGATACTCTTTTTTTTTCCTTCTTTACTTTTTGAAAAGGGGGAACAAAAAAGGTCAATGTATCATTTTTTTTTCTTTTTCAATAGAAATGTAGGCCTTTTTGATTGTAACACAAAAAATTCGGCTGAATGGCTAAATAGGAGTTCCGAGCGATTGGAATATTAATCTCTTTCATTTTAATCAATTCAGTCCTACTGAATTGGGCAACGATTTTTTAAAAAAAAACTTGAACAATGTGTTACAATTGCTTGTTCATCATGCATCATTGTTTACGGATTATGGATCGTGCTTTTTTTTTTTTTTTTTTTTTTTTTTTTCCCGTCTTCCCGTTGGCGGAGATTTGATTTTAACCAACAATTCTTTAAAAAAGAAGGTCAATCAAGAAATTTCTCCATGCGCACGTTCCTTCATATATACAGCACTCACTTCTTCAGGTAATCCGGAGCAATTGGAAACTTCGAAAAGTATTTAGCCGATGAGCAGATGTTTCTTTTGTCCAATAACAGAGAAAAGGATCATGGATCCGAGTTTTTTTTTTTTTTTTTTTTTCTTTTTTTTTCCCTACTTTCTGTTCAGTCACAAGAATAAAAAACCCTCCCCCCTCCTTGATTTATTGGACACAGCACAGGATGTCAACTCCTCATATTCATGTGAAGCTTACTGTTTCGTTACTTGCTACTAGAATTGAAGCTTCTTTTTGTAATATACAATAAGAAATAAAATAGTTGTCAAATACCATGTGAAGTCTTTCTTTTTTTTTTAGAGAAAAAAGTGCTTTTATAAGGAAACTAGAAAGAGATATATATATATATATATATATATGTATACCTTTGAAAATTTGATGCTTTTTTCTTTTTCTTTTTCTTTTTTTTTTTTTTTTTGTCTTTTTTTCATATCATCTGGTGTTTGGATCTCCATCTCAACATTGTCGTCATTCACTGAAGTTTAAAAAAGTTCAGTTTATATATAAAATTAAAAATGTAACCTTGACGTGGCGGAGTTAAACAATGTCAAATAAAATAAAAAAAACTCAATTCCTCATTTTGTGGCGCATATAAATATAAACTCGAAGACTGAATAAAGTTTCAACTCAATATATGTATTATATATATATATATATATATATTTTATATGTGTTTGTAAACAGAAAATCCTTCTATAGCCCAGCTTCTCCGCGGATTCAATCCAGCAAACAAAAAAAAAAAAAAAAAAAAAAAAAGAACAACCAACACTTTGTGCGGAGATATCTGGTCAACCTTGTTTTCTTTCCATACATTCTTCATCTCTTGTAACGCCATCGAAATGGATAAATTTTCGTCAACGAAAAAGCAGACTAGGATGTGCTTTTGCAAAAAAAAAAAAAAAAAAAAAAAAAAAAGACAGACAGAATAGATGTCTCCATATACTTGTATTACTGCATGTGGCGGCGACCCTCCAATAAACTATGCGGCGGCGTTCATGCTTTTGTCAACTGAGGGTCCGACATTGAGCTTCATCAATTAGACAAGACATTTATGAAGATATTTTATGATAAGTGGATTCAGTGTTACCAAATCTAATGGCACTATGAATAAGACAATGACTATAACATATTTGATATTGCTTTTTGGTAATCTTATATACAAGTTCGCTCTACAGAATAATGAGATCTGCGTTATATGCCAAGAGGCAATAACAAAACAAAACAAAAAGAAAGAAAGCAATAGTATCAACTCTGACTAGATCTATAGATTTTTAATTCTGCATCTAGATATTTCAAATAAATACAAAACAGGTGATATCTTTATCAATATATATACTTTCTACATGTTAGCCTTGTTGTCAATCTCTCTGCGGTCCAGATCCCCGTAAATATCAAGGCATCGCAATCGAATGGCCAAGAAAAACCCACCGAATCCGCAACATGAAAAGAAAATCTCAACGTATGTGTAAATAGACGGATCCACGGTCATTAGCTTTGCCACGATCAATGGAAATACTGAAAACGCGAGATTCATTGACGATACCGAGATCCCACTATGACCAGATGAGAGGATTATCATATTAATATTCATCCGTATTTATAGTTTTTTTTTTTTTTTTAACTAAAAAAAGCCTTGGTTATACTGATCGTCCCCTCTACTTACTAAGCTGTCGCCATCTGATGGCTCTTAACCAAGGCAGGGATGGCACTTGTGAAAATGGCACCAATGGCCGAGGAGATACCCAAAGCCATCAACGCTGGTACGGGCGTCACGATGGGAATGATGCCAAGCACGAAATGTGAAAATCCGATGATAAGGCCGCAGAGCATAAACAACCATGATTTTTGTCCATAGTGATCAACAAAGTAGCCAACAGGAAGTACAAGGATCGCTGACAACAGATCTGGGACTGTCATGATTTGAGCGGCTAAGAAAATCAGTAACGAAGCATGTGTTAGACCTTACTGGACACTGCTTGCCTTGTAGGATTAAAAAAGAATAAGAATATTAAAAAACTTAATAGTGAACTACCTTTTTGGGGATCATTGTGATACCAGCGCATCTGCAGAAATCCTGCGTGGATACTGTTGAACGGCACTTGAACACCAACAAGTAAAAATGTCATTGCAAACAATGTCCAAAAGGACTGAGTATAGTTACTGGCTGCCACCATAATTGCTAAGCATTGTGAGAAGGGAGAGACTCTACCATTCCGATTGGGATCCTCCGTTTCAGAGGATGATGCTAGTTTTGCTACTTCTTCCTCTGTATCCGAATCATCCTGATTATCAGATCCGAGCTCCACACTCTCACGTGCCCTACAAGCTAATTCCTTGGTATCCGGTTCTTCTGGATCTACCATAGTATATTCTGTAACCTGCTCTCGAGCATATCCTTCTGAGCTGCCCCTGATTGTCCTTCCTGATGTATGTAATACTGCCATATTTATTGTTTCGTCTATGGATGATTTGGTTCCAATGCTATGAGTTAGAGGATCATAGTGTCTTCTGGACATTGGATTTACACTGGCGTTACTGCTGCGCTCTCTTGTCAGCAGCACTGAATCATGAGATAGCCTTATATTGCTGGGATAAGTTGTTGGCACACGCATGAATCCTGTAGCAATAGTCGATTCAAAACGATAATCAAGTAACACTAACACGCACGCTGTCATGAACGATAGCACGCAGGAGACAAATCCACCCCAGAATGCTGCAGGGACTGAAGACTTTGACCAAATATATGGTGTAAGCACATCATTCAAAACGCTCCCTAGTCGAGCAACACTATTTCAAATATTTTTATGGATTCATCAAAAAACATTTTTTTTCCTCCCCTAGGAAACCCATTAGTTTTTATGATAAATGTTAATGTGCATGGCAAGCGCATGGTTCATTAGATAAAGAAAAAAAAACATACCAAAGGTTAAATCCCAACGCCATCGCTAACTCCTTTCCTCGAAAGTACTTGACAGTGATAGCAGATTGTGTAACCGCCAAACTCTCGCCAGCGCCAAAGAGCACCCTTCCTAGGATTATGGCGGGAACATTTCTCTTCTCAACCCCAAGACATACTACAAAGTGGCCGAATGCTACTGTTGCGGACAGTGAGAGAAGAAGCCGCCTATGACCAAACTTGTCTGCGGCATAGCCACCCAACCAAGGCAAGACAATATTTGGTAGGGAATAGGCAGTGTAAAGGATGTTGAGAAAATAGGCATAAATCTCGTCTGTCATTTGCATGTATTCCTGTAGTGGCTGATTCAATGAGGCCGGATTATCAAAGGCATAATAATTGCCAAACATGACGAGACATGCTGCGGCGAGCATCGCCCATCGAATCTGTCCATTCCCTCCATTAGTGTTGGCGGATGAAGTGAGAATTGCTGCATTATGGGGAAAAGGAGTTGATGAGAAGGAATCTTGTGAGGCATGACGAGCTAGGCCACAGGGTTGTGATGTTGGATTCGCTTCCAAGATTATATCTGATGATCCCTCGCTCCAAAGTGGTCTTGCCTCATGGTGGAATATATTGCTCATGTAAAAAGAAAAAGGGAAAATATCAACTGGATGTATTCATGTAAGCAGAAAGAAAAAAAAAAAAGCAATGAGTTTGGCAGTGCAAGGTAAATGTCTTTTCAATTAGTTTATTCAGGGATACAGTCCTTTAGGAATAATAGTGGTATATACAAGTTTATCGATCTTATGCAGCTTTGATCTGCTTCTGCTTCTTAGTGACCGGATTTCCTGCTGGTGCTGGGACATCCTCTGTTCCTAGATAATCCCACGATCTTGGCGCCAATGCCACCGGGAGTACCCTAACAATATTAATATGATAAGCAACGTTTAATACCATTGCTTGCAATGATGAGCATAACCTTTTTTTTTTTTTTTTTTTACCATGTAGCTGATAATACAACGCCCTTTCCAAGATCTTCTGCTTGAATCAACGCCCATTGAAACCCAACCCATGCAGAGATGATTCTCGAAAGGGGAACTAGAGCGGCCAATCCTGGAATTCCGGATACGGCTCCACTTAGGAACCCGAAAAAGATCTGACTTGTGTTGGTGACTCGTTGTAGTTTAGCCATGCAATTGTGAGGCACATAAATCTCGTAACCCCACCAATAAGTATAAGCGCTGATGACATCGTTTGGGGGCGCTTTGGTCAATGCTAGAACTTGCTGCTTAATGGAATTAATGGTTGAAACAAGAGTTGTCTTGTCTGCTGTTGCATTGGTAGCGATAGTAGTGGAAGATGTTGTTGTCTTGGTCACCGTTCCCTTTTTGCTGTTGCTTTCAATGTTTTCTGTATTTTTTGTGCTTTCTGCACTGTCTGTACTTCCAGTTTGTGCCGTTGTTTTCGTTGTAGAATCTGTGGATGATCCTTCTACTGGAGGTTTTACTTCATCTCTCTCTTTTTGCTCTGTGTCTTCTTCAGCCATGGTGATGGTTGTGATAGTTGTCGTAGTCGTTCTTACAGAAGGCTGCTCCTTAGGAGACGTAGATGATGCAAATGCTGTCATAAGCGAAGAAAATGAGATCGCCCACCAAGATGATGGTGCCTTTATTACATCCGACTCTGGTTCTGATGCAGGTTGCTGATTCACATCAGGCGCTAGTTCGGACTCAGAGCTGGCGTTATTTGTGTTGTCCACTTTTTGATTCGCTTTGTCGTTTAAACTTGATTCGCCATGATCAGAAGAATCGATAGCTATCTTCATCCTTGTAGCATTATCTTGAATAGAATGCTGTTGCTGCTTGCTGTGCTCCCGATTGTGTACTGTCTTGAACTCTCCAACGGTTGGATCTGGCATCGCCTTCAAGATTGTAATCAATTCATTCACTTGGGCTGGTTTCGCCTTCTGAAGCGCTTTAACAGCCTTTTTCTTTTGATAGCTATCAACGTGGATCTCATGATTAGCACCTATAAAAAAGGTCAAGAATAAGTGATAGAGTAGTAAGTTAGTCTACATTCTCAAGCCTCGTCATTTTTATTTTATTTTATTTTTTTTTACCAGTGATGAGATCCCGGATAGTGTGAGCCAATCCAATGTTTCGTGCCTCAGCTTCGACTTGCCGCTGAGTTTCGCTCAGAAAGATGTTTCGAAAGGAAACCATGGTTTCGGGATATAATGCAGAGATATATGAATGCTATTTTTCTTTTTTTCTTTGTCAAGGCAGACTTCTAAATATGAAAACTATAGGAGGAAATGGAAAAACAAAAAGTTGTGTTGAAGTGTTTGAAAAAAAAAAAAAGAAAGAGGCCTTCATCATGTCATGGCGGCCGTGACCGTGACCGATGCCAACCCCCCTATTTTTTTTTTTTAATGACCAAATTACAGCTTGAACGTAATGTAAGCTTCCTTTGTTCACCCCTTATTTTTAATGACCAAATTTTGAATACCAAGAAAGCTACATTAGTCGTTGGTGGCCAACCTGACCGATGTCACCCCCTATTTTTGGCAAGCGGGCCATTTTGACCCGCTTCTTGAGAGCAGACTGTAGTATGCTTGTACTTGCTGTATGCGTCTTTCGGACAAAGCAATAGACCAACAAGGGACATAGTCACTCTTGATTGTCAACTTTGGTCCGATTAGGGTCAGGTTGTGTGCCTTTACTCTATCCTTATCAATCAATCTCGCGTACTTCAAGTAGACGCGGCATCTCCTCAACACTTTGGTCTACCACTACGCCCCTTTCTCTGGACCCGCTGCCCCCCACAAGGGTCATGCTAGGCTCTCCTGACCTTCCTGGATTCCCACCACCAACGCTTATTGGTCATAGTCCGATAGAGTGATGACAACTGAACGCAAATCCTTTGACATGAAAGATAAACGCTGATAGGTGATCATTTCACCCAAAGCTGAGGCTACAATACCGGAGATGACATTGTGGCTCTTCAGTTCTCTAATTAATTTGTGACTCGACGAACCTGTGGATCGATGTCGCAACATGCTATTGAAACCATCCGAGGATCAACTCACACTCACAGGAGGATAGTAGCGCTACAAAAGCGTGTCGAGTGGGACAGGTGTATGGAGTGTGAACAAGGAAGGTCAGCGACACATTATCTGTAATCAATATACAAAGATGAGGTGGTGTACGACTGTAGCCTCATTCCACACTGCTCAAAGTGTCTGGATATTCTTGACATGGATAAATTTGCGTGCAATGTTATGACGCTTCATTCTATCATGCCTTTCTTTTTTGTTTTACGGCCTGCATATACAATATAATAAGTGTCTAAGGAGTGGAGATTAATCTGAACGAAAGACAGCCAAACAACTCCCATTTCGAAATGGAAAAATGAAATACTAAGTAGTGGGTGACAAAGGGGATCTAAAATGGCATTGTAAACGTATCTACACAGCAAACGGTACTCGAAAGTCGCCTGGCTTAATCACATTCTCAACTGCTTCCATCATCGAGACCATGGCTTAAAGATCTTGTCATTGCACCAGGACGTTTAACGTTTCTACCAAATAATCTGTTCCTGAGTGCTCTAGACGCAAAAACCGTCAATCCAAATCCAGCCCAGTCAGAGTCCTGCAAGTCCTTAAGGTCACCTACTGTCATGATATCCTGATTCTTCAGCTTGGCGAGCCATTCATTTGCTTTGTCTGGCCCACGGTGGTATGCCATTGCAGTGTCTTGGACAAGTTCTTCAATGGGTGTATCCGGTAAATATTCTAAAAAAAATAAAAATAAAAAAAAGCAAAAAGCAAAAAGCAAAAAGATAAATATATATTATACAAGTGTACACGAACCAGATAAATAAAACCAATGTACTAAAATGTGTGAGAGAATGCAGGAGGAAAAGGACTTTACCTTTGAAGGGAAGCTCTACGTCACCGCTGTAGTCAGGATTTGAATTCCTACGACTCAAGCCTGGTTGAACTATAGGGTTGGTAGCGTCAAGAGTGATGGGCGAGATAGCTCCCTGCGACTGATTATTGTGTAACATCAGGGGTGAATTCGGTACATGGTGCCCTGAAATGTCCTTTTTGTCATTTGGTCCTGCCAGCTCGCGTAATATCCTATTGATGTCATGAGTGATCAGCCTCTGATATTGCTGAGGAAGGACCTGCTCTTCGATCTAATATCCAAACAAAAGTATACGGGCCATATGAGCCATCTTAAATAGAGCATGACCTATATCACAAGCTTCGCTATGTTGCATATATGTCATATATGTTTCTCACCATTTCGTTGACCACTTCCTCTGCCGTGTCTGTGTCAGCATTGAACTCAAACTTCACCGATAGCTTGTCCATACCCTTGAATACAACCTGCAATGTCAAATGGTTCTTGGCCTCGTTCGTTGTCAAGACCACAACTTCGGGCTCTACCGCTAAAAAGGGATCTTCGATAGCTTCCTGCGCAGAATATCTAGACACATAGCATGCAAAGGGTCAACAAGTTAAGAAGTCGAATCCAATATAATATTAACCTTGCCAAGGACTTTGAAAAGTTTAACAGCACAGTGTGTGTGGTGCGTGTTTCTACAGTCTATCTACCTTTCCTGTTCAGGAGCTATGCAATGATTGATCAAGCTTAGCACTTCGAGATCCGTAACAGTGGCGAGGCAATCGGGTTTAAGGCCCTGTTAGAAATGAGCAGGGAAAGAGATTGGATATGAAGACTTGTCCATTTAGTCATATTAGCTACAACTGCTAATGCAAAACACGCCTGTGACAAACTGGCAGCTCATCTTACGATACCTGGATGACTTTTTTGTAAATTTGGGCAGCGTTTTTGCATTCGCCATAAGGATACTCGCCTGTGACCATTTCGAGCAAGCACATGCCAAAAGCATAGATGTCAACTTTTTCACTGTATCCCTTTTCTTCATACATCTCTGGCGCCATGAACTCAGGTGTGCCTATGTTTGATCGCAATATTTACGGTTCAAAAGAGTTAAGCCGAATAATGCATCCCAGTAATAATCAGGCTGCAAGAAACGAAACATCGACAATACCAATGACTGTGTATTTTTTGCCAATCTTCATTTTCGCCGTCCCCATGTCACCAATCTTGACTTCACCATGAGCGCCGTTGATGAAGATGTTGTCACATTTGATATCACGATGAATAATTGGTGGGTCGTACGAATGAAGATAAATGAGGCCTTTAAGAATTTGTCTACACCATCGTTTGATAACTTTGACATTAGGATGCTGCAGCTTGCGGATATATCTAGGAAAAGTAGTAGACATGGACGATTTGAGTCAAAAGATTTCATTAACAATGCTCTCAAATGACTGACCATCTTCTTCAGGGCGTTGTGAGCGACTTCCTTACTCTCTAAGGGTGCCCGAAGTCATGAGCTCAGTGATGAAGATAAACTCAGTATTGCTATACCAACAGTCATGAAAGTTGATAATGTTTGGATGTCGAACACGCTTGAGAATTTCAACTTCTTGTGATAGCTCTGCATATTCTTGTCTGGTGGTCTGGAAGCAGTTCCATGCTACCTCGTAGCCCTCTTCACGATCAATGCCTTTGTATACAATCTTGTAAGCTCCTTTGCCCAATACGGAGTTGAGCTATTTGCATAAAACCAGAAAGGTTAAATTAATAAAAGATTTTACAACCAGGTCGAGTCCAGTCCATTAAACTTGGTCTGTGTCGTGAGAGGGTGTTTGCAAGCCGTGCGACAATTAAACTTTGTTTTTTGGGCTTCACATGAGGGATTTTTTCTTCACAACATGGGAGTTGGCTTGCAAGATATTTAACAAGTGCGGCATTTTCTCCTCATCCATCCCATCTGCTGTTCGCCAAGAAAAAAGGCTAAACATGGTCGATAGAAGCCATAGTCTTTGACTTTGACATAAACTTATTGCTAACCGCGGCACCATCCCAACAAAATGGCGCCTACTTCACACACAGATAATGTTGTCTCCGTCCCTCCTTACTCTATTTTTTCTTTATTTTTATTCTATTTTATATTTTTTCTCTTTCTTTTTTCTTTTCTTTCTTTTTTCTCCTTCTCTCCAGTTTTTCATGATCCTATTTTATTCCTCATATGTTACCTTAGCATATCTTCCGTTTGGGCTCTCTTCGACCACCTTTTCAGGATCATGTTTGGAATGATCAATGTACTCGGCTAGCATGAGACATTGAAAATAGCGGCGTTAATACATGCATGGTATTGTAAAGTGGCGAGTGTATTATCCTTCAAAAAAGTAATATACGAGATCGAATTGCAATAAGTGCAATCCAGATTTGAGAAAAATAGAAACGTACAGAATGGAGAATAGTTTCGTTCATGATCATCGTCATGGGGATGATCTGATTCACCAGAGCCACTCTGATAGCCTCTTATGTTCATGACCGGATCTGGCATATTGGTAATGATGATGTGTGTAGAATAGGCGATGTATGAACGCGCGGAAAAAATAAAGGATTAATTGCAAACACTAATGGGATAACAGATGCGTGCGTGAGTAGACGTGGGGGATGGCACAGAAACGAGAAAGACCGTCGTAGTGGCAGAAGTAGTGGATAAAAGTGGCGTTTTTTTTAAGAAGTATAAAGCAAAGGAGATAAGAAAGGTGATGAAAAGAGCTTTTTTTCTCTTTCTCGTTCCGGAGAAGGTGGACGTGGAATAGAAAAAACAGGATCTCAAAGACAAATGAAATAAATACACCAAAAAATGGGCGCTCTTCTTTCTACTGTTGCACCTCATATGCACCACTGATCCTTACTTTTGACAAGCTCAAACACTGACAGACCTGACAAACGAAGCCAACTCTCCATGGGTCATTACACTCGCTCCTAGTCTGCTATTCCTGTGTCTGTTCCATTTAGAAAAAAAATCAAATAAAAAACATTTATACACACAACATTGTTGACTTTGACAGGTAATCATTGGAAAATATCGAAGATTGAAAGAAGATAAGGAGTTTGGTGTCCATTCAGCCTCTCATGGGAATAGTAAAAGGTATCCAAGCATTGAACCACTTCACTGATATGCAATGGTCTTTACGGGGATATCCCCCGCATATGTCTTTCAGAAGTAGCTCATAAGTTTAAATGACTCTGACCTTGACATTCATGCGACAGACAAAGGCGGTGCTGGAGAAACAAGACACATATGATAAGCAAGAGAATTAGAATCCCAGCTTTGACACGCGTAGCTTTTAAAGATAAGATATGAAGACCACTATTCGCTGAGATCAAGAAGCAATTGAAAGTTAACTTCATCATTGCTATCATTACAATGCTTGTTACATTGGCGTTGAAGAATACAAGGGTGGACATAACAACCGTGGAGTTTGTCTGATTAAACAGGGTCAGCGGAAACCGGCGTAGACTACTGGCTCTATCGCCGATAATAAAGCTATTTAAGTTAGAGATTGAGAGGCTCAAGCCTGGATCAAAGATACACAAAGGAACCGAACTGGACTTTGGTAGATGTGGCAAGGCGATTCATGAAAAAAGGATCCGAATTTTTGCTTCCGGATTACTCACGGCTGTCGGAAGTCAGACAAGAGTCAGAGGCCTACTACCTAGGATTTCTACATGACCGAAGTACATGGGTGTAGGAAAATAGATTGAATACTCCATAGTTTATTTGAAAGTTGGAGGCAAAGCTCCATCGTATAGGATGCTTGCAAAAGGTTATCAAAGCTAATATCCAGGGCATGTTCTTTAAGCTTGTCGTAGTCGGCATGAATGAGTTTATATGCCTAAGCTATGTCTCACCGATGAGCACTTGCTTTAATCTCCAAGCTTCAACAATACAAATCTCTGCCAAGACATGCAATAGGGTATTCTCCAGTGGTACTGTTCAACAAAAGCGACCTACAATGTCTTCAAGCTCTGGAAAAGGATAGGATCCACATCTGGGAACAGCTAGATATTCAGAGACCTACCAAAAGCGCGAGTGCTAGCGCCTTAAGCAGTGCTATTCTAATCATGTCGGGAAATAGATCCTTCCTGGTCTGTGCACTGCTGTCGTCACAATCAAAAAAAAAGTTATATCCTAACTACACGCGCCAGCAGAGTCGTCTGTTCTGACATTTGTAAAATTGTTTGTTAAATACTCATCCACATTTCATTCGTTTGATTAACTCCCACAAGAAAAATACCGTACAAACAACTAGACACCATCTCATTTGTCTCTATCCACCTCTTCCTGTCCCTCCCCCCTTCTCTGTCTCTCTTTTTTTTTTACTACTTTGCTCCTATTTAATCTTCCTCATCTGTATTTTCTCGCTTACTCTTTACATCTATGAATCCTGAAAGCGAAGAACTCTATCCTATCGCGATCTTGATAGATGAACTGCGTCACGACGATGTCAATCTTCGTTTGAATGCTATCAAAAGACTGAATACCATCGCCCTGGCACTCGGTCCACAGCGTGCTCGAGAGGAATTGATCCCTTTCCTAGATGGTACAAAAAAAAAAAGAGGATCTAAAAAAGAGCATTGGTTTGAATTAAGCTCACGCTTCCTTTTTTTTAACATCTCGTTTGAATTTTGCCTTCAGAATCTATCGATGACGAGGATGAAGTTTTGCTAGCTTTGGCTGGGGAGCTTGGTGACTTTGTAGAGTACATTGGAGGGGCGCAATATGCTCATATTTTGTTGCAGCCCCTGGAGAATCTTGCTGCAGTTGAGGAAACAATGGTTCGCGACAAGGTACTAATAGTGCCCTGCATTGCCAACACTCAGCGCTCTGTGTTCATAAAGATATTGAAGCGATGTTAACCTGGATGCGCTATGACTTTTCTTTCGTGTGTATGGCTAGGCGGTTGAGTCACTGAATAAGATCTGTCCATTGTTAACCCAGGCCCAGTTGGAGCAATACTATATTCCTTTGCTTAAACGTCTTACTTCGGGTGATTGGTTTACGAGTCGCACCTCTGCAACTGGTCTCTATGCATGTGGTTATCCATTGGTTTCGTCAGCCCACCAAGAAGAGATGCGCAAGTAAGAAACTTCATAGTTTTAGTTATCGTAACACAGCATAGTATTGCGATTTCAAGTCTAACGCACCAACTATTGTTTATCATGGTTTGCTTTCCTTATAAACAGGGCTTTCAGCCAGCTTTGCATGGATGATACACCCATGGTTCGTCGAGCGGCGGCCACACATCTTGGGGTAAGAGCTATTCTCGAAAATAATTGGCATCGTTTTGGTCATGTATTTATCTACGATTTCTAGCTATTTATCTTTATGATCAACTGTATTTAATTCTTTCTTTTCTTTTCATATATTTCTTCCTAAATTCCAGACATTCTCCAAAAAACTCAGCAAGGAACATCTTATTTCGGACATCATTCCTCTCTTCAATAAATTGGCACAGGACGAACAGGACTCAGTACGTCTGCTGACAGTGACCGATCTTGTTGCTATTGCAGAGCAACTCTCGCCTGAAGAATGCAAGGTCTACTTTCTGCAAACGCTCAAGACTATGGTTGCAGATAAATCGTGGAGAGTTCGCTACATGATCGCTGACAACTTTGTCAAGGTAAAAAGAATGGCTTGATCACACTCTTGTATCGACATGGACGGCTGCTGATAACCATGGGTAGTGATGTGAATATTGGCGCTCAACGGTCATGCTAACACCAAAGTATTTATCCTACATGTTGGAATGCTGCCTATAGCTGAGTACTGCTGTAGGACAGGAGATTACACGTGAAGACTTGGTTGTGGCTTTCGTCCGTTTATTAAAGGATAATGAGGCAGAGGTCCGCACAGCTGCTTCTGGACAAGTCCCTGGTGAGTTTATAAAAAATATAAAGAATCAGACTATTTGTTTGCTCAGTACTATGGAAAACTAGAAAATGTCTCTAATTCATGATTTGATGCCGTGTTTTCAGGATTCGCTAAATTGGTGGACCAGGACACTATTTTGAACTATATCTTGCCTTGCGTCAAGGACCTTGTGACAGACACCTCACAACATGTCCGTGCAGCCTTGGCGATGCAGATTAGCGGTTTGGCGCCCATTCTCGGCAAAGAGGCGACGACAGAGCATTTGTTGCCCTTGTTCCTTCAGTTACTAAAGGATGAATTCCCGGATGTACGACTCAACATCATTTCCAAGCTTGAGACCGTGAACCAGGTCATTGGAATCGAGCTCTTATCTCAATCTCTTTTACCCGCTATTGTGGAGTTGGCAGAGGACAAACAATGGCGCGTGCGTCTGGCAATCATTGACTACATACCACTTTTGGCCACGCAATTGGGCGTCCAATTTTTTGACGAGAAGCTGGGAGCACTATGCATGTCATGGCTGGGCGACAGTGTCTTTTCAATCCGAGATGCTGCTACAGTTAACCTGAGGAAGCTCACAGAGGTTTTTGGCGTAGAGTGGGCAGAACATGCCATCATTCCTAAAGTCCTTGCAATGGGGACGCATCCCAATTACTTATATAGAATGACCACCATCTTTGCTATTACGGTAGGCTTGCAACCCAACCACTTCATTATTTTGCTATTTTCCATGGCCACTTTCTCATTTTATTTTTATTTTTATTTTTTTCTTGATTAAATTAGGCGATGGCATCAGCCGTAACACCAGAAGTGATCCGCGACTATATCTTGCCAACTGTTACGAATTTGGTGTCAGATCCTATTCCCAACATTCGCTTCAACGTTGCTAAATCCATAGAGGCCCTTATCCCTGTGCTTTCGCAGAATCCAGACACGAAACCTCTGGTTGAACAGCAACTCAAACCAGCCTTGGTTAAACTCAGCGAGGATCCTGACAACGATGTCCGCTTTTTCTCTCAGAAGGCGCTCTTCTCTGCACAATAGCTATGAAGGGCGAAGTAACGATCAAGAAAGTAAAAAGGAGGCATATTTTTTAAACATGGGCATGGAATGTCGTTTTTGCTTTTATCAGGGTTCAGGGTTATCAGGGTTCAAAATTTTTCAAAACAAAACAACCAAGCTTTATCAACAATTAAATAAAGAAAAAAAAAAAAAAAAAAAAAAAAAAGAGTAGCAAGATGTAGATTTAGACATCGTTTAGGAGCGCATATTATTCCCACACAATAAAGGGAGAGCTTGATACATAACAAAACCACAAAACCACAAACCACGCAAGATCATAAGGCTATTTTGGATTTTCAGGATTATGCGCAGAGCATTGATGTCAAGCATCAATCGCAGCTTTTTTACAAGAATAAATGTTTAGTCCAATTGGCCAAAGAGTTATTGTTTTATAAATCTGATTGTAGTGAGATATCAAAAATGGATTCTTTTTTTTTTTTTTTTTTTTTTTTTTTACTGCATTATTTAAGAGACCCTTTCTCTGAAAGAGAGCAAAGAGCAGCAAGATGATAGATGGACTATGGCATGATAGGAGCGCAGCTAAAGGGGAACATTGCTAAACTCTGAGGGACGTCCATCTGCGAGATGAGCCAAAGGAGGGAGGACAGACGAAGGGGGCATAGCACCATTCAAAGAATTCTTGGTTGTGCCCAAGTGTTGACTGTTCTGAGAGCTGGTACTAGACTGGCGTGACAAGGCTGCAGCGCCAGCGCCAGCACTGACGGTTGCAAGAGGCGAAGGACCAGAACCAGCGCTAGGAGCGGCTGTTCCAGGAGCATAGAAGCCCTGAGCAGCATCCTTCACCAGTGCCATGAAGGACTCATGCCTAAACGCTGTACGAGGGGCCTCATCCAATTCGGGAGCGCCAGACATGGGCTGCTCCTCAATGGTGCGACGTTTCTCACGGCGTCGGTAAACACCAAGAGCAACGAGGCCTGCAAGAGCTACAGAAGCAACGACAGCACCAAGGATGGCGCCCAGCGAGGAGCCAGAATCACCAGACATTGTAGTGCTAGTAACTCCCGCAGCCAGGTCAGAATTTGGCTGAGGAGAAGTCGTAGGATCAACAACACCTGGTGGATTACCCTGCACGTTATCAGGGTTGTTGTTGCTAGGAGGGGCAAATGGAACGGTTGGAGCAACTGGGGGAACTGGGGCGACTGGGGCGACTGGAGCAACTGGAGCAACTGGAGCAGAGGTGGAGGTAGGGACAGTAGCAGTTGTCGTCGTTGTGCGCACGGTGGTGGGTCTTCGAGTAGGTGGTCTGGGTCTGAGCGTAGGCGAAGGACTGGGTTTGGGACTGGGTTTAGGCCTCTGTGTTGGTCTGGGTTTCGGATCACTGGGTCTCGTGGGCTTGGGCTTGGGCTTGGGCTTGGGCCTGGGGTTCCTACCGTGATGGGGATTCCTACCGCGATGGGGATTCCTACCGCGATGAGGATTCCTGCCGCGATGGGGATTTCTGCCGCGGTGGGGATTTCTACCACGGTGTCTGCCATGGTTAGGGCGGCTAGGCTGACGGTGCTGGACCCCAACCTCATCATCGCCGACGGCTCGCGCAAAGAGCTTAACATTGTTGGAATGTGATGAGTAACGGTCCTGCTCCTCTGTCACGTCGAGAACTCTCTTGAAAAAATAGACATCGGATTGATAGTTGGGTTGCTGAGGTTTAATTGTCAAGTCTTTCTTGATGATATTGATAGAACGGTCGGCCGAAGCTATGAATTTCAATAGTATGCATTATGAAGAGTTAATTAGAGCGAAACAAAAAAAGAACTAGCCTCCCTTTTAGCTTTCAAAATAACCATGACCATTTTTAATGTTATGCATAGATTGATGCATGACCCCTTAAAAACCGTTTTTTTTTTTTTCCTCTGCACGAAAAGTTAATGTTAAACAGGAACATTCCCTCTGGAGGATGTTATGTCGCATAAGCTATTCCCAGCGACAAAGTTCCTGCACGCATGGCTGACTTTGTAGACGAATAAATAGCATCACCTTTCGGTTTGCACGGAATAAGAAGAGAGCCAGCTGGGAAGATGTGCTAATTTTTATATTAATATATTTTGTAATTGTATATCAATGCTTACCTCCGTGGGATGTAGCCAGGTAAAACAGGGCCACTGTCTGGATTGCCCAAGAAATTCTCATTGTAAAATTGATGATTACTTTTATCGGGCAGTAGGCGTTTTTTTTTTTTAGTTTGAATATTTGAATATTATCTAATCGCGACAGAATACAAACAAAATTCAAGTGTGATCTCGTTAGTTTTAATAAAGGTTCCTGAACTGACTGTTGCAGAAAGAAAGAGAGAGAGAGGGAGAGAGAGAGGAAGCTGAACAAATGTAATGGTGCAGAGAGAAGAAAATTGTTTATGGATTCAAATCGTTGTTGGGATTCTGAAGCTTAAAAGACATTCAAGCAAGTAAATTGCATGTAAGCTGCTTACATGTTGTAGGATGGGTATGTTAGTGTGCTTTGATTCCGTCTTTTCTTCTCTTTTTTTTCTTTCTGCTAGATTATTTATGTTAAGGACGTGTAATGGATTGATGTTGGTTGTTATGGTTGGAGTTTTCACTATGCATTGGGGGGAATGCCGAAGACTAAGTGGTGGATTAATGGAAATTAGGAAGAGAAATGAGCTGATGGAGATGAACGGATGGAGGATGGAGGATGAAGGATGGAGGATGGAGGATGGAGGATGGAGGATGGAGGATGGAGGATGGAGGATGGAGGATGGAGGATAGGAAGGGAGGGAAAGGTGGGGGAGGGTAGACAGCGGAGAGGAAGGGGATGCGTGGGTTCGCAACGGACGGGGCAGTTAGCTGGGAAGGGGGTGAGGGGAACCAGAAAAGAAGGAAGGCACAAAGAAACAACTTCAGCAATGCTGGCGACCTAAAAAAAAAAAAAAAAAAAATCAACACAACAGTCAAGGCATGTCATGCAAAAATCAGGCACGCTTCGTCTGACCCACTACCATTTACCAGATGGCCATAGGCATGGATTCCATGTACTTACTACAGAACAGTACGGTACTCTTTCTTCTCTCTCTTACCTTGCTCTCTTTCTTTTTTCCCACTTTCGCCCTGACTGTCAAGTGTTCGTGGGTGCCAAAAGCAAAAGCACCCCCGAAGTTGTACATGAATATAACTTGAACACAAATCAAATTAGTGCTTCTCATTTTATTTTTATTTTTACTTTTATTTTTCTAATCATTCATGAGAGCCTTTAATAAGTTTTTTCCCTCACCTTGAAATCCGTCACACACACATAAACAACACCTCAGGACTTCGTTGTTGTTCTTATTCGCTCAAACATGGATACATGTATATCATTCAGACCTTTTTCATCTTGATCATTTTACCACAACCATCTCTTCCAATAGTGAACAAAAGTTTCTCTCTCCATTTCATGCCAGACAAAGATTATCACATTTTATTTATCTTTTAATGTTTTAGTTTGCCGTGCTCATTTATTCTAATGTCTCTTTGTCTGTTAGTCTGTGCCTATTTAGACATTTTTAGACAGGGAATAACTAGACTACTAACAATTAACAATTAATCAATAAGAATGAAATGTCGACTAGTTTCTTGGCTGTTTCTTGCAATATTTGAAGCGAACACAAAAAAAAAAGAAAAAAGTTACCATGCACAATGTGATATAGCTTTGAAAGGGTGGAAGAAAGTCAGGCACTCCGTACCTATCGAAATATACTTTCCATTAAAACCCCATCCAACTCACCTAATATCTATCACTGCAATCGTGTGGTGTAAAGGCGGAAACATAGAAGTGTGATATTATACCGATGGCATGTAAATTTTGATTGTGATAATGTTTTTTGGAGCCCTCTCGAAACCTTGTTTAAATGGGTTTGAGCCTCCAATTGTTACATATTCCCAAGCTTTTGGAAATAAAGCTTTCCGTCTTCTGGGAAATAATGTCCCTTTCCTATTGGATATCTTGATAGGAGGCCGGTTCACTTACACGTTGACCAAGCCAGAGCCGGTTATGATCGTCGTCGCTACAGGACGGTACTTTCTGATCTATCGAACTTAACCTCAGCATTTCATAACACGCTTAGATTGAAAGCTCTGTTTTCCTGCTTCGTTTGTTACGTGTCTTCGTTCTTCATGGCAGCTTTCCCAATGAAAATTTGTCCAATTCAAGGTCCTACTATAGCCCCCTACTGGGCAAAAGATGAGGACTATATATTCTTTGCCGCCGGCAGCCCTTCCGCTCCGCCTCGTCTTGGTAGCGGCATATGCTAATAAAGCCATCACAATGCTGTTCGTACAAATAGGTTGAGTACAATCACTTAAAAGCCCATCCACTGCTTTCCTTAACCATCCATCCCTCGCTTTATAGTCATCGGTTCTCGGCAGAACCAAACCCTTTTGGATTCAAAATGCAGCCTGGGTTCAGTGGGTGAGCATTGCTCTGTTTACTAAAGTCCATGAGGCATAAAAGTAATGGGTAATTTACCCACCTGTACCCTTGAATGTGTACCACGCTTAGAGGATGGGCCTCAATAGTTTTCACGATACAACGTTTGATCGAAGAGTCGCATCAGAGCTCATCGACATCTCAACATTTTCGCAGAGTGGTCCCAAGGTGCTTGTTCACATTAGTTTACTGGACACGCTTGTACGGTGTTAGCACTAGCATTGCAGAAACTAAGGAAAATGAGCAAGTATCCAAGACGTCAGAGGCGTCTAGCCATTGAGATGAAGGATCTTTTTGGCAACAGCCTCATGACAACACACGAGGACGGATCATTGAGCGAAGAAAAAGCGAGGGCTCGACATCAAAGATCAGAGCAAATGGACCAAGCCTATATAAAGAAAGGACATTGATCTGATGATCGTGGAGTGTAGATCCACCAAAGGTGTATGGGTGTCCTGTCTAGTTATGCGACACATAAACAAAGGGCTACAGAATATCTACGTGATTTCTAAGAGTCATACACATGTATCAAGGTGCATATCAAGAAGTATCAAAAATCATGATTAGTGGTGGTGCAGAACCTTTCAGATATCCCAGCATCTCGATGAAGCCTTACGCAATCCTCTTGGAGACATTGAGACATAACCCGCACAAAACTTCTTATACCGCAGTGGCCCATGCCCTTGTAAATAGCACTGCTCTGACCTTTCTTTCTTTCTTATTTTTTTTTTTTTTTTTTTTTTAGACTTTAATGTCCAAAATGGCTAGGATAGAAAAAGGCACAGTTGAACGAGCACTTCAGTGAATACAATGAACTGGAGAGGAAATATACGCATTCCCTGTTCTGACGCTAGTTGCCACGATCGATGTTCTCATTCGAACTTGGATGCCCGAAATATTGTAATCTGACAAACGTCTTGAATATACAGGCGAAGCGCGCCGTATTAGGGCGAAAAGGGCCACTAGTCCGGAAGTTGTTCTATAACGTGGACATAAAAGATGACTGCTATAATAAAAAGGCAAGGATAATACAAACCGAGATCCAAGCCATGCTGCACTTTATTGAACTTGTTCTACACAATCGTCACTGGTAGATTGGCCGCAACATGTATGAAGTGATTGAACCTATTCAATATATACTTTTCTTTTTCTTTTTTTAAACCTTCTGGTGCCGTTTACCAAGGATGGCAAAGTTATGACCTATTTGGCATTCATGTGTTCCTAGCTGAGAACTATCAAACTACAAAGTTTTTAGCGGGCTATTGGTAAGCATACTATGTATATCTATCTTCAGTTGACGCTAAAGCCCTCTCTCAGGCTCTCCAGTCCATTTTTTTTTTTTTTCCTTAAACTATTCCCTAAATTTGATATTGAGCGTTAGTTTGTTGGTTATCAAAAGTGTTCCGAAAACAGACGAAGAAGGTAAAATTAGCCAACAAATCAGGGCAACAAA
This sequence comes from Lobosporangium transversale, assembly GCF_002105155.1. Taxonomy (NCBI): domain Eukaryota; kingdom Fungi; phylum Mortierellomycota; class Mortierellomycetes; order Mortierellales; family Mortierellaceae; genus Lobosporangium; species Lobosporangium transversale. The sequence continues at coordinate 270,317 of NW_019028995.1, forward strand.
AATCAGGAAGGTTAAGTAGGCAGACTCTCGAGAGATTATAAATGTTTTGAACAGTACATGTACATGAACTTCTCTCATACCAAGATCATGGCCGTATAAACGATATCTACATGTTAACGAAGTAACATCTTTCACACTGATACATTGACGAAAGTAAAGAGCTACCTCAAGTTCTAATAACCTAGAGCCTGATGATGCTGGATCGTATCCATGAATTCCATCTATGAATTTTACTATAGTCTGGTCTAATGTGGCAATGGCTTTCATGTTGGTCCACGATCCTTCAGAAGTCTACAACGGAAATCGATGGAGAATTTCATTTGGTCGTCTTGCTTTTTATCTCTTTCATTTGCACTTGCTGTCCGCTGAGAAAGCATCATACAGTGGAATCTCGATAATTGTACACTTTTGTACAAATTTCAAATTTGATATATTTCTAGGCCATTGGTTGGCTAAGAGCCTTACTCTTTTAAAAAAAAGTATTCAAAAAAACCCACACTCAACTGGAGTAGAGGAATCAGCAGAGGATTTTTAGAATAGTTTTTCATGAATTGTGGGCTTCTTAGCCAATCAATAACCGAGAAATATAGCAAATTCGAAAATTGTACAAAAGTGTACAATTATCGAGATTCCACTGTATATACTTTTTATATTTATATATATTTATATACAGTACATGTATATGTTATGGAGTTCAAACTTTAGATTTAGTATGGATGTCTCCCGCGTTATCAAATTTAAAAGAGCGGCCAAGTATAGTGTGTTCGGGGTGCGGGCTTTTTTGTCTTTCAAATAGGACGGGCAAAGTTTATGAGAATGAACAAAATTGACACAGAAACGGCATGTACTTGTCTGTAGGTGAGCACAGTCGCTGACAAAGGTTGCAATGTGGGTGTGGAATAGAAGCTTCCGTCTTTCTCCACAGATTGTCATTATGTTTATACTGTAAATAAATAGCTCAAAGCATAGTGGAATTTCCGACCCATCACTTGGCTGCACTTCATGTATTATGATTGAGGCAATGGCTGGATGGTCCGAGTATCGACTAGATTACGATAATTGAACGGCGATCCACTGCGGTCAACCGGGGAAGACGAAAAAAAAAAAAAAAAAAAAAAAAAGAGAGCCTCTGCCACAACAACTCCTCATCGCAAGATGATAAGCTTTTCCGTCCGTTCAAGTGGAAAGGAGCACTATGAGGCCTACCAGCCTACCAAAGACAAGACAACGGCATCCTCCTTTCTTTTCAGGAACGATTTGCCTCTTTTAGCGATTTTGGAATGTGGGGGAAGGCTGGGAAGCGGATCTCGCGTGGCTCCGATACTGACATTCATGTGTTTGGATCAATCACTACGAGCCATACGTGATGTTTATTGTTTTGATGTGCGAGAACGTGGGGAAATTAGCAACACACGCGTCAATGTGGGGTAGAACCAAGCTACTTCATAATAAGCACTGGCCAATAGCTCGGTTATAGCAAGAGAAAACGAGAGAGCTATTCGTTCAAAATAGTCCTCAGACTTATCAAATCCATATTGGTAGACCAATAGCAAGTGTTGTTCAGGAACCAGTTAAAAGGATGGTATTTCTTTATAGATGACATAGTGGTGAATTGACTGGACTGTAACCCGATAGTATATATAATGATTAACGTCTTACTGCATCATGTCAACTGTTGTCTATTGTCGGGCAAAGATGAGTTGATGCTAAAATAGCACTCAGACATGATTACTTTTTGCAAGATGAAACGAGGCGTTATCATCGTTGAAAGTTGGGAAACAAGATAAAAGCGAATATTGCTAGCGGAGATCGGGCATTGAACAGTAGACCGCGATTGATATAAGCTTCAGCGAACCTGGGTACATGCCCTCTCTTTTCTGTTCAAAGCGGCCATCTCGCCCTGATCCTTCCGACGATGAGAAAGAGCTTTAATTGCGATGATAATGTGATGCTGGCTATTGTTTATTCAATCTATTCAATAGCGCAAATGCTGAGCCAAACAACGTTGGGGAGGCTCGATCTATTCAAATAAATATCGCTCCACACCAATGTCCCTCGCTCTTTTTCTCTCTCTTTCATTCCTTCATCAACTATTTCTTCTTAGGCCCTCATCTCCATCTCATTCCTCTCGGCTCTTCTCATTCTTTTCAATTCTTCTGCTCCATTCCGAAATCTCTCGCCTTCGTTCACAGCAAACAATAAGTTTATCACAATGTTGAGGAATCCTGTTCTCAAGACTGTTCACACCACGACACAACGATATGTCACTAGACAAGTAAGGGATTATAGCAGACGTGCCCTTACGACCTTGGCTTTTCCTGATTTGCGCATGGAGACTATGGTTCAAACCACGACAAAACATGGCATGGATGTCATCCACGATCCATTGCTCTCCAAGGGCACTGCTTTCTCTCTCTCAGAACGTGAGCGTCTCGGCATTCGTGGCCTTGTTCCTCCAAGGACACAGGAGATGGACAAGCAACTTCAACGTATCATCCGTAATTTGCGTGAGTGCCGGACACCGCTTGAAAAGTTCATTTTCATGACGGCACTTCAGGTAGGCAGATCAGATGACACTGGCCGTTAATTACTAATGGACGCATAGGAGTCATGACACAAATCTGATTCACCTGTCCCCCTTTCCCTTGGTTAAACAGGATCGTAATGAAACACTTTATTACCGTCTCTTGATCGATAATCTGGAGGAACTTTCTCAAGTTATTTATACACCAACAGGTAAGCAAATATGAATGGAATGGAGGGTAGGTGTTTGATCTGTTAGCAAGAGTGTTGGAGTGAAAAAAAAATAATAAATAAATAAAAAAGCGCATGGACAAGAGTAAACATGACATTTAGAGCAACTTTTTTTTTTTTTTTTTTAATGCCGCATCTTGGTTTCTTTTTTTCCTCGATATGATCACGCCAATAAAATAAAAAAAAAAGACTCATTTACTTATTCATGGTATGGTTAACTCTTGAAAACTAGTTGGAGAGGCTTGCCAGCGATTCCATTCCATTTATCGTCGCGCAAGAGGAATGTACTTTAGTACTCTTGACCGTGGCCAGATGGCTGCTATGGTTCACAACTGGCCTCACGATCAGGTATGAATATTTGCAACATGACATGTGTTTAATCGATCAAAGCATCTTGACGACTTCTGTTTTGTGCCCTGTGCTCAAAAATGAAAAAAAAAAAAAAAAAAAAAAAAAAAAATTAAAGAGCACTGATCAATTTAATGGCTAACATCTCACCCTCTATTTACTCCATGATGTTCCAGGTCGATGTGATTGTTGTTACAGATGGATCTCGCGTGTTGGGCTTGGGTGATTTGGGTGCCAATGGCATGCAGATCCCCATCGGAAAACTTTCATTGGTAATGATTCTTCATTTGTAAAGCTATTTGTGCGCGAAGCGGGCTACCGGGATCTGCGATAGCTATTGTTCATTTGCTTTTATCTGACTTGAAGTCTGTTTCTGTTTTGTGATTTTTGTTCTCAATAGTATGTCGCTGGTGGTGGTATTCGTCCTACATCAATTCTACCTGTTGTTCTTGATGTTGGAACGAATAATGAAGAGCTCCTGAACGATCCACTCTATCTTGGAATGGGCCACCGCCGTTTGGAAGGAGAAGAATACTATTCCTTTGTTGACGAGTGGGTCCATGCCATCCAGAACAGATATCCTAGTAAGTGATCGGCTCTTAGCATATATACAAATTAATTTGGAACTCATTGTCATTCATTTGAAGCGCTCTTTCCTCATCAGTCTCGGCTAATCATTGTAAACTGATATTACGAAAAACTTAGATGCTCTTATTCAATTTGAGGATTTCAAGTATCCTCACGCTTACAACCTTCTCCATAAATACCAGAACCACATCTGCTGCTTCAACGATGACATTCAGTCAACCTCTGCTGTCGCCCTGGCTGGCGTCTTGGCGGCATTGAAGGCTCGTGGAAAGCCCATCAATGCCTTGAACGAAGAGCGAATTATCTGTGTTGGTGCTGGTAGCGCTGGTGTTGGTGTCTGCGAGGGTATCATCGACTGTATGGTCGAACAAGGCAAAGTAAAATCCCGTGAAGAAGCTTACAGTAGGATCTGGATGCTGGATCAGCACGGTCTCCTTGGTAATCCTCATATTGGCTCCACAGACGGCACGACGCCTCTTCCATTTGGATTGGGTGATCGTGCTAATCTGGATGAACGTCAGCTGTGCTATCTTAAGAGGGATATGAAGGATCGCATGGGTCTTGAGGATGTTGTCAAGGCAATCAAACCCACAGTTATCCTCGGCCTTAGCGGAGCTCGTGGTGTTTTCACTGAGGGCGCTATCCGTGCTATGGCTGAGGGCGTTGAAAAGCCCGTTGTCTTCCCTCTCTCGAACCCAACTCACCAATCTGAGTGTTCTGCTGAGGAAGCATTCAAGTGGACAGACGGTCGCGCCATCTTCGCCAGTGGAAGTCCCTTCAAGGATGTTGAATATAAGGGCAAGATTCGCAAGGTTAACCAAATCAACAATGCCATGTCTTTCCCCGGTCTCGGTCTTGGAATTACTGTCTCGCGCGCCAGTCGTGTCACAAGTAAGATGTTCTTGGAGACTGCAATTACGATTGCCAACATGGCTTCGGAGGACCAGCTTAAGAGCGGAGTCCTCTTCCCTGGTGTTGGGGCCCTTCGAGAGGTCTCAAAGGAAGTTGCTGCTAAAGTTTGCGAAGTTGCATATGAGCAAGGACTGGCTCGTGCTCACTTGCGTCAGGGCGTCAGTCTGAAGGGAGTGATTGAAGAGTCCATGTGGAGCCCTGAGTATGTTCCTACCATTCGTATTGACGGCCATATCTAAAATAACTTTGCATTATCCTTATGACCAGTACGCATTTAATATATATCTTTGGCAACTTGTTCATTCCATCAGTCTTTCTTCATTATTCATTCATTCATTCACACCACCTCATCATTTATAATAACGATCGTATAATAAATTATTTATTTAAAAAAAGGACCTTTTTGGTTGCATGATTTAAGATCATGTGACGAAACTATATTCACAGTATTTGATCCCGGTTTCTTTGAGAAATGTGTGCTTTTCCCTCTCGAAATTTTCATTAAAGGTGCGCGCCCAAACTGTATGTCCACCGATTGAATAGGCGTGGACTATTCATTTAGCGACTGTAACAGTATTCCAGCCAATCACATCCACCAAGCTAGTGGCTGCTGACCCAATACATCCATTGCTATCATTCAGGCATCCATCATCATTACGGGATTCATCCATTATTCCTAGGAGACATCCTGAGCCAGTATTTAAATATGGCACGCAAATCATCATCCATTTGGATCCATGGATACTGAATTAGCTATTATTGGGACACAGTGGCTGACTGGAGCACCTTTTTATTTTTTATTTTTTATATTTATTATTTTTTGAGGAAAGGGAACTAAAGGGAAATGAACAGTTAGTAATTAACATCTCGAATCTCGATTGCTCTACATCCACTCTCGCTTACGACCTTTTCAACAGGCAATGGCGTCTACAAATATCTTTGACCTTCTCAACGACGACGCTCAGGATCAGGAGATCCAGGTCCCCGCCGTCAAGAAGGAAGTCAAGTCTGCTGCCAAGCCCGCTGCCAAGCCCGCTGCTGGCGCCGCCAGGACTGCTGACAACAAGGCTCCTCGCAAGGATGGTGCCCGTGGTGGCAAGCCCAGAGACGGCGATGACCGTGGTAAGCAAACGCAATTGTCAGGAAAGTTTTCAGCTCGTGTTTCAGGAGGGCTCCATCAGTCCAACTTTCAGGAATTGATGGATGCAAAGTTACTGAGGAAAAAAGAAACACGTTATTCACCATTGCACCTACGAACAAAGTACTTCGGGCCTTAATCGACACCATCAACCCGGGACAGCTGAAAAATACAACAGATGTATAAACATCTTAGGTGGAACCTTTGATCTCTAGCTGTCGATCCGTCTGGACAGAAGTTTGTGTCTCCATTCATTTAGGATCAGCTTATTTGCGATGCAAAAAAAAAATCCGGAGCACTAAAGGGTGTATAAAGAGAAGAGTTGTCGTTCCCTTAACAGCGCTTCATCTATAAAGTAGTCATTATCAGTTGATACTTAGTGCCCTTTTGGTTGTATTTTGAGGCAAGCAGGACATTAATGCATCAACTCCAATCATTTCAGCGCATGGATATCAGGATGAGATAGATTTGCTCAATTGCTATCAAGCACTTTCTTTTAAAGATGTCTCGTCAATTGATGCTTACCTGAGTATATAACCAGGAATTCAGGAATGGCATAGTAGTGGGCTTTTCAGCTGGTTTCCGGTTGATATTCGTATTAACCACACCAGAGCTATAAGTGATTAATATTGATCCGCTTTTTTTATTGTATTTTTTAAAACCGCCCATTAAGCTCCTCGCGGACCCCGCTTCGACCGCGTTGACCGTGCACCTCGCGATGGCACCACTCCCCGTAACCGCGGCCCACGTCCTTCCCGCGGCGGTCGCCACGGTGGTTTTGACCGCCACTCCGGTACCGGTATCGTCGATAGCGAGAACAAGGAGAACAACCGCTTAGGTGATCCCACTGAGTCCTCCCTCGAGGCTGAGAAGGACGCCGCTTTGTAAGTTCACTGATTAGGGGAAGTTCAGGATCACGCTTCCTAACAATTATTCGTCAATGCAATTACGAACGTTTGAAGACGAATCTTGGAAAGTTTTCAAAATCATCATTTTCTTTTAGGATATTGTCTAATTTTTGATTTTTTTTTTCTTCTCTTTTATGCAACAAGGGTCGCCGAGACTCCTGTTGCTGAGCCCGAGCCCGTTGAGCCAGAGGTCGTTGTCAAGACTCTTGATGACTACTTGGCCGAGAAGGCTGCTAAGTCTGTCAAGCTCTCCCTTCCCCAGACCCGTGCCGCCAATGCCGGTGCTGATGACTCTCAATGGAAAGATGCCCGTGTCCTTGAGGTCGAGGAGGCTGAAGACTTTATCAAGATGGGCAAGGGCTCTGAACCCAAGACCCGTAAGGGTAAGAAGGAGGGCAAGGTTTTGTTCACTGACATTGACATCCGCTACACTGAGCCTTCTCGTGAACAGTCCTCTTCCCCCCGCGGCGGCTTCCGTGGTGGCCGTGGTGGTGACCGCGGTGCCCGTGGTTCTCGTGGTGCCCGTGGCGGCAACAACTCTCCGGTTCCTCGTCGTGGTGGTTCCCGTGGTACTGCCGTCAATGTTGACGACCAGGAGGTCTTCCCTAGCCTTGGCTCCAAGTAAACGCCTAGACATAAAGAAGAAAGATGTTTTTGACAATATTATTAAACAAAGCAGCTTGTTATAACCAAAAAAAAAAAAAAATAACAAAGAAGAGCAATGTACACAGTTTGTCTTTTACTGTTGTTATTACCATCATCCTTATTTTCATTTTGCGACAGAGTGACACTCCATGAAGAAGGGAGGAGAAAGCAATGGTATTTTATATATGCATTTAGACAGTGATCGCAGAACTGAAAAATTCCATAGTATTCACTAATTGATGTCTAATCAAGGGCTCTTCGTTGATCTACAGGCCTGCCCTCGAAATCGTGGCAAGCAGGTATAATACATATATAATATATCCTATACTAACAATCCCTAAGTGAGATGTTGTTTGGAGCCAACAGTAAGCGACCCCATTTAGTGGTTTGCATCTTGAGCCACACTTTTTCCTTGCTGATTTGCCAAAAACAATGGTGGTCTACATGTTCAGTACATGTACGGTATACTGAATAGGTTAAAAATAATAAATGTATAACATATTCATTGCTGATCTGTAAGTACAGCAGAATTTATTCTGTTCATTTTGTTTTCTTTTGAGCTGTTTGCATGTGAGAGAGCGCGAAAGAAAAAGAAGACTTCAAAAAGTGCAGAACAAACTTCTGTTGGTATATTTAGATAATGCAAATATTTGGATATATACAGGATAATGTTTTTTTTTTTTTTTTTTTTTTTTAAAAGTTGTGTTTCTGAGAATGTATAGACATATATATCTATACTGAACAGAGCACTCATTCATAAGCGCAGTTGCTGCATGTGGAGGAATGGGTATTTTGCTTGTTTGTAGTTCTTGAGCCATAATGGTAACACGATCACTAAGCAAGAATAAAGATTTTATTTTTTATTTTATTTTTTTGATGACAAAAGGACTCTCAAAGTCATGGGATATATTTACTACATCCTATGGATAGTATGCCGCAGACATAGGCAAGAATGTTTGTTTTGCGAGATAAAAAAAAAAAAAGAATAAAATAAAGTATTGTGTTGTGCACCGGTTTTTTTTTTGAGAGAGAGAGACTTGAGCATCAAGGCTCCGAACCAGAGTTAATGGTCTTCTTTCTTTCTATTAAGTTTATTTTACATTTTACATTTGCTTTTTTAGCTTAATTCTCCCTTGCCATCATCTATCCTACCCAAGGTTCAATGGCGGGATATATGCTTGAAAACACTGGTTTCTTATTTGTATAAATGTGTATTATTGATAGTGACAAACAAACAGCATTGTTGTTATTGTTGATGAATACATGTCATCGGAAATGTACGTTTGGTCCGTGTGGTGTAATCGCGTATACTTTAGAGAAATATGGCACAGGGGCATGGAATCATCTCCTTTCATGCTCTAACGACTTCGTTTATTTAATATGATTGATGTTATGGGGATTTTTACAAGGGTTATAGAGCATCCCGATACTTCATGTTCCGGACATTATTTTATGAAAAACTTTTGTCTCTTTCCTTGTTTTCTCTCTCCGTTCCTTTGTGCTTATTTGGTTAAAAGAAGAAAATGAAGTGTAAATGTTCGGATATGCATGTGAGCCACAATTCTATGCATCCTAGCAAGAATCCCACGCACGCGTCCAGAAAACCTTTTTGTTGTGGCGCGCGTTTTCTTTTCAGTGTGGCTTCGATTGATGAATAATACACCAAAATTAAATATTAGCTAATGCTTTAAACAACAAAATCTTTTTTAATTAATGCTCAAATACAATAAATACAATAAAAAAAATTAAAAAAAAAAAAGTTCTGTATTCGATTATTCGATTTCCTTTGTGTCTTTCTCTCTCCCTCTCGTTTTTCACACACATGCACACACACGCTTCTCTCTTTGTCTTTTTTTCCATTTCGCAAGAGACATCGGCTTGAGGATACAAATCAGAACATTTGTGGACAACCTTGGATTCTTTTCACATATTTTTTTGTTATTAATAGTTTATCCCGCAGTCTTTGTAATCATGAGATAGATAGATTCGATCATGTAGCGCGCACAATCCCTTATTGACAAGGCTGCACATGTATATATCAGTCTTGGAGCTCGTACTTGGGTACCAAGATAAATTAAAAAAAAGAAAGATCAGAATTTAATATTTTTGCTCCTCTCAAGGCACCTAAAAGTACCTTTTGATCTGCCAAAGAAAGCGCGCCAAAGCTTTCTGTTCTCATCACAAAAAAAAAAAAAAAAAAAAAAAGAAAGGAAAAAGAAAAACACATGTAGACATTTGTAAAACGTTTTCCAATAAACGGATGTAGACGTGAAATTGGGCGCTATCAACAATAAGGATTTATAGTAAACAGTAGGTTTTTATTATTTATTTTTTTTTTTTGTGTACAATATTATGAACAATAAATGTTAATGTTTTCATGCATTTTTCTCTTCCCCTCTCTCGATCAGCAAATGAATTGAGCACCGGCTCTCAGGACCTACTCAATCAACTCTTACTTTAAAAAACACAATATCAGGCCACATCCCTTGTTTTCCATTGCCTTTTTCATTTTCAACACACATGTTCGTATACAACTGACAATTGTAAAAAAAAAAAAAAAAATTCGCCTCCAAAACTCAATCAATTGGCTCTTGCTGTGCTACTAATGTTGAACCTCCCAAGTGTAAAAAATTATAAAATATTGAGTAAAAAATAAAAAATGATCTTTTTTTTTTTTTTTTATAGTACACAATCTCTGTCTTCAAAATGTGGGAGAATATGGAATACCTCAACTCAACGACAGATGGAAACATTTAGGTACATGGATATACTACGGCATGTATACATTTCAAGTGAGGGTCCTTTTTTTATTTTTTATTTTATTTTATTTTTTTAATATATATATATATATGTATAATATTATATAAAAACATGGTGGATGAAAGGAACTGCCTTACCTAAATTGCGATTAAACTTTTTCTTTATTTTCTTCGGAGGAAACTTACTGCACCATTGCATTTGTTTAAACATTTGGCCTTGCTCTCACAGTGTATATACGACCTATAAATCTTTTTCATTACAAACACAGAGTTCTGTTGTTGATAAAACTCTCTCATGAATGTCTTCTTGCTGAAGCACCCAGTAAACAATAGGCATGATCCACGGTATGAACAAAATATTAACGGCGTGCATTACAGAGGAGAGATAGTAACCTATTCCCCTCACTTTCTTCTATTCTCTTGATAGACCATCAAATAGATGTTGCGATCGAAACTTTTGTTTGTGTTTGTATCAGTTTGTATAGACATGCTCCACTTGCCCATTGGGGCATTCATCCATTTATACAGGCTTATTCATTTTGCCTCGTCCTGCCACACATGTACGACATAAAGTTGTACTTTGAAGAAAGCGCATCAATGATCGATATGCTCCCATCAAAAAAAAAAAAAAGTATAACCTTGGCATATACTTTTACACTTATACAACATATACATACAGATAAATATATAATTATTGAATAATGTTTGGTTTGCTACCTTTTGTTTATGAAGCCATTTTTTGGGAAGGTGCACGACCATGTTGTCTTAAATGTTGTTGTGAATAATTGAGTTGCAAGAGGGAGACGCGGTTTTGCACGTCACCTCTGAGAATCAAATTAAAGTATTGAATTAAAGATGTTAAAATGTATCTAATTATTATTATTGTAATTTTATTATTTTATACTATTGTTTTTATCATTATCATTATCATTATCATTGTCATTATCATTATCGTTGTCATTATTATTATTATTATTATTATTATTTGGGAGTGGGGCACTGTAAAAAGAAATACACACACATACACATTTACACACACGAAAAGGAGCTTTTTTAACTGACGGGCTGTAAATGAGCACTGGAGATTGCTCTTTGAATCGTTCTTTTCCTCTGTCTTTGCGCTCTGGTCTTTTCTGCTCTTTTTTCCCTTCTTTTCTTCGCTAACCTTTTCTACCTTTTCCTCCTATTTCTTTTCCCTATTCAATCAACGTCCACTATATTCATCCATCTCACACATTATCTCTTCTCTGACTCCTCTTTGGACTCGAGTTTCTTACCTCCTCTTCCTCCGATACACGCTCCACCTTCCTATCCTCCTATCCTCCTATCCTCCTCGGCTTCAGGAAGACCATCTAATCCTCAACTCCAAATCCATCAGAACTAATAATCTATCCTAGCCTCTCCCCCCCCCCCCCCCAATATTAATTCCTAGATGTTTTAATACTTAATAGAATCCCTCTACAGTAGTTCTTCACTCAGCACTTGTTCGGTTCTTTTTAATCCATTCCCCTCTGGTACAACTGTCTTTTTTTTTTCTTTTTGACACTATAATCATTGACCTCTTACTGGACTACACAACAGCAATCGACTGGAGGGAAATCGATCAATCCAGGTAGGAATGAATATCAGTACATCTTCATTCATATGATTCTGGATGAGTACAAAGAGGGGCACCATTTATCTCGAGATCAGAAAAAAAAAAAAAGAAAGAGCGGGTCATGTTGATTATCCATTTCCCCTCTGTTTTCATTTTTTTTTTTTTTTTTTTTTTGTGGAGTGAAAAGATAATGGGAAATAGAGTGGATAGAATGGGGAAGTGACAAAAACGTTAAATGCAATGTTTTTTTTTTGTTTGCCCAACAAACAGAATCTAATTATTATTGGCATTGAAATTATTACCTTGAAACAATTAACCTTCTTCCGAATTTGAAAGAAAAAAAAAAAAAAAAAAAAAAAGGTGCTTTAATATATATATATATGCTTGATGAAAAGGATCAGATAATTGCAATTTATCTAAATGGTAACCATTGATTGCCTACTCGTGAGCATTGGTCCAGACAATGGGATACTCAAAGCTTCATGCTTAAAGAAAAAAGGAAAAAAAAAAAAAAAAAACCGATTCTGTGCTTATGCATTTTAAAATGTTGGTGTACGACAATCCAATGAATAGGCGTGTAAATCAACCTTCTCTATCTTTTCTCATTTTCAAATGTTGTCGTCAGAGAGAAGGTATCCATCTTCATCTCCATCATTCATTCATTCTTTTGTTATCTTTTGTGCTATACGTGAAGAATTAATTTAGGAGAATGATGCATGATGCTTTTGTCTGTTGATACTTTGATCTGATGCAACAATGAGATAAATATAAAAAAAAGGACAAGGCCCCTTTCTTCGTTGTTTATTCTCTGATCATGAAAGTCTGCCTATAAAAAAAGGAAAAAAGTAACATGCAGGGGTGCAAAAGGAAAAAAAAAAAAAATGCTTGAACACCAGAGAGAGAGGAGAGAAAAACCAGACAACCATAATTTTTGAGTCTGGGATCTCAGATCAGGGTTCAACGGAAAAATTGTAATCAGCGATTATATTAATTGCATTATGATGTTCCTTACAGAGCCATAGCGCTTTGTGCATTTCTTAAGCAGCTCAATTGCGATGGTTCATTACCATCATTTGTCACATTTTAGGAGTACAACAGATCTACTTTTTTTTTATTGTAATATCCTACGCCAACAGCTCTCCCCTCCCTCTTCCTCTCTCTTCATTTCTCTACCTCTCCCACACTTTGCCCATTCATTCATTTGACATCCATTTCTCTTTTTATTATTGCTTCCTTTTTAGTCCTATCTAACGATCGATTGGATTGTTCCTCTTTTCTTTCTCTCTCTCAATAGAAACATTCGCATTATACCCGCTCACCAGAGTCCACGTCCATTTGAGTACTCTCCTCCCAATTCCAGGTAAATGAAATGACCAATCTAGTCCTGTCACCAAACAAAATGCAGAGAGCCTCATGTCTATACCTTCTCTTCACACAACTTGTCACATTCCTGCTCGTCTTGCTCTCTCCCTCTAATCTTCCATCGCCTTATTCTCAACGTTACTTGTAATGGTTTTTTATATGGCGCATCTCATTGATACTGGCTCATTAAATTGATGAAATAATTGTAAACAAATTTTGTCCAGACCACTCTTTTGTGTAAATTATTTATACATTTTTGTATTCGCCATCCATATCCATCCATATCCATCCATCTTTTTTTTTTTTTTTTTTTTGAGAACCCCTGAAACACGAACCCATCATTGACACACTTGCATTAACCTTCACTTTGTACATGTGTTTACATGTTGCCATGAACAAAACATTCAACTTATTGCTTATTATCTACTTGATCAACACATCAACACAAAAAGAAAAAAAACAAAAGTCTGCAAAATGAATCGATCCAATAGTCACGCCTCAACGATGCATGCTCATCCACACTCATATCATGAACAGCAGTCATCACCACAGCAACATCAACATCACCAACAGCAGCATCATCAATATCAAAACCAGCAACAACAGTACCAGCGCGAGTACATGGATCAAGAAGCACCCTCTTCATATCAAAGACCGATGAACCCTCCACAAGACGGACAAAGCATTCAGTACCGGCCATCCAGTTCTCATCAACAAAGCATGCGTTCTCAGCAGCAGCAGCCACATCATGGGCATGATCAAGAGCGACAGCAGAACCATTCGCAACCACCATACCAATCATCCCAGTCTCGGTCCCATACATCTCAGCATCATCATCTACATTCACCTTCATCCAAGACTGATGATCAATCACAGCATCTTCCAGGCCGCTACCCTGCTAATATACCTGTTATTCAATCCTCTGATCCATCCTTCACACGACGCCCTCACTCGCGTTCCTTTTCTTCCAACTCACCCTCCCATCCATATCCACAATACACGACGCCTGGCTCATCTTCACACTATCAGCAGTCGTATCAACCACGCTTACACCATAGTGCTTCTGCAGGTCATCTTCCAGCAGCGGGACATCGCTCCGCTCCCGTTACTGTAAGTGCAGCCCCAGGAATGAAGCAAACAGGAAATGCAGCAGGAACGGCTCCTCCAAAGAGGAAAGATCCATACGCAACTGCCTGGCGAACATATTCTAAAATTGCAGAGGAGCTTAACTTGCTGAATCCAGATGGAACGCTGTACCCAATCTCAAAGGAAGCCATTCTAAAGTATTTACATCACCAGTCCAAGAGGATCAAATCCAGCAATCTTCATTGGTACGTTAATGGACTCAAGAAGCATCAAGAAAACCTGGGCTTTGCATGGGACGATGTCCGGTATGACGAACAAGTCGTGGCGTTGTTGAAAGAACTCACACTGCATCCAGTTCCTATTGAGAGCAATGGTGGTGCTGGTGGCAATTTTGGATACCATCCAAGCCATCATATCCGTCCCTCTACATCCGCGCCTATCGATACATCCAAGATTGCAAGCTTATCAATCACCAGCAGCTCGAATCCATCGCCACACTACTCTCAGCAGCAGCAGCACCACCACCACCACCACTACCAACAACAACAGAGCTACTCTGCCTCGTTCACTGTCGGATCGAAGAAACATCAAAACCAATATGAAGACCCTCCACCCCCATCACACAGCCAGAGGCAACAGCACCATTTATATTCTGAGCGGCCTCAACCTCAAGCTCCTCACGAGTCCAGTAGGGCCTCGTCTTTTCACTCAGCCCCTGTACAGCTACCATCGCACCACATGCAGGAGGATCGTTCAATTGTTGATACACCTCAAACACGATACAAAGGCCATTCCCATACCCTAAGCGAGGTTTCTCCAGTCACCTCTACAAGTACAACAAGCTCGCCAATGTCAAGCTCAGAGATTCAGCTTGCACAGCAATCACCACCATCAATGTCGAATGGGTCCAATGTCAAACGGAAGAGATATGAGCTTAATTCTGAACGAGCAGGTAGGAAACATATTGTTGGACTTGGATTTTTTTTTTTTCTAATGCTAATCTTTTATAAATATTCCTACGAGCTTAGCTCGACTCGTATCCCCAACGAGCCTCGAAGGCGATGGACTTGAAGACCATGAACGTGGCACAAGAGACGCTGATGAGCTGGATGTCGATACCCTTGAAGATATGGATGAGGATCACCGAGAGCGCGTAGCGTTGAAGCGACATGCTTCCACAGGTACCTTGCGTATTCAAGTCAAAGGATCAGCGGTAAGTCAACGCTTAAGCTACCACACACACGCATAAGCACACGTCCAAAAAAAAAAAAAAAAAAAAAAAAAAAAAAAGCTTATTTCGAAATATAGGGTACGGACAGAAGGAATATGCTGTTGACGAAAGGCGAACAAAACTATTATTATTACTAATTTTTTTTTTTTTTTTATACTCTTTGCTTGAAAAAGTTGGATCCTATGCCTTCTGATGCCCATTTGTATCAACGACAAAGCGAATCGAGCCATCGAGAGTATCCTGTCACAACACCATCTCCCGGCCCTCGTGAGAATGAGGCTGGTGGCCATTTCCGCTGGGGTAGCTCAGACGCATATCTTCAGAGCCGACTTTCGCCTCCAGGATCCATTTCATCAATAGGTTCAACCTCTCCTGCTAGCCGAGGAGCGACAGGAAACTCCTCTGTAACTAGCCAGCGTCACCGGAGGGCAAACGGAGTGGTGTCGTCGCCTATAACTAGCCCAGCTGTCTCAGGCACTATTCCTCCGGTGCCACAACATATTTCAAATAGCGGCAATGGCAATAACAAGACTACTGTCCAGTTCTCGGAAGTAGTCGAGTATGCACAGCAGTTGCAGACCAAGTATGGAAGTAGGTGCCGTAAACACCCGTGGGGTTGTGTAGTATTGGCGGAGGACTATCATCTGGAGCTGACGATCAAAATGTATATGGACTGGGCTGGCCTAGTCGTAAGTAGATGGAATATCATCCAAGTGTGCACGAACATGCTTCTTGTCCAATATTTTTATATTAACACGACTTTTTTGATGTGGCAAAATCTTGAAATTTAGGCAAGTGGTCGTCTTTCAATGGATGAGGTTCCTGACCTACCAGAATTCAGACGACCGAACGACATTGGAGGCATCGGGGGCGATGAGGCATCATCTTCGCCCATTTCGCCTACACCTGGGCAGTCCACTGTAGCCAGTGGTACCCTGAAGCGAATGACATCCACTCCACTTACGGCGTCGTTTGGGTCATTTTCTCTGCTACATCAGCAGCCTACGTCCCCACCTCTTAAGAGCGAAGAGCAGTTCACTTTTGGGCGGATGAGCTCTTCACCCCAGCAGCAGAGACATCATTCACCTTCTTCATCTCCCCCTCCCATCTTCGGCCAGAGTCCCAAGAGAGAGGGACATATCAGCGATAGTCTAATGAGTCGTATCGGTAGCCCCCCACCCCAGCACTCGATGCTATCGCCCCTTGCCTCCAAGCAGCCGCTCACTATTAGTATCAATAGTAGTGCTGGTAATGGATCGTCAGATTCTCGCCAAGGGGCAGGCGCGAATCCTCCTTCGCCCCTCCCTAGCTCTGATAGTCGAGCCCAATCACGTAAAATAGTTAGTAGCCCTAGTCTAGGTCAATACTCCTTGCATTGTCAGTCTGAGCAAGAAACCACCTATGCATCCGACCTTCAAGCACCCCCTTTGCCTGATCCCGGAAAGAGTCGCCTCGGAGGAGCAGGCTCAGCTCTGCTGTTTAACTCTGTCGAGCCATTCTCTCCATCGGAAGAAGACATGGAGATGTCTGGGGATGAAGATCGAGGTGTGCGGGAGCGTACCTCTAGAGCACCTGCCCAAAGCCATGATGCTGGACATCAGGAGCATAAAGGCAATAGTTGTGATCGCGAGGCAGATACCGCGGCTATGGAAGAAGAGGAAAATGAGCATGTGCATGATCTAAGACAGCAAGTCTCGTTCCAGCACAAGCAGCAGCGCGCACATGGAACCTTCACACTTGCTGAACAAGACGAACTGGAAGATGACGGACAGAGAGCATCCTTGGCATCTGAAGGATCAAGGATATTAAAGGAAAGAGGGCCTCTAACAGGTGAAACACGTCATATGGAGCCAGATGCGCGTCATTTTAGGCCTAGGAATCCATCGTACGAGGTGAATGATGCTATATATGAGTACCCAGTCCCCAGACCCCGTGCATTTCGTAGGGAGAGTCGAGGCGAGAGGCCTAGAGGTGGTGTCTATACGAATAGTGACGATGTCGATGGTATGGGCCGAGCTGAAGATCATGATAGGGTAGAAGAAGTTCGAATGGGAATCAAGAGCTTGCAGTCGTCCCTGTCACAGAAGGGCATAATAGTGAACGAACCCCTTACAAACTCTAATGATGATCCGATAACGACAGCGGAGGTGTCTATGCTGCCGAGCCTTCAGCAGCATGAACAAGAGCAGCATCAGCAGCAAAAGCCTAGGCAGCAATCACACCTAGATCAACAGGTAAACGGCGATGAAGATTCATCCATGGTGGAGCCCTAGTATGAAGGGTACGAACGAGAAGCAACACGCACACAAAAAAAAAAAAAAAAAAAAAAACGCGACTGGAATAAAAAAAAGACAAACACAACCAATACGATACTGCCGCGGAAAACACAACAACAGCAACGAGGAAAAAAAAAAAAAAAAAAAAAAAAAAGAACCCCTACTTTTTTATGAGTTTTGCAGACTGGGTAACAGAACTGCTCGAGATGATTGCTTTTTTAACGACTTGTAATGAAATACATTAAAATCTTATGAATGAAACTGAATAAAGTAACGAAAATTACGTGAATCTCATAGATCAACAAGTTTATCATCTCTGCACCACCCAGTGGTCAAAGAAAAAAAGAAAAAAAAAAAAGAAAAAGACCACATCGTATCATTTCTATCAATTTGATCTAGACTAGACCAGAAAGAGCATTGTGTCCATCAAGTATATATATATATACCAAATATATATATATATATATATATATATATCTGTATAGTGCATATTATTACCTATCATGCGTAGAGCTCAAATAGTTGATTCACCACCACTAGTGCCTTGTTTAAGTACTAAAGGCGTTCAAGGAAGGAAATCTTTCTCCCCTGAGAGAATGACAGAGAAAACTCATCAACATCGCAGTTTTTTTTTTCTTGTTTCCTCATCTGAAGCTTGCTTTTCCTGGTCTAAAGCTTGCTTTTTCTCCTGATCCTTTCCAAACTGTTCAGAAATGAGGGTATTGATGCATAAGTTGTGATTGATACAAAAGGTTAAAAGTGTTAAGCGAGCAGCTCCTACAGTTCCTGCTTTTTTTTTTTTTTTTTTAAAAAAAAAAAAAAAAAAAAAAAAAAGCGTGAATCACGAGCTCCCAGACCTTTGAGAACAAAGCTGTATCCAGTAACACATAAAGTCATCCTCCTCCTTTTTTTTTTTTTTTTTTCTTTATTTATGCGGGGCGAGCGATTTGGGCTAAAGAGTCCTCCAATGTGCCCAATGTGCCCAATGTGTCAAGGTTTGGGTCAGTTCTCCCAGCCCGGACGCTCGGACTTTTTTTTTTTTTTTTTTTTTTTCTTTTTGAACCTATTGATACATGTTCAATATTTTTTTTTTTTAACTTGATCTATGGATCTGTAAATCTTAGAGAAACATTTTTTTTTTTTTTTATTAAGGAACAATAACAAATAATATCTATACAATTAAAAAAAAATTGTTTATCCTGGATTGTAGACCCAGTCGTAAATTTATTTTTCACAAAAGTTTTTTTTTTTTTTTTTTTTTTTTTTTTTTTTTTCCCTCCCACATATTACTTTCCTGGCCTTCATTGTTTGACGATCGATAATATTGTGGCACGAGCCATAGAAAGAGTCATTAAAAATGTATGTATGTTATGTTATGTATATATATACATTTATGAAATAAATGTTTTGTTTTAATAAAAATGTATTTGTACAAGTGTTTTTTTTTTTTTTTTTTTTTTCTCCTTCCTTGAAGTGAATAGAATAGAGAAAAAAAAAAAAGAAAGAAAAAAAAAAAGATAAAAAGTATGAAGATATATATATATAAATGTAACAATACAGTAGGACAATATCGCAGTAAAACTTAAAAGGAGAAAAAAAAAAAAAAAAAAAAGGGTATGAATACAACGAATGGTGTATGGAACAAGCGAATGCAAAATGATAGGATAGGAATGGGAGGATACCTGGTCTGGGTACCTTCGACATGATAGAATAGTTAAGAATTTGAACCTTTTTTTTTTTTTTTTTTTTTCGCCTGTTGCACAGATGTGTGCATGTTCCGCTTTGACAATCCAGGTTCATTCTTGTTGTTGTCTTTTTTTTTTTTTTTTTTTTTTTTTCCAATTATCTCGCTCAGGCCAAAAGCCAAGGGACAAAGGAGGAAAAAAAAAATAAAAAATAAAAGTACGCATCAACATCCTATGCCAGTGATCGCAAATCAACTCCAGAATCTTCTTTATCACCATTGTTATAGAGCTTGTCATTCTGCCTTGCAGCCTGTCTTATATCTGAACCCGCTACTCCTCTTACAGCAGCTTCATCCATTGTTTCAGAAGCATCTGCAGAGGCGCTGGAGAAGGCAAGGAATTCAGGCGTCGTGAAAGTACTGCAGGCTTGTACGCGCTTGACTAGCTCAGACAAAGTGATACGCTTCTTTGGATTGAGACAAAATACGGACTTGATGATCTCATTCAGCTCGGGCGACATGGGTAGAATAGTTTGCAAAAAGTCATTATTGAGGACATAAGCCGAGAATGTCTCATCCCTAGGACAGGCTTGCTTCCATGGGTTCCTGCCAAAGACTAGGTTAATCAAGATCACGCCAAGGGACCATACATCGTTGGCTGCACTATCATAAGATTTGACCGTCTCAACATAACCCCCTTGACATTCTAATAGGACACAGATTTTTTAAATGCAAGACATTTTTTTTTTTTTTTTTTTTTTTTCGTTAATGCTAATCTTCCCAATGCTAAATCCATCGTTCTCTTTTGTTCATTTTAAATGTCCCCGTGAAACATATCCGAAATATCCACGTAGTACACAGGTCACAACCCCTGGTCTCTTTATCTTACCTGGGGACAAATAGAATGTGGAGCCACATCCAAATTCATTTGAGGTCTTTTCTGTCGTTGCTAGACCAAAGTCAATCAATTTCGTACATTGACCAAACATAATAATATTTTCAGGCTAGAGTTTGTACATTTAAAAATAAAATATTTAAAAAAAAAAAAAATTAGTCTTCAATCAGATTTTTTTTTTTTTTTTTTTTTTTATGCTGATTGTAAGTTAATTATGGTGTGAGTCTTCATCTCATTGGCCGGTTTTAGTAGGTGGGAGTGAAGCAGTCCAATTACGCGTGTGCTGAATAACCCAGAAGGGAGAGCGTGGGCTAGGCCAAGGGAAGGGGCGACCCAAAAAGAGTTGCCTGGATACAGAGGGTAGGGAAGTAAAAGTTGGGAAGGGGCATAGGTAGAGGGAGCATTCTTGGGTATGTAACAGAGTTCTCTTTTTTTTTTTTTTTTTTTTTTTTTTTTACCTTTAGATCGCGATGATAAACACCGTTTTCATGGCAATGCATGACAGCACTAGCAATTTGGACAAAGATTGCCTTGATAACTGAAGTGTTCCCAATAAAACCTCCACGTTCTGTGATGGTATAAAACAGGTCACCTTCTACTCCACAGTCAAGCACCATATAGAGATGATCATTCTCTTCAATAATCCTGTGGAGTGTGACAATATTTGGGTGACCGGAGACGAGGGCATGAAGTTTTGCCTCGTGGCTCTGGAATGCACGTTGCCTCGAGTCCAGCCCCGTCTTGTTTAGACTCTTAACAGCATAACTCTGGCCTGATTGGGTGTCGACAGCTCTGTATACAGAACCATAGGCACCAACACCGAGCATGTCCTGTAAGATCAATCGACCACCGTCGATAGCCTGAGGTAGCTGTGGGATGGTAACACAGGCTTGTTGTAAGGGACTCATCAGTTGATAATGAAAAAGTTGTTGGGTCAATGGGGAAGATGTTGCTGAGGCGTTGATTTCACCAAGCATGGATATGCTGGAATTGGTTGAGGGGAGAAGAGTGTGCGAGAAACACTCAAATATTAACAGTATTTTGATTCGCTGTGAACGTTGTAGCGCCCGTGTGTAGTTGTTGCAATTGTCGGTGGTTGGCGATAGGCAAGTTAATAAAGTTCAATGACAATGGAGGGAGGCTGTGACTTAGTGCTACTTCTGCTTTAACTGAGGAAGGAGTTGAGTAAAGAAATGAGAGTCGTGTTATGTTAACAAGAAGAGGGTATATTAAGTTCTTCAATAAAAAAAAATAAAAAAAAAAATAAAAAAAATAAAAAAAATAAAAAAAAGAGAGAGAGAGCAAAGAGGGATAGATCGATAGATAGGCTGTCTTCAACTGAAAGGAGAGAGGAAAGAAAAGAGAAAAAGAAATGAGGGTTTAAAAGCTGGATCTATATAGTCGTTGATGAAATGGTGACAAGAAAAGCGATGTGTACGTGCTTCTATGTATGAATGGATTGAATTGAGTGTTGAATATTTTATGCTGTTTGAACGTGTAAACATTTGGTGGTGAGAATCTCTTTTGATAGGTGTGTATGTGGGTATAGAGTGTATGTACTGTATGTATGTATTAGTATGTGTCAAGGGAGTCTTTGCAGACGAAAAGAAAGAGAAAGAAGGTTTTGTCGGAAGGGTCCTCTGCTCATACTCTGTGGTATATAAAAGCTTTGTTTTATATATATATATTTATATATATATATATATATATACATATTACTGTTACTTACATGTCTTTGGTTAGGCAATGTAGTGTTTTTGAATAGAAACTGAATGACCACAGAGAAGACGGGAGGTGTTGAAGATTGTAAAAGGTGGGCGCCTTGTGCTTTGTTTGTTTGTTTGTTTGCTTTTGTGCTTTTCACTATTGTGCTTTGTGCTTTGTTTGTTATCGTTCTTTTGTAGCTGGGGTGAGGTGAGGGAAAATGAATCAGCGCGAGTTGTGAGCAAATCGATTCCCGCGGTTCTTATTATTATTATTATTTTTTTTTTAAGACTATAACGCGTTCTTGGATGTTTGTGTATGTGATCACTAGGAAAGATGGATGATCCAATTGAATGTCTATATCGAACTTGGACTAGTTTGCTGCCTGCAAGCAAAAAGTTCGTTTACTGCTGGGTGATATCAACTTAGACTAAAAAAAAGAAAGGCTTGTATCCGTTCGTGTGAACAAAGGGCTAGGACAAATAAATCCCAGTCTGTTTGTGTCTGCTATGCTTAAAAAAAAAACAATAAGGATGAGAAAGGCAGATTAGAAAAAAAGGTATCAACCACGGATCGTAAGCATAACAAGAAACTGCAAAAGCATTGGGAATGGATGATTTGTCTCAAATGGCCAGGGTCACCACGCCGATGCAAGAAACTAGAAAATGCTTATTGTAGAAAAGGTATAGCTATTTCTTTGTTGTTGAAAATCAAGGGGAGAGAGGATTTTCAAGGGCGTAGTATCAACAGAGAAAGGAAAAAGACTGTGAGGGGTTGAAGTTGCTGAATGCCTTCCATCCTTTAGTATTTTGCCTTTTATGAACAATACTTTATATGCCTTGTATTAAAAAAAAAAAAAAAAAAAGGCAAGAAAAGTGGAATGTTTGGAATACAGAGATCAGACACACAGCTGTCTACCATGCACGCATTCACACAATTCTCCTTCTCCCCTTCTCCCCTTCCCTTTTTGCCTAACGGATAGACTTTACATATTTGATTAACACGAGCTTGAGTGCTCGCGACAGATATTAATGGCGATATCCAGCTTTGCTGAAATGGAAGGGAAATTCAGTGTGACTAAAGGTGCCAAGTGCAGCAGTGTCGAACGCCATAGAAGGACACCTTCAAACTCCTAGAATAATAGTGAAGATATATTGGACAGGCTTTGATGCGTGTGGAGAAGCGTGGATTCCAAGTGATGTACCAGAAGATGATATGTGTCATAGTGCACAAAAATGGAGTTCGAGGCCAGTGCGAGGATTACCTGAGATGTCGAAAACCCAATTCGTGGTTCACATCACAGGAAGGTGCGCAACTGTTACTTTTACAAAGTTGTCGGACTAATTTTTTTTTTAATGTTTTCATTGTTTCATTAAGGTAGCGCAGCGAACGTTTTAAGAGATGAATAAAAAAAATAAAATTTGAAATAGAACAAAATGAAATCTCACACTTTGCTTCCTCCAAGGGTTGTGGAAATGACTTTCTGTAAGGGAGAGCCTCATACCCATGATTACCACTCCCGCTCTTTTGCATAGTATGGTTACGCCATGGGTTCACTTCTGAGCACATCACTCCTTTACCTTCAATAGCTATGCACGGAGGCTCTGATCAGGGTGTGGGGTATTTGTGTTCAGCTGCATAACATTGAAAACAAACAACGTGTGCAAAGACATCAGACCATAAAGAAGTAGACATGAGGATAGATTAGGAATGGTGAACAGAAGTCATCTGTAATTATATTCTGCATGTTGATATCAAGGAAAGAGTTTTTTTTTTTTTTCTCTCGAGATGACTGTCAAATCCACATGCATGTTCCCACACTGTAATAACATTCAATCAATGGGCGTATCTGGAGTGGAGGAAAATACAAAGCACGACACCCATAAAGGTATATAAACAGGGAATGTACCTCAAACTGCGGCACGTGCAGAAGAAAGAAATAGAGGGTCCAGGAACAGGGCAAACAATTGGTTCTACTGAACAAAGATTTGAGAAGGTGAAGAACTGAGACTGAAATCGAGATCAATATCAGATAGGATAGGATAAATGTCAAGCGGACAATAGAAGAGAAGTTGATGTGATGATCGGTACCTTTTTATACTTCGAAACCACGGATCGAATATCGGGGTCAAGGAACAGAGTATATATAATCGTTGTCAATGCTTTTTACTATTTCCTTTGCTTTATTGGTTTTGCGCCGGTGGTAATCTAAAAAAATCTTGCAGACAATTGAATGAGACAAACTTGAGGATCTCATGAGTAACCAACAAGGAATACAAAATAAATAAAGAATAACTGAATTACCATTACCATTACTATTCTATTTTATTTTAATGCCTTATATTGATTATGATTATATTAAATATTGGTTATTCAGTTTTTTTTTTTTTTTTTTTTTTGCATTATTGCTAAGGCAGGAATTTTGGTATCAACTTAAAGGTCGGAAGCATGAACTGTCTGCATCTTTCTCTGTACATGTATGAATGAATACACTCAAAGTACTGAAAGAACAGACTGATTGAATAAAGTACAATTCAACTTTGCCAATATCTCATCTTCCAATTTATGAGCTGTTTAATCACCCCTTATTTCCTCGGACCCACAATGAGGAGTCTAAAAGCATGGCGGAATATGCCGTCAAAAAAAAAAAAAAAAAAAAAAAAAAAGCTCTTGACATTTTCTCCTATCTGAAAAGTTAACATCGACCAGGAGGCTTCAAGTTTCCACTGCTGTCTCTTGGCAGATCAGAGGAGTATAAAATTTCCACAACGAATAAAAGGGATTGCACGAATGAATTCATTAATATCTCCTGGCCCATAGGCTTGGGAAACTTATTCTCAACTACGTCTCCTTAAATTAGCCTAAAGCAGGTTTAGCAAACTGCTAAGTCCGAGAACCTGCTAGAAATATGCTAGAATAGGCCAGTGAAAACAAAAAAAAAAAAAAAAAGGCTAGCGAAGGAACGCCAACAAGGCCTGTGCGAACCATTCATTATATTCTATAGATGTCCAAATTGATGTCAGATCCGATACAGAAAAAAGCCAACAATAGTAATCTTTATGGCATTGACGTGTATTTGAGGCGCTATCTTTACCAAAAATCATCCATAGCTTCATTACTTTTTTTTAAAAAAAAAAACGGAGACCTTATACATTTCAAATGGCACAATATGCCTTTGGGTGAACAATAGGGGCCAGGCATGAACCAACCAACGGCGATGTGGTGGAACAACGGCCGCGCGTAACCTGTTGCGGATTTATGATGTTGAACACGAGCCAAGTTGGTCAACTCGAAAGTAATCAGATGCCGCCAAGAGATAGAGGTGAGGATAGGTCTCATTAAACTTTATTTGTTCTTCGACTATGCACGGACAATCTGGTGAGTTTTTCAGACGCGTCTTGTTGTGGCTCTGTAGTACCACCGCCTTCTGCCTTTTTTTTTTTTTTTTTACTGCTTCGTATCCTCGCAAGTATTTACGTCATGAGAGAAGAGACGAATATCATCTCGTCTCTCTTCAACGAGCATTTACGCCTGAATGATTTTCAACATCTGATCATGTCCGAGATACACGCTTCAGTTTGAGATCGTCAACGTCTTTTTTTTTTTTTTTTTTTTTTTTTTCTTTTTCCTTAAAAGCGCAGCATCATTTTTTTTTTTTTTATTTTTTTTTTAAGAAACTTCTTTTTATTTTATTTTTTTGCTAACTTCTGTCCACCCCTCAAACCCCCCAAAAACGGTTCCTTTTTTTTTTTTTTTTTTTTTTTACTTTCATTCATTCTTAACAGTCAGTAGTTCCCTTCAATTCACCTTTCCCACTCCCACTCCCACTCCCACTCCCTCCCCCTTCTCTCCCCGTCTTGATATAAGATATTAACTAAGAGCTCCTAACAAAGAATCTATCCCAACTACACCTATTGGATAATCGCAGTTTATATCTTGGTTTTTTGTTTTTTGTTTTTTTTTATTTTTTTTATTTTTTTTTAAAGATCAACTTATACACCGACATTACAAAGAAAAAAAAAAAAAAAAAAAAAAAAGGGACAAGGGACAAGGGGGGGAAGGACTGAATCCTTGGAAGGTTGCTCTCTCTCTTCAGTGTCCAAACTCATAGTGGACCGTTGAGAATGACAACATTTTTATTTTTATTTTTTTAAAACCACATCTTACGTTACGCCCAAACAACACCATCCAAATGCTCCCCCTCCCCTTCGTTCATCTCAAAATACAAACACACTAGTTCGCTAATACCTGAATTATAGACCGTAAAAAAAAAAACCAGGAAAACATAGAGAGAGAGCATAGCTGGTTAGAGTCGGTCAAACTTGTTAGAAGGCCAACTTGTTACTAAGCTTCTACAACGGTCAAGGAGACAAAAAAGAATGACGAATTAACTCAATCCGTAGAACCTACCTTCTTAACCGTTGTACGGAAAATGGAAATTGGATGAATATTCACCCCTCTGAATATTTTACATTTGACATTTGATATTTCGGCTTCTCATATCAAGTGAGTTTATGCTGGTATATACCATTATTTAGTACCTAGAATAATCATTGACCACTTGGACCATTTTTTTTTTTTCCCTTTGCTCCTGTCAGACAAATACATGGAGGATTGAGGCATTTTTACGAGGCTGGAGTGTAGGTTTTCTCGTAATACCGGGCTGTTGCACCTATCGGTATACAGTTCTTTATAGGTGGGAACATAGTCAAAGCCTTTGGAAGAACCAATTGTCCCATTGTTTGTGGTAAAAAAAAAAAAAAAAAAAAAAAAAAAAAACCCAAAAGCTGCTTTTCCCCTGTACAAGGCGAAGAGAATGGCATTTTCCTTTTCATCAGAATCTTGCGCATGAACTGAAATTATGTAAAATAGAAAAGGAGACAGAAAAGCAAGCGAGAGAGCGAGATCTTTTGTTCTGATTCGTGCAAGTTTCTTGTTGACACAAGAAGAGGAGACGGAGGGGCGGAAAAAGTTGTTGACAAATGTCTGCCCCCCTCTTTTTATTTTTTATTTTTTATTTTTTTTTTATTTTCTTATTGACCATCGTTCAATTGTAAACATTCTGACTCCTGCATTGGTCATTGAAATGGAAGTACATGAACATGAAGTGTTTGTAAACATTTATACAAACAATTCCTTCCTGAATGTTATTTAATTGCATATCCAGATCCAGTCCAAAATCGCAGTGTCGCAGTCTTTTCATTCCACCAAAACTTTTTGTTCTATTATGTATACTCATGTATAGATAGTAAACAAATATAAAAAAAGGGAACAAAGTTGGTGCTCATTTTTTTTTTTTTTTTATATTTCAATACCTACCAAATATCTATATATTATGCCTCATCCTATCGCTTCACTGTTGACGCATGTTGTGTTTAGTCCAGAACGCATCTACCTCTATAACAATTGTACAAAGCTGCTCTTGCATTCCCCCTTGCCCATGATCCTCCTTAAAAAAGTTATCTCGTAATAAGAGACCATTCAAGAGCCAAGGCATTGTCCACTTCGAATGACTTCACAAATGTTATACATTCACAGTAAATTTTTTAAAAAATCTTCCCACAACGTTCTCAACACCAGAAAAAAAACATCTATGGCATATGGCAATAAATATCTTTTTGATCATATTTGATTACACATATTTGCTAAAGAGCTCATCGACGCGACAATTAAAATTATTCCCAAGACTTAATGATCGTGCCACAACAAACTACGCGTTCTAATCGTATTGTCACGTGCATAGCTGCGCCACAATACCAAAATTTTAATAATTATCAGAGATCTTTGGAAGTTCAAGGTTCCATCCAATGATGGGTCCTAGCTTTGGAAGAGCTTTGGCAACAGACTCGACATCCTTATCGCCACGTCCCGACACAGTAACAAGGACATCCTTGCCGGGGCCCAGCTCCTTAGCAGTCTCAATGGCAGCATAGAGTGCATGGGATGACTCAAGTGCAGGGATAATTCCTTCTGTCTGGCAGAGATAGCGGAATCCGATCAAACATTGGCTATCGTCCACAGGGATGTACTTGGCTCGGCCAGTGTCCTTCAACCAAGCGTGTTCAGGTCCGACACCAGGGTAGTCCAGACCTGCAGAGATCGAGTGTGTTTCCTTGATCTGACCGGTAGTATCGTCTTGAAGCAAGTAGGTTCTAGTTCCGTGGAAGACACCAACGGTTCCAGCAGCCAAAGTAGCAGAATGTTCTTCAGTATGAGTGCCAGACCCACCAGCTTCAGCACCAATCATCTGAACAGTCTTGTCCTCAATAAAGGGGTAGAAAAGACCAATAGCGTTGCTGCCCCCTCCAACACAAGCAACGACAGCATCAGGTAAGCGACCAGCCTGTTCCAGCATTTGCTCTCTTGCTTCAGTACCAATAACAGATTGGAAATCACGCACAATGGTAGGGAAAGGATGGGGTCCGATGGCAGAGCCGACCAAGTAGTGTGTGCTGGTGACGTTGGAGACCCAGTCTCTCATTGCCTCGTTGATGGCATCTTTGAGGGTCTTTGCACCAGAAGAGACAGGAATGACTGTGGCGCCCAAGATGCGCATTCTGAAGACGTTCAGGGCTTGGCGTCGACAATCATCAGCACCCATATATACGACACACTCCAAACCAAACTTGGCGCATACAGTTGCGGTGGCGACACCATGCTGACCAGCACCAGTCTCTGCAATGATTCTCTTCTTTCCCAGTCTCTTAGCCAACAAGATCTGCCCAATAGTATTGTTGATCTTGTGTGATCCAGTATGGTTCAAATCCTCACGCTTCAACCAGATTCTTGCGCCTCCAATCTTCTCAGTTAATCGATCAGCGAGCGTCAGGTTTGAGCGTCTACCTATGTATGGATAGTAAGACCTGAATTCCTCCCAGAAAGATGGATCTTTCTTGGCCTCAACATATGCGGCCTCTAACTCACTTAAACAATCAACCAGGGCTTCAGGGACATACTGCCCACCAAATTCTCCAAAGCGAGGGTCTAACAAGTGAGAGTGCTATCCATCAAAAAAGTACAAGTTGTTAGTAATACATTAAAGTAACAGACAATTAGCTTTTTTTTTTTTTTGAATGTCATACAGTATAATTGAGTGGAAGATGAGATTCTTCATGGACAATTTGTCGATCTAAAGCGTATGGACAATAAAGAATTAGTTTCTCTCTTCGTACAATTACACAACCATGTATTCAAAAAATGTATAATAATATCGATACAAATGAAGGCATCATTACCAGGTGCACCAGTGCGATCACACACATCCTTAACATAGTTATATACAGCATCTGCACCAGTTCCCGGAGCTAATATCAAGTAGTTTTAGAAATTAGTATAAAGAAAAGATTAACGAATAGATAAGCGATCTTTGTATTCAATGATAGCAGATAAACTTACCTGAGTCGCGGAGAACTGTGACGATTTTACTTCCAATAACAACGCCATCGGCATAGGTTCCAACAGTATGGAACTGCTCTCGGTTAGAAACACCAAATCCGACAGCCAATGGCATATTGGTGTGACGGCGAATGCGCGAGACAAGGTTTGGGAGTTCGGAATTAACAGTGGCAGAGGCACCAGTGACTCCGAGCTTGGAGAGAACGTAGATGAAGCTGTCTGCTACCTGGACCAGATGGCCAATACGTGTGTCGGATGTGGAAGGAGCAACCAGAGGTACATATGACAAACTTTTTACAGTGATCGGAAACAGATACCATTTATCAATGCTTTGTCATGTAAAACATTCTGAATCACTTTAGTAATAGATACGTGAGACATACCCGTATTGTTTACAATAGCCACGGAAGATAGCACTCTCCTCAGGAGGTAATTCGACAACAATGAAACCATTAACACCAACATCTTTGCAGTCCCGTACAATCCTCTCTTCACCATAGCAACGAATAGGATTGTAATATCCCATGAAGACAATAGGGGTCTTCAAGCCTTTGGCTCTTGCTTCCCTGACCATGTTCAAACACATTGGGATATCGACTTTATGTCCCAAAGCAACCTAAAAGCCATGGTGCATTGGATCAGTAATGAGGTTAATTATCGTTGTAGATTTGCCTTCATCCTGTTTATAGGAGCTTTATTTTTTGTGGTCGATTCTTTTTTGTTAAGCATTTATAGGCTCATACCTGACTAGACTCCTGAATAGTGGGGCCATCAGCGAGCGGATCGGTGAATGGAACACCAAGCTCAATGATATCTACACCACCTCTCTCCATTGCGAGCATGATATCAACCGTTTCACTAGGGTGTGGATATCCAGCAGTGATGAATGCTACAAAAGCAGGACGCTCTATTTGAAATGAAATGAAGTAAAATTGCGTTTAACAACGAGTTTAATGAGAATGGTTCATTGTCTTGTAGGGAAAGGAAAAGAAAAAAAAAAAAAGCTTTCCGAGTTGTTGTGTTTTCTCTTCTGTATCAAGTCTTGTGCAACTTTTCACACCCTTCAATTGAAAGAAAGGGATAGCTGTAGTCGCTTACTTTGGTCTTTGCAATCACTAAAGACTTGACGCAGATGTGCAGACATTATGATTGTGTTTGATGAGTGGAAGGTCGAGAAGTGTGTTTGAGGAGGAGGTTGGAAGGAAGCAAAGAGTATAAATACGGTGTACTGTTCTAAGATTGAGTCACATCATAGCGCCATCGATCAATTTTAAGTGGCTGAGAAATACAATACACAACAGACAGAGTTAATTTCAAATTCTTTATATTCGCCCCAACCTTAAAAGATTTTGTCCATTTATTGACGCACTGATGGGGCGCAATCGACCTTAGAACAAGATGCCAAAAAGTGGGACAAAAAGTGTTTTAAGTTGAGGCGCCAATATAAAATATTTGGCTGTACAGCCGAAAGCGGTTTTTATAGACAAAGCCATAATGAGTTTGTCTATAAGAATAAGTGAATTGACCTCCACGAAATATGTATTTTAAAACGTGAAAATTAAAATCATACATATTGGTGCTCATGACACAAAACAGTTCATGCTAATTTTCTTCCAACGTGCCGGTATTCAAGAGGTCAAAATAGCGCAGCCGGCGAATTCTGTTTGGTGTTTTATCCTTCTTGGAAGAGAACAAAGGGTGGGGCGCAGGCTTCAGCTTTCTAAATCTGTCTTCACTTCATCCGAGAACGGTCAATGCCTTTTGTTACAATTTTTTTTAGCCATGGTGTTCATATTGAATGAAGAATAATATATTTTCGTTTATATTGTGTGCACCAATATATATAAATGTGGCTTTAATTCTCATGTTATAAAATACATCTTTTATGGAGGTCAATTCATTCGTTTTTATAGACAAATTCACTATGTCTTTGTCTATAAAAACCACTTTCGACTGAATTGCATCTATACGTCCAAGCATTTACGAATGATATAAAGGTTAAACTAGTGTATTCTCCAGGTTGCAAGCACTGCAACCTGCTATTGCTTGTTGCATCCATTCTTGATGCTACATGACTCACTAGCTAATGCCTTTAACTACGTCGGAAAATATATAAGCATATTTATCTCTGCTATTATTATTTTAAATGCTATGGTGTTAATGTTTATTTAAATATTACAGGCTATATACAAGGATTTGGTGGTGATCAATAGTCATGCCTTGAGCACATGCCAACGAATGACTAACTTTGACTAGCTTGGCAAATGACGGCCTTCAGACCCTGGTGAAGGATAATTGAAAAAATTGATCTTCTTCCTCACGAGTCATAGGATATGGCGTGCGGGGTAAGCAGGGTGATTTGTCATCAGTCTTGTTATCAGCTGTAGCGTAATTTCAGGATATGGTTAGTTACCAACTATTATAAAGAGCAAAAAAAAAAAAAAAAAAAAAAAAAAAAGCGCTGCCATGTTTTACTTACGTGGAGAAAAATGTACCATGCGTGATCTTGTTGGTAGCTCAAGTTTACGGAAAGCGCCTGGATTTGATATAGTCTCAACGAGCTCATCTTCACAGAGCGTTGGCATAACGGGCAGGCTAAGTCGGTGACGACTAGGAAGCGTCTTGGAAGAGTATGGCTTTCGATCTGATGAGAGCTTAGCTGTCTTAGTGGGTCGACCAAGAGGAGATTTTGCTGATACGGTGCTGTATGGCGACGATGCACTAGAGAAATTAAAAGTTGCAGGCATTGATACCATGGATGGTGAGGAGGCTGGATGCTTAATGTCTGTCATTATTGGATGTGCTAAAAAAAAAAAAAAAAAAAAAAAAAAGAATATCAGCGTCATTGTCGTCAATTTGCACTATGGATAAGCCTAGCTAGAAACATACGTTGATTTAGCTTCCTTTACCTTGTTTTAAAAAAAAAAAAAAAAAAAAAAAGACGCTCTCGGAAACTAGAAGAGTGAATGGGTGAATAATAATAGCGAATAATAGATGGTGATATGCCAAAAATGAAGGAGTTAAAAAAAAAAAAAGGGAAATGGATAGCGATGCTCAGGTTTTATGGAAAATCAACGACACATGCCATCATCGACTTTGGACAATACTGCACATATCGATAATGATGATGTCAGTGCTCAGCCGACATTGCCTGATCAGCCTGATGGGCGACACGGCGGAAAGTAAAAGAAAATACGAGAAAAACTTACAAAACAATGACACATTATTATTTTAATCTTTGAACAAAGCCGATGATACTGAGGCGATGCGGTCGATGCGGTCAGACCAACCCTTCATAACATGGCTTTCTTCACTGTTTAATGGAATTAAATTGAGTATAATATAAATTGTAAGTATAGTGTTTATGCGTAGTAGGCTTTTATTTCATCAGTCCCATTTCGGGCTTCACAAAAATTGAAACAGCACTAGCACCAACAGTTTCGCTAGTCCTCGTTGCGTCCCTGATCTTGACTAACATCTCTTCTTGTGAGGACTGCTCCTGCTGCGGCGTGAGTGGCGCAGGCCTGCCTCGTCTACCAGACAGTTTCCGCTTGTTAACCACCAGTTTGACACGCGGAAGTTTGGTCAATCCTGCACTGAGCGGGTAGCAGCTCATCTGGATTGGATGCGTTGCATAAGGAAGCAGTTTGATAGCAGTTTGCATGGTGCCGGCATAGACCATGCCTTCTGAAGACTCGATTGACATAGAGAGCTCATGTAGCCTATTCGTAGGATTATGGACCACATATCGGACTGTGAATGGCTTATTGACCCGAGCATGCTTAGGCAAATCTAAGATTGAAAGAGAGTTAAGATGAATGAATAAAATAAAGCCTGTATTGCATCGAGGAAGATTTCAAGCACATACAAAAGACATACCCACGGTCATGTAAACTTCTGCCTTTGGTAGAGTCAGTGGTTGCAAAGGAACATTAGTGGTTGTGTATGGCACATTCTTAATGACCTCGTCTTCCCATCTAAAGTGTCCCACGACCAGGGATATAAAAGGTTAGGCTGTTAGAATGTGCTTCATTCCTTTTACCCTTACACATTATGTCATCGCTCCTGAAGAACATGTCAGCTCTATTACTGACCTTCGCCAAGAGATCTGTAAGAAACCAACATTGATCTGCTCAGGCGCTAGTTCTAAATCAGCAGCCGTAATCTGGATCAGATGATTGAGCGTCTGTATATTGCCTGGTCTCCAGCGTTGGACAGAGCCATTCTTGTCCTTATCATTAGAGGTCAGTTGTTCAATACTAGAAGGCCCGCATTCTAATAGATCCACATATACGCCCACTTCCTGTAAACTCTTTTTTCGCTCTCTAGCACGACCGATACTAAGGCTTCTAGAGAGTCCGTTCGTAACAGACTCTTTAACAGCCCCATCCAATGCACTTTCCACTGTCGAATTCGTCACGAGCGTGACTTCTTTGACCTCTACTGGCCATGAACCTTCATTATTGATGCGTGTCGACATAAGATATGTCTCTTTATGAGTCAAGGCTGGGATCAGGATCGTCTCATGTTTCTCATCCATTCGATTAGGCTCCAAGATGGGCGGTAGGTTTTTATGCCTGCCTTGGGAATTGGAACTATTGTTTCCTAGCGTCTGAACGGGTAGTTGGGTATAGCTGGCTTCGGCATCAAAGGGCGGAATAAAGAGAACCCTAAAAGAGTACCGCTTTTCTGTCCATGTCTTGTTATTTTCCTTATCCAGTGAAAGCTCATACCGAACTTTGCAGAGGATGGTTCTAGGTGTCGGGATTTCCAAGGCTCTTACGAAGACAGTGCGTTCCGCCCAAGCTCCTACATCTATTTCTCTCATTTCTTGACTTTTCATTTCATGCGACATATCCGAGGGCGTAAGGGAAATTCGGTTTAATGTTGACGAAGCTTGAGTCCTGTCAGCAGAAAATGGCTGAGCGGCCGCGACATAAGGATCCAGAACAATACTATCTAAAGACTCAATTGTAGGATCGATAGGCCGAAGCTCTACGTCCATTTCCATTGCTACAGCATATGCTTCTCCGTTCCGTACTTTGATCTTAATAGGGAAGTACTCATCTAAATACGCCGGTGACTTGAACAAGGCCTTGATCTCAACTTTTGATTCTCTTGGTACAATGCTAAGAGAGACGCATAAAGGAAAGGTCAGTATCCAATTTAACGCACAAAGCGTATGAAGAGCGTAACGGTGCATATCATACCGAAGTGCTGCTGCACGTCGTATTCCCTTATCTAGGTTCTTAAAGCGCATCCCAAGGGGAATATCAGCCGTAGGCATTTGAACGTCAAGCCATTGACGGCTAGGTAATTCTCTTCGCGGAGGCATAGGCTGGGATTGTGAGAGGCTTGGGTCCTGCTCTAGCGCCATTTCCAGAGATGGATACTCAAGAGACACGTTCCAATGCTTAGTGATAATGCCCAATGTCACTTTAACTACCTACGTCAGTTCCAGATGCAAAATTGGTGCTGAGTTAGGAACATTCACTGACTTTTTCTTCTTCTATCAAAACAGATTATAGACTTGCCTTTACCACCTGCTCCTTGGTAGGAGCGATGGCACCTTCGAAGACTTTGGTCTCAGATGGGCGAATGTCTAGGTCCACAACTTTCTTCCACGCGCCCATAGCTGATGCACTTCCACTGCCACTATTGATACTATCGATGTGTTCCCATGTACACTGAGCGCAGTCAACCCATTCAATACTCTTCCCGGTCCGATCCTTCGTCTGCAATATTCTGCTAGCGTTCTCAGGCGCTGTGGCAGATGTATGAGACCGAGTATCCACAAAGTGATGGTTGAGGGCCTCATCAGAAAATTCCACGTGAACAAAAGATATTCTGAACGGGCTGGGCAATGCGCCTTCTCCACCTTGTGTTGAAATTTGTACTTGGAATCTACTCTCTGAAGAAACAAACGCTTGTTGTCTTTGGAACTGGACCTCACAAGTAACTATAATTTAAGAAATTTATATTCCATAAAAGTTAACTCTGCATTATCTACTTAAGAGGGATATGAAACGATTAACAGGAGAATTAGCATGGCAATGAAAAACAAACATACCAAACGGATTGTAATGATGCATATTGAGTACTAAAGGCCTGTGCACCATAGCATTAGCGGGATGGTCTCCTGTATAGATAATGCTAACTAATTCTTCAAAGATAGTATTTCGCTTTTCATCCGTTGATGGCATATCTATAGGTATGAATGTTCATCAGGAGCTGCATACTTCACTAATCAGCATGTATCAGCTGGTGCAGGCTCAAAGTACTATCACCATTACCTGGACTCATCATCTCGATCAAATACTCGACTACATTCTCCCAGTACCCTAATTCCTTGGCACACTGAACAGACCACTTCAAGATTGAAGTCAAAATTAAGTTCCAGCCTTCCTTGCGGTATGTCTTTCCAATTCTTTCGAAGAATCTGTTTTTTTTTTTATATCAATTTACAAAAAATAAGTACAATAAACACCTTCTCAGATACATTCCTAGTTTTGTAAATGTATAAGCTAACTTACTTCAAGGCCATTTCAAACCTTCCTGCCGAATAATAAGTGCCAGCGATCTCTGAGGCTAAAAACAACGTCATGCGGCCAGCTTTGTATCTCTTAAATTGTTCGTAGCTCTTAGTCAACAGCTCAATAGTTAATGCCAAATGGTCGATGGCTCGCTCAGCATTCATAGACTGAAGTGTTGGTGGAAACGGCTTACTGGTCGTTGGAATCGGAGCCACATTACTGTCCGGATAAGCCTGATGAAATAACCGTATGGCCATTAGCATCATAGACGTATATACCAAAGCTTTAAGTTGTGAAATCTCATACTACTTGCCTCTTCAGCGATTTCAAAGCGAAGACGCCTTTGTACACTACAATTGGCAGCTTGATGGTAAAAATATCCAGCGTGTTGGAGAATCAGCATAGGATTGATTCCTGCGCCAGGGCCATGCGTCCCTCCGCCACGGCCGGCCCCCACATTACCATTGTACACAAACGCATCGCCGCTAGGTCCTATACCAAACCCGACTGTGCTGCTGCCAAGATTGATCCCAGAAAACTTGTTGAGGTCTTTCGCGCCTTCTGCCATTCCAGCAAATGAGCCATAAACGATACTGCTGGGTGAAGGAACCGGCAGCTTAAAGCCTAACTTGGTTCCTATATCGATCAGGTCGCCGAATACTTTGTATTGTTTTCCAAGCCATGCCCAATACTCGAAGGAATCATCTCCCATACGCCAACTTTCGGAAAAAGCCTTGAACACAATCAGATGGCGTCGAAAAGTGAAGAGCGCTGTTGAGGGAGCATCGAGATAAAGATGAAATTTACAGATCTAGCACCAACAAAAAATGTTACTGGCTGCAAAAACATTGCTGACATTGACGTAGACGAACACGTTCTGGTATCTTTACCTTGAGGCACAAACAGTCAGCCAGGACCTTGGCTTCCGCCCATCGCTTTGTACGGGCCTGCAAGCCTGGCGCTCCCGGGGTTATAGTGGAGGTGACTGCAAACATGTCAATCAATAGCCCATAAGCTGACTCGTAGTGTTTGACAGCATTATCGATATCTTGTTTGCATTCCGAGAACATTCCCATCTTAAAATCATAACGCAACATCCATCCCTGAACTGAAAGGCCTTGATGCGGCGGCTGCTGCTGGGAGCCCCCAGCAATTTGCTGAGGCGGCTTTACACTCGCAGTTGTTGATGGCAGGTTTGATTTTTTCTTTTTGTGTCTCTTGACTTGCTCCTTGTAATAGCTCATAGAGCCTTCATATTGTGACCTCTGAAGACTATAGACAAGAGTTATGGTATTAGTATATATTAAGGACAAGATACTTGCTTCATCAGGGTTTTCATGGTCATTACTGGCCTTACTTGACTGCAAAGTCCGAAATTTCTTGGCTACTACTTGGCTGAAGCACGTAGAATGAATTCTTAATATCAAGCCCTGCAGATTTGCGCACAAAGTTCAGGCGATCCTCGATGGAAGGGTCCTCTATTTGGTCGACGGATTAAGAGTTAAGACATTTCTTTGGTGGAAAAAAGTAATAAGTAGAGACTGCTTCTGTGCATAATGGCATACCCATGTGTGATCGCTGCAATAAAATGACGACCGCGAACTTCACCAGACGTTCCTGAGCAGCTTTTCTAGAGGCATCATGTGAGTAGATTAGCAATCACTGATAGCTGATCTATTGTATTGTTGTCTCTATGTGATTAAAGAAAGATGCATTTACACTTACCGACGCTCTAGTAGTTCCTGTGCCAGTACTGTGTCATGCTCACGTTCTAAAGGGTCAACTACGCCCAAGGGCCCTTTATCTGAGAATACACGCTGGTGGTTGCCTTCACTAAAATCAACAATTGACTCGCGATCCCAAAGGTCCACGACTGCGACGAAAACGGAGGGTATCTGATCACGATGCCGTCTGATCCAAAGGGGACTGATAAGTCCGTCCGGGTATAGTGGCGAAGAAGGGGAGGAAGGGGATAAGGAAGGTTGGAGATGTTGCTGGCC
Source organism: Lobosporangium transversale (assembly GCF_002105155.1). NCBI lineage: Eukaryota > Fungi > Mortierellomycota > Mortierellomycetes > Mortierellales > Mortierellaceae > Lobosporangium > Lobosporangium transversale. Next base: position 308,132 of record NW_019028995.1, read on the forward strand.
TGTTTGCTGCAAGGATTTCCGTGTTGGAGGTAAGATGTAGCTTCGGTGCTCTGGTACGACATAAAATAAAGATCCTGCAAGCCCTTTTGTATTATCCCAATATGTTACATTGTTCCTTGACAACATTGCCTGTAGTAGCGCAGCCTTTTGTGCTTCTAATCCTGAGGCAGTTACATGTCTGGGTGGTGGTGGTGGTGGAGTATCAACGCTAACATGTGATTGACTGCCTGTTCTATTCTGATGAGACGCGTCCTCAGTTGTGGTCAAGCCAGTGACGACCAAGGTCGGCTGAAGATGAATGACGAACTCTGGAGGATAAGTTTCCATGAGTCGTGTTAAAGTCCTTTCCAGTGTCTGAATTCAATAAAGGGGAAAAAGGGACGTAAGTAGCCAACAATTGAGGGACTCACGTTGATGAAGTGTTGAAGTGGTCGGGTTGGCATTTGTGTTTAACATTTATTAGCACGTGATATGTAGCTCTAAAAAGTCTTTTCTTGCCTTGCACAACTTTTCTTACCCCTGTCTTGTCTTCATCCGTTCATTTGCACTCCTCCCATAGTCTCTTAGAAATGCCTGCAAAAAACACAAAGGGAGCCACAGAGGTTTCCTCAAAGGCTACACCTGCAGACGAGAATGTCTTTCTCTTCATCCCTAACCTGATTGGTAGGTGACAAGACAGCTGATCTATACATTCGTCTCTGTTGTCCTCGATGAGGCAGTAGCAGATGTTTTAACAACAACAACCATGACAACAACAGCAACTACAAAAAAGTGTCAGGACCTTCTTGTGTGAGAGTAATTCGTAGTCTAGTGGTAGCGGTGATGATCAAGTCACTGATGAAATTTTTTGTTCATCCACTTTCACACCACTCTTGTCTCCAGGGTATTCCCGTATTATCCTTGCAGCATTTTCGTTATACTACATGCCAGTACACCCAAAAACATGCATGCTCATGTATTCGATCTCTTGTCTACTGGATGCTGTTGATGGACAGGCTGCAAGGTATTATAACCAATGTAAGTCTTTTTATCTCAGGAAGCCGATAGCCGTGTGCTTTTAAATATTTGATTTGGGCACAAGGTTCTATTTATTTTTAATGTATTGCTGACTTGCACACAATGGAACAATCGGTTGGCTCATTTACTTTAGGCAGCAAGTTTGGAGCAGTCCTCGACATGGTCACTGACAGGTATGCAACAGAAACTTGAAAAATATTAAATGGCATTTCACCGTCGATGTTCAGCTTGTGGCGCTTCTAATGTCCATGGCTACAATGAGGGGTCTGCTTCCCATGATGCCTATTAGCTTTCATCTTTTGATGTTTTGTGCTGCGAGGCCTTAGATAGGCCTTGTTCATAAAAGTCCTTTTCACTTGTTTGTATCGCGTGTGAACGTATTCACGTAGTTAATTTCTCCACCTTCATTTACCAAAATGCTTTCTTGAAGCTGATCGATCAAAAACAACGTGATTTCCATTTTTTTTTTTTTTTTATATTTCAAAATAGATGCACGACTGCCTGTCTTTTATGCTATCTTGCCTCAGCTTACTCCAGCTATGCCCTAATTTTCCAGTTTCTGATTGCTCTGGATGTGAGCAGTCATTACATGCATATGTACAGGTGAGGATTTTATCCCAAACCTGCTTAATTTATTTATTATGTTTTTGCTTCATATGATTCACAAATGGTATATGTTTGAGGCAAATTTAAAGGCGTTCTCGTGGGTTTATTCATTGACTTGTTCCAATTATTTTTTGCTTATTTAAATAGCTCACTGACCTCTGGAGCCAGCAGTCATAAAAAGATTTCAGAGTCAAGCAACTTCATTCTTCGCGCCTACTACAGCAACAATGTAAAGCTCTAGAGCTTGTGCAATGCTTTGCTTGTGCAGTGTTTTATTTTTACGTTCAATGCGCCTATTAAGTTATCTAATTCATGTGTCCTATTGTTCTCGTTTGAATGGGATAGAATGTTCTTTTTGCTTTCTGCTTCGCCAATGAGCTCTTTTTTGTGGTTTTGTATCTCCTCTCATTCGGATTCCAGACTTCAACCCTTGGCAAGATTGTTCTCTACACATTGGCTGCCTTGACAGGACCTGTCTGTGCTGGAAAGCAAATCATTAACTGTATCCAGTTTGCCAATGCAGCTAAAAACCTAGCTCAGATTGACATTGAGGAGCGCAAGCAAGCCAAGAAGAATTAGACATCCCAACGTTTTTTTTTTAATGTGTATTTATATGAAAATAAATATTTCTTTTTTGATCAAGTGCACGTGATCACATCATGCAGTTCCTTTCTACCCTGACAGCTTGCCTTTTGTGTCTCTGCTCTTTGTTTGAATAATAAAAAACAGTGCTTTATTAACCCACTCACTCTCGCCCACACATTTGCTCGTTATACTATTCTCTTTGCTTCCATTTATTCAGGCGAATTCATTTCTTTGCCTCTGTCCTCATGCGTCGAACGGTATCGCCTGCGCAGCTCCCTAGTCAAGTTTATACCAGCTCTACCTTAGCCCACCAACATTCATTTCATGCAATGCCCTCAAACCATGGCTCCTCGCCCTCCACCAGTCATTTGCTGCAGAATGCAACCCCTAGCTATGGTCCATATAACTTTCAAGCCCACAGTAGCTCAACTCTCGATACATCAATCGTTCCTCGACCAACACAGGGCGATCGCATGACCTGCATCGTTAATGCGTCTATTACTTGCATCAGTGCTTCTGTGACCGTTTCACGCCAGGATAACTTTTACGCCAGCACTGGCCAGGAGGGCAATGATAGATCGAACACAGTAAGTAACCCGACCATCAAAGGACAGACTGGCAGTAACCAGGGTCATTATCGTAGCCAGAGTCGTCAAGACGAACAAGACCGTTTACGACTTTACGTTTTTGGAGGATTTCACCAATACACAGATGCGGTCAATAATGATCTCTATCGTCTAGACATCGATACGATGTCATGGGAGAAATTAATCTATACCAAAGGTGAACCTCCTTCGAAACGAAACGACCACTCTGCTATTCTTTGGGGTGATGATCGCATCGTGATCTTTGGAGGCAGCGACGAGCGCAACCAGTTCTGTAATGATGTTCATGTCCTTCACGTAAGGACACTCACATGGGAAACACCTGTTACGAGTGGCTCCATCCCTGTTGGGAGGGCAAAGCATGCGGCAACCATCATGGACAACAAACTCTATATTTCCGGTGGTTGCCTAGAAGAGGGAGTGTCACAGGAGCTACTTTGTCTGAATCTTTTGACATGGGAATGGGAGGAACCCATTGATTTTGTCCCGAGGCACACGCATACTCTGTTTGTTTATCGACAGAAGCTGTTTGCATATGGTGGATACAATGAAGAGATGGATCGTACAGGAGTGATTGCTTATATGGATCTGGAAACAAATCAAGTCACAAAGATTAATGTATCAAATGAAATTGCGCCCAATGTTGCTGCTCAGCAATATTCACAGGTGTGCGGCAATTACCTCGTTGTCGTCATATCTCAAGGTGTGCGCTACGAGCTTCAGAAATTCACAGGGGGGATTTGGACATTGAACCTAGATTGTTTTCAATGGACAAAGCATGATGACTGGAAGGTTTTGGGCGAAAATCACACATGGCATTACTTTTCGATGGCAAGGGATGGGGAACAGTTCTATCTCATTGGCGACGTCAATGACTCTGATGAATATTTCAAGCAAGTGCTTACAATTGACTTAAGAGAATATGGATCCTTTCTGGAGCCGCCTGTGACGATAGGAAATGAACTTGGACGGCTATTGCACGATCAAATGTCGCTGGCCGACTTTCGAATCATCTGCACAGGCACAGATGCCCAATCAAATGCAGCGATACACAGTGTCGGCTCCTTTAACGGATACTATGCCCCTTCAGACAGCAGCGGCGATCATGACATGATGATTGATAGCCATCCTATGATTTCGCACCAAAGAACCCGGTCACAGCGTCAGACACCATCTTCCAGTCGTGCAACAAGTCCAATGCAGGAGCCCATCATGTGTCATAAGCTGATCTTGATGGCTAGGTGGCCTCATTTTGCCAGCATGGTTCAGTCGGGTATGCTGGAGGCTCAAACAAGCACATTGACCCTTCCAGAACCATATGAAACTGTCAAGGCATTTGTTGACTATCTATATACAGATTCGATTGAAGGCGTGCCAACGGACACGATCGCCGACCTTCTAGTGATGGGAAGCATGTATGTAATGAAGCGTCTCGTCCAGCTCTGTAGCTCGGCTCTTCATCAGCAGATTGACATCGGGACAGTATCAAGGATTTATCATCGAGCGGGGCTGAGTGGTCAGATCGGCCTACGACAGCGAGCGCTTAAATTCATGTTCAGGAACTATGGCCCTGTCAGCAAGACGATCGGATTCCGATCTCTACCCAAAGAAGCACTTTTTGATTTCTGGGACTCGACTCCCGAAGGTGCTGTCATTAACATTGCAGTGTAATCTGCATAGTTTGCATAATTTGATATTCTTACCCTTTTTTTTTTTTTTTTTTAAAAAAAAAGTTACTTCTTTCTTCTTTTTGTTTATGTTGTTGCATTGCTATTGTTGTTGCTGTACTATTCATATTTATTACCCTCCTTTACCTAATTACCCTCCTTCATCTCCATCCCTCTACCCATTTACAGCAATTAACGCTAGCGGCGCTTGATTTCCTCGGCATCCTCTTGTGCGGTAGATAGCTGAAGTACATATTGGAATATTGTAGAAAGTAGAAAAATAAATAAAAAAATCAATAAAAGCACAGCCCATGGATGAAGGCAAAGTAGAAGTATGGCAACGCCATCGTGGCTTACAAACATGGTCTGCCATATCCGAGAGTGTTAAAGAGCACTAAAGACAGCCTTTTCTTTTAAAAGCATGTGTACCATTGAATCACTTACGCTTACGCTTTATCCTCTTTTTTTTTTTTTTTTTTTTTTTTTTTTTTTTCGTCTTACTGAACTATTTCTGAGGGTCTACTACATACCAAAAGTTTAGAAAAGATAGAGCACTGATCAAAGAGAAGCCGACAGCATATGTCACTGTGGAAGCGAAGGCTCAGCTTCGTAAAAGATAAATTGTAATGAAAGCTTGCTCCAGTGAGGAGTAAACGGCCTGCTAAATTGACTTTTTTTTAATTCTATTTCAAAGCATTGAATTAGAAAATGAAGAAGTCAAGGATGGGGAGAAGATTGATGGTAATAGAGGGGACAACCAGCATTTTGCACAGCTTTTTATCCAGCTCTATAAGGATGCAGATGACGATGCTAAACACACGGTGATGAAGGGTTTTACGGAGAACAATGGTACATGTTTATCAACGAACTAAAAGGAAGTTGGCGATGAAACTCGTCCTCCAGAAGGCATGGTTGCAAAAAAGATAGGCTTCATAGAAAGCATCTTTCAATATTTCAGCATATCTATACCATAGTTTGGTATTGCTAACTCATTCACACCTATTCGTTTGTATTTTGTACTTCAACTACCATATTGGTAATAAAGTACATAAAATCTTTGAAGGCTCCCTAGAGTTGATAGAGTGTGTGTGAATTACAATGTTAAAAGGAAAATGAAGGAAAAGGTTCCTTATCCGACTGTTATGCTTAGTTTCAGCCCCTCCACATGAGTACATGTAGTGGCATGCTTAGTGCACCTCAAACCTTGATAATTCATTTGTACCTGTCTGTGTGCCTCGCTGCTTTTTTTTTTTTTTTTTTGAGAGCTATTCAACCCGACAAACAAATAAGCAAGTAAGTAAGCACACAGTGCGATTTGTCCTTTCTTCTAACCATCCAGCGGGTAAATAAGACAGCATATTCATTTGGGCGTTCATTCAAGGCATACCCTTTTTCTTTGGGATAAAAAAAAGAAAAAAGAAAAAAAGAGCAGGAGTTGGTTGGTTTTTTACATACAAAGTTGGCCTTAGTCTATGAGTAACAATGGACAAAACAAAGGGACCCTGGTCGGTTGTCTACCCAGATATTTCTCAGAGCACGAGCAAACCGGGAATAGTATAAATGAACCTTCGAACAAAAAAGATCCATGCGATAAACGAGAACGACAAATGCGATTGATCAAGGCCAGAGAGCAGGAAGAAGTTGAGAAGTTGTGTAACCAAGAGCTGTGGATGAACTCGTTCGGACAGGTCTGGCCCAAGTTGCTCTTTGCCATTTTTCTTTTTTTTTTTTTTTCCTCTTTTCCTTCTTTACTCTTTCGAGCCCTCTTCCCCTCCCCACGCCCTGTCCTTCCTTCTACCATCCTATCCTTCCTTCTACCTAGACCTTCCTCCTTCCCTTCCTCCTCTACCGCCCGTCATTTGTTGCTGCTCTTCTGCCTTCCAGCCTGCAAATTTCCTTGTGACATACTCTCTCCATCGCTCCAGTATATCTTCATCTCTTTCCCGTTAACGATTTCCCCCTGTTTACTTTAACCTTGTCATCATCTCATTGTCATATTTCGATTCATTACTTCAGCAAAAAAAGAAAAGAATCGTCTCATCTGCATCACCTCTGTCTTACCACACTTGACGTCTAATTTTATTGAAGCATAAAAAAAAAAGAGGACTGACATTCGACTATGAAGTTGTCAAAAGCAACCACGTTTCTGACCTTATATGCTGCGTTCCTCTTGGCTGCGCTGCCGTCTGATGTCCATGGTCAAAGTATCTCTTCCCTTTTACCTTCTTCTAACCACCCTGCTACCACGACATCAGCCAGAGCGACCACAACCACGACAACCGTACCTGTCACCAACAATCCTCCTACGCAAACCCATACGACTCCTGCTCAAAAGACGACGACTGTAGCCAGCTCGGCGAATCGATTGTCCACAAACACTCAAAGCGCACTCCCAACCACAACAACAAGTTTACCCATCCCAAGCAACAGTGATACCTGCGTAAACTCTTCTACATGTGCTGAAGGCCTTGTGTGTGCAGCGACAAATGGCACAGCGGGTACGTGCCAGCAGTTTGCTTATGTCTGCCAATCTAGTCCAGCTCTGACTTGTGTGACCAGCGCAGATTGCCCCCTGGCATTCTCACTCTGCACCGATGTAGAGGGCCAAAGAATTTGCGCAGGACGGGGCATCCCCGGCACTACTAACGAGTGTAAAGACCCCAAGGATAGTAGTTTGCAAAATACGCTCAAATATGCAGGCATTGCCGTTGGATCAGTTGCTGCATTTGCAGTCGTATTTGCTCTAGTTCGTTGGAAGAGACGTCGTCAACGCAGTGGTGTACCTGCAGAGATGTTTGGGGAGGTTGATTATGGCATGGCCGACCGTAATGGCTCGTCAAAGCCTGTAGAAAACTATCCATTCTCTAGCCGACCCAATGCCCATGGAAGTGATTATGCTCCTTCGCCGTTTGATTACAATGGTGGAGGTGGAGGTGGAGGTGGAGGTGGCCGTGGGTATGATGACCAATACTATGCAGAGCCTGTTGGATATAACAACATGCATTCTGGCAAGGTGCGACAAGATCAATACTATGGTCATAATCAGTATGATAATAATCAGTACAGTGGCGGCTATGATCACCGCAATGATGGTTTCTATGACCACGGTGGATACGATGGCTATCAACACCATCCAACTTCGCCAGCGCCTGTCGCACGGACCACTTCATCTCGCCATCAAAACTCCAATACAATGGATAACTATGGTGCTGAGCCTTCAGAGCTGGACTTTGGTGGGCATGGCAGATATGGTGGTGGTGGCCGTTACTAGAAATATTTTGTTGGAATAAAAAAAGGCCTGTGTTGCCATTGCACGTGACTTGTATACATCAAATGTGCAAATATAATCGTTGATCACAATGCGAGCATCATTGAGGTTTCTCATACAGGAATTCTGCTGTTAATGGTGTTAATGGTGTAGGGTCCGATTGTTTTTGGTGATGTAATGTTTTAAATATTTAATGTAATATCCATTGTTTGTTTTATCAAGGGGAAAAGGCTTTTGCAGGCAGGAAACATTTTTATTTTTTATCTGCACCATCAAAATCATTTAGTTTTTTTTTAAAAAAAAAAAAAAAAAAAAAAAAAAGACAGGACAGTCTTGCATCGCTTCACAGCTCATTTACTAAAGCCATCGAATTGCATCACCCGCCTATTATTTGTTATATTCTACCGTCTAAAAAAGAGTGCTTAGAACATTGATTTAATTTTACAAGGCTCGCTCAATGACTATTCTACCGCTCAACTCCACGCCTGGAAGGAACACACCAACACAACAGAATGCATCCTATTTTCCTACACAAGGAGGGCCAACGATTGGCATACCAAGTGCATACGATGCTTACGGTGGAAGGAAAGCAGATGCAGGAAGTGGATATGGATTTGGTGGCATGAGTAGCGCTAGCAACAGTTCCAGCAGCGGAAGAATTCACCACGGAGGACGACCCCATGGATCTGGAGGTATTTCAGGTTTTGTACCTTTGTTCCTAAGGAGATTGTTTCGTTTTCCACATATGGATTTTCAGGTAAAATGGGATCAGATATGAGCTTTTTGGTTCCGGACGGAAGAAAGAATAACTAATCTCTTTACTTTCTTGCCATTCTGCTGACTCAATTGATAATTCTTGTAGTTTGCATTATGGCAAATGGTTTATCTCTGTATATCACCAAGGATAGTGTAAGTTACTGCTTTGTAGTTTTTTTTTTTTTTTTTTTTTTAAAAAAAAAAAAAAAAAAAAAAAAAAAAAAAAGAACGTTGAATTGACAATATATTCCTTACCATCAAATTGATCTGTTGTTTTTACGATAATAGATATCGCAATATTCATTATCACAAACGTAGGGCAATAGTTTGTTTTTTTATATCCTTGATTCTATATGTTATTTGGAGACAGCAGTTGCGTAGCGCAGGATCATCATTGAACTAAGGATTTTATCAATATTTATTTGTTTTCATGCAGAAACTAAGAATCAATGGGCACGGGATGATCCAGCATTCATGGTGATTCTTTCAGGGATATTGGGATGTAAGTTGCGCTGCATGAAGCTAAAGATGATTATATCGATAAACTTGAAGGATATTTACGTGGTAGCGTTAGAAAATTGGTCTAACGAGTGTTTCATAGGCTCCGCTATCGCATGGGGTTTAGTTTATGGACACGGAATGATGGGTATCCTTCGCATGATGCTTTATATGGTCTTTGTAGATTTCGTGGTCATCGGACTTATTGTTGCAACGATTTGCTGGTAAGTATTATTTTCAACTTATTAGCCCAATTTGTAGGTATACTTTGTTAAATTTTATAGAAAGATCCTAAACTTCAATATATCTTCTAATAACAACCATTATTGTTTTCTCCTTGCAATATCTGTTCATAAAGGACAATCGCCAACCGCTTCCTCACACGAGTAAGCGTTTACTCAACTGACCAAACGGTTGAATGGCAATATGCCTTCGATATTCATTGCAATGCGTTCATGCCTGTGATTGCACTCTTGTACATCATCCAAATGGTGTTCATGAAAGTTCTGCTCAAGGATTTCTGGATATGTAGTTTACTTGGCAATACTCTTTATCTGACCGCGATTGTTTACTACTGCTATATTACATTCTTGGGCTATAATGGTAAGATAACGGACAGAAATGTATTATTATTATTGGCTGATTTCGTTTTTATATGGAGTATGAATGCCGTGATACTGACTTTTATGTATATATATTATAGCTCTTCCATTTGTTAGGCACCCGGAGATGTTCTTATACCCCATTACGATCTTTGTTATCTTTTATGTTATAGTATTGATCCTTGGCGTCAATATCAGCGCCAAAGTTTTGACATTATACTTTGGATAGCTATCGAGAGGGGGGGGGGGGGTTTTTTTTTTTATTTCTCACCAGAAACGCATGTCGCCAGGGGTTGGAAAGGTGGTAAATATAGCCGTGTACATCAAGACAATTACATTAGGGAATAAAAGCAATTATTGTACGCTTTTTTATTTTTTTTATTTTATTTTTCTCGTCTGGTGTCTCGACTTTAGGCTTGTCAAATATGAAATGTCCTCAAGCACATATGCGAGTGTAATTATTGGGCAGAATTCGCTCCAAGGATTCAATAACCTTGTTGTCAACTAGCTTTTCTCAGTCAATTCAAACAGCGTTTGGCGGCTTCTTTACCGATAAACAGTGTGTACCATTATGTTATGTTGTATGTCTGTGCGTATTTTGTCGCAGTATGGTCCACAAAACTCCTTCCCTATTTCCATGAGTACGTACACAGTACATGTTCAAGCAGTGAGAGGAATAGAGCCACTAGTTGTTCTTATCTGGAGGCCACCAAACTTTCCCCTTTCTACTCTTCATACTGCATTGTCTTTCCTCCTAACCATCTTCCTTCCTTGCTGCATGTCTCTTGACTGTCTCTTGGTCTACAAGCAGAAGCTTCATAAGCTTCATTTGTAACGCTCATCACACAGATTAAAACCTAATAGTAGACCTGGGGTTTATAAAAAATATGTCGATACAATTTACCAAGACACAGCGTGCTGTCCCGTGTGCTCTTCATGTGCAGACTAGCTTTTAATGCTCTGAGCATGACATAAGCATGGAGGAAGGAAGATGCTCCGTTCAAGCTAATACTTAATATTGGCTCCAAGGGAGAATAAAAACTATATATCATGAAGCCATACAATCATCGTCCCCATCATCGCCATCGATTCAAAATGGCTCAGCAATCCTCAAATCCCAGTTTCCAAAGAGTGAAAGCTTGTGAAAGATGTAGATACCCATCCAAAGACAAGACGTTCAAACCCAGTTTTAGAAATGCATGGTTAATGATTCTGGTTGGCAGAGTAGGAGCACAACGTGATAGTGAGAGCATTATTGAATGTGCATGGGCATTCAGATTGTCATGAATTTTTGGAGTTGTCAAAAAGCTTTTTTTTGAGTTTTCAGCCCAAAATAAATAATTGACACAGCCATTGACATTTGGAAAAAAAACGTGCCGAGCTGAGAAAGGCACAATAGCCCCGCCTCCCCTGCGTTTTTTTCTTTTTTCCTTCTTCCTTCCTCTATTCTACTGTTATTCTTTCTTTTCCTTTTTCTTTTTTTTTTTTTTTTTTTTTTTTTTTCTTTCTTCATCTCTTGAAATCAACCAAGATCCAACAGGTTCGTGACGCCAAAACAAAATAAAAAAGAAACTTGTGCAACCAACCAAATCCAGTGTCCAAAAAAAAAAAAGAGGGCGGATGATAATGGCCAAAGTCAAGACAATTGGCATTCATTCATTCACTCATTCATTTATTCACTCATTATTATTTTTTTTTTGTTCATCTCTTTCTTAGCTAATTTAGAACAAGCAAGGTGAGTGGATTATTCATAAATATCATCAATCTATTCAACTGTTAAAAGTCTTTTCGCGGCATGGCCAACCTACAACAGCAGTAGTTTTTAAAGCAAAAAGAAATAGTGAATGCTTTCGAGGCAACACGGAAGGTTCACAGGCAGCACAAGCTTGGAACCAATAGTAAAACTCATTCTTCGTATCCCCTGTTTCTTCCTAACAGTCGAACGAGCAATAACGGTAATAAGCTCATACATGGTTCCTTTTTTTTTTTTTTTTTTTTTTTTTTGATTCCTAGGCCTTAATCATTAAACTGAAAGAATAATAATCTCCCTCAAGATGATGAAAATTATCGACAAGATCAAGAACCATGGCCATGAGCATGACAACGCGGCTGTCGAGAAGGCAGCAGCAGAAGCAGCAGCGCAGCAGAGGCGCGAGCAGGAGCAAAAAGGACCCAAAATGCATCCCGAGCTTTTGGAGCTCTACACCGTCTCAGACAAGGTCTTGGGTGTAGGCACTTTTGCCACGGTGAAGGAGATTGTAGAGAAATCGACTGGTAACTGCCTCAATTTCAATATTTCTTTTTTTTTTTTTTATTTGTCATGCAATTTTAGTTTGTGTTCCTGTGTGCAATGGACCATTCATTTCCTTTTGATTTTGTGTAAAAAAAAAAAAAAAAAAAATAGGTAAAAAGTTCGCACTGAAGATTATCCTCAAGAAGACACTTCAGGGAAAAGCCGCTATGCTGGAGACTGAGATCTCAATCTTGTCCAAAGTTCGTCATCCCAATTGCGTTTCCTTGCTCGAGTTATTTGAGACTGATGATGCCGTCTATTTGATCACAGATCTTGCGGAGGGTGGAGAGCTCTTTGATCAACTTTTGCAGAAGGGTTTCTACACTGAAGGAGATGCTGCTCGCTTAGTTTACGAAATTCTATCAGGTGTGGAATACTTGCACAAAATGGGTATTGTCCACAGAGACTTGAAACCCGAGAACTTGTTGTTCGCAGACAAGTCCGAGAATGCGCGTTTAATGATTACGGATTTTGGATTGAGTAAGGTTCTGACGGGAGGCAACGACGTGTTGATGACTGCTTGTGGTACGCCCGGATATGTAGCTCCCGAGGTTCTGGAACAAATTGGACACGGCAAGCCAGTTGATATGTGGAGTATTGGAGTCATTGCTTATACACTGCTTTGCGGATACACCCCATTCTGGGGAGATGGTAAGCTACCTTTTCGTTATATTTTTACTTCAGTCTTAAATAATACAGCATTGTGCTAAAAGCAGCCTTCTCATCCATAATTAGATCAACCTTCATTGTTCGAAAACATTATTTCGGGACAATACGAGTATGAAGAGGAATATTGGAAGGATATTTCCGATCTTGCCAAAAACTTTATCGATTCACTTTTGGTCCCTGCTGATAAGAGGCCAACAGCCACTCTCGCTCTGAGCCATCCCTGGTTCCGTACCGTGTTGGAGCAGGACATGGTGACACCTGTCTCGCCTACCGACAGCGTCAATCTTATGCCTGGAATGCGCAAGAACTTCAATGCTCGCTCTACTTTCAAGAAGGCTGTTCGTGCAGTGGGTTTGATTCGAAAGATCAACGCCAACTCTTCAGACTCATCGTTTGGTTCGGGTGAGGATATGGCAAGCCAGCAAGAAGTCACTATGATTGGCGGTAAGGGTCGCCCTTCAAGTACATTGAGCTTCCATGATATCGTGAATGTTGCAGTTCTGTCTAGTAAGGGTCTTGGCTTGAGTACGACTGAGGAAGACGAGGATGGCGAAACAGAAGGTCTTGAAAAAGCCACAGCAAACTTGGATATTAAGGATTCGTAAAAAATGCAAATAGCCTCCTATTATTTCGTCGTTTTAGTTTAGGATACCCTCACATGCCAGTTACAAAAAAAAAAAAAAAAAAAAAAAACCAGCAACAACAACAACATATATATAATTCTGGTTGGATAAAGGTTCAATAATATATATATTACACGAGCTTTATTGCATGCTCTCTAAAAAGATGCCAAATTGTTGTACTGCATTGTCGATTGACCCATAAATCCCACACTTCCTTGGCGTACTCTGACTCGACATGTCCTCAGGTATGATACGAAATGTCTCCAGCCCCAAACAATGATGACAAGGACAGGGCGATACTCCAATTGATTACGTTTTCCTGTCACGAATGAAGTTGTCAGCCTTGATTTTCTGTCTCCTGACTTCTTTATGATGCTTCTTGTCCAGGGGATCAGCGAGTCTGGCGGCCCGAACTTCAGGATCGATAATGTCCCACAGCCACTCAGGATAGGCACTGTCTGCAAGAGCGGTTGGATCCTTGCCATCCTTCATGTAGTTAATGCCCTTGAGCACCGCGCCTTCGGGCGCACTGGAGATAACGGTGCGCTTAGCTAAGTACAGATTGAGGTGTTGAAAATTGGTTGAAAATATTAACTGACTGTCTCTTGGATTAAATCAATTGATATGATCAAAACTGAACAGTGTCAGTCTGAAAGAGTATTAGGCAAAGTCCTTGAGAGCTTTTGAAAAGAGACAAAAATCCTGCGCTGAAATAGACCTGATATTTGTACACTACAACACTATAGCTATTGAGAGGCTGATTACGAACAAAAAGAAACAAAAAAAAAAAAAAAAAAAAAAAAAAAAGATCAATTTTTTTTGCTTGGGGGTCAATACCTTTTGGTGCAGCAGAACTGGATTCTCCCTTGACATTGAGCGCACGATCCGAAACCTGAATCCAACGGACTTGACATTGTTTTGATGCAGTTCTGATGGCTGATGAGGCCATCGTTGACATGGACAAGAGCATAGCGTGTTTTTTTATGAGGGAATCAGTGAGAAAGTGGAGATTGTGAGATGAGCGGGAAGGTTGGTTTGCCTGCTTCGTGTGGCTTGGTGAACAGCAGATGAAAACAAACCCTCTGCCTTTACAGGCTCAGTCGTGTGAGTTTCGGGGTGGAAGGGAGAAACTGTTGGTTGTCCGTCCTTTTTTTCCTCCATCCATTCAATCCGTCTAGACTAGGCTCTGACAACAAATCGCCACCATGCAGCCTTCACTAGTCTCTAATATGCGTCGTCTGATCAACACTAAGCTCCAGCCCACCAGAGCCAAATATGTGGCACCAAAGGATCAGATCAAGATGTGGAGAATCGTCCGAGGAGACGAGGTAAATGAATATTCAGGACAAGGGAGGGGACCAAAGAAGGCCTTGCAAATTTTACTTGGTGTACAACCCTGTTTAATTAGAGAGACAGACAGCAACATACTCTCTTTCCTATGCCTTGAAGTTTTTTTTTTTTTTTTTTTTTTGAGCAACGGGATCAACATATTGACATTGAGTCCTAATGCGTGAGACTGTGGTATGAAAACATACTATCACAAATCCATTGATCTCATTATTAACTATATTATTCATTTCGATAATGATACTTTCTATACGACTGTTAGGTCTTCATCACCAACGGAAAAGAAAAGGGCAAAACTGGAGTTGTTAAGAAAGTTCTCAGGAGTTTGAACTCGTTATTGATCACGGAAAAAAACATGGTACGGAAGGAGCATTAAAAAAAAAAAAAAAAAAAAAAAACAACAACAGATTTGCCTAGATATAGAGAGCGAAGGGTTAAGAACGCCGATTGGATGCATTTTCAGAAAAACTGACCAAGGTCATCGACACAATTGCTCCTGAATCCTACTGGTTATATATATATATACATATATAGGTTACAAAGCATATTCGTCCCCAGCCCGGAGATCCTACAAAGACGACAAGGGTTCAATTGGAGGCACCTATCCATGTTTCAAACGTATCATTGATTGACCCTCAAACAAGGTAAATTCACATCACGTTTTCTTTTAACATCCATGTAACTAAAAAATAAATAAAAAAAATCATTGTGGTCCGACTCTTACAACACTTTTTTTTTTTATGATGATAAATAGACAACCTGTCAGAACCCATTATCGCGCAGTTATTGATCCTATCAGTGGAAAGTCGGAGCGTAAGCGCTTTGTGGTTGGCACGGAGCTGGAGATTCCAAAGCCAAAAGCTGATATTGCTAAATACAAGTTGGAGCGCGTAGAAAGTCCAAAGGATACATCTCCTCAGCTCGCTAGAGAAGTGACCTTTATTCCTGACATTAATATTCCACCGTTCCCTAGTAGTAGTATCCTCGATGAGCTCAGGAACCCATATTCCAAGCATCGTTAAAAAAGAATAGAAAAAAAAAAAAAAAAAGAACCAAGACTTTAAAAAATTTAGAAGTAATTCACGGTATAACATATTAGGAGGAAGGGATTTAGAGCATTTATTATTTCACGATTGAGACAACAGGCGAAGACAACAGGTATTTGGCGACTGGTGATAGAGAACAGACAACTGGAATGTTGATTTGGTCGTCTATAAAAAAAAAAAAGATTTTTCATATTTGTACACAAGCACAAAAATTAACCGGTTGAGAATAAATAAATAAATAAAAAAAGAACACAGAGATCGTGTAGAGTTAGATCTGTGAATAACTCGCTTCAACTGCTGCACGGAATGTTAGTGAGCATGCAGTGAGCATGCATGGGAGAACAAAAAAGAGATGGATATTGCTCCATAAGCATGAACATAAGCATGTGCAGGTGTGACACTTAATAGGGTAATTCTCTGCACATGTCTACATGACATTCGTGAGTCACTAGAAAAAAAAAAAAAAAATTGTGACACCTGCATTTAAGGCTTTTTTTAATGTCTTCTATGTGTATAATGTGAATACTCTAAACTGAACGTTATGGGCAAAATACTATGATCCAGGGCAATAAAGGATACTATGCAATGAAGTGTTTGAACAATAAAAATGCTTCCATGAACAAGAAAAAGAAAAAAAGTGACAGCACGGAGTGAAAAAGAGAGAAAAGAGGGGGTATAGGCACAATTGTCCATTGTGCTGATCAGCCTTGAAAAATGGCTCGGAAATCCTGCTTGATTTGATCGATCAGTCCGACAATCGATTTGCTTTACTTGCGGACATTTGGGGTCCAGTAGACGACCTCGTCCTTCAAGAGAACAGCAGCACCTGCAACGACGATACCGCCTCCGAGAACGGTATAGGCAGCGGCCTTGGCAGTCCTTGAGCCATTAGCAGTTGCGGGCATGGCATTCTGTGCGATCGAAGCAGCGGCATTTGCCTTTGAGGACTGAGAGATGAATCGACGGGCAACAAAGGCCTTGGGAGTAACAGCGCGGATTGAAGGCAACATGGCTATGTATTTGATTTTAATGTAAGGATGAGAGGGAAGAGGATAATAGAGAAAGGATGTGGTTGTTATAGATCTTTTCAGAAACCGAGTAAATCGTCAGAAGGAAAGAGAAGAGATGCGCTGCTTTTTATAGCCCTTCAAGATTTTTTTTTTTTTTTTTTTTTTTTTTAGCGGAGATATATTTTCAACATGATAACGCAACGCAAAAAGGAATTTACACCAGTAGTCATAATCCATGAACAAGATTTTCATGTACGGCTCTGCGCATCGAGTCTTCGCGTACATGCTCTATAATATTCCATAAATAGCGCCAAGCAAATCAAACAACATCGCAGGCCACTCCATTCGTTGATGTGGAAGGCCAGTGATGAGCAAGTCGTTCCACAATTAAATCGGCTCTTGTTCTGCCCACGTTGTTATGTAAGTGGTCCAAGACAGTAAGTGGTCGACGGACTTTTTATTTTATTTTTATGATGATAAGGAGGAAGAGAGAGGGGGAAAGGAGAGAAAGAGAAAGGAGAAAAAGGAAATCACCCTGCCTATATCAACTACAAGGGTTCGCTTTTGCAATTGCATTCTTGGAGATGTGAATGATTGTCTTATCAATTTTATGTGAACAGACAGACAATAAAGAAAGTGGGTCCAAAAAGACTTTGAGGATGGGGCACAGGCGGAAATGTGGGGAATGGAGAAAATACGTTGATCTGTGGGGACAGCCTTCAAACGTTCAAGGATATTTTATAGCCCCGACTTATCACATCTACTACAAATATATATATACGTATAATATCAATGCGGTTCAACTTAAGCCATAACAATAACAATAACAATAGCAATATTAATAACGCCATCAACCCCAACAATGACAACGATAGCAACAATATTATATAACACAGCAGAAGCAGTCGACATTAATAACCAGCCCTGTTGTCATCATTCGATCGACAGACCCCCTGTGCTCCGCATAGGATACAGATACAGAATACAAAAAATTGTTGTGTCAATCACGAATCTACAGTATAAACGCGACCTTCATATTTATACATTTTCTACATGTATTTTTGTTTTTTTAAACAGGACAACAAGCAAAATGACACTGTCCAAAAGCACAGCACTAGCCATCACTGCCAAAGAGTTTGCAAGATGGCTCTCCCCATTATACAGTCGACAAAACAGCATTGCTTCATGCTTGGAGCAAGGTCTACCAAACAATGAAAGACATAAAAGTCATTCCATGGATCAGAATCCCACTGACATTCATCAATCTCGTCTAGAGTCCAAGGACCACAACATTGCTATAGCTGTCTCTGGTGGTGTTGATAGTATGGCTCTTGTAACACTGTTGGCAAAACATTATTATCCTACACAAGATAGAACTAAACAACAACAGCTTCATACTGTCCCTACAAAGCTACATGCCTTAATTGTCGACCACAAACTAAGAGATGGCAGTTCTGAAGAGGCTGCCTTTGTTGCACAACAGGTGCAAAGACTGAGTATGTTGTTATGGTACACTGGATTTGACCAGAAAGGAAATCTGTGAACCTATTGTTGTTACTATGACTATTGTTATAATTACTATTATTATTATTTTATACTGAAAGCTAAACTGTTGAACGATATCCAGATGTCACCCCGCATGTACTTACGTTGGATTGGATTGCCAAAGACAAAAACAGTGGCCAGAACCAAAACCATCAGAATGATGATAATGATGAGATTTACCAGCTTAATAGACCTAGTAAAGTTCACCTCGAGACTAGAGCGCGCGAGGAACGATATAGGGTCATTGCTCAAAAGTGTCACGAACTTGGAGTCAGAGATTTGTTTGTGGGTCACCATTCTGGTGATCAGGTTGAGACTGTCATCTTTCGGTTCGCAAGAGCTAGTGGCATTGATGGCCTTGCAGGGATCCAAGAAGATACCCCTTTAAGCGTTGTAAACGTACCAGAAGGTTTAAATATCCAAATCATCAGACCACTTTTAAAAGCTACGAAAGTAATTAATTGAAAACAAAGGAATGACCGTTGAATAGACGGAAAAGACAGGAATCAACCATCATAGGACTAGAGTTTCTAATTTATATCATTTTATATCATTTATATCTTTCAGGACCGCCTGAAGGCAACATGTAATGAAGCAGGAACCCGATGGGTTGAGGACCCTTCGAACAAGTCATTGGATTATCAACGGAATGTCATCCGGCATTTTCAGCAGGACATAGATGCGTGTGTCGAGAAGGACCCAAACTCGGAGCTGAGTCCTTTATCATCGAAGGCTTGGTTGGAATTCCGTGCAAGGATGGATCAACATCGGCGAGCGGCCTGGGATCAAGGTAACATCTATGTGATTCCAGAGTAATTATTTATTACTATTATTATTATTTCATTATCATAATTACCATATCATCATTATAATAGAAAATGACCTAGTCATATTTTCTGCTCTATCAATATTAGTGAGACCATGGTTACGGAACATCTTCTTTGATTCTGCAAATGGTGTCTGCTATGTAAAATTGCAGGCGACCAGCACTTCAGAGGATGCTATAAGAAGTACATCGATTCCTACAAAAGTGGAATGGTTGGAGAGATCCCAGAATCATGTGGCCATGCGCCTTGTCTCCTATTTAATACACTGGGTGAACTGTAAAGACCACGCTCCCCGTTCCGAAGATGTGCAGATGTTGTTGAAGCAACTGAAAAAACCTTATTCTGTTATTGGCTCTTATTTTGAAGCAACTCGTATGAAAAGCGTCTGTGATAGCTCAACAAAGTCTATACAGAAAAAGAAGCGCGCTTCCAATCGTTCATCTGCTGCCCGACAACAAGATATATCATCAAAGTTCGCCATAGCCATGACTGACAGTCATTCTGAAGCAATGTCACTTCCGCCCATCAATTTAGCAGGCGTGCAATTCTCCCCACCAAGAAGCACAAAGGGCCTCCCTGATTACTGGACCCTTGCTCGGCAACCAATGTCCCGTGCCGATCGAAAAGCCGTTACGATAGCATTTTCGATAGGGGGCGATAATGAAGAAGCTAAGAGAGACATTTTCTTTGATGAGAGTAAACAGAGCAATGAAGTTAACCTGCTTTGGGATCAACGTTTTTTCCTCAAGATACAAAGCAGTAGCTTTAGAAGCGTTCCCAATGCTCCATCAAGGGGTCGGATATACATAAAGCCGATGCGTCAGGAGGATGCATCAATTATTCAAAAACTAGAAGCATCCGGCCAGCTGGAGCAATCAAAGACGATAGATCTCCATACATGGATGACGGCTGTACCAGGCAGCTGTCGGTTTACTGTCCCTGTTGTTTACCTAGAAGGCAACAGCGGCGATACCGGGGCTGAGCCAAGAAGCCAGATGTTTTTGTCCTTACCCACCCTGGGCCTTCATATGAAGGCTTCGCCATTTGCCATCCAAAGTTACTTCAAATCCAAGCACCCAGTGGACGGACCAGATATGGCTTGTTTAAAAGAGGCATTCAGTAAAATGTTGAAGTAGATGTAGACAAAAAGAAACACCTTTATTTGAAAACAATATTAATAATGAATGAAAGAGGGAGTAAGAGTGCATATATAGTATATAGAGGAGAGTATAGGGGATCGGACGGTATTTATTAACTTTATGGAGCTATACAGTCGGGTATCTTGATCTTGAGGTTCCCGTCCTTGTCAAAAAGACCCCAATAGGGTTCGACAGGAACCTTGGGATCGTTCTTCCATGGCTCATCCTTATATTCGAACCAATAATCTAAAATGTCAATAAAAAAATAAAAAAAAAGCATCATAAAGTCAAGAGAGTTATTAGACCGTATCGACAAGTTGTACCAAAAGATAAGAGAGAATAAACAATAAGACTTACATGGAATGCCTTGTTGGTTGGCTTCACAAATAAATGTGTCGATCATGGTTTGCAGATTGGCCACGCCAGGGACAGCATAAGTTTCTAGAAGGAGGGTATAGAAAGAAAGAAAAGTGTGCTGTCAGTATGAACCTTATGATTAGGGACCAAAAAAAAAAAAAAAAAAAAAAGAATTCTTACGGTATATTGCGCTGGCAGGTGCGGAAGGCCAACCAACCTCCGAGATAGCACCTTTGAGGCCAGTCTTTGTTGGGTTCCCTAGTATAACATCGTTATATTGCTGGATGGTCCAGTTGGCAGCTTCCGAGACAGCAGTGCCTGCAAAGTAAGGATGCAAGTTACCAGAAAGCTCGTCGGAGACTGCTGCCAACTCCGAGTTCAAATTGTTTCCAATCTCAGATGTAAAGATTGGGATGGACTTGCCATAGCGGCTCTTGACAGTGTTGCGAACATCAGTCATCAGATTTGATAGTGCGGTCAGATCCATATCCTTTCGGAACAATACCTCATTCCCCACACTGATACCCTGGACCATGTCAGTACCATAAGTATCCAGAACCTTGAAAAGGGTATTGTATTGACGTTCCACCGTTCCAGTATTGTTGTCAACCCAGAGTGTCAAAACTACTTTCATGGTCTTATTGAGGTTTAATGCGTTGATGGCCTGGAAGGTCAAATCAGCTTGCTGACAGTCCATACCATATAGGCGAATGCGGTTTGTCAACTGCGACATGATGATTATGTCATCAACTACATTCTGGAGCGTGACACCGCACCAGGGCATGAGTGATTTTGCGGGATTGTAATCAAGGCCATAGAACGACTTGCGCAAGTTCGGATTGGGTGTAAACTGTGTAATAGGAGGCATTGTATTCGTGGGCCTGTCCGGATCCCTAGATGCCAAGGCCGAAACAAAAAACATTGTCAGTATATCTCCTTTTATTTTGAAAAAAAAAAAAAAAAAAAAAAAAAAGAAAAAGAAACATAACGGAAACAAGACATAGGACGAGGTTCACATACAATGGGGGAGCTAGACCATCGACTTTGCCCTTTCGTGTGATAAATCCAAGAACAATACCTGCAATGACAGCGATGAAGGCTAGGAGTCCAACCACACAGCAGATGCCGCGCCATTTACGACTTGCCCTGTTCTTGCGCTTAAGCCACTCGCTCTTCTCAAAGAGTATGGATGAGGAAGGATTTGAAAATTCTGTTTCAGCAGAGTTATAGCTCTCCTTGTTGTGCTCTTTTGTAACCATTGCAGCTGATACCAATTCCATCTTCTTTGAGCTGCGGATGGATCCATCATGAGCTTTGACCTGCATAGGCCGTGGCGAAGAAGCAGCTAAGAGTCGCTCGCCTTTGGCATTCAGCTCAATATCGAGGGCACTACTACTACTCGCAAATGATGAAGTGTTGGAGTTTCGACGTGACGACTTTAGGGAACGACGACCTGGTTGAATAAATACGGGCTTGGGCTTCTCTAGATGCTTAGTGTCGGTAGTAGTATTGATTTCGTCTTCATCGTCCCCATTCAAGACATCGTACAACTGCTCGCGGCTGGTGATCCCTTCTGAACTTTGCAGGACAGATAAATGAGTCAAAACTGGCGCAACACTAGAGGCCCTTGAGCCCCTTCCAGAGCCATTGTTATGCGACGTTGTTGCGCTTTCCAACTGTTGCTGCGAACTTTCCAACTGTTGCTGCGAACGTGGTTGGCGTAGTGAAGGAGCAGAGGATCGCTGAGTTAAGGATTGTTGACTTGAAGACGCCCTTAACCTTGCATCGACTGCCGCAAGGACATTGGGTGCCATGACAGGGGAACTGTCGGGATAAAAACACACCGAATCTGGCCGGAGGGTCCCTGGGGTTGAGTATCGAGGAGTGAGTTGATGCTGAGATAAGGGATTGTTAGGACCTAAAGGCGGGAGATACTGCTGTTGCTGTTGTGAGGACATAGCAGAGGCTTGCGTGGTCGCAGAAGCGTTTGGTGGTGAGGACCTTGATGGGGAGAGATGTGAAGAGGCTAGCGATGCAGAGATTGGATGTATAGCTGAAGAATGATGGGTATTGGACATAAAGATTGGTGCCGAACGAAATTCGCGTGGGTCTCCTCCACTTCCTCGCTCTGCCACAACTGCTGCTGGCGCTTCTGAGATATTCTTTTCGGCCATGTTCACTACCGTTGATAGTCCTGGTTCTGAAGCGTCCTGGCTGAGTGGTGCCAACGACGGTATTGGCGCGCTCGAAATAACGTTGATAGAGTCTGATCGGGTTGATGGTCGATGACGTGACGTGAACAGTAAGCCCCTATCAAACACCATCTCTTCCTCTGGTGTTGTAGGTACAACATTTCTTCTATGGCTTCCTTCTTCAAAACGTGAATAATGATCCGAGGAATCAAGTGAATTATTGAAAGCAGGTACTTTTAATTGTCCGCTATTTTTTGGTAATGATGATGGATCTCTAGGGTTGTCGCTTGAACTGGAGGAAGATACATTATCTATGGGCAATGTGGATGATGTAGGCTTTGAGATTGCTTTTAGGCTAGACGAGGGTTTTCTCAGAGATGTGTCAACTTCTGTTGGTTTCATGACTAAAGGAGAAAGATTGGGAAGGGAAATAGATGAGCACGTCCCTTGGTTTATTAATTAATGATGCACAGAAAAAAAGGAGATGTTATTAGGAAGAAATGTTCAGCGACGATATGAGGACAGAATGCTAGAGAATGAAGGCATAAAGGTCAATGGACAAGTAAGGTGAGAAGAAATGGTAAAGAAAATACCTTAGGAAAGGCAGGAGATGAGAAAGAATGATAAAGAATTGTCGAAAGAAAATAATGATGACTAAATTAAGAGAAAAAGATGTCTGAAAATGTGTAACATGCGACGTAGAAACAGGGACAGCCATCCAAATGAACTAAATAAAATATTGTTGAAGCTCACTTTTTTGTTCTCAGAAAAGGTGAGAGGCCAGATTGATTAATAAATCTTGGCTTGCAAGATAGTACCGACATCAATAAGAAAAGCTGAGGCTTTTGATTGTTTGTTCAATGATTCCATTTCTTGTCCATTAGCAGGCATCGTTAGGATCTCATCCATAACATCGACGACATGGTGAAAAGCATTACCAAAAACAAGATAAACAAGGCTGCACATTTAGACTCATGAACAAGCTGCATACGCAGCAAATCAGAACAAACGTGCCTTAATCTTATGCAGGAACTGGACAAATTAATGAGCGTCACTCGCAAATGAACGATGTAATGCATATTTTGCTTGTCAACGATTAGCAACTTTAGAAATATCTATAATTTTTATCTAAATATTTCACCTCACATCAACATCCCGTCACTTTATACATCGATGCTCTCTCTCGCTGTTTCGTCATTAACACTTTTGAAAACACAATAAACAATTACCTCTAAAAAATAGCTGATTCAAATGTTTTGCAAATACAAATGTGTCAAATTTGTACTTGTGTTATCTTGACAGTGTGCCACAATTTTGTTGGACCCATTTTTATCTGAGGTTGAACTCAACACAATGTTGTCATGATGATGAGAATATATTTGTAAGTTCAAATCTCCAAAATGTCAAGAGACAAAGTGATGTTCAAGACTTATCGTTGTCTTTATCAACTTTTAAGACTCTTGATCTTTCTTTTTTCCTTTTTTTTCTTTATCTACGCTAATGTCTATCAATAATTGTGAGCCAATAAGATTTGGATGGCAAAACGTTGTCCGGCTCATTGGGGTGCTGCGTGGGGACAAAAGATTCCTTGAGGGCTCACCTCTTTAATCTAACAGTTTGTGCTTCCCCATATGATTCTTTGATTCACATTTTTTAATTGTAACTGGGATAAATATGGGGGCTCATTTTGCTATAGAGAAGCCCATGTCCAACAGACATCGCAAGGACCCAATGCTTGCCTTTTTCTTTTTGTTCAGCGTTACCAATGGCTGTGCTGACGCTATTGTTTCTTCCCTGGGAACTTTGATCATGGGCAATTGGTTCGAGTATTAGAGATCCTGCATAACAATTAAGATTAAACAAAATGTAGGCACAGCACAACATGTCACTCACATTAACACGTGCTAAAATTAAAGCCCAAAGTGTCTTTCATCTCGACAGCTACGGATACATTTCGCGCATCTGAAGGTGAGGATCTTGCTACTCGTTTCCACTCCATTTTTTTTACCTGGCTCTCACCATCTCTAATAGATTCTCTAAATCAATGCTACGCCACGATGATGGAAGCGCTTTTGAAGCCATCACATTCCTCTATCGAGCTTTCATACCTTTTCATAGCAAACTGTCCATCAACCCTATGGAGGCGAATTTTTCCCTTTACAGAATATCAATCGAAGATGCCCAGGGCATAGAGTTTCTGTACTCTTCTAGATGAGAAGCATAGGTCTACAAGAAGTATATAATATTGGACGAAGCGCTCGCTTCTTCTCCTTGGACTGCGTTGCTGTTACGCCCAAGCGTGCTTGCAATTTCCGAAACGATATACGTTGGAATAAACTCGGTCAAGATAAGAACACCTGATATTGAAAGATACAAGTATTTAAACAATTCAACGCGTTCTTGCATTTCATTGAATTCATTGGATTCATAATATTATGGATGTCGCATTATCATTGTTTTTTTTTTTTTTAAAAAAAAAAAAAAAAAAAAAAAAAAAAAAAGCGTAGAAGATGGGTTGTCAAACCGCCATCTTATTTTACTTTGCTATCTTTAAACATAACGCACAGACAAATGAATCCATTTCTAGTTTTTATTTATTTATTTATAATTCTAATTCTATTTTAGTAATGAGGACAGGCAATCCATTCTTGGCAAAGGACAATGTACGAGTTTTTACTGGATCTGGATATCAGCGCAAGAAGTGTACCATTCATTCTTGTTCAACATCCAGCGCCATTGCAACTGATAGATACCAGGACGGCGCTTAGGAACATCGAAGCATCCACCGCAAGTACGACGATCCTCGTTCCTACCGGGATTGCAGTTCTTGTAAGGCAAGAGAGCAACAGTGTTCTTAAGCAATTCCTGCTGGTTCAGCTCCAGACCAGCTCTGGGCGCCAAGTTAATCTGGACCATATTGTTAGGTTCATTCTTCTTGGCGTGGTTCTTAGAAGGCCAGCGGACACACAGCCTCTTGCCGACGGAGGTCACGGTCATACGACCGTATCTACCACCGTAGGCATCCTGAGGGCGGCGAGCACGGGTCTCATCCGAACCCACCTCGACACCGTGCTTCCTGTCAGAGCAGGCAATAGCCCTGTTGGGGGCGGGGTTACTGTGGGTTTGCTGGTAGTGGCGTGAAGGCCAGGCGACATCCAGGGAGCCAAATTCCTTGTCTTTAGGGAAACGGCGGGGATATCCCATGCAGTAGCCTCGACTGCTGGAAAAGTCCAATTTCTTGGATCTGGGGTTCTGGTTCTTAAACCTCCAGTCAATGCAGTCAGCCCAAGAATGGGCCTCGGCCTGAGGAGTATAGGAAGAGAAAACCGCCATAGTGGCGACAAGAAGGAAGGTGAAGGAAGACTTGAGGACCATGATGAAAATGATTAAATGAAAATGAAAGCTGTTTTACACGGGGTATAGAGAAGGTTTGAGTAAGGAAGGAAGGATAGGGGTTAGATGCTAGGTAGTGTAGCGTGGGGGGAGTAAACAATGCAGAAGCAAGTTGAGAAGAGGAAAAGACGAGGAGCAAGAGAAAAAAAAAAAAAAAAAAAAAAAAAAGTCTTAGGGTGGAGGAAGTCTTCAATATTTATAATAAAGTCTACAATACTGATAATCCTGGGGGATAAATGTGAATATCTTTTTTTCTGGTGGTCTTGTGGTTGACAAAAATAACGCTTAAAAGCTGTTATGAATTGACCGGTTCAGCATTATGGCACTAGGGTACAACACATGTACACATACACCTATCTGATCTGGAATGTTCAACAAACCTTGTAAGTTTTTCGAATAGTCTTTTGTGCTTTTGTTTTTTACTTCCTCCCTTTCTTTTGCTCATATGGAAGGTAGTCTCATTTTAGGTCGCATGCATTGACAGGCAGTATAATATGAGCCACTGGGAGTAGCTGTCTCCTGAACCAAGATTAAGTGAGCTTTGGCGCCTTAGGCTTTCTATTTCCATTTTGGCAAGAAATGAAATCGTCGTGACTTCCGCAAAAAAGCTGTTTATTTTTACTTTTTCGGTTTGTAGTTTTTTGTTTCTTCAGAATGAGCACTAGGAGTTGCCGACCTTGATTGGAACATATTACGATTATACTGACTTTTATTAGCAAAAAGCAAGGACTGAATATATAACACTTCCTTTCACTCGCATAAAACTCTACTTGAATGTACATGTAGCATAGGTTTACAGCTCATAGATTAAAAACCCATGGCATTTGTGGGATAAATGGCAATGTGTCTGTGTATGCTACAACATCCATGATGTTCCTTGCTGTGCAGTTCCGTTTCATCATCCAGATTTTTAATCGTGTCACCAATTCAATCTTGATTTTCATCCCTTGCCCTCTCTACAATAATCTCTGTCCATTTCTGTCAACTCTGGGACAGCTGATCAATTCTAATCTAGCAGTCTAGGCCTTTTTTGTTATCATTTACAGGTGCTCAAACAAGATATGCTTTATTTGAGCACAAGTTGCTTACAGAAACCGTTTTATGCAAACAAACAAGCAAAATAAAAAACTCTATCCCTCCAACGAGTTTGTGAACTTCTTTCTTTTCCAGAACACCAATGATGGGAATTCATTTTATTCATATACTTGCTTTCTATAAGACCGTATGACGGAACCTATGAATGCTGGTAGGATTTTTGTCTTTTTTCCTCTCAAGACAGTAGTCATTTATGTACTGTATAGCAATGGAAGCAAGATACATCTGCCTTTATTAAAAACAACTCCAATTTTGATTTTGCAGTCTATTCATG
This sequence comes from Lobosporangium transversale, assembly GCF_002105155.1. Classification (NCBI taxonomy): domain Eukaryota; kingdom Fungi; phylum Mortierellomycota; class Mortierellomycetes; order Mortierellales; family Mortierellaceae; genus Lobosporangium; species Lobosporangium transversale. The sequence goes on from NW_019028995.1 coordinate 335,546, forward strand.
CATTCCTACGAGTTTTTTTTTTCTCGTCCTATCGTGTTTACAATGTATATATATATTTTATAGTATGGAGGAAGAACACGAAGCGGAAATAACAGCCAAAGCGTTCATTAATTAATTAAAGTATGTCATGATTCGGCCCATCTAGAAGAACACCCTTTTTTTTCTTTTTCTTTTTCTTAGATAAAATAAACAATGAGGCTCATTTCAACATTGCAGCGAATATGTTGGATGAAGTGGGAAACAAAGAGGTGGAAGAACATGGCGATTTGCCTAGACTTTGTAGACTTGTTTCTGGGAGGACATGATAAAACTTTACATTGAATAAAGTAACAGCGGGAGCTTAATTCGCACTCCCACATGGATTAAGAATATATATAATTAGGGTGCTGTATTTTGAAGCTCGAACAAAGCTCCAGGCAAAGGAAATAAGGAGCTGCAATGGTAATGCATTTCGGCATATAAAATGTATAGCAACTTTACATCTCTATATATATATACTATCTGTGGCCTTTTATATATATTTATAGATTCAGATTCATGCTTTCACCCTTGTTGTAGTCAATAACGTCGGGGCCGATACGCGCGCATGCATTTCACAGCAAAGTGAACTAAAAATAAAAATCTGATTCTATTGAGCAGTGATCGAACCTACCAAACGGTCACAATAACTCATCTTCCTTCGTGCTCCTTGTGAAACAGAGGATCATCTCTGACGCGTTATAGTTCTAGAAATCCTAGGACCCTTGGTTTAATTTCATTACCCATCGAGTCAGGACCATAAAGGTAGTCTTCTCTTATTGCCAAATAATGCGACAATCCAGAAACTACCCTTAATAATAGAAGTGAATAAAATAAAATCTGCTCTGCTACCAAATGGATCTGCATCTTCTTGATAGTGAGCCAGGACGTGAAGAAAGAAAGTGTGGGAACAGAGGATGGGACATGTATGGCCCTGGCTCTAAGATAATAAGCCAAAGTTGTCATGTTATTCAACTTGGCTAACTACTTCCTTTCATTATTAGTCTATGATAGTGTGATTGAACACCCATGCTTCTACTTTACTTCTTCATTGGCTACCTTTGGAACAACAATGGTGGTCAGATAAGATGATATTGTATTTATTCTTAGATTGAAGTTTTTTTTTTTTTTTTTTTTTTTTTTTCATTGTTACTTCAGTTTATGTTCTTCAGCCAGGTTCAGAGGCGACGCTTATTTCCACGTTTGTCATCCTCAATTTGGATGTCCTAAAATGAAAAAAGAAAATATCGCGTAAGTATCAATAACGACATATTAGGAATAAGAACCATCCAAAACAACCAGCATTAATAACCATTATCATATTATAGCTTACAGCACAACTAGTGTACCATTCACCAGGATTAAGCATCCACCTCCATTGAAGGAGGTATAGCCCTGGTGAACGCGCCGGCATCTTGAAGCATCCCCCACAGGGCTTTTTATCCGTGCCGGATCCACGACTACAGTTCTTGTACGGCAATCTGGCAATAGTATTTCGGAGCAACTCTGCCTGCGTCGCGTCTTGGCTGTTGCGAGACTTGATCAAGTTGATCTGAACAATTGTATTGTCTTCGTTGCCTTCTGCGTGGTTTTTAGCCGGCCAGCGGACGCAGAGTGTCTCTCCAGATCGTATCGTTGCCATTTCTCCATATTTGCCGCCATAGGCACTCGAGACTGGGTCTCCCATTGTTTCATCCGAGCCTATATCTTTACCATGTCTGCGATCCGAGCAAGGCAAAGCGGTATTGGGATTACCAGCTTGTTGATAGTGGCGCGAAGGACTGGCATCGTCCAACGTGCCAAAGTTTAGGTCCTTTGGGTATCTACGGGCATAGCCACGACAGTATCCTCCTTTATCCGAAAAGTCGGGATTGGTTCGACTGTGGAACTTCCAGTTGACACAGTCCATCCAAGAGTGTGCCTCGGCTGCTGGGGTCAAGTTCGATGAAGCGAAGAGGACCAACGCTGAAGCTAGGATAGTGGTATAGGTTGCGGTAGAGACGAGCATGATCTAGACAAGTACTTGCGTGCTATAATAAGATGAAGCGTAGTAGACGAGCAGGAAATCCAGGCAGTGATCACAAAGAAACGGTAAGGATGAAATATAAAAACTTTCCTTTCCTTTTTATACCTTTTTCTTGTTGCTGTTGGCATCAAACTAATGTATTAATTTTTGCGAAATGGGAGAGCCAATCACAAATATTATGTGAATCGGTTTTCTCCTCGTTGTTATCCCTGCTGTCTTAATTGCAATCCAGCAAACAAGGGTGAGCGAAAGTAAGAGTCGGAGGAGGAGGGGGAGGCTCAAGAAAGATGGGTAGGGAAGGTAGAAGGGGCCAAAAAGAAAAAAAAAAAAAAAAAAAAAAAAAGGAAATCCAAAAGTAGGAGTCTCATCATAAGTGTAGATCGAGTTTGAACATGACTTTTTTTTTATAGACAGGCGAAATATCCAAATGTATCCGAGCGAAACTAACGTTCTTTTTAACATATTCGTCTAGTTACAAACGACAATAGGCATAACTTTCCTGGAATGGGCAAACAATGATTCGTCTTTTCTCGTTTCCTGTGCTTTCCATCCCTATAATCCTAAAACTGAGACCTAAATATAATCCAGCCCATTTCTTCAAAAACGTTTGAGAAGAAAGGAGAAAATGCAAAAAAAAGGAGACAAGGAGTAAAAGGAGCCAAATGAGGATCTAGAGAAAATAAGTAGCGAACAAGGGCTGTTCCAAAGACAAAAAACTGAGAGAAAGAGAGGCAGATATAATAGAGTATTACTCATTCATCATAATAGGCCACGGTGTAACAAATGCAACGATGCAACGAGTTTTTTCTTTTCTCATTCTAGGATCAGGAGGCAGGCTCTATGAGGTCTTCAGATTGGAAGAAAGGAGAATCATGGTGGCATGGCCGACAGTGTTTTCCTGTATAAGGTCTAAGGAAATAATATACTTGTGGGACCGCGTACTTGCCAGTATTCAGTCTCTTATGGCTTTGGACATGAAAAAGGCGCCGTGCTTCACTGCAATTGATGCTTTTTGAGAAGCACAACTACCTCTCGCTTCCTTATTTGAAACACGGCAATAGTGCATCTAATACTGCTCAATTAGGTGTACCTAGCATGGCAAGCAATGATCGTTGTCTTCATCCTTCTGGTTATCTCCCATTGCATTGACAGCGCCTCATTTCCCAACCCGTAGTTGCTACCTTGCTAGCAGCTGTGAATTGTTCTTTATTGCATGCTATGTATATTATATACTTTTACTTAGCAAGGAGACTGCCCTTAAAATCCTTACCATGGCGAGTATTAAGTGAACAAAATCTAGCGCTGGATCTCTCATCCTCCGGAACTGGAATAGTATCGCTTCCAACGTTGCACTGCTGCAAGTGAAGCAGCACTTTCCACTTTCGACAATGATTGCATGCATCCGTTTTATTAGCCAGCATGATACATGTTCAGCTATTCCTACACATTATGCTGATTTCCAGTATTCATAGTGACTGAATGGAGGCTCTTATTAATACATCCATCTTATTCATTGCATAATAGATGTTTGTCTGTTTTTATTATTATTGCTGTTCCTCAAAAAGGGCTGGTACCAATAGCGGCCTTGGCCACAACGGCCCTGGTGACAGTAATGACTGCAACAGTAGCTAAAGTTCGATTGTTCTTATTCTCATCCACTTGCAAGGTAGCTCACACCTAGTCTCCTCTACTTGTAGATTCAATCGAGATCCGCTCAAGCTCCTCCTCAGTCTCAAACCCAGAGACCATCATCCCATATTTGAGACTGTACTGCATCTCCACCTCTATCTCCATCTGCTGGTGCTGGCTCTGGAGCTGCTGAATATACCCCGACTGTAATTGTGATTGTCGCTGTTGGATTTGTTGGATATGCTGGAATTGCTGAAACTGTTGAAATTGTCGAAGTAGCTGGACTTGTTGGATATATCCGGCCTGATGAATTTGTTGTATTCGGGTACCCTCTGCTGCAGCTGCTGCAGCAATCTCGTTGGTATTGACAATAAGTTCATGGCTCTCTTTCATCACTACATCCTCCTCCACATCTTCTTCGTCATCATCTATCTCTTCGTCATCATCTATCTCTTCGTCGTCATCTATCTCTTCGTCGTCATCATCTTCCTCTTCCGATCGCTCCCAACCTATCCTTCTCTGTGGCTTCTCAATGGTAACAAGCTTTTCATATTCCAGTTCAACATAGGCAATCCATGGCGACTCTCTATTTATGTGATCCAGCGTTGCGCATGAGAAATGAAAGGCAGATTAGTGCTACTATTATAATTTTCAATATGGGGATCATCTGATGAATGAAGTAGATCCATTATTCATAACAAACCTAATGGTCGCTAATAACGCCTTCTCCTTGCGTTCTTCCTCGGTCAAAGCGTTGTGCATCATTGCTTGCTGCCTTTTGCGACGTTTCTGCTTTGTTCGTTTCCTGATATGCGCTGCCTCGATAGCTACTTCAGTTATCTCAACAGCGCCTCCTAGGTCAATATGAGTGTTAGAGATCATTGGCTCCATTTCTCCTCTACCAGCAGCTATATGGATATTCATGTTGGCGCTCGTACTTCCATCAAAATGGCTTCCAGACTGACCGGTATAATTAGAATTATTTAGGGTCGTGGTAGCATCAGCTACTACTTGAACGGCAAGACTGACGTCGAGACCAAGACCAATGTTACCTCTACTATCAGAACTCATATCCAGCGAGCTAAAACTCAATCCTTTTTCGGATGCAAGCGTGGCTACTCGTGGTGTCCTGGTAAAGCTTCCAATATTTATACTATCGCTGTTACTATCATCCTCCCCTTCCTCCTCTTCCTCCTCCTCCTCCTCCCCCTCGCTATATTCATTATCTAGATCGGCGTATATGTCGTCATCACCTTCACCTTCATCACCATCATTATATAGATCCTCGCCAAGCGCTGCTCCTTCCCATGCAGAATCCGCGGCCCGCTGCATAGCAATCTGCTGCTGTTTCATCCTGATTTGATGTTGATGTGCCTCAAAAGACCTCCATCTTACAACGTTGCAAAATAGGTCGATGAAAGGCCCAGCTTGTCCACACCGCTTAAGGTCTAATAGTCGAACCAGTCCCGCCTCCTTCGGATTGACTAGATCCTGCATTTGGCAGATGGCATCCTCGAAGCCAAACGGCTCCATGCCTAATATGTCCATCCTGGCGACTTGCTCTTGAAAGAGTTGTTCGAGCTCAAAAACGGTAAGAATGCCATCTCCGTCAATATCCATACACCGAAACCAATACTCGATGGATGTAACTGTTTGTTTGTCAGTTTCGGCTAGAAGAAACCAGATGAAGCCTTTGTAGGTCATGCGATAACCTTGGGGTTGGCATTGGCTCCCAGGGCCTGTAAGCATTGTTCGTTGCGGGTTCATCATAGCTGCCTTTGACGCTATGGCTGTTGAGGCGTTTTCGAGCGGTGGTCCGCTACTAGACACTGCTTGAGGTTCTTTGGATGAGGCTGTGCCGACAATGGCTAATACTTCTGTTGTATCCATAAGCTTAATAGAAGATAGATCCATAGATATAGATCGCTTCAAAGCTTTAGGCTCACTATCTTGGAAATCAACAAAATCTACTTCTACATCTACATCGAACACTACAGTGGGGACTGCGCTGTCCAAACTCGGAGTAATTACATCCTCTAAATCTCCTTCGGGGGCCTGTTGCTCTTTTTGTAGAGCTTCATGCTGAGCTATCTGCTGTTGGTCCTGATTCTGCTGCTGTTGCTGCCGCAGTAGTAGACCTTGTTGGTCATTCACCATAAATATTCCCATCTCATTTCCATACCCTTGCATGACTCTACGGATTATCTTTGAAGATATAGCACCTCCCGAATACCCCATTAGGTCCTGTTCATCTAAAACCAAATCGTGGTCTTGATCCAGCTCCCAAAACTTGCAATAGATTACGTAAAAATGCTTATATGAAAAGCAATCTTCCGTTTGGTTCAAATCACTGCTCTCGAGCTTTCGCAACGTTTTGTCAAAATTTGAGCGGCGTAAGTCGAAGAGTGACATTTTACCATGTCGACGGTTGGCGTCGTAAAATATACGAGTGATGACCGTTTCCACTAAAATGAGTATGAAGCAAATGTGAATAACAGCTGTTGGGAGCATTGACAAAAAAGAGGAGGGAGGGGGAAGAGTGTGTCTACATACGATAGCGTTCCTGGAAAACAGTATTCCCAGAAAGAAACTCAAGCCCAGGATGGTACAAAATTAGATCCTGAAGTACCACCTCAAAATCAGTAGGGGTTAAAAACTTGACATTGGACTGCTTTAAGATCATGAAAATCTAGACATTTCATAAGCAGGTAGCAAGGAGTTTGTTAAACGCGTTCCCGTTTTTAAGAGGCCCAGGCAAATGACGCCAAAAATAAAGAAAATATACCATCGATGTCTCGTCGGGACATGTTTCCGCGAGCGATTCCCAGACACGCTCAAATTCGCGGAAGTGAACATAACCACTACCTGTTAGGTCGACTCTACGGAACAAGGCTCGATTCAGATAGCGCGGTAGTCCACAACACTGCACAGTGATGGTCACAAAAGCCTCTTCTGCCAATGATTCATCCTCAGATGCAATGAAAATTTCTTTTGCCTTATTCTACGGGAAGAAAAATGATGTTATCTACAAAATACTGTCTACTTTTACTACCGTCATTCATGCAATGAACTTCTAACACAATGCCACACTTTACTCACCACAGCATTGTGAATTCGCTGGCGGCGCTTGGCAGCAGCTAGAGGCTTTCCCATTGGAAAGTAAAATGGAGGAATAACGTAGCTTAAAGAGCCTTCCGAGACCATTGTAGCTATAATGTTAGTATGAGACTTAATACTCTTTGCCAGCAGCTGGAGTGAAGAGGCTTGAGATAACTGTTGCTGCTGAGGACTATTATCGAGGCTGTGCAAGCTGGCCGCATTAAACCCAAGCTTCTTGCCGCCAGAGCTATTGACTCGTTTCCTGCGTGATTTAAATGCTCCTACGATCCTGCTTTGTATGCTTTCACTACCGTTTTGCTCTTGGCCATGGATATGGCTATGTTCTGGCTGCTCCTGGGATGTGAACTTTTCTCGAAATCTAAACCCAGAAGTAGGCCCAGCTTGATCAAGTATTGACGGTATCTCTTCTTCCAGCTCCGTCGTACTCCTTACTATATCGCCATCACTAATTCTATCCACACCAATACGTATATTGTAGGACACAGAAGCCTCACAAGTCGGTGAATGAGATATTCTAGAGTCAGAGCTAGAGCTCGTCAGTGAGCCCGAATGCACCTCTGGCGCCGGACCCAACTCAGGCTGCAGTCTTGGCATACCCAATGAAGCGATATTCTGTGAAATGGCTCCCAAGTTCGGTAATAATATCGGCTCTCCAGCCTCCCCAATGGCCTTTAGGCGTAATGGCGACATCTCAGGTATATCGCCTCCATGGCCAACAGCCGATTCAGCGGAGCTACCTGCTATTACAGACATCATGCCCTCACGCTTCCGGTCGAATATTTCATTGCTGGTAATTACCAAATCGTTTCGCATCGGGATGTCGAGAAGGTCAGTTTGATCCAATTTTGCGACCAAGTCATCACATTTCTGATCACCTGATAGTGGTGCGGCCCTCGAGCCCTTGGATATCTCTTCGTCCGTGCTAGTTTCCGTAGCTGAACCACCAGCATTGAGTGACGGTGAGAGAGATTTCATAGTCTCCGACATGCTGTTTCCATCTACCTTAACTTGCAGGTTGCTCTCGCTCTTGCTGCTCAACAGACTGCGTTGTTTAAGTGATTTCATGGACCGACTAGAGGTAAGGAGCATGACTGACTTTACGTTGTGGTCAGCTTCATCTGTTATCACTCTACTACAGAACGAGCCGCGCATTGATGGCGAAGAAGATGAAACTGGTGAAGTTGGCTGGTGAATGCTAGTCGTAGCAGTCATGATTGACGGTGTGGCTATGTTACCTATGGCGGATACGGGTGGGGCCGGGGTTGCCTTGGTAGGCGCTTTCAGTACATCAGCATCTAAAGACCTCAACCATTATGAAACAGTTCAACAGCTTGCTGTTAGTGCTGGGCACCTAGTAATTAATTTTAAAGCCCAAATTCTTTTGCCACAGTAACTTACAAGAAAGTTGGCCAAAGTTTAAAATTGGTGCTGATCGACTGCGCCGCAAAACAAGCCCTGAAACACCGTCTATTTTTGCTGTTCCTCGGGTATTAACAATGTTTTCAGCATCACTTTCATCCTCTGTGTGATTGGTACTAGGCACCTCTCTATTAATAAACCTTCCGCTGGTAAATGCCCCATGCCTTTGCCAGTGTCGCCATTTATTACTATCCGACACTAATAATGAGGCGCTTTGTAGATGTTGACTTGAAGCAGACGATGATGGCAAGCTTTGTGGTGTGTCTCTTTGAGGCTCTTCAGACAATTGAGTGGATGCATACTGTAATGTCGAGAAAGCTCGAATAACGTGACCCTGGATTTCATCATTAATTGCCCATATTTCGAATTCTATATGTTGGTGGCAAAATAACACATCAGTTCTCAGAAATACATCGTTGACGCCAATCAGAATACTATTTTGATTATGGATAGTTACCATTTTCCTCAAGACTGGAAAGCATAGAGCGGTGAGAACTATCTTTTTCACGCGATGGACTCAGGGGAAGGGTTGCGGCAGTATCAAGCTGACTTCCGACTGAGAGCGGCTGCTGCTCGGATGATCCTGAAGAGGGAGAGAAGCTGAAAGAAGCCGCTGTAAACGATGAAGACGACATACTGGTGGTTGGTGGTGAAATGAGAATAGGGGAGAGTAAACATGGGCTGCTGCTAGCTTGCTGATGTGTTGTCCTTGCTGGGACTTCAGCTATGGCTCTAAGCGACTCCATAGTAGGTGACTCTATAAGGACAGCAGGTGGCGCTAGGCGAGGGAAGTCTGTGTTGGAGATACGCGAGCTAAGGGAGAGCTCTACCGAGCTATTAATGGTGCTCTGATGTAGCCTTTGGTGAGTATGTAAGGTGCCAGGCCGCATGGGCGGTGAAGCAGAGGCTGATGCGCCAGATGGTGACGTCTGCTTGGGTGGGCTAAAAGAATGTTTGCTGAAGAGAAATGGTGAGAGAGACGGCGAGGTATCCTTGTCAGATTTTGACCGAAAGATTGATTCTGGATATAATGGCGGGTATGGCGGGGAGGAAGGAGACGGAGGAGAGGTGAATAAAGGCGCTTGAGTATGAAAATGAAAAGGTGTCATCGATGTCATTGTCGTTGTTGTTGCTGTTGTTGTGGCCATGGTTGTGTTAGTTCGAGATAAACTTTTTTTATAGCCACTCTCTCCGGGATCGTGTACTTGGCATTGGAACCCTGTAATAATAGGATGAGCGCAAGGTGAACTTATACTTGTACTCCCATCCTGAGACGATGGCTTTAACCTAGGCATGCCATCATGTAGGTTCTTCCGCGCGGATTTAGCTCTTGTACCAGGCGATCTATTGGAAGAGTCGGGTGAGATGGATAATAGTGAATAGTAGTCCATGACCAAAAACGATGGGTTACTTGGCGAGCTAATGGGCGATAGGCCACTCATCGCCATATGGGTACATGATCGTCCTGAAGTTGGAGGAGAGGGAGCAGGGGATGGAACATCATCACTTAGTCCCAAGGATCCTGTATAAATGGGCATAGGTTCACTACTCCCGCTTCGGTTGCTGCCAGATTGCTCATAGCGATGAGGCTGTATTGAAGCTGTTGTGGCAGTGACAGGTTTCTCCTGTTGTTGATATAAGGAACAATGGCAAGGAGCTTTCATCAATTCAGGTGCTGAAGCACTATATCGCTGATATTGACCAGCACTATTTTCAGTCAGCGAGATCGTACGATTGCTATAAGAGGCAGAAGCAGGTGATACTGACAAGCCCAGTTTGTGGTGCTGTTCTCCCTCTGCTGACTTGGCTGTCATCTCTTTGAACCGACTTGTCTTAGACGTGCGCGATGAAAGCAAGGTCTGTCCCGAAGAGGAAGGTCTATGTTTTGTCTGCTCCCCACAAGAGTGCTCCGACTCTGCACGCTGAGCATGCCCCTTCAAATAACCAATATATAATCCCCTATTAGAAAGTGTCATCGATGATGATAGTGCTGGTGTTGGTGTCGACATTGACACTGGTGATGATTCCGGCTCTGCTCCTTGGGTGCCACCTTGCAATAGTAAGCTAGGCCCTGGTCCAGGCTTAACATCCAGGACCGACTCGACTAATGAAGCTCCGCACCGCTGTGGCTGAAGACGATGCTGGCCGTCAATCTGCTGCTGCATCTGTAGCTCCTGATATTTTGAAAGCTCTTCGGTCGTACCTTCTCTTGACCAGGCCATGGGTGGGGAGTGTGGTGAATCCTCGTCAGCGTCTGACTGGACAGATTTTGTGAAAGATCTTGCAGCAGACCCTGGCTTGAATACATTTGTTATGTCAGCAAGAGCAATGTAATAACATGTTCAGTGTCCAGAAATTTCAAAGAACAAAGCAAGCGCAGCAGTGTAGACAAAGAAAGGGGAGACAAAAATCAGGGGCCAAAAAAAAAAAAGGAGCACAAGGAACACAGAACACAGAACACAGAACACAGGCCACAAAAAAAAAGGGATCAACTTAGTAAGTTAGATGGATGAAATGGGAATGTTTGTGGGAAATGCTGACAGAAGAAAACCCATTCCTTTCAATGATCATTCATTGTTAATGCTCATGGCAAACAATTTTGCTAAAGAACGGAGAGAGGAGAGAGACAGAGAGAAAGAGAAACGTAGTATCTCTCTTCAGAAATGGCTGGCAAAAAAGTAAAGCAAGCACACGAAAATATGGAAGCGCTTACATCCCACTTCAGCGCATTCACATTCAAAGACAGTTGGGGATTGGTCTACAAAGAAATAAAAAAGCAGAGCATTGAGTATTAAGACAGCAATGCGAAAAGGATGATCATTTTTTTGTAGAAATGCGATTATTCAATGCTTGCAGAGCAAGTAGATGTAGTAGATGGCAAGATAATCTTTACATGTAAGCGTTGTGCTGTCTTTTTTTACTCTTTCACTATCCTTTGTTCCTTCCTTTGTTCATGTAGACAACTACTTGACATATTCCTGAGGCATGTTTCCAGTAACACATTTTATTTAAGAGTCGCGTGTCGCGTATCGCGTAGATCATAAAGAAACTCAGTAATGTGGATTGACACAAGATGAGATACGACAAACATTCGCGTATATTTCTTTTCTTTTACCTTAGCAAGGCTGATGGGAATCAATATCGGTTCCTGGAAGGACTGCCTCAAGGCTAAGCTATTATGTGCAACATCCGTTCTATAGCGCGTTTCTGAATCATCAGATCCCATTACTATCGAACTGTTCTTACGTCGATGGCTTTATTTTTCCACAGGTTCTCGTGTCTGCTACTCGTAGAAAAATGTTGCCACCAGGTCAATTTACTGATGATGAAACAAATTTTGAAGAGTTGAGGCTAGATCGTACGCCGTGTTCGAGCTTGGGTTATGGATATGGGCACTGTCTTTCTTAAATAGCCGTGAATAGAAGCAATAAAAAAATAAAAAAATAAAAAAAAAAAAAAAAAAAAAAAGCTTGACTAAATATCCGCCTTGAGCAATTATAGGACTTTTGATCGTAATGAAGAGAGAGTATAATGACTTAAACTTGGTCAAGTTTGCATAAAGTAAAAGGATGGAGTTAAAAAGAAGGAAAGAAAGCACAAAATAAATGAAAGGAGGGATATTTGAAGGCACTGAATGGGATTGTGGACTATGTTTATGAAGTTATTGACGTTGTAGGTGTTAGTATGTTAGGGTTTGAAACAAGTATGCAGACCCAAGTGTCTTCACCCCTGCTATTGATGTGGGAATTAGAGGCTGTTACTGAAGGACGAGCAAGTCCATGCAATATGTGGATGTAAAGGAATATGTGGAAGCAGGATTGAAAGGGCGGAGGAGGGGAGGTAGAAGAGAAAGAGATAAGTACCAGCCAAAGAAGGAACTCTAGACAAAAAAAAAAAAGAGAGAGTGAGAAAAGAAACAGAGGGGTAGATGGTCCAGCCTCAAAACCAGGGACGCTACGCAGAAAAAAAAAAAAAAAAAAAAAAAAAAAAAAAAGCGGCAATCATCCTTTCAAGAACAAGGAAAGGGGTGAGTGTTTGTAGGAGAGCAAGGGTATTCTAGGAGGAGCATTTTTATGTAAAATAAAATATGGCCAACATGAGTTTGTGCGAAAGTGCTCCACAAAAGACTGGAGCTTTCTTTTACATTATAAACATGCTGACACATGGTGGCAATCGCAATACACGTTGGATGAGCTAGTCTATAATGCCAAGGGATGCGATGCTAAGGAGAAACATGAGTAAAATAAGATGAAGACAATAAGGTGTCAAGAGAGTCAGACAAGAATAGAAAGGACATATAATTAAGTGCTACATAAACCAGCCAAACTGCAGTAGTAGGAGAAAAAGAGAAAGACATCTTTTGTGGTTAGTTCCATCCGTCAAAAGCAAAAGGATGAGGATTTTATTCTTCAGCTTGTGTACAAGAATAGCATGAGAGAAAGGTTTGTGCGCAGAGACCAATACAGTTTTTTTTGTCTTTTTTGTTTACTTTATTCAGCTAAAGTATGATGTTGTTGGTGAATATGTATCTTCTTTAGAGAACTTGGCAGGGCCCGACGACATGGATCGTAATGACGAAGAACATGGTGCCTGAGACACAATGGCACCTTTGGAAGGCGACACCAACGTTTCCCCACAACCATCACGCTCAATCACCAATTGCCAAACAATAGCCTCATAGCAGAACACATATTGACGCAAACACTGAACCATCGAAAGTCGCTGCTCTCGGAACCTGTTTACGGTCGCATAAACTGCATCAATTGTCGAGCCCCCCAGCCACTCACTCTGCGTAGGGGCTCGTCCGATGGTATTTAAAGCGTAAGCATTGTTGTGAATACCACGGGGATGAGATAAGTCTGATGAAGTTCGCGCAATACCAAGCACTTCGGAGGACTGTTGCTTGAATCCAGAAAGTACAGAGTCAATAGTGCAAAAGGCTCCAGTCCTTCCACACCCCGCGGAACAATGTATCACCATCGGGCCCGCCAATGCTTGGACATCATTGTTGTAGCTGTTCGCAAGGTAAATCACCCTGAGTACATCCATTGGCGTCTCCGGGACGCCAAAATCTGGCCAGCCAGTGTATTGAATCTGGGTGATTATCCGCGTTGACGACCTTGCCTTCTCTTCCTGAGTATGGTCGCGATTGCGATGTCTCAAACACATCTGACGTACCAAGATTGTGTCATTGAAGCCATCGAGACGACGCTCGTTAATAAATTTGACCTCCAAGAGGCCAAGATCCATGATCGGATGCTCTGATGATGGCCAGTACTGATGACACTTAATCCTGCCCATCTCGAATTCGCGTGTGAGCATGACAACAACTTGTGACCCTTGCTCCCAGACTATCTTCCAAAAGTCTTGAAATGTCGATGGTAATGGTGCTTGAGTTGCAATGTATGATTTGTTTCCGAAGGGAGAGTTTAGGAACGAGGCATTAATATAATCATCTTCCTCGTCCTGGCACTCCTTGATCTTAACTCGTGTCTGATCAAAGGGCCAGATATGGTTATACCGGTTCTTCAACCCTTTCTCCAATCCGGCAGAAATACTGAGTTTTGTCTCCTTATTAGATGTCATTTCCTGGGGCGCCATCAGCAGAGCAAGCCTCTTCTTCTCACTACCCTCGATTTTCTAAACAGAGAAATCGCCGTCATGGTGGTTGCACGAGAGAAGATGTGAATACAACCATTCTTTGAGTTCCTTTGAGGTAGATTGATTTAATAAAACTATCATCTAAACTTTATATAGTCTTCTGTAGTCTTACCTGAAAGCATTTGGCCAATCTAGACTTGCCTTTGTCAGGATGAATGGCCTCATCTAGCCAAGAGGGGAGTTGGCCTTGAAGACTGTCGGCTGTAAATCCAAGTGGGAGGCGGACAGCAACTTCTTCCGTGATGCTTGTATTGAGGCCCATTGCTAGACGGACACTCTCAAAAAGGGGGTTGATATTGGGATTCTCCATCATGGGTGTCTGGCACACGGAGGTCTCACCGGTATTTGGCTTGGCCATAATCTCGGGCAGTGAACCAAGATGTAGGCGACTGCGTACGTTAGTTGAGGATTTTTTTGTCTCGCTGACTGAATTCGGGTTGGATCCCTCCTGTTCTTGACCTTTGTTTGATACATCAAGCATCCCTTGTTGGTTTGCACCATAGCACAGAGATGCATGGCTATGAGCAAATGCATTATATCCTCCTATACGAATAGAATGATCATAAGGATATGTCAGTCCAGTTGTAATAAATAAAAGGAACTTGATACCCTTGAATAGAAATCAGTGCTCATAGTAAGAAGTGAAATCATGATATATATTTACTCTATATAGAATACTATCACCTCTTGCCTATTACTTGTTGCTTATTGCTTACCATGAATAAAGGCCATTTTGGCTGAACAGCCTTCCTGGCGAAACTTCTGAATAATGCAAAAAATGGGCGATCCCTTGACGGGTAGTGTCCCCGTAGCATCAAATACCACAATGTTGGAGAACTTTCTCCAATTCGAGAAAGCTTCAACCTCCCTCTCCGTCCTTAACTGCTCCATCACCATCTTAAGAGAGTACATGGGACGCTTCAATAACACATTGGGCACACTCACATTGATGGCAGATTTGATAGTGGACGTAGCATAGCAGGTAAGCGGTCGCATGTCCAGTAGCAGAACAATGTTCCTATCACCATTACGACTATTGATGGACCTTTTAACTAGCTCTGAGACCCTATCGGTGCTCATCTCTTCGATCTCAAGATCTTCAAGAGTGGGCGGTTTTGTTGACGCTGATGGTGTGGATGGGAGAGATGATGTTGAAGCCAGTGGCAGTCTGAGAGACGAGAGAGGGGAAGAGTTGAATTGGATATTTTGAGATTGAGTGGATTTGTGCCACGAACCTCTGCGCTCCATAGTTGATCCTTTGGGATATGGCTCCCAAAGCGGACCAGACGTGATGTTATTGATTTGTGTCACTGGTGGCATATTTGAGTAGCTAGATGTAACTGACTTCGGTACTTGGTTGAATAATCCCTAGAGCCACAAGGTATTGTCACAGCTGCAGATGAAGTTGAAGGAAGGCGAGGTACTACGAGAAAAAGCTTTCAATTTTCAAACGAGAATAATCTATGCAGAGTGTTGACTGATTATTCAAGAGGGAGTGTGGTGATGGTATGAATTGTCGATCTGGATGGATGGTGCGATGTAGTCTGCTCGATATTTGGTTGTGGTTTGGTTTAGGTAGGCAAGATCAGGAATGTAATTAGGAGATACTGAACAGGTGGTAATGACGCTGTTGTTAAGGGAGAGAAGCTGCAGCTAATAATTGTTGCTCTTAAGACCGAGAATAAGGGTGATCTCGACCCTGTTGATACCAATGTTGATGTTTGAAATTGATACTGAAATGTGGCAATGATAATGATAATGAAAAAGAAAATGACTGCACAGTGTGTAAAAAAGGAGATTGGGTGTCAGTGTAAGGAAATTTGCAGGCGAAGTAGGAGTGGATTCAACACAGATATGGATAAAGATATAGACAAGGGTGCAGACAAATGAAAGGCGGAGTGTCGCAGATCAACTGTGGACACAAGGTTCACTCAGCAAGTGACACAAGCAATAAAAGATATCCCAGATGGAGATCTTTAATTGTCTAATTGTTTAATTATTTAATTATTCAATTGTCTAATTGTGCCTTTTAAAGAAAAAATAAAATAAAATTATAAAATTAAAAAAGATGAAGCTGGTGATGACTTATTTGGTAAAATGTATAACAGCAACTGTTCACTTGAGAATGAAAAAGAGAATTCTCTTTCAAAAGGAAGGATAAGAAATATTTATATGTTGAGAGGAAAGAAAAAAGAGTAGGCACATGAGTCAAAAAACTAAGAATGAATTTGCGACGTTCTTGATGTACGTCATTGCACATGTTGCATTTGTATTTTTGGCACTGCTAAGTCTGAAATGATTGAGGCCGTTCATTTTGAGGATAAAAAGAAGTTCCATACATCACAGAAAATACATGCGGAAATAAATAATATCCGGATTGGTTGGTTTACTACAGATTGAGCTTGCTAGTGAAGACAACAGCTGTGTTTATTAATCTTTTTAGCCTTCGACCATGTGCTGTACGCGATTTCGCATTAGGATCGTGAGACTAGTGTGATTTGATTAGACTAAAGATGGATCTTGATACTCTTTTACTTTTTTTGTTGGAAGAAAACAGGGATCCAGAAAAGGGAACATTATATTCCTAAAGAAAACTTTTGTTAAATGGGTCAATGCGTCATGGATGCATAACCTCAGGACACTTAAAAAGTTAGACTAGTCAACACACATATTTCATAGTCGTCATAAACATTATATGTGTATATGTACTTGTTTATTAGACATAAAGTTCCAGATCCATTGATGATTATTTTTTTTCAGACATTTTAGCGCTAAGTACACAGGAAATGATGCACAAATCAGCAAAACTCGTCAAAGTTGGAATTATTCAATAGGGCAAAATCGCAACAAGGGGCCGACAATTGACATCATGCCCGAAGTCGCTGCCATAAAACCTGATTGCTAGAATTTAGATAGTTACTTGACTAGTCTCCCTTCATATGTGATACGGACATAATAATATATATATATATATATATATACATGTCTTTTTTTTTTTACTTTTTTTAGGTTTCACCACATTACTTTTCATAATCTAGGGCTCTGCATCTGTCATCATGCCCTCCTCTCTCTTCTCTCCTCGCTCCTCTCTCCTATTACGCGTTCCTTTTTCTTCTGAACAGGAAGGCGTCATCTCTAGCGCAATTTTCTTTTCCTTAGATTGAATTAACTCCGGTGCACGATCAAGGCATGATGACGCCGATTGCGCTTGATCAAAAGAATATCACTACCCTGGCCTGACATTAACATCAAATGCTTTCTCTAATTAGTCTACATATTCATATCTCACGAGAATCATAATCAGTAGACTACTCATATTCCCATTCGCTAGTTTCCACTTCATCATCCTCCTTTGATCTGCATGTGCTGTAGCATATCTATCATATTAAGCTAGTAGTGCTTCAGCCAGAGAGCGATATCCTTACAATACACTATTTTCGATTCAACATTGCATGAAAAATTCATTTTTCTGACATATTGCGTTAATACAATCTTGCCAAAGCGGATTAAATCATAAAATATTTCAACCAAGCTGTGAACGCCCCTGACCATACAATAATGTAGTTATTTATTTCTCGGAATTTTTCAGTGCATCAAAGGCTATGCGAAAGCTGCAAGTGCTAAATATATCGTATTCCTGAATTTTATTACCGAAAAAAAAAAAAAAAAAAAAAAAGTAAAAAAAAGTGGTAATGCAGATTATAAAGTATATCTTCTTTTCTTTCACTCACGGAAATGGTGTCCTTGTTTATAGCGTACTACTAAGTCATGCCGTCCACTTGTGTTAGTGAATACTCCTCTTTTTCATTCCACTAACACTCGACCAAATAGATATTGCTCTTATGGCTAGGTCCCTCCTGCGTAAGCCAAGTGCGTCTGGATAGCACCTAGCTGTGGAATCTAATAGGTTGGTATCCGCATTTTGCATACTATATTAGCTTCTGTTTCGAGGTGATTAATACTGGTGCTCCTACCATGGATAGATCTGTGGAGTGATATTGCCCCAGGAAACTGCGAGAGGGCGCCTGATAAAAATTTCTCATACGAGCTAATCTGCGTTGTTACTTTAAACTACCTTTGTTCTTGATCGACCTTCAGCACAAGTCTTCTCCATGACCCTCAAACATAGACGATATTTTAATTTTTCTTGCCACTCGTTGAGCATATGTACCGCCTCAGGATGTCGTGGACTCGTTAGAGACAACTCCATGGAGTTCTTCTTTATAGGCTTCAGTAAATAACACCCTTGCCAGCGAGGGATCCCGTGAAAGGCGGAATTAATAAACGTGAAGATGGTGCTATTAGTAATAAGGCTGTGCCTATTGTGACACTATTTGTTGAGGTACTTGGGCCACGCGAAGGCACTATTGTCATTAAACTGGAAGGATCGAATGGGTGATGGAGCAAAGTAGGGTAAGGTGGGATAGGAATGGAAATGAGCGTTATTATATTTCAAAGACAAGACAAATCAAGGCGTAGATAGGGTGAGGTGGAGCGATGCAACGCGATGGAGTGCTGGTAGCCAGCCCTAATAGAGGAGAATGAGTCTACGATATGTGGCGCTGAAGAGTGAAGAAGGAGATAGAGTAGAAAGGGGTAGAGAGAGCAAAAAGGAAACCAAGAATTAGAAGAAAAGAGCATAGTAAGCAAAGAGAGTGACAAAGAATAGAGGCGATCATCCACAAGAATGCGTTAGTGAGCATTTGTATACGATCAAAAAAAAAAAAAAAAAAAAAAAGGAGCGAGCATGCAACAGGGGCGAGAATTCGTTTTTATCGTTGTTTGTTATTCGTAAGGACGAAATGTAGATGTCTATATTTCACGCGTCTGATACTAGGCCAATGAGAATAACCAAAAGAGCAAACTTGTGGCAACCGTCGACAATAATGTGTAGTGGTGAGTATATGACACAGCTGTAGACTATGCTTTGCCAAGAGCCTACTTTTACCCCTTACTCTTTTTCCTGGCCAAAGTCATATCCCATCCTAATGAAATTGTAATAAAAACTATTCGTACGATACTCATCAATATTTATACACACGATTCACAAGTGTAGCCATGGCTTAATTGGTCCAAGGCATTCTAACCAATAAACAAAAAACCCTCTGGTACAGCTTTCTCGGTGCCTTGTCTCGGTGAGTATGACTCGCAAAATTGAAAACCATATTGGAACAAGTTCCGAAGTCTTGTGAAATACGCCATGCTTACAAAAACCTTGAGCAGAACAAACTAATCTTATGCAGACTCTTTCTTTACCTCATAAGTTCGCAGTAAAAAGCAATAAACAGCGTGTACCAAACACAACATTCCACAAGGGGCTACAAACACAGCAAGAAAGAGAATCCACGCAGATGAAATTTCTCTCAGGAACGCTGAATACTTTTCTATGCCAAATACAAACATAAAAAAGTAAGAAGCAAGAAAGAGAAACAGTCTGCGATGTGCGTAATGGATGAATAGCCTTTTTCTTTCTATTTTTATTGAGACTGATTTATAAAACTATAGTCGGTGCTGTTCCAGTAAGTGCCAAGTTCAAATCGCGATTTAAGACCAGGGCCACACGACTTGAACAACACAAGGACATTACTATCTTTTACTAACATCTCTTTATCCTGTTGCTGCCATGCTTACTTTCATCCAAAGTCACAGCAAGGTAGATCATATTAATTCCTTGATTGTGATGGAGCATTAGATCTCTTTATTCATTTCAACTCATTCTCTGATTCAACATGGTCGGCTACTACTGCTACACTCATTACATCTTTAATATTATTGCCTTTTTATATCTGATTGTTACAGGCATAAGAGCCTTTCCTCTCCAAAGTATGCCACTGTCTATGCAGCGTTGTGCTATGTCAAATAATTTAATGGTATTCATGCTGGATACAATCTTCTTTCTAGTGTTGTAAAGCTCATGAAATTATATTTCCTGTGCTTGAACCATGTCCTTATTTTTGTCTCAGAAGAGGACTTTTGCCCAGTAGACCACATCTCCGCATGTAGATACATCGTCATGATGCACTCCTCTGCGCCAGATACCATTCTCTCAAAGGATAGTCTTACCTCCAGTCCGGTCCCAGGCCCTCTTCCTGAAGCACACCCTTATCCTTCTTCTGCTATTTCCAGGGGTAAATGTGACTACAATGCAGACCACAGTGTAATAAAAAAAGGGTCCGCTGTGAACTCGCAGCAACATCCAGCATGGTTCAGGGCCATTGTCGATATCAAGGACAATAGAGATCGAGCTGAACGCGATGCATACACCAG
Source organism: Lobosporangium transversale (assembly GCF_002105155.1). NCBI lineage: Eukaryota > Fungi > Mortierellomycota > Mortierellomycetes > Mortierellales > Mortierellaceae > Lobosporangium > Lobosporangium transversale. The sequence goes on from NW_019028995.1 coordinate 355,686, forward strand.
ACTGAAGATCAAACCTGCTTCTGTGGGCAACTTGGTGTGGTATTCAACGACGTTAGATCCAAAGACAGCAGTACGTATCCATAAACAAAGGCACGTGCATCATATCAAATACGTAATACCAGACTTATCTGTTCAAATGTATGGACGAGTACAAAAGTATCCTCCGAACTGGGGATTAGACAGGATTGATCAGAGAAATGACAGGCTCGATGGCCTCTATCATTATCCTGCCAGTGCCGGACAGAATGTCACTATCTATATCATTGATACGTAAAGAAATTTTTCAATCCTCATTGTTTATTTTTATTTTTTTTAAAAAAAAAAAAAAAAAAAAAAAAAAAAATTAACATATTTTACAATATTATTCTTTCTTTACTGATGCAAAAGCGGGGTCAATATTGAGCACAAGGATTTCGAGGGACGAGCACAGCATGGACCAACCTTCGTACCAGGCACAGACGACCAATCAGACAGGAATGGGCACGGAACCTTTGTCGCCGCAGTTGCCGCAGGAACAACATTTGGCGTGGCTAAAAAGGCTCGAGTTGTGTCCTTGAAGGCTTTAGATAATGCTGGCTCTGGGAGGCTTTCAAACGTTCTTTCTGCGATTGAATGGGTTGTCAAACAGCATCTATCACAAGGAGCAAGTGCTCGATCAGTCATAAAGTATGCCTATTCGATCGAATCCTTTTGTATCCCTATACTCACTATTCATTCTATAATAACAACAAAAATGTAGCTCTTCTTCTCTACCCAAATCATCTATTAATCATCCTTGCTTCCTTTCAAAATGTTTGAAAAGCCTGTCATTAGGCGCCGAATATAATGAACTTACCAATATAGCCATTCAAGAAGCTATGAAGCTTGGTATACATTTCTCAATCGCAGCCGGAAATGATAGTAAGGACGCATGCCAATTCTCACCAGCATCTACACCTGGGGCTGTAACAGTTGGTGCAACGGACCAAGATGACACAGTTGCTCATTTTTCTAATTGGGGCCCATGTGTTGCTATTTATGCACCGGGTACGAATATTCTCTCGGCCTGGACTGGGTCTAATTCTGCCAATCATGTTCAAAGTGGAACATCAATGGCCTCTCCTCATGTCGCTGGTTTGATGGCTTTACTCCTTTCAGAATCACCTAAGGATAACATCCCCGTTAGGACACTGGCAAAAATGATTTTGAAGTCAGGGACAAGTTTCAGCCTAAACGGTCAATCGACTGTTGCTGGCACGAGACTCTCTCACAATTCGTCTTTGTCACCATCAATTTTATCAGAGATTACAGAATATGATACTCTGAAATTCCATGGGAAAGTCCTTGCAAGGAAACTTCTATATGTTGACTCAATGACTCCTAATGGAAGCAATAGCACGGATATTGAGGACCCACCAATGACCATTGTTTCTTTTGCACCAACAAAGTTAGCAAGTCATCAGTTATTCAAAAATATACTCTTAGGACTAATTTGCTTATTCATCTGTGCTCTCTGATTATAGGCCCTTCTTACTTCTTTCTATTTCTTGTAATCATTTATATATTTAATAAATACAGTAGAAACCCCTGTAAGAATATTTTTCATATCTGGCACACTTGTAAAAATATTAGTATGCATATGAACAACTTCATTACAACAACAAAAAAGAGAGAGAGCAGGAGCAAGTTATTTGATTCCTTTTCCTTAAAAAATCTCCAATTTACGTGATATAGCAACTGGTGGAGGCTGTACATGTTTAACATGATGGTACGTGTTCAAAAAAAAAAAAAAAAAAAAAAAAACTTGGTATGCTCACCTTTGAGTTATAGGAAGAGGAAAGTAGATAAAGATGTTAATGAGACGAGTTTTTGGAAGACAACAAAAATAGGAAACAAGTCATGGCTTTTTATGCACGCTTCCAAACATAAAATATAGAGATAAAATGAGCTTCCTATTCGCTTCCCTGTGAAAGCAATTACCTATCTGCTTGGCGTTTTCGCTCCACACCATGGAGGAAGGAGTCCTCTTTTTTTCCCTACTATTTGCTGAGTGGACAGAAGTACAAGCATTTATTCACAATACAAATGATGAATGGACTGTTAGAGACAGATGTTGATACAGCATTACTGTTTGTTCTACTTGTACCGCGATCCTTATATAAGTTACAGCACTTTGCTGACGCGCCAAAGTAAGAGTTTTATTGGAACTTAACAAAGAGTGTCGTCTAGCTATTCAACAAGACACAAGCACGGGAGCAAATTGAGCATAACAATAACATTTATTACAGCATACACTGTCTTGCTATTTTAAGATATGCTTCATCATACCCTGTCCCTCACTAGGGTTTTGAGTATGCTCATAACGAAGCCCTATTCACTATCTAGGCTTCTACTTCTTTTTCTATATTCAGCAACCTTGAAAAGTAAACCTAGTTTAGCAAGAGACTCTAGCATTTTACCACATGAAGGAAGAAGGAAGAGAGGAAGGCTTGCCGCGGTCCTCTTCGTATTTGTATAAAAGGCTGCCTATTTCTTTATCTTTTTTTTTTTTTTATCACTTTAGACTCCAGTTATTCTTGAGCTTACTACTACCAATGACAAAGACCTGTCCTCTTATGCTAACAGTCTACCATCATCACCAAGCACCGTTGAGCCTACAATGCTTTTTTTCCAAAATGATCATATCTGTTAATTTACAATTTACATCAAAGTTTAATTATGATAAAAGATAAAAAATAAGATGATTAGTGAAAGCGACGACACGTCAAAGTTAGTGCTCTATGTAAATTTGCTCTATTCATTTGGAGTACATAATGCGCGTAAGCCAAAACAGGCTATACTCTTTATCAAACAATGACAGTAGTAACTGTGCGAATATATATATATATATTGCTTATTTGTCTGATTGTTCGTCTGTTTGTCCATGCGCTTCTTTTATTCTGCTATAATCACTACAGCATTAAGTGAATGCTATGCCTGGTTCCCGATGAGCATGCCATCAAAAGCATGCTCGTCGCCCACCGCCTAAGAAAAATAAGGCAAAGCAATAGTAAATAACGTACAGATGTTCCTAGTGTAGCAGAAGTACTAATAAATATAAACGAACTTACTGTTCTATATTCATGTAAAATCCTAGCTTTTTCCTCGTCCCAATGTACAAACATGTTCCTGTATAGGAGCGACCATACATAAGGACAGAAGAAATCGTTTGACTGTTCTTGTTCCTCATACTCAAACTTAATGTCTGGATATACCTTCATAAGATTAGGTGGCCACGTCCTAGAAGCCGTATGAATCACCTGAGCCACCTCCTCAGGCGTTGGTGCTTTGATATTTGCCTCGGATACCTTTTGTTGAAAGTAATTAACAGCTTGTTCAATGTTGTAAATGAGGTCTTTAAACTTCAAATCATTTCGGAAATACGTAAACATCTCCTGCTTGTGAAGCAATGAATAAACAAGCTGAGGATTTGCCTTGAGCTTGTGCGTCAGAGTAGAATTTATGATTTCGAGGACGAGTGTGACCATGTCCCCATAGATAATTACATCGGCGTTCTGTACGTGAGCAAGTAAGCAATGAAAATTAGGAACAACACTCCAAACGAGACCATTCAACCTTCAATAGCTTGTATAATAGTGTCGACATACCTTGTCGATGTTCTCATCTAATAGCGTTTGCTTGGTTGCCAGCTTTTGGTATCTTCGTGCGATCATGTCAAATAAAGTTACAAGTCTCTGAGAGACGTATGGATGCATGTCCTGTAATGAGTTGGACATATTGGCTAAGATTGCTAATGAATTAGTATGAAAGTAAACATCCTAGAGTAAAAAAAAGGAGAGATAACGAGGATAATGTAAGCAATAAAGCCCTCTTTCCTTTCATACATTCAAAAGAGGAGCATGGATTGGAACCACATAGGATGATTGGTACCTTGTGCTGCGCTAGGTTGTACTGGATAGTTCGAATGACGATAGCAACAGCTAGGCCACCAAGCGAGATAGACTTTAGCAACCTTTCAGTAAACCAAGGCTGGTACGTCATTGTCTAGAAAACAGGATGGTATAAGAGCTATAGCAAGCAAAATATGGCCTATATCATTTTATCGTTTCATACAGCCTCATACACTCGGCTTACGATTTTTTGGATATTGTCGTTAAAGACTTCATCTTGGCTGAACAAAAGCATGATAACTAACAGAACATAGACTTGAGAATAGTTTGTTCTGCCTTCGACACCCTCATAAACCATACGTAAGATGGGAAGATACTGTACTCATCCGGAAGAAAGACAACTGGTGTTAAAATCCGGATTATGCATTCGGTGATAACACAACGGTCTGGTCGTCCCCAACCCACTTACGAGCGTTTCTGGATCTGTTCGTGACAAGACGTATGTCCTAAAATACGTGCTCTCAACAAGCAACACATGCAATAATAAACAGACTTCTTCACAATGAATTTGTCTACAGATTAGATAAAGTATGGCAACACTCATGTTAATAGTGTTAATAGTTTAAAAAATAGCAAATGAAGTCTAAAAGGGAGTATCCAAGCAGGAAAGGGGGCGCATGTTTAATTGGAACAAAACCATACTGGCATATGATATGAAAAATCTTGCGGAATGAAATAAATATACTGGAGTCCTTCGAATCATCCGTCATTGACCCTAAAAAAAAAAAAAAAAAAAAAAAATCAACCAACGAACAAAATATTATTTATATTAAAAAAGAACGACTTTCTTATCTCAGAACCTCGCAATCACCTCGTTCATCCCGAATATTCTGAATCGATCTTTTAAATGCTTCCCAACCAGGATGGCCTTTTGCTTGAGAGTGCAAAAGCAGCAGAAGTAGGACACTCCTGTCTGCGATCGGATGTGCCTCTGATGATGGCGATGTTCCTGTCTTCGAAAATAAATAATTGTATGCATTATATACAAGACTTCCTGTCAAAGGCGGGCTTGGTCTCTGGTCAGTGAAATTCCACAATAACCTTAAAGTTAATTGGTCCGCTAGGTGGCTGAATGCATCGGGGAAAAAAGGATGAAGTCTGTCAGTCTTCCTCTTCACTAACGCGGTAGTAAGCCTCTGAATAACTCCCACAGACATGTGCTGACCTAAAGTTCTGGAGTACGAGGTTCAAAAAATAGTTTTTCTCATTTGGCTCTGCACTAGTCAATTGAAGTTGGGTTGATGACATCACAATCATCAAATTGAGCGTCTCCTCGTAGAATTCATATGCAGATGAGGTAGACCTAATTTGTGGGAAATGTTGCATATTTAGCCCATGCACGGTTTATTTACAAAGCCTTTTTTCTTTCGTCTATTGATATTTCATGTTAACTTACCCCGCATCTAAATTCAGAATAATTCCTAGAACTTCTTGAATTAATTGCTCCGCATACGATCTAGGATCGGAAACCAAAGTCTGGTCCACTCCGATTTTACATCCTTTGAAAGAAACTATGCCCAATGCCTCCTGCTGGGCTTCAACTGAAAGATTTGATCCTAATGACAACATGCTATGTTGTTTAGTTATCTGAATAGGGATTCAAATATCCAAAGTTGATAAGTAACTACATCCTGCTAACCTTCAAAGAAAGCGACCATTTCCGTTGATGACAAATGCGAAATGAAGTGATTTAAAAAGATCCGCGTCAAAAACAAGGCGTTGTAGGCATGATTGGGTATATCACTGCAATAAAGTATGAAGCACATGAGAGTGGTAAATAAAACTAGGCATGACTCTATATGCAATGCAAATGGATAAGAGTGGAAATTCACACTTGAAATATGTGCAATTGGCCTCTGGCCCTTAGTCAATACCCTTTGTAGTCCTGATCTTTGATAAGCTTTAGTTGCGAAATTAGTTGCAATACAAGTGTATTGAAGTTTTGGGTCTGTGGATTGTTGGAACCAAACTCAATTGCTGCATACGTAGTTGCCATCTCGATATCGTATGCGTCCTGACTATAGTTAGTTTCAAATACGACAATGGCTGTTACCAAATTTTAAGCTCATTGTAGTCAATTGACATCATGACTGATCGTGGTCATATTTTTTTTTTTTTTTTTTTTTTTTTGCTTACCTAGAATTGATTGTGGGAAATTTCTGCGCACCAAGTATGGAATACCAGCCAATGGTGTCAATCCTGCTCAAAATCCTTGGTGAGCAAAGTGTTTTGATGGCGACCTGTTGTGCTGGTCCTAGAATAAGGATATTCTCAAACTCCTTGATAGTGATCGGATGTTTGTGCTCTAATGCCGGGGGCTTTGTCTGTGCAGTGCTAGCGATGCTGGATATAGATGCCGAGCCTGGGATAATCCCAGATAAGGACGAGATCGAATATGCAGGTGAATGTGGCCCTGAGCCAAATGCTCCGTGGCTGCTTTGAGGGTGTGGGTGATGCTGAAAATCTTGATCGAATGACGAATGAAAATCGGCCGCAGCTGCGTTTATACTGCTATTCGAATTCCTAATAGCTGAGGAAGCTGGGGTCTCGAGTGTTGGTGCAAGTGTTGGTATCTGTCCACCAAGTTTGGCTTGTCGCCTGCTTGCAATAGTAGCAGATCCCTCAATGAATGGGCTTGGATGAATGCTGCCTTGTCCGCTGGAATAACGACGACTAGAGTCAAGGACAGGTCGTCCGGTATAAGTATTATTGTCACTGGCTGGCAAATCCGATACGAATGGACTGTTGTAGCCTGCGCGATATTCAACACTGTTACGATGGTGAACAAGAGCAATATCGTATCCTGATGTATGAGTCCCAACGGTAGAAGTTGCAGTCGTGTTTGGCTTTTGAGTTGAAGATAAAAGGATACCACTGCTGCTTTCGAGGCGATGAAGTGGGAGTGCGGCGTGTTCTTGGCTGTGCTGATGTATCTGAGCGATGGGTGCAAGTGCAGCAGCAGACTCAAAAGCCGATGAGGGTGAAGATGACCGAGCAAGGCCAGAAGTCGTAGTCATTCCGACGCATTAACCGTACCAGCAGAATATGCGCGATCGTCGATGTTTATATTGTTTGAAGGAAAGGAGAATGGGTGAAGAAAAAAAAAAAAAAAAAAAAAAATGAAACGAAATGCATGACTCCTCTCATTGACACATTCTCTGGTTCTCCCACACACCTCCACGTCTCTTTCGTGTCTGTCTGTTACGTGTCTATTCATAGAATTTAATTTGATTAAAAATGCATGTACAACAAACACTTATTGTGTGGAACAGACGTACTATTTACTCACTCTTGTGCTGCCTCCACTTATTTGTCCCATATCCTTCCAATTATACTCTTCATTTATTTTGAAGTGACAGAGGCGTCCATGTCTTCCAACAAGAGATCAGTGCTCATTCTATGCGTATCTGACGAATCTATCTCTATTGCCTCATCTGCTAGGAGATTACTGCTCGATTCTCCTACCATTTCTATTGCTGCTTCATCATCCAAGAGGACCTCTCCACCAATAGGCCGGTCTAGCTTGGACTTACCGCGATGATGCATGCCTTTAGACTGCCGCTTCCTACGACGGCTATGGACTGCCGCCAGATCAGCTCCACCTCCATTCAAACTATTTACAGAAGTGGCAATGTTTAGGCTCGCGATTTCCTTGGCGGTTTTTCTGGCTTTTGCTTTGAGTTCGCGCAATTTCATAAAGTGATAGAATCCAATTCCTGAAAGTGTAATGAAAAGTCCAAGAATGTTGACAACCGTGAGTTTATCATCAAACACCAAAGAAGATATGATGATTGTTATGACCTCCTATTAGCCCACATGAAAATATATACAAAGCTTTAATGATTAATATCAAAGAAAGCCCATATAGCAGCCATTTTAAAAAGGTTTAAATCAATGGCATCTATTTACCTTGATAATCCCTAGCACAGATAATGACACTACGCTTGTCCGGGCAATTAAGTTGAACTCTGCCAATACCATGCTGAACGCAAATATGCCTCCTAAGAGCAATAAGCCTAATGTCCTTAAGCCTGAATCAACAGTTTGGAAAAACTCGGAACTGAATATGTTGGTATAGCCCTCAAATACCCCAGCCACGATGAAAAGGCATATTCCCATGATTGGTGATAGGAAAAAGATGGTTGAAATTGGATTGGCTAAACTTCCAGATTTCGTGTTTGTTCGCTCCAACAATAGCTGTGTTAAAGACCACCTTAATCCACCCAAGACTGAAGCCAGCATGACTTGGATGAATCTAAAGCAAGAAAAAGAAGCCATGATCAATATAGCATATGTATTTAAGCATAAAAGCCATGACTTGAGATATAAACTTACCCGGCAAGCACGAAATTCACCTCGGACATAACCATCATGAAAAGCCCAATGGATATAACGCCAATGACTCCTGCTAGGGCCCAAGTTGGCCTCTCAAGCTTAAATAAAAATGCAAACAACAGTACGAAAGCAAGCGATGAAGATTTGCACATGGCTAACACAAGAAAAAAGTTAGGTTTCCCTATTATCGTCGTTATCTTGAAGAACTTCTGTCATCAGTTGCATACATACTATAAAAGGCAAGAGTAATCGACTTTAAGCTATTGTTGCTGAGCCCAATGTCTAGCCCAGATGCCAAAGCACATGGCATGATCTTTGTTCTAGAGTTGAATGAGGAAAAAAGCAAGAGAGGACCAATTATCATGCCAGTTTCAGTTGTCAGTTTTTAAACTGCTTCCCTTTTTTAAAAAATAAAAATAAAAACACTTATAAATACACGCAGGAATGCGTTACCCAAAGTCTTTCGCTGATGGTGCTGCTTGCGGCCGTAGAGACGGTATCATTGATAATGTGATAGAAGATAACAAAAATTGCGTCACCATGTGCAGGCACGTTGTAAAGAGTGGAAATCGGAAACTGTAGTGGTTGGGTGAGAACAACCATTTGTTGTAGAATGATAGAGAAGTCGAGCAGCCATACCTAGTCAAAACCAGTAAGCGCAAAGCATGTTAGCATGACAGAATGTAATGAAGCGACATATGTTATTTTTCCCAAAAATATCATCGCCTAAAAAAAGGAAACATACCATGCAACAATATAGAAAGCGCTCCAGAACAGCTTGATCCTAAGCTGCTTCTTTGCTATCAATTTCTCCTGCTCTGTTAGCATCATCACTGGTACCGCGGTATGCATTAACCCGCGACTTCGATTCCGGTGGCTTTTCTTCCTTAGTCTTTTCCCTGCTTGTTGTCTTTCAGACTCACTTCTACTGGTCCTTGACTGCCGTGGATCGTTACTAACTCTTGTCAAAGGCAGTACATCATAATCGTCGTCGTCTCCGCCACTCATATTCTTACCCGAACGATAATGTTGTCGATAATCACACTCAAGATCGAGACCAATCGTGGTTCCTGTACCGGTCTCGCCCACACGCATCCCCATACCCATCCCTCCTAGGCAAGCGTTTTTTGAAGTAGCCAAAAGATGTCGAGTGTCTTGATCCTCATATGTGCTCTCTCGATCATCATCCCCTGCGTCAGTACTATAGCCATCATACCCACCACTGTCCTGTTCAGAATCGTGTTCGGACGAATAGTATGCCGAAGTGTCCCATTCGATCCCATCGTCGCTGCTATGACTTTCTGAATTAGATAAGCTGTTTCTGCGGAGTCGCTCATGCTCTTGTATAAACCCCGTAGTTGTACGGGCTGATAACTTTGGTCTATTAGGAGCATCCTGTCCTGGAGAACTACCTTCTATACGAGTTGCTGTGGTTTCAGTGTTGTAGCCTGTCTGAGCTATTAGATTTATACTCGAATCTGTCATGATGTCAAAAGGGTGTTCGCCCTCATAAGCTAATTATTCCTCAATAACTGAGGGTTGTGGACATTAAAGTAAACTGATCTACACAAATGATGTCACGAAGATGCGATGCGATGTATCTGGTGTGATGGATGAAAACAAGAGAAAAGGCAAGTAAGCAGAGGAAGGATACACAACAAGTGACAAGCAATCACATAAACAAAATGATCTATTAAACGCGCTTTTATGATGTGTATCAACTGTTGGTACATTTTTATTACTCTTTTCATGCACTGACTATCCCTTTCCTTCTCTAGAACTTGAAGACATGGTCATTAGTTAATCCAAGCTCCTTCAAGGCACCATCAACATCACCTTGGGTGAAGTTAGGGCCTTTAGGTCCACTGACAGACTTCATCATAGCTAATAACAGACATGTCGAAATTAATTAACACGCAAATCCTAGTTTTGCTAACAGTTTAAACAAGGAAGGATCAAACTTACGTGGTGGTCCACAGACAAACACCTTGGTGTTGCCCTGTCCGATCTCAGGGTTGTACTTCTTGATTAGCTCAGCAGTAACGTATCCAGTAGGGCCAGTCCATCCCTCTACGGGTTTATCAACGACGTAGGTAACCTTGAAGCGGTCTGGATGGGCCTTAGCAAAGGCATCAATCTCATCCTTGAGAATAATGTCTTCTGGAGTGACATTAGCGAAGATAAGGTTAATCTTAGTTTTATCTGCCTTATCTTTGAGGAGTCCACCGATGATCTGAATCATGGGTGTGATACCGGAACCACCAGCGATCAAGGTGACAGTCTCATGCTGGTTAGCTTTGAGAGGATACTTGCTGATAGGACCTAGCGTCGCACGCACAAGTTACGTATACACAAATCTACTCAATATGGCGCCAACATAATAACAAAAAAAAAAGATTCTTAAAAGTAATAATCGATACTGACCCTTGACAGACAGGGTGTCACCGGGTTTCATGCTATGGATGTGAGATGACATTGGACCTCCTGTTACATGTAGCATTTACGACATGAAGAAATTTTTAGTTTGTGTCATGACAGACAGGTACCAATTAAGTCAGACTGATATTTTCCGTGAGAAACATTTCTATCAAAAAAACACATACCTTCATAACGCTTGATGACAAAGTCGAATGAACCAGTACGATCAGAATCAGAGGTAGGAGTGTAAGGACGAATAATAGGCTTGCCATCTTCTTTGATAAACTTGGTAACAACACAGGATGCTACATCCAAACCCAACTTCTGGTTCTCCTCCAGCTCAAATGTAAAGCGACTGGTGTTTGGAGTCAACTTTTGCACACTCTTCAACTTGAAGTCAACAAAGGCGTTAGGATCCAAAGCAGAGGAAACAGGGCCCTTCTTTGTAGCCTCATCTTCTACTGTGGGAGCGGTAGTAGATGCGCCTCCCAACTTGTCACCATAATACATATACGCGGCTACATTGGAAATTATGTTAAAAAATCATGATAACAAGTAGAACTAAGATCTTCGCTATTTGTCATCTTGATGAATAGTCATGGTGGGAAGAGAGAGTCATATGGATATAAAAAAAAGAGAGAAAGAGGAAGGAGACAGACGACCTACCTGCAGCAGCGACACCAAGAGGAAGGCCAACAGTCAGCAACTTGCTGGAACCGCCCGCTGGCTTACTAGAAGTCGAGTAAGATTGCCTCTACAGGAAAGCATAGCAAAGGATAATTGTTTTAATTGAATCTCTCCAATCATTGTATCTGAATTCCCTTTGAACATTGGCCATAAGGAAGCTCATATGCAAGCAAATAGAAATATTAACATACTGAAAAGGCACGAATACTAGATTTGAAAGGGCTGATCAATCGGAACATCGTGAACGCGAATGCAGAACAGAGTGGAGGAATGAGTCTGAAATAGAAACATTGCAAGGTGCGTGAATTCCAATTAAAAAACCAACTCTCAAATACGCCACATCCATTAAATCCCACGCACGCCATGCAAATTTAATATTTCTCTTTTTTCACATATAAAGCATTAATTGCCACTCTTTCGCACTGTACTTTATTTTATTTTTTTAATAACAGGGATCTCCAGGGATTAAGAAATACCTATGACTTATTGAGTCATTAAGCGCCTTTCATTATCGAGTATAGACAATATTGTCTGTAGACTTTTTTTTAATTACAAGGACCCTCAGAGTCATGGGATGATGTTATCTGTTGATCTGTACGGTTTTTAAAGTTAGTCCAGAAATTCAAGGGCAAAAGATTAGGTAGAAAGGATACAGACGAAAATAAACAGAACTTACAAATTTTTTTGTGGGTGTGCCGGCACCCAAATACTTGTGTCTAGCGTCGTGCGCGCTTTGCACCCGGAGCAGACGACTCTTCCGAGGGTTTGCACTTTGCAGGTCTCTCTTGCCTCTCAATTTGAGCAAGACCGATTCTTGCGATGTTTTCCGCCCCTACTGCGTCACGGTCGAAGAATACCTTACATGCGCGGCAATATTTAGAGCAAGGGTACACAGCCTCTAAAAAGCTATCGCAGAGGGGTCGGGGACAGCGGGCGCTGGTGTAAAATTCGTGCGCCCCTACAGTGAAGTGTCCTCGTGCTTTGACCTAAGCGTTTCAAATGGCAGTCGTTTATTAGCAAAGGTTCTATGGCTTTCCAGCTTTTTTTACTTTTTTAAAAAAGTCATACCTGTGTGACAAGGTGTCTCGTTATAGTAGTGTGCTTGCTGGGAACTCCCTTACTACTTTCAAAGGACCCTAAGCCGACGACAAGCACTCCTTTTTCCCCGAGCATCTTCAATACTCGCTGCACCGCATAGTCGAACGTAGCTCGTTGAGCCTTTCGTAAGTCCCATTTTTTTTTTTTAGGTGCCATCTGGACTCGTAGAACTCTTGAAGCACATCCAAATTCTTTGATCCTGTCTGTGTCTGGGATTCTTCGTTCATCCATTGAAAGTACTCGTTGTACGCATCCCTTCCAAACACAGGGGATGGCGCTCTCAACCTCAATCATTCCTTTTTCACGCTTCCTTTTGTTCAACAGGTGATTGAAGCGGAGGACGGGGAGGTACAAGAACCTGCTTCTTACCTTCACCGTTTGCCGCAAGTTAGGGTTGTGAGGGTCCAGCGAGGAAAACGTAAGGGCGTTAACAATACCAGGATCACATCCGACGATAGTTGTGGTGTTTGCGGATGGGCATCGCCCTGGCTTGTTGAATGTGAGCTCAACGTTTTCAAGCAGCTTGGAGCTCCTCTTCCAGTTTATGTTTGCATAGTCTTCATCTGTCAGGTCTTCACCGGCTGCCTTTGAACACGTCGTGTTGAGAAATCCCTGAGAAAACTCCAGTTCTTGGCTGGGGTCTTCTTCATCTACGTCAGACTGCTGCTGTCTCTTCGTCTGGGTTGTGTCATAGGCAAGTAGATTCAGAACTAGACCGTTGGTAGAAATCGTTTCTTTGAGTTTGAACCGAGTTATATCTTTGTCTTGTGACTGTAGGAATACTTTGTCTCGATATCCATGAACCATGCGATCACCTCCAATGTCACAAAAGAGAGCCTGTATCAAAACCCCTTTTGTTCCCTGTACACACTCATACATTGCAGTCTTGGAAGCATTATTGAGAGGCAGAATGCGCTCCAGCAGCTGCTTGGTATCTTCGTTCGCCCAGAGGACGTCAACTAGGGCGTGTTCAGACAGATACACATACCTGGGTGACCAGGGGGGCGTAGGAAAGTCTGAGTATTTTTTCACTTTTTTGTTCTCCCGCAAAAAAAACTCAATGTCGCTCATATCTTCGTTTGTTTTCTGGACATCAAACTAGAAAAAAATAAAAGAGTCTGAATATAGAGCATTTGATTGCAGAATATGCATGAAAATAACCTACACAAGGTTATACCATTGCGTTCCTGTAGTGCTGCCTTAATGATGTCTGTACTTGGCCCATTAGTAGCTCTGACGCTCTTGGAAATGAGATCTTTTTGGGATCAAGCCTTGCACGTCCCCCAATGTGATGTCTATTTCCTTTATTGGGGAAAGTTCAGTGGTGGCCTTGAAATGTTCATAAGCGAGGATATAGTGGGCGTTTCTACCGCCCTTCCTTGTTTTTCTGCCCTCGCGTAAGCTGAATAGGGGGCCACCTTGGCCACTTAAAAGAAGGGTGGCGAGACAGAAGGAATAGTTAGTGCTATCCAAGACCTCGTCCAGTGCCTTTTTCCTCGACCTTGCTACCCCTGGTAGCCGCATGATCCTCTCAATGTCCAAGGCAATCGCCGAGTATGCATAGCGGCGTAGTCGGCTGCGGACAGCAACTGCCCCTCGGATCTGGCTTGCAATATTATCCCTTTCATCTGCGTCCAGTCTGCCTTTCCTTGCCATGGAAGCCTTGAGGGGTCCAATTGTTAAGGCCTTGATAGGATGCTTACTACTGTAGCTGTGATCAACCTTCGTAGCATCCTTCAAGTTCCTAATTGGTGCACCTTCTTTTTTTACCCCTGTGGAGCTTCTTGCCTTTGTGCTTCCGCTTTTGTTTTTTCTGTTGCTCTTTTTTGCCTTTTTCCGACGTGGTGGATGCCTAAGGCCCGGCCTATCGTGCTGACGGCAGTTACTGATATCAACTGTGCGCTCATTCAATATGCTCGGCTTGTCAGAAAAGATGGGCCGGTACTGGTTTCTATGTGACCCTTTCGCTATATAGAATGATGGTGCGTCTCTACACTATCCAAGAAAGGGACTAACGATTAGTATTGGGGACGTTTGGTTTCAGACCAAAACTATAGCTTGAGCTTTCTTACGTTCTGCGGCGCTGCGTTCGCCTTTGCTGAGCCATTCTATGACGAAGTTCCTTTCCTTTGAGTAGACACTGCTTGAAGTTATCGAACTCATTGTTCGATGGTAACGCTCGGGCCGACGTTTGATGGCCGGAAGTAAAAACACGGAGAGCTACTCTGAAACGGCCTTCTTCAGAGGCTGCGTTCCTTCCCAACATCTTACTAGCTTCCCTTAGGTAATCTCGAAGCATCTTATTGTAGTTTCTGCTCCACGCAACCTTTTGAATTAATTGAGGATTATTAATCGGGCCCAACGTCTCGAGGTTCCTTGAGTAATCATTGCCTGCGATGGCACAGAATAACACCAGATATTCGTGTGATGGCAGGCTTAGTGCTTGGATAACGTTATCTACATCGTAAACCCCAAACTTCTGTCTACGGTGTGGAGGGGGTCGCACTAGGATGCAGACTCGTTCGTACGCAAAAAAATCAGAGTCTTGGGATATCACGATCCTATCATTCTCCTCATTATGGCACCCTATGCATGGGTCCGCTTCATATGTACACAGACAGACATCGAAGACAGAGCCAAGGCCTATTGCCAGCTGATCCTTGAGGGTGTGGACTTCTCGAAGACCCTTCTGGATGCGCCTTATGACTTGAGGACGAGTCCATACCCCACTCTGAGAATTTCTCCCGAAGGCGTTCATATCGTTCTCCAAAGCATCCATATTTTTTTGTCTTATGGCTTGCCGTTCTGTTCTTGCTTTTTCTTTCTCATTACAAGGCCTCCCATCAATATGTATAGTCAGATTGTCCGTTTTAAAAAGATCCTTTATCTCGAGCGTCAGGGACCTTCCTACATCAATGATGGATTTGCTTTTCATCTTTGCATGGACGTCTCTACGGTGGATGTTGTAATAGAACGTACCGAGGAGATCTACATGAACAGAATGGTCAGGATTTGCCGCCAAGAAAGTGCCCACGTCAGTTTCCGAAGGTAAACCCCGCGATCCGCAACCAGTTTGAAGAAGAACTTCAGCCCCATGATCAATATCTAAGCGAAGGAGAAAGAAAAAAGGAAAGATGGTGGTGATGAAAAGAAATGAAAAAGAAAAAAAAAGAGCGACAAAGGTATAAATGGATGAGCTTTTTTATGGTTTAAAGATCCAAAGTGAATAGATAAAGAATATTGAGGAAAAGATACAGGAACAAGTAGCAGTGGTAAAAGGGATGGGACTTTGGAGCGAGCGAGTGGGAAAGGAGGAAGACAATGATCCCTTTTTATATCCTGGATTGATGATGAGTTTTATCATTGTCTCATATAGTTTTGATATCGATCCTTTGCTTCACAGGCCACATCAATTTTTATTCAGTTCCTTTGTTTGGATTGGGGTTTTGTCCAAGTCAATAGTAGAGATCGACAAATAAATACAAGCTCTCGCATGAATGGCAGATCGGAAACAATAGCACTGAGATACCAAAGTGAGCATTCAAAAAAATTATCTCCATATACAGCATACAGTGTTGATGTCGATCCTTTGTTATACAATTTTTTTTCAGTTTCTTTTTGCATTGGCCCTTGCTTTGTGAGGAATTTAATGAATAAAAAAAAAAATTATAGTATTAAACAAGGGTAGTAAATACGTTGACAGATTTGACTCGGTGTGTAGGAACTGGTTTTGAAACAGGTGATTACATCCTTGTCAAAGGTAACAACAAGAGAAAAAAAAGTCTTTTTTATCAAAGAATGGGTTCAGATGTCGCTCTTTGCTCCAACAGCCCCAGTACTATTGTGTTAAAGCAGAGATATTCGTTGGCTCTCAGGTTTCGGCATCAATGGCGGAGATAGGAGTGATGTAGTTGCATGCGCTTATTGCTTGGAGTAAAAGCTATCTAAGCACCCTTTCTTACTGGACGATGCCTTGTTAATGGTGATATTGCGCAGCGCCTTGTGGATGGAGGGAGAGCAGAAGCGAGAGTGGTGGTTTTTGGCGGTCGTTTGGTGTGTGTATGTGCGAATTTGATGGTTGATACCAATCGCCAAATTATATGAATATAGAATTACAGAAGCGAGATTAATACCGACGCGTTTGAGTTTCTTTCCTTGAGATTGTTATAACCATGGGATGATTGCGGAGTGGCCACCAAAATAGTTTGTTTATTTCTTCTGGAGGCTCCATTGGAAAGCGCTTGTGTTTTGAAGTTGCCTAGAAAACAAAAAAAAAACGCCGCGATGCAAAATGTGTTTCTATGCGTGCAAAAACCAAAGAGATGCTTTAGCTGTTTATTCAATAGCCTGGTGCATGTTCATGTACACACGACTGATAGTGATTGATTAACAAAAGGAAACTCTCGTCTCATCCCATGCATGTACCGCCAAATATTTTCGAAACAATAAAAGGCATGTACAGACAACAAAGAAGCACGTCAACTGTTTGATTGCTTGATCAGTATCCTCCAGTTTACTCACGTATAATATTTTTTTCTATTCACTCTTGGCGTGCTTGTACGTCTATTAAGTTTTCTGTCTGGTCGTATAACACTAGGAACCCCCCACGCCAGAAAAAAAATACTTCCCATGGTTGGTGCCAGGTCTGAAAACAATAATAATAATGCACATGCCGTGCATGGAAGATAGGGCCTTGACACTATGACCATTGTTATGCAGACTCACCGAAATCAACTTGTGATCACAACTGCTACTCATGCTCTGTTGCCAAGGGCTTGAAAAGGGACACAAACCTCTTCTTCCTTGTTCTCATAATCCCTCACATCCTTTCAATACTTTCGCCGTAAATGTCCATTACATTTGAATCACACATAGGCACTTCACCATTACATATATCACCTTGGGTATGATACGTTGGTGTGGTTCCCTCCAGTTTCAACAGGCCCAACAAACTCTATTAGCAGTGCTTACCAACCCAGATATATCAAAGGAACGCAAGAAGACGAGGAAGCAAACGATGTGAAAAATCAGGTCTCGCCGAGTTGTACAGGAAAAGATCAAGTTAGTCAAGCTTCATGGTGCGGTAGAATGAATCAACTCAGATTGCACTGCTTTCAAGTCGAGACTACGGCGGCGAATATTACCATTGCTATATTACACCAGTCAATAAATAAACGATACAATGGGCTCCCAAGCGGATGCTAGAGTCATGCGAAAGTTTTCATGAGTTTTTTTATTTGCACAAATAAAGAAGCCAGGATAGTTCCTGGATTTTAAGCCCATTTATAATGGTAAATTTGCCCTTGTTATGGATGAAGGGATAATACTAACGTAGATGGTGGGGATTTATGTCTGTTTCGTCCAGCGTTCAGCCGTTCTTTCAGGATCGTCCCGCGCAGCTATCGCTCGACTTCCTTTTTTTTTTTTTTTTTTTTTTTTTTTTTTGATAACAAGGACCCTCAGGGTCATGGGATTTATTTTCTACACTCTATGAACAAAATGCTCCAGAAACTATAGTCAATAAACAGCTATTACTGCACAAACGACAAGAGCCGCTGTATCCATGATTTCATAAACCCTGACCGCCGTGGTTGGTACTCAAAGTCCACCTTTCCGACGTGGCCTGTTGCGCAACGCGACAAATTATCCGCTATCCATAGTCATCAAAAACTTCATTCCACCTAGCCGCTCCATCACGTCCAGTTTGGTTTTCCCAAGGTAACTGTCCCGGACTCGGTCATCCGCGATCTTGTAGATCTCTTTTACATTCAGCTTCTGTCTTTGTCTGAGGGAAGGGACAAGGAAATCATTGCTACTACGTCTGTGCTCCCCAACACAGTTGCGTCCTCTAGCGCGTTTGCTCATAGCAGTGATTCCACGAGCCTTTTCCCATTCAACGGTGACTTTACACCGTTTGTTCCAGATTTCTGTACGACCGAATTCCTCTATGGCCTTGACGAAGCGCCCTGCCATATATGTAGCTATCCTTGTTGTTGTCTTGAAGCCAACTTTCCAACTCTGAGCAATGGACTTGGGCGTAAGTCAATGGTAAATGTCCTGCACAGACCAATCTGGTGTGTGCTCTCTCTCTTCCTCATCACCGTCGTTCCTATCACCATGGCGTCGTACTTCTCGCACACCATCGATATGCATCTCCAGAGTTTTCCAAATGTAGTCCTCCTCTGCCGCAGTAAAAGTTGGCTCTTTTGTCCTTGGTGGGTCTACACCTCTCTCTGGCCCTTTGTGCTTGCTCCTGCACTGCTTTCAACGCTTTCCTTCATGTCCTCTCCCCTATCACATTCACATTTTGGATTATCTCCTTCCACTTCTCGGCCTGAGTCCCCATCGTCCTTGGACATCTCCAGATGTGCGATGTGTCTTCATCCTCTGTCCCACACACTCTGCAGTTGCCGTCTTCATAAAAGTCTGGCCTCCAGTGTCTCATATATGACTGTGTAGGCAACATTCCATGGAGTTTCTTGATCCTGTGCGCTCGCTTTTGGCAGTCCGCTGGGCTGGTGAAGAGTCCTTTCGGTAGGTTGCTATCATGAACAATGTTCATAGTAGCTCGCCAATCAATTTTTGTCCAATCCTTAACATGCTCCTGCGTCCTGTTCTGAGCGATCCACGTGTGATGTGTACGAGTTGTTGACTGTAACTTAAGGATCTGCCTTAAGTCATCTTCCGCTGGTACACCGTTGAACTTTGCATGGCAG
The DNA here is from genome assembly GCF_002105155.1 of Lobosporangium transversale. Lineage (NCBI taxonomy): Eukaryota > Fungi > Mortierellomycota > Mortierellomycetes > Mortierellales > Mortierellaceae > Lobosporangium > Lobosporangium transversale. Next base: position 374,869 of record NW_019028995.1, read on the forward strand.
TACATGTCATTATGCTCCGTTATGTTGATATCCCATAGCTCGCCATAATGTCCATGTTTTGCTGCTTCGTCCGCTTCTTCGTTCCCTCTGTTGCCGGCATGTCCTTTGACCCACTCGACCGTGACTTCCGATCCTTGTTGAATAAATGCGTTGTGTATAGCTGCCCACCATACTGCATACGGTGATCTAATACGTTGTCGCAACGTGCTATCCACTCTGCCTCGGACCAATGCTCGGAATTGAGTCACAACTGCGCTGTTATCAAGTCGGATTGTCATAGGTCTGTTTCGTGGGCTGATAAGTATTCCTGCCAACAAACCAGCTAGCTCTGCCTTTGTCGAGGATGCGTTGCCTGCTACTCTACCAGATAGCGCAGTGTAAAACTCACCCTCTTGTGTCTGGACTACCACACCAAATGCCATACTTACTCTTTCAGTGCCAATATCTTTGAGAGATCCATCCGTATAAATGACATTACCCGGCTGGGTATTGTACCGTTCCCTTTGGCGTTGGATTTTCTCCTCGGTATTGGCACTAATGATAACTCCATTTGTGTCCCTGGCTAGGCCTCTGTTGACTTCAGGGATCACTTTTAGGCACGGTGTCTCGTTGGAATCCAGGTCGACTTTTGCTCTCCTTAGCAGAGCTTGCTCGCTCAGACCCTCATATCTCCTTGTGTTCTGGGTCCGGCGTCTCCTCGCTTCTTCGCGGGCTCGCATGCGTTCACCATGCCTTCGCTCTCGGTCCTGGTGGCGTTCTGCTCTTCTGACTATGGCATCTAACTTTGCTCTTTGTCGCCTAAGATTATGTTCTCTGGTTGCTCTGCGCGCCTCTTTCATAACAGCTTCTCGTCTCTTTTTCCGCTCCTTCTGTTGATCTAGAATCCACTTAATTCCAATTGGTGGCTCAACAGCTTGATTAGCCGGTGATACTGTCAAGGTTCTGTTCGCTGCCTCATGCTTTATGAATTGGTTGAGTGCACGAATCGCTTCTCGATCTTCGTCTTCTGTATCCCCGTCTACCGAGCTGACATAACTACTGTCGCTGTTGCTGTCATCATCACTGACGTCTAAGAGTGCCAGTTTCCTCCTGTTCCATTCTCTTGCATGCCTACCCACATAATCGTTGTCGAAGCAAAAGTTTTGAAGTTGGTTGAACCAGAATGGCGAAACTTTAGGCCCTCCGTAACGGGTCCTGAATGCGTGCCATGAGATCATGTCCTCCTTATCATCCGTAAGTATTTGATCCACAAAGTATACCATACGCTTGGTGAGCGCCTTCCATACGTGTGGTAATTCTCCGTTTAGCCATTTCCATGTCGAGAGAGCGTTGTGTGGGAGACCAAATTCGGCTGCGATCGATAGGTCGAAAGTAATGTTACGATTCTTCATTTCTTCACAAACATTCGATATAAAGTTGTGGCGATACTTTTTGACACGATGTGGCTCCAAAGTTGGCGAGACTTCCATCTTATTCCTGTGCTGCAGCATCAGTACTCGTGTCCGACATATCCGTCCCATTACATTGCTGTCATTAAGTCGAAGCGCCAGGGTAGATATTTGTTCTTCCGCTTGAGCGTTCGCCAAGTCTTTGATGGCATACAATCTATTGTGGTTCATAATGCTGTTTGGCGTAGTTGATGGCATACGTGCTTTCCGCTTACACAGTGACATATACTTACCAGTCATCTTCTGTAGGAACGTTGGTGGCAACATTTGGGCCGAAATCCTATACAGCACCTTTGGGATGAGCACATTATTGACAATATACGTTGTCTGCCGATCTGTCAGGGCTTTGGACCGGAGAATGTTACAGGTCGTTTCTATTTCCTGCTCCACTATTTGCTGTGTTGCTGTTGGATTTCCTGTTGCTGTGACCCAAACACCAAGAATCCGTACCGATTCATTCTTTTCCACTGGTCGGATCTCTTCTGTAGGTGTCCCAAATTTCAGCGTGCTCCTCCTATCCTGCTTGCTGTTGATACAGATGACCTGCGTTTTCTTGGCGTTCACTTCCACCCCGTTAAGAATGAAGAATGTCGTTGCAATGTCAAGTATCTCCTGCATATGTGCTTTGGAGTCCGATATCCATGTAGTATCATCCACGAAAGCAAGGCCAGCAACTGATGGTGTCCCTCTTGGTCCCTCTAGACTATATCCAGTGCTACTGTCTATAATTTCACACAGGAGTGCATCATATGCTATTCTCCATAAAAGCGGACATTCCACTCCACCTTGATCCAAACCGCACTCTGGATGATACTCGTCAGTTGGTCCGTATTCAGTAATCACCCTGTTCACTTTGGAAATGGCGATGTTTTCACATAGGCGTATGAACTGTTCAGGGACCTGGAGCCGTCTTAGTCCGCGAGAAAGCATCCCATCGGGGGCGCAGTTGACAGAGTCGAAACACCGTTTCATGTCTTGGAACACAATCCACTGTTCTTTCTTGAACTCTCTTGCGTCTTCCATTGCCGCTTGCAGGATATGGATTGGATCCTTAGTGGTAGTACCTTTAAGAACAGAGAAGTTTGGTCCTCGTAGAATATCGTGCCTGGCCATGATCGCGCTTAACCTATTTGTTATTACTGCAAACATTATTTTCCGTGCGTGCTCCAACAAAGCTATCGGCCTTACCTCTGCCATGTTTCCTGACCATTCTGGAGCTTTTGGTATGCAATAGAGGAGCCCCGTCTTCCAATCCTTGGGGACGTCTTCTTGCACGATAGTGGCACTTATGATTTGGAAGAGGATAAAGAGCCCCTGCGGTCCTTGGTGTTGGATCATTTCGTTCGTAATGCCTGACACACCAGCTGCCTTGTTTTTGGGTGCATCCAGGACCACAGCTGAAAACTCATTTCTGCTTGGTGGATCCATCAGACCGTCGTACCATTCACTCTTGATCCACCTCTGAGGGCTATATTGCTTCTGCCATCTCGAACCCGGCTCTAGCGGTTTTGACGGCCTACGTCCGTGCCACTTGTCGAACCATGCCCGTACCTTCTCTTTAACTTGCTGTGGCTCTAGAATATTCACTGTGACACCGCCTTCGTCGTCCTGAATCCGGTCTATTGTCACTTTACCTCCGCCACGTCCCAGCACTTTGTCTATCATTTTCCCTGTTGCCGACTTCAACTCTCCACAGCGTTTCTCTATCAGGCCATTCATCGTCCTTGTCTTTTCCAGCTTCCTTGTCGCCTGTAAAAATGATATTGACTCTGTCCATCTGTGCTTTACTCCTCTTACCCAATCTTTCCATACATCGTCGCTATCCTTCGTGTCCGGTATAGTAGTGAGGCCTTCGATCTCCCCTTGTCCTTGCAGCCTCAACCACTCAGCATTCTTATTAAATTTTTTCTGCTGCTCTACCAGTGTTGTCCATCTTGCGTCTCTTTGTACTGTTGATAATCCTCTGCGGGTTTGATTTGCCAATTTTTTAATTTTAGCGAGATCACGTATGAGGTGGCGGAGACACAATTCTTGTTCTGGCTTCACTCCAGACCGACCAACCACTCTTCCTGGCAAGTTTTCTTTGGCGCTTTCTATGAGCAGCTTTGAATACCATTTCCATGCAAGGTCAATGTCGATTCTTTGAAGGTCTTCTGGCGTCAAGAGATCCTTTTCATCGTCGTTCTGGGCTCTCCGTAGGCCCATTGTAGAAGATTCACTGCCGTCTCCAATTCTTATATTCACACCGTTCTCAAAATTCTCCCAATCGTCGTTGCTGGCATCGCGAAGTAAGAATTTGTAGCCCTTGGGTTTTTTGTAAATGATGTGATGAAGTGGTTGTTGAATAAGGCGGTGCAGTGTCATTTCTAGAGTGACCATTTTGTGGTCTGACGCCACAATACCATCCAATGATTTGTGTTTGACCCTGAGAAGCCTATCCGTGAATACACTAGATACAAAGATCATGTCTATACGGCTCGTATTCTGGCAGGTATAGTCTTCACGAAGAGGGTGTTGAGCGCGGAAAACATCATGAAGTGGCTGCGTCTCCATCCATTGAAGTAGTGCCGATTCTGGTCTTATACTCGTTGCGTTCTCTCGTCGTCGATCGAGCCGGGGGTTCCTAGTAGCATTGAAATCCCCAAGAATGATTATACCCCTCCCTTCTTCTCTCGCGTCGTTATATTCTTTTTGTATCCATTTAGTAATTACTTCTGCTTCATCTTCCCTTCCGCTTGGTAGGTAGCAGTTAATTACTCTGATTTTAAATCCCCCAGGAAAGTTGAAATCTCTCGCTTGGCCTCTGCTCCCACAAGATGAAGTTCTCGCAGCGTACTGGAACCAATGCTGAGCGATCAAAAGCCCAACCCCTGTTCCCTGTGTTGCACCTTCTTTACCACTCACCCACCACATTTTATATTTAGTTTGTTTCAAATTTCTTGCCATTTTACTCCCTCCAACATGCATGTTGGTTTCTTGGAGTGCTATCATATCTAAATCTTTCATATCACCATATTCACATAACGCTTCTATTTTCCCAGCTTCTAACGCACCCCGTATGTTAAATGATCCAAATTTAATAGCATTGCTATTAGATCTAGTACTGTCCTGTCTATTTTGAGTGCTTGCATTACTCATTATGGACTAGTGGTTTTGGCGGCAATCCACTTGAGGTTGATTTCTCTTCTTTTCTACTTTTTTCCTTACTACCTGCTCCGTTTGCTATGAGAGCCATAATCCCTGCTAGGGACTCGTTAGTAGGAGGCATGCCTGGAAAAGCAGCTGACTTACCTTTGTTTTTGGGCACGTTCCTGTGGAACTCTCCACTCAGTCCTGCTGCCTTCAGGTGCTCGGCTGCGAAGTCCATTCCAAGATGTTGGCTCATCATTCCTATTAACATTTGGATTAGTAGACTGTTTTGAGCACGTAGTTGTTGTTGCTCTTCCTGTAGGCGTTCCACTGTATCTACCAGTTGCTGGATTTTCTTATCGACTGCACCAGTGTTGCTGTTCTTTCCTATGACGTTTGTTTGACCAGAACTTTGGATATTGGTTTTTTCTTCCTGTGCCTTCTGTTGGTTGCTTTGAGTAACACTTCCACTCTTTCCCGTGGCGGCTTTGGCGTATGAGAGTTGTGGTACAACTTTCAGTGCTCCTCCCTTTTGGTATTCCTTGACAGCTTTGATGTGCTGCTTTGTCTCCTGGAGTGCAATGAATACCTCGCATTCCCTCATGATGTGTCCTGGTTTGTGGCATTGTCGGCATCGTTTGTCGTCCTTATCACCCCAGAAAGTCTCAATGCCCCCGATTTTGACTGGTTTAGTCATAGTTTCCGCCATTGCTTCTGCAGAGGGGAAATACACGAATGCTTCTCGTTGATATTGCCATTTCTTCCCGTCTTTTGAAAAATAGCGTGGCACTTTGACGAAATTCGCTTGCTTTTCTCCAAGGAGAGGCTCCAAGTCCTTGTCTGTCGTTCCAAAAGGGAGACCTGAGATTTTTGCGACGTGTGTCAATGTCCACTCGACTCGTTCATTGCCGATTTTGCGGATGCGCGCGAGTTCTTTTCCAATGAAGACGTGCTCCCGGTTGGCCAATTTGAATTTTGTGACGTCCTCAACATTGTTATAAACTACTGCTGCGGTGATCTTGACTCCCTTGGAGCATGGGCGGGTTGCAATCTTTTCAATAGTACCGAACTGCAGCATTGCTGACTTGATAAGGAATTCCGGAGTCCTAGGAGCAATACCATAAACCTCCACTGTGCGTTCCAGTTCACGTTCACGGGTGTCGGTATTCATTTCAAAAAACAATGGGACTTCGTGTTCATTTCCGTCTTCATCTTTGTGTGTAGCAGTCATTTCCAGGAGCGCTGTCAGGGATGGTTGATCCTCAACAGCAACACGGAAAGCAGTATATCCATTGACTTTGACCTTGTGTGGTCCTTCTGTGCAATAGATGGCAGCATCCAACAAGACTGTTTCCAGGTCTTTCTTTTTTTCGGCAACCGTTGTTCCATAAAGGTCCTCGAGGAAGACGCCGGCCGCCTTCAGCCTATCCTTGGTGCGTCTCACTTCCTGCCATTCTGTGACTCCCACAGTGGCCATTGCGTCATCGTCTTCGTCCATTGCGTCCTGTTCTTGTGTAGCTGCACGCAAGCCATTTGCACCCAGGCTGCGGTTATACGAGGGACGGCTCTTAGAGCCCGTTCCCTCGTCAACGCGGCTCCCGCTCGCCTCTATGCCGCTTGCGGGACCGACTTCTTGGTTGTTGGGCTGTCTTTGAGATCCGATTCCGCTATTTGGAATGCGAGCTCTTTTCGAATGAGGGACATTTCTGTCCAAATTGGGTGGATCATGTTGCTGATTTTTTCCTAATGCAGGTTCCATGATGAGTGATGTCGTTGGCACTCTTGTGCGCTAACAGGGGGTGTGGAAGGGGTGTGTATAGAGAGGGAATGTGTAAATGTAGCGTATCCGATGGTGTACGGAGAAGAGTTTTATAAAAACTCAAGCAAATCCCTGACCTGGCACATGTTTGCTTCACTTTATGTGCCTTAACCAGGACTCGAACCCGACCCCTGGGCTAGACAGGAGGGTGCCCTGACGAGTATACTACTCAGCCATTGGGCCTGATGTCCTTTGACCCCGTTGCCCTGGTCCATACATGACGTCCTTTGACCCCGTTGCCCTGGTCCATACATGACGTCCTCAATCTCACAGAAGCTTTTGGCTACGCCAAGGGTTCACCCATGATCTTTTTTTATTAATCAGCTGACCACTCCAATGACGTCCTTGGTTATTGCTGGTTATTGCCCTTATGGCTTAGTGGTTATAGCGTCCCACTCGTAATGGGAAGGTCCTCGGTTCAACTCCGAGTTGGGGCAACTTAGATCTAGAAATACCTTTTGGATTAATCTATTTGACAGCCTAGTTGCTAAATATTATTTGGCAGCCTAGTTGCTAAATATTATTTGGCAGCCCATTGCCAAATATAATCAACTTTCAAGACTCTCTTTGGCAGCCCAGTTGCCAAATAACATTCATTATTTACTTGGCAGCCTACCCAGGGCTATTTGGCCTCTAACTATTTATTTATTTTTATTTTTATTTTTTTTTTTTCAAGTAGGTCGCTCATACAGTTTTGGAGGTGCCATTTGGAGATCAATGCCTATGAGAGGTTTTCGCTCGGAGCAAACGCGTCTCACCTACTACCTAGACGTCTTCAATAAACCATTCCCTAACCGTGTACATTGAAGGCTGTTTTGTGAAGATGTCATCGCCGCTGCCCTTAGTACCTCCGGCGGCATTAGCTGTGCAAGGCAATGTATCCACAGAACGCTGCTTGTTTTACCACTGATGTTATGACCCTGTTTATCAAAAAAAAAAAAAAAAAAAAAAAAAAAAAGTAATGTATTTGGCAGCCCAGCTGCCACCCAAGAGTGCGAAGTTAAGTGGCAGCCCCCAGAAGTAGGCTGCCAAATAGAGGCAAAAATTACTATATTTGGTATGGGCTGCCAAATAATGTTTGGCAACTGGGCTGCCAAATAGATTAATCCATACCTTTTTGTCACCAAGAAGTTGGCGCTCTTTCTATTTCATTTCCGAAGCGTTAACCATTGTCTTGTGGCGTTTCTTTTACACTACCCACATATTCTTTGGAAAAGAGATTTGTACGGAGTCTTTATTTCAGTCTTTAATACCACTACCAGGAAGCCTTCCACGGCACAAGCTCGATACCCAAGCATCAAATATTGACCAGAATATTTATCTTATCAAAGTCGTACGTAGCCCAGAATATTTATCTTATCAAAGTCGTACGTAGCCCAGAATATTTATCTTATCAAAGTCGTACGTAGCCCAGAATATTTATCTTATCAAAGTCGTACGTAGCCCAGAATATTTATCTTATCAAAGTCGTACGTAGCCCAGAATATTTATCTTATCAAAGTCGTACGTAGCCCAGAATATTTATCTTATCAAAGTCGTACGTAGCCCAGAATATTTATCTTATCAAAGTCGTACGTAGCCCAGAATATTTATCTTATCAAAGTCGTACGTAGCCCAGAATATTTATCTTATCAAAGTCGTACGTAGCCCAGAATAGATGTTGATATTCTTTATGCGATTCTGAGACTAAATAAAGGATTACAAACGATTTATCTATAATTGGAATATACTATGCCGCTTTACTTTGCACTTTTGTTGGTCGTATTCTTATAGGTTGTGGATGGTTCCCTGATGCTTTCTTTCATTTAGCGCTTGCATACATCTCTAGTGTTCCGTACGCTATTAAGCATATAACGATGAGTTCAGTAATTAGGGACCTCTAATGTGTAGTTTGTTTCGGTATATATATAAACGATCATACTCATTGCTACGATGCATAGCGCGCCGTACTACTACTCTCTTTCTTTTCTCTTTCTTCTATGTCCTTATCACTGTCCTTCTTTATTAAGAGCTCAAATGCCCTCGGTACTAAATTTTGTTTACCAAATTCACCAAAATACAATGGGTAGACCTCAGTTTATTTTGTGGGCAGTCTATCCTTTCACCCGTTTGTAACCCGAGAGAACTTATATTCTGATAGTTGGTAACAGTTCGCACTCAAAGCCGATCGTGCCACAATTACCTATATCCCTCTATCTAAATAGCTAAAATACTTTAATAGCATAGCCGTGACTTATAGTGATGGAAAAGAGGTATAAATACTCTTTTCTGTTGCGTTGATAAAGATCCTTATTTTTGTCTCATTACATTCCAGGCTTACTATCATCGTCTTTAGCACGCAGTGTCGCATACTCAGCAGCACATGTAGATGCTCATTGCGTCTAGGGACTAGCTTCATATTGTACAATCACCTGAAAGAAAGTTTGGTCAAAAAAATAAAATTTTGAAATGGTTATGAAGAGAAGCACTGTCTTCAATCCTATTTCTTGCCGTTTTCCCTCAGCATGTACTGCCCACAAACCTCAGTGATTATCCACATTGGCCTCATTAATAAAAGCCTAAATTTCCATCTTGATTGGTGAAGTATTTTTGTATGTCACAAATGAGCTGTTTGTCAGAGATTTAAAATAAAAAAATAATAAATAACCCACTTTGACCAGACTTTATTTCGGGTGACTGTAGAGCGGAATAGAGCGTGAAAAATATTTTGTAGATAGATGGTAAGCAGTAGAAAAGTAAGTGAGAATAAGATATGGGTCCACACACCACACCCATGGGGTATTTATTCATTTTCTGCTAGAGGGACTTATACCAGGTAACTACGTATCTATCTGTAGGATGACATAGGTTCGTTCTAAAAATTTCATATCAAAGATTTATCGCGTCTTTGTGTGGCGCGTTATTGCCACTAATTTCTACTGTTAATCTTTTTAGCGCATTAGTATTTTTCTTAATTTTTTTCTAGCTAGGCCATAATATTGCATACTATGAAATATGCAACAGAGCGCGATAAGTATCGCAGCTCCCACGGCGCTGCAACTTCCAACAGTAAAATAATTCCAGACTCCCCTCTACTCTAGATTCACCTTCGCTTATTTCCTTCGAAATAAAAAGCTAGAATCATGTAGGATACACGTTGCCGCTTGTAGATGAAATAAAGATCCCGTACAAATAACTTCATCCTATTCTTTTTAGAAATGCCTTGTTAAAATTCTTTATTATGTCGTTATCGCTACATAATGGACTGCATAAATTTATAAAATTACAGTAATAAAAACACAGTAGAATCATGGTATTATAGTCTTCGATTTCAGTGCGCCTTAGAAGTCTCTGTGCAACAACAGCAGAAAAAAAAAAAGGTTTAGAAATGAATAACTACTTGTCAAGTGTAGAAATCTGTCAGATGTCTGAACAGTGTAGTGTTATTACCTGGAAGAGGCTCATCTTTTTTTGGCCAAACCTTGTTCCTGTGGCGTAACATTTCCTCCCCCAAAAGAAAACCATATCGATTAAAAAACTCTTCAGGTAACTCCCAACTGTGAGGATCGAGTGGGTGGCCATGGCACCTTGCTCCATTGATTAAAACTCTGCATAGATCTTCAACATCAAAACTTTTTTGATGCAAAATCATCTGCGCCCTTAATCTCGGACATGGAATCAAATCAATTCTGCTGTCATGTGGGAGAGCATAGACCTTGGGATCAATATTGGGATCTACTACAGGTGGTGCCGAAGCAAGTACCTGGATCTCAAGTTGCAGCCGCTTGCTCGGGATAACATTCTGCTTCAAGCCGTCATCCAGCCCCAGTGTGGGTGTAGCCATGTCAAATTCATTGCCGTCCTCATCCAAGATCGAGGTTGGATCAGTAGGAGAGCCAGCATCTATTGCAGTAGTGCAGTAAGTGATTGTGGCTTGAGCGGGCGCGATGACGGGATCTCTAAGTGGAAGTGGAGGACGACGATGGTGATTGAAATGATCATGAAGTTGTTCCAAAAGAGGAACATCATTCACGATTTCCTGAGGGGTTGCCAAATCAGTACGGATAATCGATTGAAGAGTGCCAGGAGGGAAAAGGGATGACTGAAGTTCATCAAAAACGGACGCATGTTTTGTATACTCTGTTGCTCTCTTTGCTAGGTATGTTCCTGCCTCTGTGAAAAATAGTCGTGATGCTACAGGCGGCTCGCAGGTTGTAATAGATCTAACGGACTTCCCGTCGTCAGGTTCTAGCATACAAACCAATGACGGTTCGTTACAAAGGATACCATCATTGATGGGGAATAATGTAGCGTTGTCTGGATCCATTGCTTGATCCACAGGTTCATTCATTAAGGTTGAGGAGACAGTTCTTGTTGATACAGGAGATGAAGAGTAGGAAGAGATATTTTCGAAGGCAGAGTTGGTAGGGGACGTAGTTGGAAGAGTAGCAGAAATGGTGGATTTGGGACTCGATGGCAAAGAAGTTGGTATAATAGCAGTAGTTGAAGTAGAAGGAGGGGAAACAGAATCAGGAGATACTGGCGCTGTAACCGGAGCGCTGACAACCTTTTGATGCAATAGCTGCTGCGATTCCTCTGCTAAGACTTGGAGAGGGAGATGGCCATTAGGAAGGAATATCGATGGTGTTGTGGGCATTGGTGTCCGTTGCTCCTGGCTCGACGATATTGTGTCTGAAAGCTGTTTCCGCGCATGTCTGTCGTAATGACGACGATAGAACTCAGCCTTGACTTCCTGCAATATCGCCATATTTCCACCTTTATGTAATGTCGTTTCAAACGAAAAGACAACATGGCGCAGATAGTAGTTCTCGCTTTGAAGCGATTCGACAGTAGTTTTAAACTGTTGAGTGTCCTGTTGAATCCGCATATTCATTTGAGAGTTCTTTTCTTGAAGGTCTTTAATCATTGCTTCCATTTCCTGAAGATGCCTCTCTTTACGGTCACGAAACGCACGCTGAGCGGCTCTATTTTGCTCCTTCCGCACCGCAGGCGATGCAGGATTAGGCTTGCGGCCAGGTTTTCTTCTTACTTTTGCTGATGGTTCAGATGATGAGGTGTGATTACTACTGGCGGAGTCCGAATATCGAGTCCCAAGTGTTTTGCGACTGTCTGCATCCTCGTCTATTGTAGCATTATGTTTAGGGGACTTCAATTGTCAATGATTGTAGACTGCAAAATGAAAGGAAAAAATGTTCGCTGTAGTATATATTTCACCTGAAGAATTGACTGTACTAGAGTACAGCCTTTTGTCCTTGCGATCAAATTGCTGTTGAATGATGCGGAGTTGTGGTAGTGGCCGCATTGTCGAGGTCATTTCTGAGACAAAACAATCGAACCGAGCACAAATAAGTAGAAAGTAATATAGTGAGCAATGGAATGGAGCAAATGGAGAGTTGTCCCTCGTCCTGATGCTGGCTCCTTCGGACTAGAACTGGAGCGTTGACAGACAATAATAATAAATTGAATAATGAAATTCTTATATTAATAGAGAAGACTGATTATCGAATTTTGACCTGATTAACTAAATAAGAGCCATGGAAGGAAGTAATTACCATCATGAAATCAATCTGCCGAAAAACAAAAAAAGAGCGTGCGCAACTCAATGTGTCAGTCACGCTGGGCGCATTTCTGGAGGATAGCTTTCTTCGCTTGCAATTAAGGGATATTCTCCATGTGGAGTAAAGGTTAGAGAGCCTGTTGTCAATTATCCAATGATATTCGACAACGACAGATTCTGTCCTTTTTAAAGTATTTGTATACATGAATACATATTTGTTCACAATAAATATACAAATATATATATCTATGTAAAATATAGGTGTTAGAACCCTGTTTTGCGTATTGGAAATCCATTTACGAGCAAATCAATATGTGCGACATGTATACTTGTTGTTTGCAGCTGGCGGAAAAAACACCACGCGGAAGATGGGGGTACAGAGGAAGATTCGAATGGCTCTCATTTGTCATTCTTTACGTATATATATAATAATATTAAAAGTGGATAGTAGCCAGCAGGGACCTATGCACAAATGCGTCCATTACTTTTCAACACAACCACTTCTGGGCAACTATGCTTTGAAATGTGGCTTTTTTGGAATTTCAGACCCAGGCTGGAGAGTCTTGCCAAGTAGGTAATGTGAATAATATAGAATATGCTATATGCATCGATGCTCCTCTCTCTTTACTTCTCTTCTCCATACTCCATTCCATCACAAGAAGAAAGTTCCAATAAGCTTTTTATACCACGCGTTTTTGTCCCTGAACATGTTCTCCTGTAATCCAGCGATCCAAAACTATGCTGAATACATGCATTTGTGTACATGTTATATTTTCGAGTTAAACAGTTTTATTTTTATAAAATTTCTTACAAAGACAAAAAATAAAATAGTAGATTATAAGTCCATGAGGCTGCTCCAGTAGCCAATCACTTGGCTCATCGAAAGAAGTGGAGACTGTTTGTCCTCTTTCCCGTCAAGGTCAAGAAGATGGAGGACAGTTCTGGTCACTCGACCTCTCCTTTGGCTGGCCTGAGTTAGTACTAAAAAACTCTTTTCCCCAGCCTTCACGCCTCTTTTTTAAATATTTTCTTATGAGGCACATTTTCTTTCTCTTCATCCATCACATCATCCATCATCTCCTTCCTTTCTTCTTTCTTTCCTTCAGATCAGTTCATTTATTTAAATACTCATTATTTTCCTTCGGTCTCTGTCTAATCCATTTCTTTTGTGCCATCTCCACATCACTTTCCCTTCTCTTCCGTACACAAACTTTCCCCTTTCTCCACAACAGACAAACACGTTTTTACACAAAACATTCATAATATAGTCCCACACATTCAAATACACCAAAATTTTCCCTCTTTCTCTCTCACGCACCCTTTTCTCTATTCCTTTTCTCTCTTGACACCTGAATCAGTTCTCCGCATCCAGCCATAACGTGCAACCATGAACATGTTTAATACCGATTCAGGGTTCAGACCGCCATCCCCTTTGAACTTTGCTCCGCCCAGTCATGGCCTCTTTGGCGAGTCTCTTCCTTATGATGGTAAGTAGCTTATGCTAATGCTCCATAAATGGGTACATTTTCGTGATGTAAACTGTACTAACTTACTTTTTCCCTTCATGCCCACTTCTAGATTTTAAACTGTCAAATCAGGATTTTCTCAACCTGCCCGCTTCTCCATCTACATTGACAAGCGACCCATCCATGTCGCTCTTCAACCCTTCTGAACAGCGCTACTTTTCAGAGTTCCTCGATACCTTGGTCGTCGACCAGGACTTCACTTTTGACCCGAGCTCAATACCTAATCTTCCCAATCTGCCTCTCTTCACCTCCGAAACCATGCCCAACGGGTTCAATCTTGAAAACAGCAGCAACAGCAGCTCCTCCTTTCTCACCGGAGGCTCTATCTCTTCCTCTTCATCGTCATCATCATCTCTTGGCTCAACCCAGAGTATGATGAATGCCAGCACTATGGATTTCGAGTTGGTCTCGCCTTCATCCCAATCTAGTTTTAGTGGTTCGCATTCTTTTCCTTCTCATTTTAGCTATAATGGTGCTGTCGATGGCGTTGAATCCCCAGCTTCACCCGCGTCTCCTTCCTCTTCATCTGCCTATACCAACCCTAGTAAGCGAAAGCCAACCAAGAGCGCAGAGGCAAGACGGACAGCCTCTATCAACCAAGAATCCAGCAAAATTTCGACACCAATCCAGCAACTTTCAAAACTCTCACTTAATAGCAACAGCAATCCTAGTATAATCAATACCAACAATCCAACCAATGGATCTTCCAATCCGAAGAAGAATAAACGGGATGAGGACGAACATCCCGCATCATCTACCTCGCCCACCTTGGTCTCTTCACCTTCACGAGCACGACGAGAGTTGGTGGAAAACAGGCGAGAGAGAAACACATCAGTCTCGGATGGATCAGTCTCAGATACTGTTACGACAATCACAGCTCCGGCTACGGCAAAGCGTAAGCCTTATAAGGAGTTGTTGACAGAGGAGGAGAAACGTGCCAACCATATTGCCTCCGAGCAGAAGCGTCGAAATACAATTCGTAATGGATTCAAAGATATGACCGACATCATTCCAGATCTCAAGGATGTCAACAGCTCCAAATCAACGATTTTATTCAAGGCTGTCGATTTCATCAAGCATTTGGAGCGCCAGAATCGTATGCTGCAAGAGAAGGCCAGCAGACTTGAGATGAGACTTGTGAATCAAAGAAATGAGACTAATGGTGGAAGTGTCATTGGCTCTGGACTGGATGATCAGCGGTTGCAGGACATCCCTCACATTTATCCGGTCCCATGTAGCCGGTAAAGCTTACACGTAGCAAACCAGTAACAGTGAACTTTTCTCTCTCACTCCTCCTTCACCTTTACTTTTTTTTTTAGTGGCTCTATTTTCAGATAGATCACTTGTAGCATTATCGCCATGTTTCATTGTAATATAGCCCATATTTGTCAATCAATATCTATTTGATTTCTTTTTCAATCCAATATCCTTTCTTTTTTTTCCTTTTTTTTTTTTTTTTTTTTTTTTTTTTTTTTAACGAATAAATACCATGGTTTATTGCTATTGTTGTCATTTCTTTTTAGTATAGTACACCGTTTTATATTTACGCTACTCTATTACGTATTTTTTTTTTTTTTTTGCTAAAAGGTAGTTCAAATCATATAATGGATGAAGACGCCTCGCTACGAGTAGGGATGAAAATATTCAAGGGCACCTTGGAGTCACTGGCGTTGTTACTCTCTCTCAGATCTAGCACCCTTTTCGAGGACATTTGAGACGGCACTTGTTTCATGGCCAATGATTTAACCTGGGGCTGAGATAACTCCTTGGGGCTGATCTTGGCGACATCGGCATAGGTCTTGTCAAGGTCTATGGGATATTCATCCAATAGCTTATTCACGAAGATGTCAATGTTTCCCAGCACCTCTTCATCCATCTCCGGAAAGTTTTCCAGGTGGTTATCATCTCTGTACAGCGACAGATACGAACTTGTGCCATATCCTTCCATCGAGACTAGAGATAGGTCTCCACCAAAATATCGAGCGATCAATCGTGATAGAGGCAGACCATGCCCAGATCGACTCAGAGGAAGGTTCAAGTAGCCTTTGGTCTCATCGGCCAATCCGCTCGCGAGTGCGTTAGAATTTGGATCTGTAAGCAACATACCTACTCCCTGTTCATTCCCAAGTCGTTCATTTTCAGCCTTTGGTGTGACTGAAGTGGCAAAGTGCATATAGCTCCAGATCTTGTCTAATTGTGACAAGGCTATCCCGCCGCCTTGATCTGTGATCTTGATTGTCACATCCTCACTACCGTCAACTAGTGCCAGTGTGATGGGCGGTAGTTTTGAGCTAGTACCAAGACTTGATAGCTTAGACATTCCAAGCGAAATTGGGTTCCCATCCTTGCTCAAATGTGTCTCACAAGTTGCTCTCATGGCATTCTTGAGAAGCTCAAAGATGGTTCGATGGAGAAAATCATCCACATAAGTCATGGTGATGTCTGGGTTAAACGTCTGGATCAAGACGGATGGCGCCGGTTGTCCATAGTGTACGGAACAAACACGTTGAGCATCCTTGATAGCACGCTGTGAGGTCGAGAGCAGATTCACACGCTGCGCTAAGTTTAACTCGTGATCGCGGAGCGCAAGTTGCTCACCTTCGTAAATGAAAAGGAGCCAGTTAATTTACAGTCATGATGTCACATAGGAACTTGGAATTTTGAATCAGACCCTACAAAAAATAAACAATAAACATATCCTTACCAATTAAAAGTTGAGTACTAAGGTTGATGGAATAAAATCTATCGAAATAGGCCTGGATATCCCTGTCCATTTGTGGATCAATGAGCAACCTTTTATTATCAGTAGTTGATTGCAGACTAGCTTTAGTCGAGGTAGCGTCATCTCGATAATCTGTGAACTGAGCTTGGAGAGACTTCGTAAACTCTTTGAAACCCTGACTGAGAGCCAACATCTTGATTTTGTGTCGATGGCCTAGGTCTCGGAGCAACATTGTAAACTCTTTCTCTAGCTGAGGGCTTGATGGCTTCGGCATCTGGACCAAAAGGCTAATAATATCATTTGTGGGTATGTCACCGATGAATTCATATAGTTCATCAGCAAGTAAAACAGGAGGTGTAAAAGTATGTTAGAGCGGTTTTAGTAAAGCTTAAAGGACTGAACGTGGAAAACTGGATCAGTTACTCCTAATAGTAATAAAAGATGGTCATTCGGCTGGTATTCCTTGTCCTACTGCTCTGTTGTATGAGATCATCTTTTTTTTCTTCCACTCTGCAGTATCTTTCCCTTCCCGATCCAATTCTTTTTCTAAAAATTAAGGCAAACAAGTGCATAAAATACATTGAAGGAACAAACCTAATGTCTTCCAAGTAGGACCTGGCGATGTTCTGAAAGGTCGGCATCTCTGACATATTAGTCCCCAGCAGTTTTGAGTTCAACATGCTGAGGGCATGCGACAGACGGATAGGGAGTTCTCGATGTAAGAACACTGCAGGGATGACCAACGCGTCTTGATTATTTGACGCGAGGACATGTCTAATGAACAGAACAAGTCATATGAGTATTTGCTTCAAGACAAAAAGTCAGAACAGTGAGATTCTTTCTTTGTCTTTTTACTTCCTCTCATTACCGTCCAAGTGTGTATATTTGTTTGAGCTTATATCAAACAAAAAAAAAAAAAAAAAAAAAAAAAGATTGAACAAAATAGATTCGTTAGAAACTAAATGCGTAGGGATATTGTTATACTCAAGGAAGAAGCCCTTACAGACAATCGAGTCGCTTTGAAGCGACACAGTTTAATGATAAGAGCAGCCTGAGTTTTATTCATAGGCATTAAGTTTTTTTTTTTTTTTTTGGATTGTTATAGAAGAGAGAAAGAGAGAGTGTGTGTAAATGTAAGTCTGTGTTGTGTCCGTCTAAAGTAGGGCTAAGGAGTGATAAACGCGAATACCATTCGGTGGCGAAGGGTTGGAGGACGAATAAGAGAGAGAGGAAAAGATAATCATGAACATTGCACGAGAGACAAAGGATTGAGCCAAGCTAGGTTGGAAGAAAAAGAAAAAGGCGATAAAGAGAAGATGCGAAATTTCGGCCGAAGTAACGAAGCGCCAAATGTAAGCAAGAGAAGATTGAAGTGACTGAGACAGCGGAAGCGAAGGCTACGGAAGAAAGAAAGAAAAATGAATAAAATGTTTCCAGCCGAATAGAAGGAACCGGAACCAGTGAGACATCTGTGGGGTATCAGGCAACTCTTTACTCTTTTTCAACCAACAGTTAATCAGATTAAGCGTTTATAATGATTATACGCGAGTGCGCAGATTTATATATTACAAAAGCGAAGGGGGAAAGTATATACTATTAAAGGAATAATATGGAGACGGTGATTGATTTTAGAAGAGGAATGCAGAAACACCGACTGCAGTTGCCAGGACCAACGTCTTGACAAAAGAGTTAGCGACTATACCGGCATCGCTGTTGAAGCCTTTGCCATGGTCAGAGTGATCACTGGTGGAAGTGGGTTTAGAAGGTACTGTAGTGGTTCCAGTGCCGTTGCCAGGGTTGGGTGCAACATACTTGAGGTCGCAGAAAGGTGCAAACTTGGTATTGGAGCACATAGTATTGTAAGAAGGGCACTGCTTCATGTCAGGCATATCGAGGCACAATCCCTTCCATGCCTTAACTTCGTCACAATTGCTGTAGCCGGATGCTTCAGGCGTGGGGCAAATCTTACAATCGGTCATCATGGGCATCTCCTGACAGATAGAATAAACAGTTCCAGTCACGGTCTTACCAGAAGGAAGACCGGGGAATGCAGGCTGACCTTTACATGCAGGAATGAGAGAGTTGGCGGCACAAAATATAGAGTAGCTCTTTGAGCAAACAGTACCAGTGAGAACTGCATCCTCCGTTGGGATGCAGAGCGAGGCCAAGATAGTCATTGGTGCACAATAGGTGGTACTCAGCTTAGAATCAGCTGTGCAGGCAGCGTTGAGTGAGCATCCAGGCAAGAACGAGTTGATAGCACAGATCTCCTTGATAGCATCCGTAATGGTTGCATTTGGTACAACAAATGTTGAACATACGGCATCAGTGGGAGTAGCCAAGCAGCCAGAAGGAGCAGTGGCTGGGGGATCGTGAGGATGACCATCATGAGCAGTAGCGGAGGCGACGAAGACTGAGGCAACGGCGAAGAGCAAAGAGGAGCGCATCTTTCACTTGTTTCGTTTGTTTTGGGTTATGGTTGGTGAGTTGTTGTTAGATCTTGTGCAAAAGAAAGGAAGAGATGAATGAAAATAGAGAAAAATGCTGAAGTGGTCATGGAATGGAGGAGGACGACACTTTTATACCGAAATCCTTGGTTTAATATTTGCTCTCAAGATGACAGACATAGATGAATGTCAAGGGGTGTTTAATATCTTGATGGATTTGACAGGTGGTGTGGGCTTCTGTTAAAAGTCGCAAAAATGCTCTCATTCTTGGTGTGATAATTTGCTTTTATTGAATTGGAGTGAGTATATACAACATATGAAAAAAAAAAATGACAGTTGAATGTTTGACATACCGAAGAGGTACTCGTTTTCCTGGGTCCTCAATTTTCCTGATGTTCCATTTTGACAAACATCAGCCTGTTTATTTTTGTGGACGCACTCTTTTTGACAGGTGAAACCGGCATGCATCCATCTCTCAGTTGTTCAACTGTCATTATTTTGACATTTTCTTCTTCTTCCTTTATTCCCCCCTTTCTTTTTTCCTTCACTGCGTTATTCCTGTCTCTTTATTTACATATATTATATAATACTCTTTCTATTCCCCCTAGATTTCCCTGTCTTTTTCTATTTTCTTCTTTAATAGTTGTAGTTATTCCTGTTGTTCTCATTGCTTATTCATCTGTACATCTCTTTCGTGGCGTTTTTGACATTCAAGATCATTCCACTTTTTTTTTTTTTTTTTTTTTTTTTTTGGCGGTATAAAACCAAGTCCTTTTCGAATTCTCTTTGAACCCAAATTCTTGTTCATTTAATTCACTCCCTTTAAAAAGAATAGTAAGGAATGAAAGCCTTATCATTCCTTAGAACCAGCCCCCACTTGGCGTTGTTGTTTCTTCTTGGAACACTCTCTATTACCCATCATGTCCAGGCACAGAGTGTCGATTGTCTAATTACACCTTCCGATCCTTCTTGCGCTTCCTTTGAGCTGCCGGAGGCGACAATCAAAGCTGATCTAGATGGCCTCTGCACCCAAATGCCATACATGCCTGGTTGCTCGCTCTATAAATCATGTCAGGCTGCTTCCAAGGCTGATCAGTGGTGCACACCTTTCTCAGTATTGGCAGACATCTGTGCCTTGGATATGCCTAACATGCGCGACTGTAAGAATTATGTTGCTCTCTGTGGCGCTGCCGTGAATCAGACCTTGGCCGCTCGGCCTGCTATCTGCAAGAAGGCCCCCATGATCTCGGCGTTCCCGACCACCAAGAATGCCTCAGCTCTCGTCATTGACATTTGCACAGAGATGGATATGGCCGGTTGTGAGCGATGCCCCAAACCCAAGCCCGATACCTATGCGGCTGATTGTGATACCCTCGGTACTTATGCGATCCTGTGCAAGGCCATGCCAGACATGCACCAGTGTGCTGCTTGGAAATCCATGTGTTCCTCTTCTTCTGATACTGCCTCAGTTCTCAACTTCCAGGATTCCGAATACTGCGCTGCTGGTGTCGGTAGTCCTGATATGAACCCGCCTGCCATGCGTATGTACTTCCATTTAGGCTTCTCGGATTATGTCTTATTTGAGAAGTGGGTTCCTCGAAATCAGAGCCAGTACATTGGTACTTGGTTTGCACTCTTCTTCCTCACACTTTTTTTCCAGACTGTTCAGACCTACCATAACTGCCTCGAGGCCCAATGGGCGGAGGAGTATATAGCCGAAAGTGAAGAAGTTTCAAAGTCGGATTCTTCCATTCCTTTGGCTTCTAGCAAAGGCTCGCGTTCCAATCCAATCCTCCTCCAATGGATGCATATCTGGCGCCAACCTTGGACGCTGAAGGAGGCAAAGCAAAACATGTTCCGTGCTGTGCTGACTTTTATCGAAACTACACTTGGATATGCACTCATGCTAGTTACTATGACCTTTAATGTGCCTTTGTTCTTTGCCGTCATTCTCAGCCTAACCGTTGGCTCAGTAGTCTTTTCAAGGCAACGTTCAGTAGTTATGATCAAATCCAACGCCAATGCTGCCAGTGGAACTGGTTGTGCTGGCTGCGGTTAAAAGCACATCTTACTTTCTTCGTAAGCTCCACTATAATCCGAATGTAAATAAATGTCATATTCAATATCAAAATAAAAATAAAGTGCATGTCTTACCTTTCTATATTATGACCTCTGAGTCGGATAAAACCACCTATTACGCTTTGATTCATACTGTCGGACAAATCAAATACATGTATGCATGCGTCTTATTTTCCAATATGAAGAACGTGAGGGTAGTCCAGACTGCCGTACATTTACCACTATCCGTTACCTTGGCGTAGTTCTGGATTGCATGCTAATAGGACATTTACAATAATATACAGTGCATATCAAAATTAGCAAAAATTTTACCTTCTTTATTTCCTCCGCTTTTACTGCATGTTCAGAGCGAACTGGATTGGAATAAAGGACTAAACGAACAAAGCTTCATTAAAAAATAAATAACGTTCGTAACCGGCCACCACAGTCCCCTGACATGAATTCCATTGAACACATGTGTTGAACTCAAGAGAAGGCTTGGAAAGTATTTTTTCTTTTTTTTTACAGCCTTTGACAACAATGACAAAACTGTAAAATATGAATGTATTCGCCAAAATTAACGTAGATGACTCCTTTCTTCTAGCACTAGATACTAAAATGGATCAATCATTGATGAAATAAGACACGTGTATAATGAATATATTTGTGTATATCCATCGTATCCATAGTGAACTGACTTATTTTATTTCTTTACAAGGCCATCTCGCATTTTGTCTTTACTGTTTGAGAAGATATCACGAAGATATCACACGGCCATTGATTAAAACACCCTCTAGATTTTATTAGGGATATATGCAATTGAATAGTGTCGTTCATCCTATCACGTATGTATATATATATCATGGCATGTTTCCTTCTATCTGTTGTAAGGATTTCCCTGTTTAGCTCTGATAATTCTATTAACTTTTTAGATAGATGGCCCATTAAACCAAGGGAGATCTGATTAAGCCAGAGAGCAATCTATAAAGAATGTTAAAGTACAATGTCAAGGAAGTCAAATACCTATCCCGAGTCAGTAAGCATGTTCGTGTACATGCACATAAAAATATTATACATGTACTTGTACTTGTATGGCG
This sequence comes from Lobosporangium transversale, assembly GCF_002105155.1. Lineage (NCBI taxonomy): Eukaryota > Fungi > Mortierellomycota > Mortierellomycetes > Mortierellales > Mortierellaceae > Lobosporangium > Lobosporangium transversale. The sequence goes on from NW_019028995.1 coordinate 396,672, forward strand.
GAAGAATCTTCCAGACAACACAATAGGTTAATTTTTGACTTACTTTTGACAAACTTTAAAAGAATATTCATGTACCTGTCAAAACGCTGACTCGGGACCGACCGCCCATCAGTACCTTAACCCATACATGTACAGGCTTTTTGTGATGTTTTTCTTTTTTCTACTTTCCTTTTGATGAAATGACATCCTTAATGGTAAACCCCGCATCGATTAAAATTTCTTTTTACTGTATGGTCAGCTGTGTGAAGGAGATCTATTGGTGTTATTGTTCAAGTTATTGATCTGTCTCTTATGGACGTATCGATATGAATTCACTAACGACAGTTATAAGAGTTGCTCGAACAACAAAATAAAGTATAGGGCCAATTTTGGCAGACAGGGGTAGAGGAAGGAGGAGGACTTTCAGGTACTACCATGGCCGTGTCAATAGTTTATATTTGTCAAGTTGATAAAGAGAGTTGACAGACTGAGTAAATGTATTATTTAAGGTTTGACAAAGAGACAAATCCTTGTCTCCTTTGAGGTACACAATTTTGACGTTGACACAAACAAACAACGTGCCTTCTATTTGTTTTCCGTTGCCCTATACATTCAAAAACAAATACATGTAGCACTTTAGAAACTCTTGTTGTAGAGCTTGAGCCAATCCAGAAGCAACAAGGCCACTAATATATTTTTCCCAAGGTTATCAGCACTAGATAAGGAATGAAGATGCAAGAATTAGTTACTATCGCAAAAAGCATCATCGTCAATAGATTCAGTATAAAATGGTCCCTCTCCCGCTTTCTCTTTCTTTACTGTCGTGCCACATTTTGCTACCACTTCCTCAGTCATATATCCGTCTTCTATATCTCTTTACTGTAATACATCACATCAGTTTTTTTCAACCATGAAGTTCGTTGCTGTCGCCTCTGCTGCCATCTCAACTATCCTCTTCGCCACCCCGTTGGCCGAAGCCCATGTTACTGCCAACCCCTCAGCTGCTGTCTCAGGGTCCTACTTTCAGACTAGTTTTCGTGTCCCTCATGGTTGTGATGGTAATGCTACAAACCTGGTCATTGTCGAAATCCCCAAGGGTGTTTCCTCAGTTAAGCCCCGCCCTCTCTATCCTTGGAATACTACCATTTCCATGGTACCTCTCGATACCCCCATCACCACACCTACGGGCACCATCAATACCACCGTTGGTTCTATTACCTGGTCCAATGGTCTAATCCAAGATAACATGTACGAAGATTTCGGATTGCAGTTCAAGTTACCAACTCAGGAAGGCCCTCTCTACTGGAAGGTCTACCAGCATTGCGTCAATAACGAATGGAACAACTGGACCAGCGTCCCTGACGCCAACGGAAAGACTGATGGTTTCCCTGCAGCCGTTATTACTCTTTCCAATTCCACAACTACCACTGGCCCTGGAGGTGCTTCCCCTTCCGCTAGCAGCAAGCCTAGTGCTGCTGTCGCCGCCTTCCAGAGCTTGAACTTCGGCCGCGTCGCTCTTATCAGCTCTGGTGCCTTCTTGGTCGCTCTTATTTAAGAAAAATAAAATAAAAAAAGCCTTACCTATATACCATGCGAAGATAAACAGGCAGCGAGTGGAGAAGAAAGGAAGAGGACGAGAAGGAGAACGCATTATACATCCTATCATAGACTATATGGCGCTGCTTCATATACAACGCTTCTATTATCCATAATGCTCACACCTTGAACGTAATACAGTTAATAATAACAATGGTAATAATACAAACCTGGTTGCCATTCAAAGTTTGGTACTCATCTGAATGCGATAATATTTATTTTCTCCTTGCGTACCACAATTTATTTATCACATATGACACAGAACTGCAGGTCAAGACGGTGAATAGTATAGAAGCCAGAGGAAAAAAATCAAAATGAATGCTGCAATAATGATCTTGTATTTACGGAGCAGACGAATTGAACGCTGTTCCAATCCGATTTCGTCTCGAAGCCGATTCAGCTTTTTTTTTTTTTTTTTTTTAAAAAAAAAAAAAAAAAAAAAAAAAGCAGTTAGTGTCCCTGCATAGAGCAGATAAAGCGAAGCTTCGGAAAAAAAAGAGAGACCTACATTAAAGCGTGCAGCGCCCATGATCTTCGTGCAGAGCACAATTCTCTCGTTAACATCCTTGAGCTTCGCGTCTACAGTTTCGGCTAACGTCTTGCCAGTGGAAGGTGATGGCCTAAGGGCTAACTGAATCTCTTGATTATCGATCGCTCGTAGCATAGCGGTCATCAATTTCTAATACACATATTGTACAGTAAAAATGATTATTCATTCATAGTCACGGCATTCAATTATATAAGACTTGCAAATGTACTCACTTTAGCACCATCATCCAATTTATTCAACTTATCGAGACACATATCAATCTGCTGTGATACGTTCTGGATATTTGCATAGCTTGCTTGAAGTTTGCCTTCTTGTTGTGCCAGACGGAGATCAATCATATCAATCAACAAATCCATATCCCTAGTTTTATCGCGAAATAAAGGAGTAAATAAATTTGTGATAAAAATAAAGTATTGATAAGGGACACTCTACATGTTCCGTCGCATACTCAGAGATGTTTTCGGACTGGTGTTTCTTGGAATCCATAAATGCATCAAAGCCTATCCCTCCATGTGGCTTGGATGAATCAATAGTATGGTCGCTCTCCACGTCTAAAGCGTCAAAAAATAGCAGCAATGTAAAAAGGGAATAAGATTAGCAACGCAACTACATAAATATTTTTCAGCCGCCATTGATTCCTTGAATGCTATTAACCATACCTCCGTGGTCCATGACACTTATGGCAATCCAGTTTATAAATTCGCACTTCAGCTTAACGGAAGGGGACTCGAGGCACATAATGTTAGTCCTATCACCATTGAGCATAGAAAATATCGCTGTGGCATCTATGAAATTACAAAAAAAAGAAAGAAATTATATGTGGTGTCAACAGCTAAGGAATTTTCATGGACACCCATCGCTTGTCGTGTTTTATATTATTAAAAAATACTTACGATTATCATTCATAATGGACACATCAACTGCGGTATCGAATTTTTCGTATTCGAGCCCACGGGCAATTTCACCAAGATAGAGCTCCAGGCCAAATGTTGCTTGTCGAAATTCCTCGCGATATTTTCGCTCCATCTCTTTCCATTTGGCAATTTCGGCTGTCTGTAGCTGTAGCTGTTCCAGTCGCTGCTGCTCCTTAACGCTTGTCCACGACCATTTCCTGCTGAGGAGCTGTGCAGAGTACGGTATTGTCTTGGATAAATTATTGTTGTTGTTATTACTTATCTGTCGGACTGAAAATGGTGGCTCATGGTGTTCTGTAGGATCGCTTCTAGACCGATCAGGTGTTCCTGCAATGCCTCTGAGAAACAAATTACTGCTGCTTATGGGGCTGTACCGCTGATCCAAATACCCAAGTGCCCGTCCAGAAGATATCCCAACAGGGGAAGCTATGGGACTTTCACTTAGGGTTCCTGAGCTTGTCATGCGCGTCTGATCCCAAGCTAATGCAGATTTGACGATCTTTTCTCCTAGATTTTGCTTGTCTCGTTCACTGCCGCTCAGTCGAACAGACTCTTTTGTTGGCTTAGAGAGGGCAGTGCTTAAAATTCCGGTTTCTAGTTGTTCAGACGTATCATCTTGACCTCCATCATTCGGCCAGAAAGAGGCAATCCGGCTCTGTTCTTGTTCTTCTCTTAATGTTTTTGCTTTTTTCTCTAATGCACGGTAGGTCACATATGCCTCCCGAAAATATTGTGCACATGCAGGCTCCAATTTCAAGGATAGCTTTTTATATTCGACATTTTTGCCCAGAACTCGAAATATATAGTATCCTTGGAACTTTGAGTTTTCATAAGATCTGAAAAGAAAAGATTTTGTCCCTATGATGTCCAGGCCATTCGCTCTCGACTGCTGAGGCATTGATTGAGGCTCGTAATTAGTGAGCGTACCAATAGGTGTACTGTAGATAGAAAATGGTATGACATGTGGTGCCAAAGGGCCTTGTTGTATTTGAGTATATGGATGATGTTGCTGTTGGTACGTTTGCGATTGGAAACGAGTTTTGGACGCGGATAGCGTTGCAAAGGCATTGACAAAGCTAGTTGGTAATGGTTCTAATTCCACCAAGAGCAAGTTTGGATCTGGGTTCGCCTGACGTGCTTCCTTTAGTGCAGGCGAAATGAGTGCTTCCAGGCACCAGGTCACCGGTATCTGATGGCGAACTTCTTCTCCGACAGACCGACTACGATGGCGGTGGTGGAAGCTATGGAGAAACCCATGATGGTGACGGTGACGGCTCGACCGGGATGTTGATGAGTCTTCGTCATCTGTAGCAGCTGTCGCGAAAGGAGTAAACATTCCGGTGGCAACAGAGTGAGTTTTTTTTGTGAAGCGCCTCTTACGCCGCCCTGAACCCTTCAGCTTGAAGCCTTTGGAAGTCGAGGGTTGATCATCTCCCGAAAGGAAGTCTCCAAATAAGGGGAATGTACTACGAGTTTGTATTGGTTTCATGACACCGTTTTGAGTCCCATGCAGATCTCGAGCAGATGGTGCGGTTGAGAGGGGCGCAGTTGAATGCTGATTTGAGAAGCCCACGCTCTTTAATAATAAACGTACTGCTTTATTATTTTCGTGCCCTTGCTCTGATCCAGACAAGCTACCGCCTTTACCTTGCGTTACTGGGCCTTGCCCATTGTTGAAGTGAGTTATAATGCTGCTGGGGCCGTTTCGTGGTGGGAGTTGTGGTGGGAGACCAGAGTCGGTATACTTTAGTTTCGAGCGTGTAGACAATGAGGCTTTTTTGCTTTCTGGTGCTGATGGAAATCTATGTGTGATGCCTCCAACATTAGATATGAGATCTGATTCAGGTTCTAGAGGGAAATTCATCAATCATGCTTTCCTTAGCTTATGTTTAGGAAGATCTAATTGTTTAAACATAAAACTCCCACTCATACTTGCATATTTCCACAAACCCTTCTCTCAAAACCACATCCATAGATCCATACACCTTTGTGATTCTTACCAAATGTAGCCTCCGAGTCACTTTCTCCACTTGTGATGAAGGCATTTACTCCACCATTATCACGCGAACTCGATCCTTGTTTTCTTCGAAGCTTTCTAAACCTGTTTTTGATCCCTTTCTTAGGTGTTTTATTTCCTACTATTTGACCTTTTCGCGTGTTTGTCGTAAACAGGGGTGGGCTGTTATTGATATCTGCAGGTAACTTAGCGAACGGCACTGATGAAATAGACAGGTCGGCTAGAGGTTCCCGCAAAAGATATAGAGCGTGGTGGCGGCATCATGCTCACATTTGAAAAAGAATGATAAAGAGGTCGCATAAGCTCCGGAGACTGTGATCTCTTCATTTGACTGCCATTATTATTGCCAGAGAGAGCAGGAGGCACAGTAGGACTTTCAGATATTGTTCCTGATGCAAAGTTATGTCTCGCGATAGCATCTACAGAGGAAGGTGTAGTAATACCACCTGATGGCGGTGTTGATTGTGCGTGAGGGCGAATCGTACTTGGTAAGAATGAGGCGCTGCAATAAGGGTGGAATGCACCAGGCGGGACCGAGATGGGCGAACTTAGTAAGCCTCCTGATACCGTATTCCGCAAGGTTATAGGATCAGTTTTAATCAAAGTTGCAGAGAAAGACCGAGAGAGCTGCCTTTTAGCATGGGGCCGTACTGTATCCGATATTGATGGTTCAATGGTTTCTGTAGGTGTAGGCTGGAGCGTAGCTTTAGCTTTAGCTGTTCCAGAATTCTGCTGGACACAACATATACCATCTGGTTGACTGTTGATTGTATCCGTTGGATTAGGTAAGTTATTTTTATTAGAAGAAGAAGAAATAGAAGTAGGAGAACGGCCAGCAAGGGAAGTTGTGCAAGAAGACTGTGGTCCAGCTAAAGGATCGGACATGGTGGTAGTATCAGGCGAAGTGGGGACCCGTGGAGGCCAACCACCTAAGTAGCCATTATGCATCGCAGTGGAAAGTAGACGAGGATAGGAGGCAGTACTTGTAATGGAAGATGATGCACAAAGTTACAAGCATGCAACGTAATGGTTGTCTGCACTGGTCTAAGAGCTAAGGTGAGAAATGAGAGACGAAAGGAAGTGAATGCCAAAAAAAAAAATAGAAATATATATTTAATGTTCTACTTACTGCATATGAGAGAGCTCAATTCAAATGATGTTTCATTATCAAGTAATGTTATTCGTGCCCTGACAAACAACAGGAACCATACGAGTGACTGCAGATGTAGCAGATATGCCCTATCTATCGATTTGACTTTAGTTGCAATTCAAGAAAAGAACCATGTTACTCCGTGTCCAGGGTGTCCAGGAATACTTTTTGCTCTCAAAAATAGAGAAAAAAATATCATACCGGATACAGGTATTAGCCCAACGCGGGGATCGAACCCGCAACCTTCAGATTAGAAGTCTGATGCTCTACCGATTGAGCTAGCCGGGCAAGGTGTCCTGCGCATAGTTTTGGATCTCCTTAAAATCTAATTACCTTGTGTTATCATTATATCCAGTAGTATTGTGTTTGGATATAGTGGCTTCCATACATTAGGTAGTATACTCGTCAGGGCACCAAAACTCTTCTCCGTACACCATCGGATACGCTACATTTACACATTCCCTCTCTATACACACCCCTTCCACACCCCCTGTTAGCGCACAAGAGTGCCAACGACATCACTCATCATGGAACCTGCATTAGGAAAAAATCAGCAACATGATCCACCCAATTTGGACAGAAATGTCCCTCATTCGAAAAGAGCTCGCATTCCAAATAGCGGAATCGGATTGGCTGAGTAGTATACTCGTCAGGGCACCCCCCTGTCTAGCCCAGGGGCCGGGTTCGAGTCCTGGTTAAGGCACATAAAGTGAAGCAAACATGTGCCAGGTCAGGGATTTGCTTGAGTTTTTATACTTTCTCTCCGAGACAGCCTAGTGTTCTCCGCTAAGGCTAAGATCGTGGGTGCACTACCCTAAGTCGCCTGGCTGGCCACATGTCTTAGGTATATATTCCACCCCCCAGCCGAACCAGCGGTACATCTGGCAGCACATCCCCCCATCCACCCACTTGACTAGGACAGCGATGATCACAAAGTTTGACGGAGTCCAAAATAGAAATTTCAGACCAATTCCGCAAGATTTGGGTCCACATGCCAGTGGATTTGATCTAATAGAAAAAATTAAAAAAGTCGTCCTTAGCTAGAGTCGGCACGCCAGCCTCCGCAGCTTTTCACGGGCGCAACAGGCCACATCGGAAGGATGGACTTCGAGTACCGATCACGGTGTACATTGGTAGAGAAAAACATGGATACGAATTGGCTCTTCACAGCCATCCCGTGCGAACTTTGAGAGTTTCGCTTGTTTCATAGTTGAGGGCGATATCATTACTTTAGAGCGAGATTATGAAATAAAATTCCTCACCTCTGTGGGTTCTTGTTAACAGGAAAAAAAAAAAAATCCAAATAGCGGAATCGGATCTCAAAGACAGCCCAACAACCAAGAAGTCGGTCCCGCAAGCGGCATAGAGGCGAGCGGGAGCCGCGTTGACGAGGGAACGGGCTCTAAGAGCCGTCCCTCGTATAACCGCAGCCTGGGTGCAAATGGCTTGCGTGCAGCTACACAAGAACAGGACGCAATGGACGAAGACGATGACGCAATGGCCACTGTGGGAGTCACAGAATGGCAGGAAGTGAGACGCACCAAGGATAGGCTGAAGGCGGCCGGCGTCTTCCTCGAGGACCTTTATGGAACAACGGTTGCCGAAAAAAAGAAAGACCTGGAAACAGTCTTGTTGGATGCTGCCATCTATTGCACAGAAGGACCACACAAGGTCAAAGTCAATGGATATACTGCTTTCCGTGTTGCTGTTGAGGATCAACCATCCCTGACAGCGCTCCTGGAAATGACTGCTACACACAAAGATGAAGACGGAAATGAACACGAAGTCCCATTGTTTTTTGAAATGAATACCGACACCCGTGAACGTGAACTGGAACGCACAGTGGAGGTTTATGGTATTGCTCCTAGGACTCCGGAATTCCTTATCAAGTCAGCAATGCTGCAGTTCGGTACTATTGAAAAGATTGCAACCCGCCCATGCTCCAAGGGAGTCAAGATCACCGCAGCAGTAGTTTATAACAATGTTGAGGACGTCACAAAATTCAAATTGGCCAACCGGGAGCACGTCTTCATTGGAAAAGAACTCGCGCGCATCCGCAAAATCGGCAATGAACGAGTCGAGTGGACATTGACACACGTCGCAAAAATCTCAGGTCTCCCTTTTGGAACGACAGACAAGGACTTGGAGCCTCTCCTTGGAGAAAAGCAAGCGAATTTCGTCAAAGTGCCACGCTATTTTTCAAAAGACGGGAAGAAATGGCAATATCAACGAGAAGCATTCGTGTATTTCCCCTCTGCAGAAGCAATGGCGGAAACTATGACTAAACCAGTCAAAATCGGGGGCATTGAGACTTTCTGGGGTGATAAGGACGACAAACGATGCCGACAATGCCACAAACCAGGACACATCATGAGGGAATGCGAGGTATTCATTGCACTCCAGGAGACAAAGCAGCACATCAAAGCTGTCAAGGAATACCAAAAGGGAGGAGCACTGAAAGTTGTACCACAACTCTCATACGCCAAAGCCGCCACGGGAAAGAGTGGAAGTGTTACTCAAAGCAACCAACAGAAGGCACAGGAAGAAAAAACCAATATCCAAAGTTCTGGTCAAACAAACGTCATAGGAAAGAACAGCAACACTGGTGCAGTCGATAAGAAAATCCAGCAACTGGTAGATACAGTGGAACGCCTACAGGAAGAGCAACAACAACTACGTGCTCAAAACAGTCTACTAATCCAAATGTTAATAGGAATGATGAGCCAACATCTTGGAATGGACTTCGCAGCCGAGCACCTGAAGGCAGCAGGACTGAGTGGAGAGTTCCACAGGAACGTGCCCAAAAACAAAGGTAAGTCAGCTGCTTTTCCAGGCATGCCTCCTACTAACGAGTCCCTAGCAGGGATTATGGCTCTCATAGCAAACGGAGCAGGTAGTAAGGAAAAAAGTAGAAAAGAAGAGAAATCAACCTCAAGTGGATTGCCGCCAAAACCACTAGTCCATAATGAGTAATGCAAGCACTCAAAATAGACAGGACAGTACTAGATCTAATAGCAATGCTATTAAATTTGGATCATTTAACATACGGGGTGCGTTAGAAGCTGGGAAAATAGAAGCGTTATGTGAATATGGTGATATGAAAGATTTAGATATGATAGCACTCCAAGAAACCAACATGCATGTTGGAGGGAGTAAAATGGCAAGAAATTTGAAACAAACTAAATATAAAATGTGGTGGGTGAGTGGTAAAGAAGGTGCAACACAGGGAACAGGGGTTGGGCTTTTGATCGCTCAGCATTGGTTCCAGTACGCTGCGAGAACTTCATCTTGTGGGAGCAGAGGCCAAGCGAGAGATTTCAACTTTCCTGGGGGATTTAAAATCAGAGTAATTAACTGCTACCTACCAAGCGGAAGGGAAGATGAAGCAGAAGTAATTACTAAATGGATACAAAAAGAATATAACGACGCGAGAGAAGAAGGGAGGGGTATAATCATTCTTGGGGATTTCAATGCTACTAGGAACCCCCGGCTCGATCGACGACGAGAGAACGCAACGAGTATAAGACCAGAATCGGCACTACTTCAATGGATGGAGACGCAGCCACTTCATGATGTTTTCCGCGCTCAACACCCTCTTCGTGAAGACTATACCTGCCAGAATACGAGCCGTATAGACATGATCTTTGTATCTAGTGTATTCACGGATAGGCTTCTCAGGGTCAAACACAAATCATTGGATGGTATTGTGGCGTCAGACCACAAAATGGTCACTCTAGAAATGACACTGCACCGCCTTATTCAACAACCACTTCATCACATCATTTACAAAAAACCCAAGGGCTACAAATTCTTACTTCGCGATGCCAGCAACGACGATTGGGAGAATTTTGAGAACGGTGTGAATATAAGAATTGGAGACGGCAGTGAATCTTCTACAATGGGCCTACGGAGAGCCCAGAACGACGATGAAAAGGATCTCTTGACGCCAGAAGACCTTCAAAGAATCGACATTGACCTTGCATGGAAATGGTATTCAAAGCTGCTCATAGAAAGCGCCAAAGAAAACTTGCCAGGAAGAGTGGTTGGTCGGTCTGGAGTGAAGCCAGAACAAGAATTGTGTCTCCGCCACCTCATACGTGATCTCGCTAAAATTAAAAAATTGGCAAATCAAACCCGCAGAGGATTATCAACAGTACAAAGAGACGCAAGATGGACAACACTGGTAGAGCAGCAGAAAAAATTTAATAAGAATGCTGAGTGGTTGAGGCTGCAAGGACAAGGGGAGATCGAAGGCCTCACTACTATACCGGACACGAAGGATAGCGACGATGTATGGAAAGATTGGGTAAGAGGAGTAAAGCACAGATGGACAGAGTCAATATCATTTTTACAGGCGACAAGGAAGCTGGAAAAGACAAGGACGATGAATGGCCTGATAGAGAAACGCTGTGGAGAGTTGAAGTCGGCAACAGGGAAAATGATAGACAAAGTGCTGGGACGTGGCGGAGGTAAAGTGACAATAGACCGGATTCAGGACGACGAAGGCGGTGTCACAGTGAATATTCTAGAGCCACAGCAAGTTAAAGAGAAGGTACGGGCATGGTTCGACAAGTGGCACGGACGTAGGCCGTCAAAACCGCTAGAGCCGGGTTCGAGATGGCAGAAGCAATATAGCCCTCAGAGGTGGATCAAGAGTGAATGGTACGACGGTCTGATGGATCCACCAAGCAGAAATGAGTTTTCAGCTGTGGTCCTGGATGCACCCAAAAACAAGGCAGCTGGTGTGTCAGGCATTACGAACGAAATGATCCAACACCAAGGACCGCAGGGGCTCTTTATCCTCTTCCAAATCATAAGTGCCACTATCGTGCAAGAAGACGTCCCCAAGGATTGGAAGACGGGGCTCCTCTATTGCATACCAAAAGCTCCAGAATGGTCAGGAAACATGGCAGAGGTAAGGCCGATAGCTTTGTTGGAGCACGCACGGAAAATAATGTTTGCAGTAATAACAAATAGGTTAAGCGCGATCATGGCCAGGCACGATATTCTACGAGGACCAAACTTCTCTGTTCTTAAAGGTACTACCACTAAGGATCCAATCCATATCCTGCAAGCGGCAATGGAAGACGCAAGAGAGTTCAAGAAAGAACAGTGGATTGTGTTCCAAGACATGAAACGGTGTTTCGACTCTGTCAACTGCGCCCCCGATGGGATGCTTTCTCGCGGACTAAGACGGCTCCAGGTCCCTGAACAGTTCATACGCCTATGTGAAAACATCGCCATTTCCAAAGTGAACAGGGTGATTACTGAATACGGACCAACTGACGAGTATCATCCAGAGTGCGGTTTGGATCAAGGTGGAGTGGAATGTCCGCTTTTATGGAGAATAGCATATGATGCACTCCTGTGTGAAATTATAGACAGTAGCACTGGATATAGTCTAGAGGGACCAAGAGGGACACCATCAGTTGCTGGCCTTGCTTTCGTGGATGATACTACATGGATATCGGACTCCAAAGCACATATGCAGGAGATACTTGACATTGCAACGACATTCTTCATTCTTAACGGGGTGGAAGTGAACGCCAAGAAAACGCAGGTCATCTGTATCAACAGCAAGCAGGATAGGAGGAGCACGCTGAAATTTGGGACACCTACAGAAGAGATCCGACCAGTGGAAAAGAATGAATCGGTACGGATTCTTGGTGTTTGGGTCACAGCAACAGGAAATCCAACAGCAACACAGCAAATAGTGGAGCAGGAAATAGAAACGACCTGTAACATTCTCCGGTCCAAAGCCCTGACAGATCGGCAGACAACGTATATTGTCAATAATGTGCTCATCCCAAAGGTGCTGTATAGGATTTCGGCCCAAATGTTGCCACCAACGTTCCTACAGAAGATGACTGGTAAGTATATGTCACTGTGTAAGCGGAAAGCACGTATGCCATCAACTACGCCAAACAGCATTATGAACCACAATAGATTGTATGCCATCAAAGACTTGGCGAACGCTCAAGCGGAAGAACAAATATCTACCCTGGCGCTTCGACTTAATGACAGCAATGTAATGGGACGGATATGTCGGACACGAGTACTGATGCTGCAGCACAGGAATAAGATGGAAGTCTCGCCAACTTTGGAGCCACATCGTGTCAAAAAGTATCGCCACAACTTTATATCGAATGTTTGTGAAGAAATGAAGAATCGTAACATTACTTTCGACCTATCGATCGCAGCCGAATTTGGTCTCCCACACAACGCTCTCTCGACATGGAAATGGCTAAACGGAGAATTACCACACGTATGGAAGGCGCTCACCAAGCGTATGGTATACTTTGTGGATCAAATACTTACGGATGATAAGGAGGACATGATCTCATGGCACGCATTCAGGACCCGTTACGGAGGGCCTAAAGTTTCGCCATTCTGGTTCAACCAACTTCAAAACTTTTGCTTCGACAACGATTATGTGGGTAGGCATGCAAGAGAATGGAACAGGAGGAAACTGGCACTTTTAGACGTCAGTGATGATGACAGCAACAGCGACAGTAGTTATGTCAGCTCGGTAGACGGGGATACAGAAGACGAAGATCGAGAAGCGATTCGTGCACTCAACCAATTCATAAAGCATGAGGCAGCGAACAGAACCTTGACAGTATCACCGGCTAATCAAGCTGTTGAGCCACCAATTGGAATTAAGTGGATTCTAGATCAACAGAAGGAGCGGAAAAAGAGACGAGAAGCTGTTATGAAAGAGGCGCGCAGAGCAACCAGAGAACATAATCTTAGGCGACAAAGAGCAAAGTTAGATGCCATAGTCAGAAGAGCAGAACGCCACCAGGACCGAGAGCGAAGGCATGGTGAACGCATGCGAGCCCGCGAAGAAGCGAGGAGACGCCGGACCCAGAACACAAGGAGATATGAGGGTCTGAGCGAGCAAGCTCTGCTAAGGAGAGCAAAAGTCGACCTGGATTCCAACGAGACACCGTGCCTAAAAGTGATCCCTGAAGTCAACAGAGGCCTAGCCAGGGACACAAATGGAGTTATCATTAGTGCCAATACCGAGGAGAAAATCCAACGCCAAAGGGAACGGTACAATACCCAGCCGGGTAATGTCATTTATACGGATGGATCTCTCAAAGATATTGGCACTGAAAGAGTAAGTATGGCATTTGGTGTGGTAGTCCAGACACAAGAGGGTGAGTTTTACACTGCGCTATCTGGTAGAGTAGCAGGCAACGCATCCTCGACAAAGGCAGAGCTAGCTGGTTTGTTGGCAGGAATACTTATCAGCCCACGAAACAGACCTATGACAATCCGACTTGATAACAGCGCAGTTGTGACTCAATTCCGAGCATTGGTCCGAGGCAGAGTGGATAGCACGTTGCGACAACGTATTAGATCACCGTATGCAGTATGGTGGGCAGCTATACACAACGCATTTATTCAACAAGGATCGGAAGTCACGGTCGAGTGGGTCAAAGGACATGCCGGCAACAGAGGGAACGAAGAAGCGGACGAAGCAGCAAAACATGGACATTATGGCGAGCTATGGGATATCAACATAACGGAGCATAATGACATGTACTGCCATGCAAAGTTCAACGGTGTACCAGCGGAAGATGACTTAAGGCAGATCCTTAAGTTACAGTCAACAACTCGTACACATCACACGTGGATCGCTCAGAACAGGACGCAGGAGCATGTTAAGGATTGGACAAAAATTGATTGGCGAGCTACTATGAACATTGTTCATGATAGCAACCTACCGAAAGGACTCTTCACCAGCCCAGCGGACTGCCAAAAGCGAGCGCACAGGATCAAGAAACTCCATGGAATGTTGCCTACACAGTCATATATGAGACACTGGAGGCCAGACTTTTATGAAGACGGCAACTGCAGAGTGTGTGGGACAGAGGATGAAGACACATCGCACATCTGGAGATGTCCAAGGACGATGGGGACTCAGGCCGAGAAGTGGAAGGAGATAATCCAAAATGTGAATGTGATAGGGGAGAGGACATGAAGGAAAGCGTTGAAAGCAGTGCAGGAGCAAGCACAAAGGGCCAGAGAGAGGTGTAGACCCACCAAGGACAAAAGAGCCAACTTTTACTGCGGCAGAGGAGGACTACATTTGGAAAACTCTGGAGATGCATATCGATGGTGTGCGAGAAGTACGACGCCATGGTGATAGGAACGACGGTGATGAGGAAGAGAGAGAGCACACACCAGATTGGTCTGTGCAGGACATTTACCATTGACTTACGCCCAAGTCCATTGCTCAGAGTTGGAAAGTTGGCTTCAAGACAACAACAAGGATAGCTACATATATGGCAGGGCGCTTCGTCAAGGCCATAGAGGAATTCGGTCGTACAGAAATCTGGAACAAACGGTGTAAAGTCACCGTTGAATGGGAAAAGGCTCGTGGAATCACTGCTATGAGCAAACGCGCTAGAGGACGCAACTGTGTTGGGGAGCACAGACGTAGTAGCAATGATTTCCTTGTCCCTTCCCTCAGACAAAGACAGAAGCTGAATGTAAAAGAGATCTACAAGATCGCGGATGACCGAGTCCGGGACAGTTACCTTGGGAAAACCAAACTGGACGTGATGGAGCGGCTAGGTGGAATGAAGTTTTTGATGACTATGGATAGCGGATAATTTGTCGCGTTGCGCAACAGGCCACGTCGGAAAGGTGGACTTTGAGTACCAACCACGGCGGTCAGGGTTTATGAAATCATGGATACAGCGGCTCTTGTCGTTTGTGCAGTAATAGCTGTTTATTGACTATAGTTTCTGGAGCATTTTGTTCATAGAGTGTAGAAAATAAATCCCATGACCCTGAGGGTCCTTGTTATCAAAAAAAAAAAAAAAAGTATACTCGTCAGGGCACATATATACTCGTCAGGGCACCCCCCTGTCTAGCCCAGGGGCCGGGTTCGAGTCCTGGTTAAGGCATCTCCAGCATGGTCCCACAATGTTCAAAATGCCCTTCATGAGTCCCTTTACACACACAACTTTATCGAAGTATGGTGTAGAGACAAAAAGAACATTCTTCAGAGACTAGACGAAGAGGAAGAGAGAGATTTAAGGGAGCTCCAACAGCTAAATGAGGCTGAAAACAATGAGAGAGCAGATGAACTACTCACAGAAGACAATATGTTGGAGGAGCAGCCCACTGAGGATGATGAGGATGATGACGTTGGATATATAAGTTACCTCAGTGACGTGGAAGAAGACCCCAGAGAGCCACTTGATCCCCTAAGTGTAGAACAGCGGGAGGAAAGAGAAAGAAGAGCACAGTGTTACATACAAGAGGGTATGCAGGAGTATGAAGGATACACTGAGTCTGATCGCGAACTCCAAAAAGAATACTTGCGAGAAAATTTTGAAAAAAGAGAGCGTTTGAGAGAAAAAGAGCGCGAAGCTAACGAGAGGCATAGGCTGTGGAAAGATCCTCAAGGAAGGAAAATGTTTCAATTTCGCGACCGTTTGGAAAGAGGGAAGAGGGAGCAATGGTTGCTAAGAAAAATAGAGCAAGAGAGGAAAAAAGAAGAGGCGGAGAGAAGGAGAGTGTGGCGACGTGAACAGTGGGTGCAAGCCAAGCAAGAAGCCGCACACTCGAAGGCTATCGAAAGAGCTCGCCGTCAAGAACGCCTACGGTTACAGGCTAGGTTTCAAAGGCTCGATGAACAAGGAAGAAGAGAACAGCGACGGCGAGCGGCTTTCAACCGAGCAAGACGTAGAGCACAAGAGCGAAACAAGATACGTGGACGCCATGAACTCGATGAACAAGCTCTCGATAGGAGGCTCAGGACGAAAGCGCAAGAAGAGATGGACTCCTCAAGAACAAGGAATAATAAAATCCCAGAGGGTCATCATTGGTGGTTTGGCTCCTCTGAGTGCCTAGGTGTAGAGATCCCACAGGTTGACATGGACAATATACTGCGTCAAAGAGAGAAACTATCAACGATGAGTCAGCTAACACTTTACTCCGATGGGTCCCTTGAAGAGGCAGGAAGAAGGGCGGCGCGGATGGCTTTCGGAGTGGTGGCTCAGATAGGCCCAGAAAGCTTCTCAAATGTAGTTTCAGGTAGAGTCGATGGGTATGCTTCATCCACCAAGGCAGAGCTAGTAGGACTGTACGCAGCCATCCTAGTCAGTCCCCGTAACGTTCCAACGACTGTCTACATAGACAACATGGCGGTAGTGGTTCAGTTCAAGGACCTTGCTCAAAAGCGAGAAGCAAGCACTGAACGGCAGCGATTGCGATCCAAGTACGCAGTGTGGTGGGCAGCCATTTCGAGAGCGCTCTTTAAGCAGGGCGGGAAGGTAACTGTGAAATGGATCAAGGGCCATGCTGGGAATAGAGGCAATATAAGGGCAGACCAAGCCGCCAAAGATGCTCATTTTAGCGAAATGTGGACAATCAAAGGACTGGAACACAACGATCTGCGCTGTCACGCTATTTTCGAGAACGAGGTGGTGGAGGATGGTCTTAGACACCTGCTAAAGCTCCAATCAGCAGTGAGAACACATTACTTGTGGGCGTCTCAGAACAGAGTCAGGAATTATATTGCAGACTGGCGAGAAGTAGAATGGAAAGCAAGCCTGCATATTCTTCACGATGGCAACACGCCTAGAGGCCTCTTCACCAGCCCAGCAGATTGTCACAAGAGAGCGCACAGAATAAAAAAGGTCCATGGTATGCTTTCTACACTCACTTATATGAGGCAGTGGCGACCGGACCTGTATGAGACTGACATCTGCAGGGTGTGTGAACAGGAGCAGGAGGACATAGAACACCTCTGGCGATGTCCCATGACACTGGACGAGCAATTGAAAGGTTGGAAGCAGGCCATAGAACTCATCACGAAGGATGGCAAAAGAGCATTAGTGAAGGAGAAGAAGCTCTGGGAAGACAAACAAGGGAAAACACAGGAGCCAAACCTGAATAAAGGAGGTCCCTCGTTTACACCTGTAGCCGACAACGTGATTTGGGGCTCTTTGGAAGCGATGTTCAAGGGCGTCAGAGAGATCCGACATGCAAGCACTCTGTTTGGTGAGGAAGACGTGGATATGGGACGGAGGAACGAGGGTGAGGATGCCCACTGGACTGTCCAAGACTTGTACCACGGTTTGGTGCCGAAGGAACTGATACAAAAATGGAAGACGATCTTCAGAACCACAGCATCGATCTCAAGGTACATTGTTTGCCGCTTTGTCAAGTCAATCGCGGAACTCGGCAGGACTGAAATCTGGAACAGACGCTGCAAAGTCACCGTCAACTGGGAAAGAGACAATGGTATCACCTCTGCGAGCAAACGCGCCAGGGGACGCAACTGTGTTGGGAGGCACAGACGTAGCAGAGGTGAATTCTTTGGCTCTCACCAGGGACAACGACGAACAGCAGATGTGAAGGCGATCAGGACTGAGGCAGACCGGCGAGTGGCGGCAAGCTACCGGCAGCAGGTGGAATTGGCGATTATGGAGCGCCTGGAAAGCTGTAAATTTTTGATGATTGAGGACAGCGGCTAAAGGATGACCTTCGCGCACAACAGGCCAAGTAGGGAGTAGAACCGTGCCACAGGTCCTCTGGGACCAAGGAAGTCTACTCAATGCTGACGTGGTTTATGAACAGGATGTAGTACTGTGGCAGTATGACGATGCGGCTTCGGTCGATTATTGGATACCGCTTTATTTGCGACCCCAGTAATGGGGCAACCCATTTATAGAGCTAACATCTAAATAAATCCTACATGACCTCGTGGGTCCTTGTTATCAAAAAAAAAAAAAAAAAAAAAAATTCTCCGCTAAGGCTAAGATCGTGGGTGCACTACCCTAAGTCGCCTGGCTGGCCACACGTCTTAGGTATATATTCCACCCCCCAGCCGAACCAGCGGTACATCTGGCAGCACATCCCCCCATCCACCCACTTGACTAGGACAGCGATGATCACAAAGTTTGACGGAGTCCAAAGTAGAAATTTCAGACCAATCCCGCAAGATTTGGGTCCACATGCCAGTGGATTTGATCGAATAGAAAAAAATTAAAAGTCGTCCTTAGCTAGAGTCGGCACGCCAGCCTCCGCGGCTTTTCACGGGCGCAACAGGCCACATCGGAAGGATGGACTTTGAGTACCGATCACGGTGTACATTGGTAGAGAAATCATGGATACGAATTGGCTCTTCACAGCCATACCGTGCGAACTTTGAGAGTTTCGCTTGTTTCATAGTTGAGGGCGATATCATTAATTTAGAGCGAGATTATGAATAAAATTCCTCACCTCTGTGGGTTCTTGTTAACACGAAAAAATAAATAAATAAATTAATATAATAAACGCCCTGTGCACTCTTTTTACAGTAATGCCAAGGGTACTGCAGTCAGATGGCACCATGTCAAGAAGCTGCATGGTATACTACCTACCCCCAATGTCATGTAAGCTAGACAACTCCTTCTTTATCCAGATCGAGTTTGCTGTGTCTGTGCGGCTGTAGACCTTGGTGAGACCCACAGTAACATTTGGGAGGAGGCTCTGTCACGCATAGACCGCTGGGGCCATGAAGCCACTACCGAATACAAGAAGGGCCACAAGAACATGAATCTGAGATAGGCCAGCCCAGATCGGGACGTAGATTTACAAGGATTCCCATCCATCAGTGGGGTGCGTGCGATTTTAAGCACAGACTGTTACGTACCGAGGTTTGGGAGTACACCTCAGGGGCCCTTCCATTTTTATTCATAAGGTCAGAGCATTGTATAGCGGTCATGGCGGGACCTTAATAAAAAGCCCCCACTTGGCAACAATAATAAAAACAACTTCTTGATCTCCTTGAGTCAATGTTTCAGAAAATACTTCATTTTTAAGGAAGTAGATAAGTTTAAGAGAAAGCAATATTTCCGAAAACATCAGCACATATATACATCCATCCAGCTTTTTCGGGCTATGACTCTTCCTCAGTTGAAAAGGCTGTCATCACTCAGGACAATCACTCTCGAGAGCAGGATTTAATTCTTAGATCCGATAATTCCTCAGAATCCAATGCTCTCACTCAGAGGGAGCTCACAGTCCACGACAGCTAGGTCAGTGTTGCATATTTCACAGTACACGGGTTACATAAAAATTAATATGTGTTTCATATACAAAATAATACACAAATGACTGTATATCATAAAAACTCGCGCGGTACGAGCATAGAAGGGACGTGGTGATTATACACGTTTGCACCATGGCTACTCTATGTATGGTGCCCGTAGACAAACTTGTAGTTACATTTAGATACGATTTTGAATAAATAGCCCATGGATGTGATGTGTGTTCCCACATCTGATTCTCACTTACTTTTGTTCTGATTACTACCTGTCTGTCTATAATTTTTCAGTCAGCATGAAAATCAAGCTGTCGCTGATGAAAATCCTGATTTGCGGGATAGAGTACAGGAAGTGCATAGGCTCATGGCCTTGATTGATATTTAAGGCCAGGGCTGTGACGGATTTTCGAGGATGTAGACATGGAGTTAGATCAAGATGATTTAGTTGTGGTACTAAGGAACAATGAAGTAAGACTGAAGACACTTCTTTCAGTCAGGCTGTTGCTTGCATCCAGGTATCACAAGGTAAGCAACATAATCAGGAGTGTCAACATAGACTTCAACCTCAAATTCAATATGCTGACGAGGCTCTAGGGCAAGAAACAGGAAATTTGGGACAGTTTGGAGACTGATATCGTTTCACTAGTGGCAGAGACCAAGTACATGAAGCGTGATCTGGCCCTTCAGGACGGTGGTTCTAGACCAATTGGCCCACTTGAACCATCAGCGGTATCAAGGCCGTATGGACACGAGTTTTCACGTTAAGTGGAGTAGTTCTGAGTAAAGAATGCCTTTTAGTCTACCAGCATTTCAAGTTGTAGTATACTCCACTTGACTCAAAACCCAAAGAAGTAGACTATAGCCAGATCAGTGGCTCGAAATTCAAGGACCCTGCGGGAGGAAATGATGAAAGACTTGGCAAGGAAAGTCAGGTGCTTTCTTAAAACCTTCCAATCTTTTTATCGACGCAGCCTTTCAGGAATCCTCTTCCATAAGGTGGCCTGGATATACATATATGCTTATATCTTTAAGCAAGGTAGACAGGACAATGCTGAATTACGAAGAGTGAATCCAAAAGTTCCCTCAATCTGAAATGACTTGGGATCGTGTCAAGGATTGTGATTACAGGATTCTAGAGTTTGACAAAATCCAACCCGATCTTATGATCGAGTAACTAGAGGTACGTCTCAAGAGCGGAGAGGCCATCCCTGGCTTCGCGGCACGGGTTTTACCGTTGATAGAGTCACCAGGCCGCATAGCATATTGCTTGTCAGATGTTGATTATCAGGCCATTAAATCTAAATACAAGTCCTTCCGGAACGTAGGTTCCATCATGAGATATTTGGAGTACCTCCAGTTGCTTCTAGGCGCGTGGCCAGGTGCAAAAATCAACCATAGTCTGAGAATAATCAAGAGGTCCGGTGGCGAACCTGCTGCCGACAAGATGTTTCAGCATGGAAAGATGGAACAAGTCGAGAGACGAAGTTCTAAAAACAAGTGTGCTCACGTACATGGCTTAAGAGGCGATGACGGCAGCAAGAAGCAAAAGCTGTCATTCAAGCCATATACTTATACCAAACTTTGTAAAGAGATACAGAAAAAACATGATCCTCGCCAATGCTGGTACAAAAAGATGGATGAAAAGGAGGATGTCTCGAAGAGCCGACCCAATCCAGGCAATGGTAACTTCAAAGTCATGAGTGAGGTAAATAGCTTCAACAAAACAGTTGGGGCTTTCTCTCGCATTATAGATGACACTCATTTTAGCTGATTTTAGTGACAATAAAGACGAAAGTATGTTATTTTCAAAATATTCTTCATTTTCCAACCTTAATGGTAACGATGTGTATGCATCCAAAGGCCCTACAAAGGGTGACAATCGCATAGCCTTTCCTATTTATATCATGGGGCAACCATGTACAACCCTGCCAGATCAGGGTACTACTATATCTCTTATCGCATTAGATGTAGCAGGCAATTTCAATATTATATATGATGAATTGTCTAATTCGCCATGATCAGAAAGGGCATGGACACTGCAAGTGTCATTACGTGTGACAAAGTGGTTATCATGTAATTGAGGATCAGCTATATATCATGGACATAGAGTACTACGATTTCATCATTGACATGAATCTTTTTAGCCGATTTAGTTTTGCTGTTACCGGAATAGCTCAACCCCAAGCGATTTTAGGAGATTTTCCTTAGGTTCCAAATGATGAGAAATCCACTGTGATTTCTAAAGAAACATCACAATGGGCAATAGATGAATTTCTTAGATGCAATTGAGCCATGTCTCCAGGCAAATGCCTATGTCGACCCAATCTCATATTGTACAAACCTGGCTGTGTTATCTCAACCATTTCATGCACAGATTGAAGCCGGCAAAGCAGTGCAGAAATGGCGGGATCCAGGGGTTAATATACTTGATCCAAAGGATAATTCGTACAATAGCTCTCTTACGATGGCAGCTAGAAGGGATCTAGAAGGCAATATCATAAAGTATAGAGTATGTCTTGATCTAAAGACACTGAATAGGTAACTAATGGGTACTGACAACTTTCTTCTACCTTTAGTCATTGAGGTTCAACAAAAGATAGCTGGTCATAAATACTTTTCTGCCATTGATCTTTCTCAGGCGTATCACCACATGCCTGTAGCTAAGCAGAGTCAGCCACTCACAGCTTTTACATACAATGACAAGCAATACCCTTAAACCTCTCACCAGCATCTCCCAGAGAGGATTGTCTCAACTATTAGTGATCATTATTGTGGAGTCTATGTAGATGATATTATTATTTTCTCAAGAATAATAGATGAGCATCCTGTGCATGTCAAGATCATTTTAAGCAGACTGACCGAAGCAAAGCTCATCATTGATTGAGAAAAGAGTAAGTTCCTGAGTACAGAAGTGACGTTATTGAGTTTTTGTCTAATGAACATGGTAGGAGCGTCAACACAGAAAAAATAGCCAATGTGCGAACATGGGTATATTCTAAAATAAGATGATTCAACGATATCTTGGTCCCTTCAATTATTTTAGAGAGTACATTCCTCTCTATAGCACTGTCACTGCCCCTCTCAATTAGCTGCGTAATGCAGGAGATACATTCAAGCTAAATGATCTACATAGAAGAAGCTTCGATGCAATAAGGAATCTCATTGCCACCGCACCAGTATTATCATTTCCGGACTTCAAGGCACCATTCTATGTCGCAACAGATGCTCCTAATGCGGGCATTGATGCAGTTCTCTATCAGTTATCGATGGGGCGACAATTTCGCGTTAGTGCTGATAGACGCTTGTACAAGATTCGTCATCCTAGAGGCACTACCGAATGAGGAGCCCAGTACTGTTGCTGTACGACTGTTCTAATTATTTTACATGATTGGTTTCCCCAAGATCATCCATAGCGACAACGGCACTGAATTTATCAATGGTCTTTCCAAGCTCATGAATGAAAAGCTGAAGGTAGGTCACAAACTATCCACTCCATACCATCCCAGGTCAAATGATGTAGCAGAACGGCTTGTTCAAGCCCTCAAGGATAATAATATCCAGAAACAGCTTGAAGGTCACGATGAAGCGTGGGACAAATATCAGCCCATAATTCAACTTCAATTAGATGTCAAGGCCGCCAGTTTACATGGGTTTACTCCATTCTCCTTATTTCATGGCAGATCCTTTGCGGGTTTTCGTCTGCTGAGTCTCATCCTTTGTCTGACGAGGAGCTTAATGAGCGATTGGATTATTTAACCAATTTGGTTTATCCAGACATAGCTGAAAAGAGTGCAGACACACAACGTAAGATGATCTCTAAATTTAATCACACCCACCGATTTCCCTCTAGGGTCATTTGCTGTGACGAGGGATCCATCACGGAAGGCAAGCTTGCACCTAAATATCATGAACTATACAAAGTCATGGCCAGAGCAGAGAGCGGTAGCTATACTTTATTAGATGCCACTAATAGTCAGCTATTACGCAACTATGCCCCTGAGCAACTCAAATTAGTCACACAGGCACTTGATGCTTCAAGTGATGAGTCCTTTGAAGTCGAATCTATCATCGGGTCACAACTTCACACCAAGGGGAGTGAAAATTAGGAGTAAATGAATTCCATACTTAAAATATAAAAAGGATAGGAATTAGAGTCCTTAATTCCACTATTGTGACTACCAGCTTGAAAATATATACAAACAAAGCTTTTTTTTTTTTTTTAACTACCTACATTCAGTTCATTTACTTTTCATTTTCTTTCTTACTCTCATACTTCCTACTTTCATTTAATATACAATCCATGGCTGTTGCTGAGAAACGAGTGCGTGGTTCACGTGGAAAGAAAAACAAAGGAGATAAGGATAAAGGCAAACCCAAGTATGAAGCCGAGTCAAATGATAATAAAAAGTTTCAGCGCGCACATCAAACTACCTACGATCGCAACGTGAAGGATGCTGAAAACAATGGCGGATCGATTCGTCCTGACCGTAAAGAACAGATCGACGCTGCTGCCATCTTTGGTTTCATTGATCCGGACGTTCAACAGTACTTTAAGGGCGTTGAGCAAACCATAGACGAACTCAATTTTGAGACTGCACAGGGTAAATACATGAATAATTACTTTTCCATATTTTCTGTTGATTGAGAGACATTTGAAACTTTGCATTTACCGACATTTTTGACTACTTGATGCCTATTATTCCTTTATATCATTGCAACACAGAGCAACAGCTTTTCTTGGAAAATGTATACACAGAAGTGCAAGGGAAGGAATTAGTCCTTGCGACCGACCATTCCTGCTCTTTGGTTCTTGAGAAATTATTAAGAGCATCAAACGACTTTCAACTTCGTGTGTTTTTCGACAAGTTTAATGGAAAGTATGTCTTTCAGACAAGAGAATCATGTACTACAGACGAATGTTTCAATTGACAGCATAGTGACCAACACCTACACTATTTACACTATAGCTTTTTGAAACTATTTACACACCGGTTCGCATCTCATGTTTGCCAGACACTAATCACATTGTGTGCAGATGCGGTTGAGAGAGAAGTCAAAAGCAATGATATCAAATCTAAGGAAGAACACGAAGTGCCTCAGGAAGATGGCGTCTTGCTCAGCGCACAAGATATGATCTTAAATATGTGCACTCAGACTCAAGAAGAATTTACTTCCTTGATTTCTGATCCGTTTGCCTCCCATATCATTCGTGTTATTCTTCATGTGCTTTCAGGACGTACTGTTGGTGACGATGGCACTGGAAAGGGCAATATCAGGAGTAAGAAATCTGCAAAGTATAACGATGCTAACAATAGCAAGACTAATAATATGGGCGTGTTCCGGCCTACTCGTCTTGTCCCACCTTCGTTCAAGGAAATGTTACGTACTATTACTTCGACTATGATGAATGGGCTCAGCGATTCGGTTGTTCGCTCCCTTGCTGTCCATCAGGTGGCTAACCCTGTGTTACAGCTGCTATTGGAGGTCCTCGCTAAAGACAATGAGATGGCAAAGGATCAGCTTGTAGACAAGTTGCTAATAGATATCACTCACGAAGAGGAATCTGGGCACAAAAATGACGATCGTGATGCCTATGTTGAAACTTTGCTTAGAGACCAAGTCGGATCCCATCTGCTGGAGAAGATCGTACAAGTCGCTTCACCAACGTTGTTCCAAAAATTCTATATATTATACTTTCGCGGTCGTTTAGTTAAGCTCTCTTTTCATCCTATAGCCAACTATGTAATTCAGCAGCTCTTCGTTCATGCTAAGACGTCGATTCAGCTAGAGATGATGGTCGAGGAGGTACTGCCAGAGTTCGAAAGCTTTTTGAAATATGGTCGTCCAGGCGTCATTCGAGCAGTTGTTGAGGCGTGTAAAAACGTGGGTGCGTGCCATAAGGAGGTGATCAAGGGGCTCTGCACTGCCTTTCATACCAACACACCAGTGGAGCGTAAAGAATTTATCCATGTAGTCCTGCATATGGAGACTTATGAGGCACTGATGGAGCGTCGGAAACAACAGGAGTCGATCAAGCCTAAGTTCCATCCCCAAGGCGCCGTTGTTTTACAGCTCCTACTCCAGTACCCAGAGGAACATAGCAAAATTGTAGTTGATAGCTATTTTGCTCAAAAGGACGACTTGATGTATGCATGGACCATGGATCCCGTAGGCTCGCACGTCATTGAGGCGTTCCTGACGTCACCTACATTGAATCTCAAAATCAAAAGAAAGATTTTGAAGTCATTCTTGGGTAAATACCATTCTATGGCTTTGGATCGGTATGGTGGCCATACAGTTGACAAATGCTGGGCAGTTTCAGACATAGATATGAAAGAGAAGATTGCCACCGAGTTGCTGGAGCACGAGCTAGAACTATCGCAGAGCTTTCATGGGAAATTCATCCTTCGCAACTGCAAGATCGACCAGTTCAAGCGCAAGAAGGAGGAGTGGTTGGAACGAGAGAAGGGTATTGAACGCAAAAGGGATATGTTCAAGGATATCCTCGGAGATGCTGTGTTGGCGACTGTTCAGGGTAAGCAAACTGCTGCGGGCAGTTCAACTGCAGAGCTTCCTGCACCTAATCCAAAGATGGCGGATCTTGGTTTCGGAGGCGGCATTGCTGGGGTCAAGACTGTAACTGAGAAGAAGAAAAAGAAATCTAAGAAGAGTTCTGAAGACCCCAATAAGGTAATATGTCACATTGCATTGTCGCCATCTTTTTTTTTTTTTTTTTTTTTTTAAAAAAAAAATATTAAGTAATTTCCCACCAATTTATAGTTACTAATTGAGGATGATGAAGAGAATCCGCTAAAGGAGAAGTACAAGTCGGATGAAATTGACAAGTTGTTCAAGAAACGATTGCATAACGAGAATGCCGCCAAAAAGAGTAAAGACGACAATCAAGATACTGATATGATCACAATATCCGAGAATGAAGAGACAAAGTCGGAAGATGAAGAAGTGGAGGCTCCAAAAAAGAAGAAGAAGGTGTCTAAGGATCTCGGGTCAGTTTTGGATGCCATCGATGCAACCAAAAAGAAGAAATCCAAGAAATCCAAGTCTGACGATGGTGGGCGTAAAAAGAATAGCAAGCAAGACAAGGACAGCAAGAAGCGCAAGTTCATGTCCTGAGGAGGTTCAACCTTATTAATATTTCCCCCTTCTATATCGTGTAATATTTAGCATTCCTGAACCAAAGTAATATATACAAAAAAATGGAAATATCTCAATGTAGACATTTCTCGGATATTTATGTAGTATTGTCGTTATAATAACTAGAAGTTGTAGACCTTTGTAATAAAATGCAGAGAGCTGTTCATGACAATTTTTCTTTGATATCCTCTGAAGTAGATGTCTCATGTTCTTTTGACACAGTAATTGCTGTCTTCTCTCTGCTAGGCAGCCATTTGATGGGGTTCCTGTTGAGATATGGCCAGGCAGGAATCACGAGCTACAAAATGAAATGATTAAAGTTTAACATCTAAAAGGTTTATGGAGTTTCAAAGCTTGTGTATTTGCATCGTCTCCTACCAAAGCGGTCAGAATCACGCCCGCAGAAAAAATGTACAGCGACACGCGAATATCCTGAAGCAAAATACCGACTATGAACCCGATTGCCTAATTAGTGGTGTGGAGGATATTTTATTCTTATTAAAGAGGGACCGAAAAAGCTAATGGTATCGTGTTAGCGATTTCCAGTCTCTTTTAGTCTTCCGTATTAGACTTACACCAAATGCTGAGATGACACCCTGGGTGATTTGTTCCGCAAGGTTTTGACCTTGAAAATCCTTTTTTTAAAAAAAAGTTTTGTTAATAGATTACGAGGACAAACCAATAAAATAACAAAAAATAATAAAAAATAAGACATAAAATGGTTCTTTATTATAAAAAAATGGAAAGATCTTTCTTTAGCTTTTTTAATGACATACAATATGATATTCGATCATGGTAATGGAAGAAGTGTAGGGAATGAAGTGATGACCTGAAGCAACATGAACATGAGTACAGATACAACTCAAATTCCGCTAAAATTACGTTTCTAATTGCCGGCTTTATATCCTAACTAATCGTAATTTTAGCTACTGTTGTGCTATTCGAATATCATTTCACGCTGTTCCTTTCGCACCCGCCTGGCATCCAT
Organism: Lobosporangium transversale; assembly: GCF_002105155.1. Lineage (NCBI taxonomy): Eukaryota > Fungi > Mortierellomycota > Mortierellomycetes > Mortierellales > Mortierellaceae > Lobosporangium > Lobosporangium transversale. Next base: position 424,075 of record NW_019028995.1, read on the forward strand.
TCTCTTGCTCATTACCAGCTCACTTACTCGCTCACTTACTCGCTCACTTGCTCTCTCGCCAACATACACATTCACTCATTCACTCATTCACTCATTCACTCATTCACTCATTCACTCATTCACTTGCTCTTTATTAAGCTTGCATTCGGCTCTGTCTTTTTTTTTTTATTCTTTTTTTTTTTTCTCCATTCTCTTTGCATCTTTCTCTCCTTCTTTCTCTCACTCTCACTCTCTCTTCTCTATCTCTTCTCTCTCTCTCTTTCTCTTTCTCTTCCCTTCTCTGTCTCTCTTTTACTTTGTGCTTTACGCTGGTTTTCTTATAGACTACTTTTTTTTTTTTTTTTAATATTACCTCAAACGTCCTATCTGTTTATTCTCCATTACTCTCCGTTTAAGCTCAAACTTAGTCATGTCTACTTCTTTGCTGTTGGAGATGCTTCGTCGCTCCGGACTGGAGCACTTTTACCCAAGGTAAAAGAAAATCATTCAATATAGGCATACCACAGACCAAGCATGCCACATATTCACTTTCACATTCACATTCACACAATTGGTGCACACTTTCTGCATTCTACAAACATTACCATTAAATGTTTGGTATTCAGGTTTCTAAATGTGACATTACTTTGAGCAATGGATTTGACCATGAATGCGTTCAGATAGAGACTTTACTCTGAATAGATTGCTATACATATTCCAAAAATGAACGATGGTGTATTTTGTTGACCTTGTTCATTTTTCTATTCACATGATTTTAGCTTTTCAACGCGCGGAATTACACAGCTTGACAACCTTGTCCAGGTAAGCGAGAGTGCCCTGCAGACATGCCTTTTTCTCTATCCTGCATCATATTACTCTAAATCGTAATGTGCCTGAAATTCGATCGACTTGATAAGTTCTCTTTTAATGCCTTTTACCCTCACTGTCTAACTGTTTGACACCTCGATAGCTGTCTATGCAAGATTATAACTCAGTGGGCGTAACAAGCATGGAGGATCGGAGAAGACTTTTTCAGCTTATTCAAACCATCAAAGCAGAATACCCAGACATATCGGGAGTCATTTCTACGCCCTCATTATCTTCTGCTCCCTCACTTTCGCATTCACCAACAACCTTTTCATCACATGCGCCTTCTGGAGCAGTAAATGTTTTAGATGGATCCGGTTATGGTATGACTGGCGTTACACGAGGCTTTGGTAGTCATTCTATGAGCGATACTACCGCAAAGCAATCTGATCCCAGGGCCTCCGTTGGCCGCCGATCAGGAACAGCTACCGCTAACGCACTAAACTCGTCGGCTATGGGCCATTCCAGAACTATGTCTAATTCTATGGGTTCTTCAGCACAGCAACAGCTGCACCAGGATGACCCTACACAGCAACAGTTACGCCACCAACAACAGATGCAGCAGTTTCATCAGCAACAGTATCAGCAACAGTATCAGCAACAATCACAAATACAATACCAGCAGCAACAATATCACCATCATATTCAACCACAACAGACATTTGATGGAAGAAATTTTAAGGAAGCTTCCGAGGACGAGGAGGACCCTATTCCTGTGCTAGAGTCCAAGCAACGCGGCCTAGATGCATACTCCGTCCCAACAGGGATGGCTCGCGCCAAAGCACTGGGTCGAAATGCCTCTAGCTCCACTGCCAGTGATATGACCGCTAAAATTCGAGTGTGTGTTCGCAAGCGGCCACTTAATAGCAAGGAAATTAACAAAGGAGAGAAGGACATGGCCACAGTCTTGGGGTGCCAATTGGCTGTTGATGAACCAAAGTATGTCTGCGTTTTATTTTTCAGCTTCTATTTATTTATGATCGATAAAACCAGATCTTTGTACTAACTCTTATTCTCTCGCACACACCATCCATTTTATAGGGTTCGTGTAGATATGACCAAGTATATTGAGCGGCACAATTTTATATTTGATGATGTCTTTGACTCTGACGCGACAAACGAAGATGTAAGTTGCCTAGTATTTATAGTCATCGATGTCCATGGATTAGCAGAAATTTTTGATGAAAGATGAGCTAATGTATCCTGCTCCCTACCGTCCTAGGTGTATAGAAGAACAGCCTATCCTCTTGTCCAGTACCTGTTCGAGGGCGGGAAAGCAACGTGTTTTGCATAGTAAGCAGCCAGGCCATATTGCATGTATTAATCCCTCCACGACTTTGTCCAAACATCAGAGCTAACGATTAGTATAAATACCGACTCGATAGTGGGCAAACAGGGAGTGGAAAAACATTCACGATGCTGGATGACAAACAAGGTAAGAAATAGTACCTGGACTGAAAAAAGAAGGGTAGCATTTGGATATAAGTTAAGCAGACTGGTGAACCGCTTTCTGTTTTACATCATTTCATTACTAGGCCTTTACGTTCTGGCTGCGCGTGATATTTTCATTATGCTACGTAAGCCGGAGCACTCTCATTTATCAGCCTATATTGGTTTCTATGAGATTTATCAAGGACATTTGTACGACCTACTTAATAATCGCAAGCGATTAAATCCTCGTGAGGATGGCAAGAGTAACGTTGTGATTTCAGGATTGAAGGAATATGAGATCGTCAATGTGCAAGGACTGATGCAAGTCTTTGAGTATGGAAACAATGTTCGAAGTACAGGCAGTACCAACGCCAATGCTGATTCTTCACGGTCACATGCCATTATGCAGATCGTACTCAAAAACAGAGCCAACAAATCTGTGGAAGGCAAGCTAAGCTTTATTGACCTAGCTGGAAGTGAAAGAGGAGCAGATCGTGGTGAAACGGATGTCAAGACCAGGTACGTGATCCGTTCAATACTATCGTGTTTATTTATACATATACATGCATACATACATATATACATATATACATACACTGGCTCACCACAGTTATGTTTTCTTCGCACATAACAGAATGGAGGGTGCCGAAATCAACAAGAGCTTACTGGCTCTTAAGGAATGTATTCGAGCTCTAGACCAAGACAAGAAGCATACACCATTCCGTCAAAGTAAGCTCACTCAGGTCCTCAAAGACTCGTTTGTCGGCAATTCAAGGACCTGCATGGTTGCTACTATTTCTCCAAATAACTCCAATAGTGAGCACACGCTTAATACTCTTCGCTATGCTGACCGGTAGGGAGACTTGGCGTTGTGATTCTATAACTCTTATTTTAATAGTGTCAATCTGACAACACGTACACATCTATTGTTTGAACTTTATAGTGTAAAGGAGCTGAAAGCAGAAAGTGGTGCGAAGGGTTTAATACAGGAGCATGACACGAACTCGGCACAAGAAGAGTACATGGACGATGTCGAGGGATATGGTGAAGAGTTAGAAGCGAATGTGTATGACGATGATTACTTATCGTCCGAAGGCGAAAATGTAGCGGATGTGACGATAGACTTACTAGAGGATGAGGAATTCCCAGATCTGCTGTTAGATCAGGAAGAGATGTCGCATCATGCATTGGCTACAAGCAGTTACGACCACGAGCTTGAAGATCCAACCTCAAGGCATAGCGGACAGACAGAACTTAATCAGAGCCATCTTCAACAACAGCGGTTCTTTCAACAGCAACAGCCACAATCCTCAGAAGGCGAGCGATCTCGTGAATCAATCTCAAAATCTTTGCGTGAGAGGGAACGTGATGCGCAACAGCCACAGATTGTAAAGACCCGCAAATCGGAAGCCTTTAGTAGGCTACCTATGCCAAGGAGTTCTCAGTCGTCAGGATCTGCGTCTGGCATTCCGACACTACAACATCGCCATTCACAATCCAGCCACTCCAGTCGTAATAATACCAACAATACCTCTCCGCAATTGGGGAATAAATCTCGCGAAGTAAAGTCAAGTCCGTCTGACGTTGTCATGAGCCCTGGAGTCCCAAATGATTATGTCAGCCAGAAGGGAAGTGGTCATACTGTCAGTTCAGGAATGGCCTCTTCTTCTCCAAATCCTATTAAGCACTCTCCGATCAACACTAAGCTTGGGTATCAGTCATCTATGCCATCCAACAATGGACCTATGAGTTCAATAACTGGTAATAATGACCTTAACAACTATATCATGGCCTCGCCTACTTCTCCCAAAATTACGGCGCCATCGATTGTAAACGGCAATGGGAATGCTGATCGAGACTGGACGGTTGCGGAGATGAATGACTTTCTGATTGAACATCGTAATCAGCTACGGGAGTGTGGCGACCTTACGAAGCGAGAGACTAAGCTGTTGGCAAATGTTACCTTAGGGATGTCGTCACCAGCTCATGCTCAGAGCACAGGGTATTCAGTCAACAAGGAGTCGTTCATGAAATACATCAGTGAACTGGACGAAATTGTAGACGAAAAGCTGATTACAATTGTAGCCATGTCACATAAATTAAAAGCATTGCGCGGGCATACGTGAGTTTAATGCAGGTAATATGCAAGGCAAAATGGTTTTGTATTACCAAATCATAAATCCTATAAAACAATAAAACGTAATAAAAATTGACCATTTGAATACAAGAAGGTTTTGAAGCATATGCCTTAAACCGTTAAGTGGGCAGATTTACTTGTGTAGGTAGGAGGATTCATTTTCATCAAGCCCACCAGATAAGCAGCGTAGAAAACCGCCGGTTATTGGCTTCTGACTGCCTTGTACAACGCCACTGATGCTCTAATGCATAGTAACACTGCCAGTATTCGACCTATTCAATACCTTTTTTTTTTTTTTTTTTTTTTTTTAGATGGATGCGTTCGCATTTCCAAGTAAAATCAGCAAAATCACTATATCAGTGATAACAGAACGATGTACAGCATCCATCTTTCACTTGCCCCCACTTCTCTGCGCATCTACTAATCTTCATCTTCTCGCTTCCGTCTCCTGTAAATAAACATAGAAGCAAGTGCTTCCTTTTTCAACTTTTTTTTTTTTTTTTTTTTATTTTTTTTTATTTTTAATTACAGCATGGGCTTATCAGGATTTTTTAAAAGACTCTCCGATTGAGACCTTCCGCAAGCGCTATGGACACCCAGTGAAGAAGAAATGAGATTCCATGGACTGCGGCAAACGACATAAACAAAACACGTGGTTGCACCTGAGGATGCAGTGGATTATATGAAAAAAAAAGGGAGTGGCACTTGGACAATCCGCTCTGTTGTGTGTCGTATCTACCAGGGCTTGAGAGTATCTATGCTCTTATTCGAGGCAACAACGGGTAGCTGTTTGAGGGACTTGGGCCGTTGCTCACAACCTGCAGGCGCGACAGGATCAGATGCGTGCAATGGGTATTCAGAGGCCCTCATGCAGAAAGTCATTATCACGGACAATTCGCCTACGCTAATACCGCAACGCCCATACGGTTTCTATCACACCAACGAAACTCGTTCTCAGTTATTGAAGAAATGAAGCCTTGTAAATGCAGAAACCCATCCTCCTAACGTTTCCTGCTACTCTTTGTAATGAGCGACAACGACCATAGTAGCAATATTCGAGGCGGTGCTCTCACTAGAAACCGTGAGACTATTCGCAAAGCCCTCTAGTTATATCAAGGCTACGCTAGAGGGCTATCGGCATCGTATGCAAAGTACAATGTATCGGACAAGGTCTTGAGGCTCGTTCTTGCTCTGCGAATGAGTTGCTTTCTGAGATTTGTAGTCAAAGAGCTCAAAAAGGTTTTTTACCATTGTTGCCAGGTAGCAGTGTTTATTAAGGCCGCTATCACCGTCGCACAACGTTCCGACCTTACGAATAAAAATGGAGGTGCTCCTGAAGTGCACTCCTAAGCCTCGGTATATACTTCGCATGTAGTGAGATAACTGCGATAAAAACGCTCATTTCAAATTCCACGTTTGAGTTATTCATTATAGGTATTGATGATGCTAAAGCCTGTTGCCACAGCGCGGCGATAAGTAAGCGCAAGAATCGTGGCAGCTAGTATACTGAGCGATCACAACTATGAATGTGTACACGATGATAACCAAATAGCCATCTTTGATATCTAAACAGAGGGCGGAGCCGCTCGCGATATCCCACGGGGGTAAAAACGAATAGGTTCTAGCAGCTTGTAACAGAAGAGAGATGCTCTATGGCCACGAGAGAGCTGATGCTACACAAAATCATCGCTGAACCATCGCATTGCCGCCATTACCCCACCAAAGAGTGTACCGAAAAGAAAACGCGCTAAAAAGAAGGCTGCCAGGGCCAATTAGAAAGAACCGGACCATATAAGGATGAAACTCGAGTAGAAGAACAGAAGAAGCGTCCAAAGGTAATCTTAAGGAGGCCATAGGAGCTGATCAGCAATTCAAAGCCGCGCATCCCGCCGATAGCATCGGTAAGGAGTGCCCTGTACATATGTAATCTCAAATGCAACTCAAAGAGTTCAAGCCCATTGCAGCAACCAGGTTGTGAAGGGCTTCCTCAGTAGTGCCTGAAAGCACCCAAGGCAGCAGTGGCCGAAGACATTGGCCTTCCCCTCACAAGTTATAAGTGAGACAAAAATGGCTTTCATATTCTCGACGTGCTACAGTGCCCATTCTTCAACTAATGAGTTTTTGTTAATAATTGACCATCCTTACACGCTACATTATACTGCGGCTTTCCTCATATAGTTGAACTTTTACAGCACCTATGAAGCACCTCGTCAATCCTGTAGAAAACAATCCTGATGTTTATGGCACAGTCATGGCTAGACTTGAAGAAGCTATTGTGGTAGAGAAAGGCAATGATATCCAGTGGTATGATAACCAGGGTGCTAATGGCAAATCGAGCGGCTCGAATTTTAATTGGTTTCCTCAATTACAGTAATATTGTTAATTAAACCCTTTATATTTGAAAGGACAATCCTGTGGCGTGTTTTTTGGTAAAAGGTTTTGATTCCTGGTTTGGTAGCAACCAAGAAAACGGAATCTACGCATTGCCATGGACACACACAGCTCGACTACTGGGCCAGGACTCAACACTTCATCTAGCTCATCATTCCAGCATGAGGGCGTGCATGGCTCTTCTGGTCTTCAACGAAGATCAAAGCCGACATCCTATTTTGCACACCAGTATAACCAGCACACTTTGTCATATGTGCAGAATCCTAGCTTGAACTTGGTTTCTAATCGATCCACAGCCTTTGTCCAATGGGATGACTCGGAGTTCCCTAACTCTATGGAGGCCGCTAGGTAAAGAAAATTGTAGCTAGCTTCTACTGCTGACATTTTGGGGGCATATCCGGACGGTGTTCTAAAATAACATCAGAACATCCATGGATTCATTTGATCCGCGCAGATATCCAGTCAGCAAAAGAGCCTTAATATCCATTATTATTTCGTATCAAATATCTCTTCGATAGTATGAAACGGACAGCATCATATAGTAGCTTCTTATCTAAAAAACCAGGTCCTATGTTTAAATCCACATTTCAGCACACGCGGGCATTGAGTGGACAGATTCAGTAAGTGCTCTTTTGTCATCCAATGCTCCCTTTATTTATCAGAGCATCACAGCTGACTGTTTTAATATATTATACCGATATTGTAAAGACCACCTGATGTGTATTCTGCCCCACCAGATGATTCACTGCCAACAACTCTTACGAAGACTCCAACGTATGAGTATTATGGATTTGTATTATACTTAGTTTCCGCAATTACCTATGGTAATAAGTGATCTCGTGATATTGATATGTTAGATATGGTAGTTTGAGGCATTCATTAATTGACACGGGTCTCCACTTCTCGAGCTCCCTATATCATTATTTCTAAGATTTCTTATTTCTTTTTGTCATTGCTGTCATTGTGTTATAGCAATGTATTTGGGTTGGGCATACTTGCCAAAAGAAGTCTTAGATTCAATGGGTATAACATATTACCCCAGCAAGTAGGTTACATAGGAGTTTCTGTCTAAAGTGAAAAAATCGATACTCAATCATGTCAGTAGGTGCATACTGCTCACTAACATTTTTGAGCTACCGCTAGGTATTGGTCATTAGCACTTCCCATTTGGTTGTTTGTACTGATTATATATCTTTACATAGCCTTCTTTGCGATCAACCTATACAATACAGCGCCATTTGATTCATTTAATACTATCACAGGTGCGTAGGTTTTCTAATGATCAGTTTTGATCTGTATTTTTTTTTTTTTTATTAATTATTGGTATTTGCAAAATATTCTTATTATTGCTACTCTACTATATAAATACGCATATTCCTTTAGATGAACATGCAAATCAATTCCAGACCATGAACGCTGCGTCCTCGTTGACTGACGATTTTGTGCCAGATTTAATGGATATACCTATTGGAATGGTTAATGCATGCCTATACCAACACATCGAGGGTATCTCGGATGAAGAGGAGGATGGTGAAGCGGATGATGTCGACGAATGTGAATATGAAGAGTCCTACTTTGATGATACAAACTTAAGTGACTGGGATGATCCTTCCGAGATGTGAACCATTCTTAGTTACAAAGCGCTTATCACGTGAGTCGTGGGAATTTTACACCTGATCTTTTTTTTTTTTTTGATCATTCCATTCATTCAATTGTAATTTATTTCCCTTCTCCATATCTTTTTACTTTATTCCATAATTATGCCCACCTTAAAGCATGTCCAGAAGGTTTGGTAAGCATAAAAACTAGGAGTTTTTCTAAAAAATAGACAAATAGGTAACATCTAGATTGGTATAAATATATTATACTGAATAATAACCAATACTTAATTTCAGGACCAATTTTCTGAAAAAAGAGGGCTTCGAAGCCCACACGCTTTCTAGCGTAAGTCTCATGCTTCAGCAAAAAAAGAATGAAACAAAGCCCCCTTGGTAATGGTTTATTTAGTAGTTGGCATGTAAGCCTGATTCTTATGTGAGTAACATGTTTGGTTTTAATTTGGTGATGATCCTTGTAGCTCAGATTGATCTCCGCATCGAAAGGGACCTGTGTAGCAGAGCTCAACGTTGCTTCTCAACACCTGGTAAGAGACACATAAAAGTTTTTCATCTATTCAAAGGGGTTTACTCATTGGCCATTGCACTTCTCAATCTTTAGAACCGACTCGGTGGTTGTCACGGCGGTCTCCTCAGCACCATCGTTGATGTGGGGGGTTCACTAGCCATTGCTGCAAGTGATATGCACGCTACCGGTATTTCTACAGGTGTGATATCCTGTTTTGTGGTTAAAATGAAACGCGGTAGCATGCTTGGAAATAATGCTTAATGACTAACAAATGCTTGGGTTCCAATGTAGATCTCAATGTTTCATTCGTTTCCGGTGCCAAGCTTGGGGATACTTTGTCCATTGTAAATTGACGTATCGCCATGCTTGTTGATATTTGTCCTTTTTTTTTTTTTTTTTTTTTTTTTACTTTTATTCACACATACATATATTATATTTAATCGATTTTATAGATTTCTCGATGTCACAAAGTTGGAGGTTCTCTTGCGTACACAGATGTAGAGATCACAGTGGATGAAAAGGTTATTGCCCTTGGTCGCCACACCAAGTTCGTGCGAATCGCCCATAAAGCCAATGCGCAGAAGAAAATGGATGGCGAGGAATGAGAATATTAAAAACGCTCTGGGACCAGAGTGTTTTGGAGTCCAATATGATCCATTTTATGTTCGCATTTCCTGTTCAACATTGGGGGTTCCCTGCACTGCCTCCATGTTGATCACAAGAAGCTTTCGTACCGTCAGATCATAAATGATTTCCTCAACCTTCTTGATATCATACTAAATAGAATTGTAGTAAAGCATTAGATATATTTATAGATGTTAAAATAAAATAAGAAAATCTCTCAATTAAAGTCGTGATACAAACCTTGATACCATCAAATCGCTTACGAAGCGAGTCGTTTTTCAAGTTCAGCAACTGGAATCCGCTGTAAAGCTCCTTTAGAAATTTCCCGATACGTATTGGACGAGTAAAATCACCGGCTGTTACAGCGTTCACCGCTAAACGAGACTACAGCCAGAAACTGTATACGATTAGCCAATCTTTTTTTTTTTTTTTTTTTTTTTTTTTTTTTGGATCATATGTTTATTACAGTTGAATCTCATAAACATACAAGCTCATTTGTAAGCGAGACAATACCATGGAGGAATTCTTCGATCGAAATTTCAAATCTGGAAATGTCGTTATTGAGATCAACTTTGACTGTCAAGGCGCGATCATGATAAGCACATAGGGGTAATTAATAAATGCTTATTGTACTATGATGAAAATATGAGAGAAGGATAGTAATTGGTTGCGCCTGATAACACTCTCATCTTGTTAGGACTTACCACCAAAAAATCCTTCAAGCTCTTCAACCGTGATCAGGCGCTCATGCTCCAGGTACATCGTCAATGTGGCAAGGAAGCAAGCTTGTTGCATTGGTCCTGACCACAAGCTGTTGTATTTGTAATATTGGTTGACAGGAACTATCTTGGCGACTTCCTGAATATGAGTCTGGATGTCTCCAAAATGAATACGGGCTTGCGCACATAGAGCTGGAACTATGGAAAAAAATGAATCAAGCTGTTGTTACTAAACGGGGCAGACTTATGCATAGACTTCTCCTAAAGTAATATCTGGCTGCTACCTTGCTCTCTGGGACTAGAGTGAACCCTGTTCAGAACAGCTGTAATGTTCCTGTTAGTCCTGTCTAGTTCGCGAACTGCTGTACGGATGTTATCCTTAGTAGCCTATATTTTATGCGCGTTCGTATGAGACGAATGTAATTTCTTTTCACATTTTGTCATAAACGGATCGTGTTCTTACAGCTTCTGCCTCCATGGAGGTCTGGATTGCATCGAAAAATCTAAGATCCACCACGTCCGACATTCTTCGTTTCTGAGAGAAAAGAAGAAGAGACCTGTCGAAATCGGACAACATTAAACATTCAGTGACTGTTCAAATTAGACTATGTGCAATTCTTTTCAATGGAAGAAGCCATTCATTCGTAGGGCAGCTCATACATCTCATTCTTGTTCTCATGTTTAGCGGATACAGCGCTTGGTTTTCACCTGAGCTTGCTTCATACAGAAGTACTTGGAGTAAAGGCACAGCAAGATAAAGAACTATTGTAGTTTCTAAAGTTACTTAAGTTATTGCTGCGTCTGGACTGATAGGTATTCGAATTTCGATTTCTTACAGAAAATAATGGTGGCGAAGAAAAGGAGCTGGCAGAAGCCGATATTGCTTTCATGAATGATCGGTCGCTCTCCAACTCAGATAGGTATGTGCTGTAATAGTTCATATATATCATAAACGTTCATACTCCTGCTCATACCATTAAACCACATTCTGATATGTTTTTCTGGGTTACTCTTCAGAGTCAAGCCAACAATGAAAATCCTTCGGCCAGACTGGATAGAAGGTATATAGTAGAAATAAGACGACTTCATTAGCAGCGGAGGGGACCTTTAACCTAACCATCAGATGTCCCCGCGCCACTATACTTCATAGATTCTGTTAAAGGCAGGAGACGCTTATCTCTAACGCGTTATAAACAAACTTTTCCTGCACTTGAACGTTGGGGTATGTGAAGTGTGTTCACTACGTGGTAGCGCGCCTATGCTTTACTTACTACATAGCAAACATTTGGCTCAGCACTTTTGCTTTGTAGACTCAGCAACTTTTAGTAGAAATTTGGCTGTAGGAATTGATGCCTTCAAAAGCTCCAAGGTACTATCGCTGACATCACCTTCCAAGCATCTCCATCAGCCAGAGGAAGGGATTGCAGACTTGCCAATTACCTCGTTGGAGCATTCATTTAGGCCATCCACACTCAAGGATACGCAGCTCTCTATGCCTGAATCGAGAGAGAGTCAGGAAATGGAGCAGACACAGACACTCAGTTTACTATCGAAGCAAAGTCAAATGGAGCGTGAAAATGCTTCTCCGCTTAGTGATTATGATAGATTTGGGCCCTCGGAGGGAGGTCACTTGGATAGATGGCAGACACGATCAAATATAGAGAACCCTTCGGCACATAGGTCCCATACAAGTCCCTCACTACAATCGATTTCCGCATCTTTGCTACCCAAAACGTCACCCCAATCAGTTCCAAAAAAGAGACGCTTACCAAGCACTATTCGGGGAATTAAGAGGCAAGAAGAGTGTTGTATTAAAAAAATCTAGTTAATCCTGACTTGTAATGCTCCACTAAAGTCTGATGTTATGTTGTTATCTCAAATATCAGCAGGCCATCTCCAGCAATGAAAGACACTAGATTGGATGACGCCTTCTTCGGAAACTCGCAAGTGCTTGATAGATGTTTGGAGTGCATATATCCGGCAGCTATTGAGCTGACTATCTTCATCTGGCCTCATACTGATAAAATATGTATTATATATTTTTTTCTACCGACATAGTGATTCAGATGAGGAGCTATCTGGTGTCGTTAGTAACAATGCTGCGCATACTGCTCTGAAAGGTACAACTCCTGGACAAGAATCATCAAATTTTGGAACCAAGGCGCCGAGTTGCAGGTATATGCTTCATAATATCATCCTGATATACTTCAGCAACAGATGTCTCATCCTCTCGCAAAACAAAACATTCAAATACAACTTTTTTTCTTTGTTAGTCGAAGGTCAGAGCAAGCTGTGGATTATCTAACTCGTATTGTTACTGCAATGGATGGAGAAAAGAAAAGCCTGCTCTCCGATAATCATCCTCAGCTTCACATTATAAATGTTGGCTCTGAGAATATCTTCCTTCGACGGAAAATAAACGATTAGACAAGTGCACTAAATTTATACATGTGCTCCAACACTTCAAGCAGCGCATCAACTGATTATTTATACCATTTGCTGGTGTGGCTTGCCTTTTCTCATTCTATTGGTTACACGGCCGACAATAAAAGGCGCGCTTGTGTTGTAGTTTTTCTTCATCGGTTTCCTTTAGTCCCCTAACACGACTCTACCAGACCGGCTCCTATATTCCTATATTCTCTCTCGCCTTGTTCACACAAACCTACAACACCCTTACTTCCCTTAAACTTTAGTAATCATGCGTGAAGTTATTAGGTATATAAATATGCCTATGTTTATTAATATTGTCCTGTGGTTTTAATGATTATAACGGAATGGCCTGTTGACCATCTTCCCTTGCTTTTTCCATGCAATACATTTCTTTTTCATCAGTATCCATGTCGGACAGGTGAGTAAAATCTAATGTTGAATTCATTACCGCACTTTTTTTTTATTCGAACATGAAGATTCTAAGAGATGATGAGATTAACTGAAATACATCATCTATTCTACTACTGAACTGATTTGCCTCTAGGCCGGTATTCAAATCGGTAACGCCTGTTGGGAGCTCTACTGTTTAGAGCACGGTATTACCCCTGATGGTACCGTGTAAGTATTCATCTAAACATATTTTGGCGCAAGCAAGTCAAATGAAGAAAGATTTTTTTTTTTTTTTTTTTTTTTTTGGCTCACTTGCATTTGACTTTATCAATGGTCAGTGGTCTTTGTTAGATTATTCTTACTAACATTCTTAGTTATCCTATTTGTCGCTCATTCTGTTTTCTATAGTGCCTCAGATAAGCAATCTTCCCAGTTCGACTCATCTTCAAGCACCTTCTTCTCTGAGACTGGTGCTGGCAAGCACGTCCCGCGTGCCAGTAAGCTCTAAATGTCTTTTGTTAGGCTGAAAAATACTTTGAGAGAATGACACGGAGAGTTAAAAAGAGCGATGAGCCCATTATTCATCTTTTTTTTTTTTTTTTTTTTTTGTGAACAACTTAGTTTTCGTTGATCTTGAGGAGACTGTTGTCGATGAGGTTAGACGTGGTACTTACCGTTCGTAAGTGGAATTTAGCAAATACACACAATATTCATACATTAAGCATGCATTCTTGTGTCACCTAACTTGTAACTAACAATGATTGATCCTTATTTTTTTCAGTCTCTTCCATCCTGAGCAATTGATCAGCGGAAAGGAAGACGCCGCCAACAACTACGCTCGTGGTCATTACACTATTGGCAAGGAGCTTGTAGACTCTGTTCTTGACCGTGTCCGCAAGCTTGCTGATGCCTGTACAGGTCTGCAGGGCTTCTTGGTCTTCCACTCCTTCGGTGGCGGTACGGGATCTGGTTTTGGTGCCTTGCTCTTAGAGCGCCTCTCTGTTGATTATGGCAAGAAGTCTAAACTCGAATTTGCTGTCTATCCTGCACCCGAGATGGCCACTTCCGTTGTTGAGCCTTATAACTCCATTTTGACGACCCATACCACTCTTGAGCACACCGACTGCGCCTTCATGGTCGATAACGAGGCTATTTACGACATCTGCCGTAAGAACTTGGATGTCGCTCGTCCTTCGTACACTCATCTCAACCGCATGATTGCCCAGGTTGTTTCGTCCATTACTGCCTCCTTGCGTTTCGTCGGCTCCCTCAATGTCGATTTGACTGAGTTCCAGACCAACTTGGTTCCTTACCCCCGTATTCACTTCCCCTTGGTCACTTATGCCCCGATTTTGTCGGCTAAGAAGGCTTTCCATGAGCAACTCTCTGTCCAAGAGATCACTTCGGCTTGCTTCGAGACCTCCAACCAGATGGTTAAGTGCGACCCTAAGAACGGCAAGTACATGGCATGCTGCTTGTTGTACCGTGGAGATGTCATCCCTAAGGATGTGACTGCAGCTATCGCCAACATTAAGACGAAGCGCACTATTCAGTTCGTCGACTGGTGCCCTACTGGCTTCAAGGTTGGTGTCAATGATCAAGCTCCTAGCGTTGTCCCCGGCGGCGAGGTTGCCAAGGTCAAGCGCGCTGTCTGCATGCTTTCCAACACCACTGCCATCGCTGAGGCCTGGAACCGCCTCGACCACAAGTTTGATCTTATGTACGCCAAGCGTGCCTTCGTCCACTGGTATGTTGGAGAAGGTATGGAGGAGGGTGAGTTCTCTGAGGCCCGTGAGGATTTGGCTGCTTTGGAGAAGGATTATGAGGAGGTCTCCTCTGATTCTATGCAGGATGAGGCAGAGCCTGCTGAGGAGTACTAAGTAGTCTCAAATAGCTGATGCTTTATAATTTTCGCAAGATGTGGATGATCATTAACTTTAATTCCTATTTTGCATTAATTGTGTGAACTTCTAATAAAATATAAAAATGATAGTCTATTCAGTATTATGATTAGTGATTAAGGTGTGGGTGTCACTGCAAAGGTGTTGATCAAGCAACACTCAATTGCTTCTAATATGTCCTGCTCCCATAGACCAAGCTCATAATTGACAAGGCCATACTTTTCAAGTGTATCAGCCCAAGCCTTGACATTATCATACAAATAGTGTAAATGAGGTTCTCGCAAACATTGATCCTCAGAGCGTGCGTTGTTGTAGTGCGAAAAAGCGAAGAGCCAGCAGTTATTGAGTGCTGTCCAAAATCTTGTTTTTTGATTCATTGGGCCTTTGTCCGACACTAAGTCTTTTAATATATTTACACATAAAAATACGGTACATTCAATTGACAACGATTTGTAGTGA
Source organism: Lobosporangium transversale (assembly GCF_002105155.1). NCBI lineage: Eukaryota > Fungi > Mortierellomycota > Mortierellomycetes > Mortierellales > Mortierellaceae > Lobosporangium > Lobosporangium transversale. The sequence goes on from NW_019028995.1 coordinate 439,527, forward strand.
AAAGAAAAGAGTGAATGAAATGAGTATGAGATTTACCCAGCTTCTCACAGTTGGTGACAGCCATATCAGTTAGTCTACTGAGCGTATTGAAGCTCTGGAGAATCATTCCTTGGTCAATATATTCGAGTACATTTTGTAGCTCTTCTAGGATCAAGGTCAACTCTTCTGTCACTTCTGAATCGTCCAGTGCAGGTCTATGCGGTCTGTTGTTAGGCGAATTAGGACAAGATATGGTAGTTGCATCCGACTCAGGACTACTTGATCTTGATCTTGAATCGTCCGCAATTGGATCCATCCTCTTTGCACATCATGCGCTGTACTTCCGTTTCATTGTGTTTCTTAGAATAAATGAGTCTCTGTAAGGTGACTGCTGCGTCTGTAAATTTGGCGAACAACCATGGCACTTCATTTTTTTCGTTCCTGCTCTTCAATTGAAGAGAACATATTTACATTAGGCATTGTGAATATTGTAATGGCGAACGAGATGCTCCGAAATATGTACAAATCAAGGCCTCCACCTCTACCACCTCACTTTGGAGACGACGACGACGAGTCTAGTGACGATATCTTGCACAATAGCTTCAGTTCATTAACAGCAGTTCACCCATTCAAAATGAATCGATCCGCTAACTATAGCCTATCCGATCGATATGCGCCTTTAGCTTGGAACGAATACTTTGAAAACAAAAGATATCTAACAGTACCTGGAGACAGAGCAGAGGAAGCTGAAATTACATTCAATATCTATGAGACTCATGGAAACTCTGGAGCTCCTGTATTTGTCATGCATCATGGTGCTGGTCTTAGTGCACTGTCGTTTGCTTTGACAGCGAAGGAAATTAAGAATATTGTGAATAAGGATGCAAGTGTTCTGAGCTTTGATTGTCGTGGCCATGGTACGAAGATGATACACAATAGCAATCAGATCTTTTCCCTTTATTCTACAAGGAGAGGACCAATATACTTGTTATTGGCTCCATTGAGTTTGGTCTGCATCATTTATATACAATATGACTTCACGTAGATTAATACTCATATTGCTTCTTTTCCAAAAAAAAAAAAAAAAAAAAAAAAGGTGAGACTATGTCTAGCGATGACAACAACCTTTCTTTAGATCGATTGGCCAAAGACCTCAAAAATGTTATTCACGCTGTATATGGGGATCATCCCCCGGAAATCATTCTTGTCGGACACAGGTATATTCTCTCTTTAATCTGAGGGCAGTGCATTGTATGTAAGTAGCTGATACAGGTGGCATTAAGCTAATATTGAAAGCCAACTTACCTCGAAATGAATATAGTATGGGTGGAGCTGTCGTCTCAGAGGCAGCATCCCGTGGCATGATCCCAAACCTAATCGGTGTTGCAGTCCTTGATATTGTCGAAGGTTTACTTTTTTCTTGTCTTCAGTTCAATGATTTAATGTCTGTACTTCCTTGTCACAGTAACTTATTTATGCTTATTTTGGCTTGGGTGGTTCAGGTGTAGCTATTGAGACATTGGCTAATATGAATGGATGGCTGGAGAAGCGACCAAACATGTTCCGATCTCTTGATAAGGTTGTTCAATGGGGGTGAGTGGAGCTATTTCATATAGTCAATCTAAAAAGTGCATGCTGCTGGTTTCTCTTCTTGAATTTACAAGATTACCTTGTTGCGACAAATTTTGCCATCCTTGTTGGCTTAATATAGAGTAAAATCAGGGACGGTACGTAATGTCGAATCGGCACGAGTCTCATGTCCATCTTTAGTCATTTTATCTAAAGATTCAACAGTAGAAAATCCATGTTACATCTGGCGTACAGATTTGGCAGCATCGGAGCAATATTGGAAGGAGTGGTTTACTGGATTGACCCAGAAGTTTTTATCAGCGAAAGCAGGAAGGCTGCTAGTCCTTGCAGGTACAGATCGACTAGATAAAGACATGACGATCGCTCAAATGCAAGGCAAATTTCAAATGCTTGTATTCCCAAATTCAGGACACGCAATACAAGAGGACGAGCCTGATCGTATGGCTCATGAGTTGGTCGCGTTTTGGAAAAGAAACGAACGCCTTGTACTCCCACCGCGACCTTTCCTTCCTTAAAATCTTAAAATTAATTAAATAAAAAGTGACTGCTCTGTTCGCGATAAAAAGAAAATCCAATATTCTCTTAGTTCAGGATTGTACACGCCTTGCCGTTCAGAAGTCAAGAGATGGTAGCATCCACAGGAGTAGCTGACAACATCAGGAGCAGTCGCAACACTGCAGACCAGTTCCCTTTGAGTACACCTATTACAACCAATGGGAATGCAGTAGGTAATGTGACACATGGGAAGAAGCCAGCTCATCTGAGCATTGACTCCACAACCGCCAACTCTGCATTCATCCATACCCTCAACTCACAAATTCAGGCTGCAGCTAAGAATAGTGGCAGCAGCAACCGTCCCCAGCAGAGCCAAGGCGCTTCAGCTTCTGGAAGTGATTTTTCATTGACTATTGGCATCGACCGAGCGGCACTCATTGCTCCAGACTTTGACACTGACGAGTTTCTGTCCGCACGCCGACATCTACCTCTTGAGGAACTCAAATCTCAGGTATGTAAGGAGTACATACTATATATCATGAGATTGTAACCATCATAAACAAACAAAGTCATTATTATAAGACTTTAGTTCGCGTTTATTCGGTACGAAGATATGGACGGTATTTCATCTTAATTGACAACTTTCGCTTTTATCCTCTTTCTTATGATAATAATCATATGCTATATCTAATGGAATAGCTCATTTCTCATATGAAAGAGCTGAAAACAGAGCTCATTGAGTTAATCAACAGTGACTATGCTGATTTTATTAATCTTTCAACCAATCTCAATGGCGTGGATCGTATGATGGAGGACCTTCGGAAACCGCTAGATCGAATGAAAGGAGATACTATCGTATGCTGTATTTAATTTGCGGAGCCATCTCTATGTGTTTATGTACACAGATACATATGTCATATGCCATGCCTAATTACAAGTTATTACTGTTTCCATCATTGAAATTTATTCGAGTAGATTGTTAGATCTAACTTTCAATCAGTAATCGATAGTTTACAGCAAAAACTTCAGCATCGTACTGAGATTCGGGAGAGAAAAGCTAGTCTTCAATTATTGGTCAATATATCTGAATCTGTTGCTAAAGTTGAAGGACTTTTGCAGATCTCGAGCACCTCTGAAGGCAGTGTAGTACTTAGAGATGGCAGCGGAAGGTATTGAATAGTAACAAAGTGGAATACCATGCTCGGAACGATGCACAATCGAATCACTAACTCTAATACGTTATAGTCCTAGCGATAGCATAAGTGTGGCAAAGCGCTTGGAACGTGTAGCAATCGAGTATAATAAGCTGCAATATCTTGTTAGCAAAGGAGCCGACCTACCTTTTGTTACTAGTATCGATTGGGTAAATTGAGCAGTTATAAAGCATGATCATTCTATGGTATTTACGTAATTAATCTGTTGATTGATTGTCTGCTTTGCCTTACTTATTGTTATAGCGTTTAGCCAGGATCAAAGAGACTATGAGTGAAAATCTCTCGACTGTCTTGCGTTCATGCATTAAGTCTAGCCATCGAGACGAAGGAGGGATGTTGATCAAAAATGAATCGATGTCGCAGTGCCTCAGAACTTATGCATTGATTGATCAGACGGCAGAGGCTGAGAAAGTCATTACTGAAGAGCTTCTTGTCCCATTCATTAGCAAGGTTTATATTGGGCCAGATTTCATTATCCTGAATGATATAACGCTTAGAACAGCCATATTAATACAGAAACACCTTTTTTTTGCTTGTAGACCATCACTCGGGCAGCTCTCACGGATTCGTCACGTAACCAACATGCCAAGTCTGGTCAAAATCAGCAGAGACCACTTACTATAATATACAATCAAATTCTCACTTTTATTGACTCTCACTGCAGCACCTTACTTTATATCACGCAAAAGGAGCTCAAAGGGACAAATTTTGACATTCCTGTCAATTGCATATGGGGCATCACTACTCAGTCTATTCTTAAAAATATCCCTCAGATCCTATTGCCTGGGATACCAGATGAATTTCATCGTAACTATACAGATACTATGGACTTTGTCTCAAAAATCGAAGAGTTGTGTGGGACCCACAAATCACTAGCACGGCTAAGGTCACAAGCTAATTATCAGGCATTCATGAAGCGGTGGCAGCTTCCAGCATACTTCCAGCTTCGGTTTCGAGAAATATCTTTACCGGTAGAGGATGTGCTCCAAATGACAGCTGATAACAGTCAGCGGTATTCCAGTAACAATGGTAATGTATTAACAAGGATATTTTTCGAGGTAGCAGTAGAATGTACTGATAAGATATCCTACAAATCGAAATGCGCATATACCTAACAGAGTATTTGATAATTGTCAAAAATAGTACATCTTCCGGCAAGCGTTGCTATTATTCATGCCATCGAGCGATGCTGGTCTTCGAATGTGTTTATCTACGGAATAGCACATAGATTCTGGAGATTTACTTTGCAACTTTTGGCAAGATACTCCATATGGATATCTATTAATCTAGCCAAGGACCTTGACACACCGAAGGATAAACCGGTTCAGGCATGAATAGTATAATGGGATGCATCATCTATGTAGTTTTCATCGATATCCACTAATGCTAGTTGTACTAATTTTTTTCTTTTTTCTCTTTTGTTCTTAGTCAAGATCATCATCGCCAGCTCCTGGGTCAGGTGGTAGCACGAGCTGGCAGCAAACTCGCACAATGCCCTCTGCAGGGGGGCTTCTTCGACCTCCAAGCTCTGCTAGCCGAGCATCTCTTGAAGAAACAACGCTACAGCAACTTTCCATGATTGTCAATGACATTGACCATGTAGTTACTCGTGTCAGGGGGATTTTTGATCAGGATATTCGACCAAAATTACCAGTCTCAATCGCGGATGAACCGACCTTAACGGCATCCTTTAATCAAAGCTTAGAAGCTATTCGGCGTGATGTACCCACAGTACAACAGCGGATCACAGATCTCATTACAAGGCACTGCGTTGATACATTAGCTAGTGTTAAAAGTATCAATGTCCGAGCAAGTGAAGGGGTTCCTCGTGAGCCTTCTCAATTTGTCCCATTGGTTTTGGCACCGCTTTCAAGATATATTTCAGGATCTGGCGCAGTCCTTAATAACAAATCTAGAGATGCATGGGCTAAAGAGGTTATTGTCACCACTACGAACCAATATAGCGCCATTTTAGCAGAGCGCTTGCTTGATATTAAGCTCTCAGAGGAAGCAACCAACAAACTGAAGGCAGCAGCTAAATCCCGAGGGGGTATTATGTCAAGAACACCAGTATTGCCCAATATCTTTTCAACGAGCACATCCGAAGCTGACCCTAATATGTCTACAAGCGATAAACTGAGATTACAATTTGTATTGGATGTGGAATGTTATCGAAACGAGGCAAGTTTTAATTTTATTTTATATTATTTTTTATTTATGTTAATGACATTAAGATTTCATAACCCTCATAATTATTTCATTCTTTTATTTAATGCAGCTGATAAAGTTTGATATCGACCCACAAACGTTTCAGCCCTTTCTAGACCTTCGAGCCAATGTACAGCCCTATGAAAGTTTACTCAAAAATTCTAGTAAACAGTAGATTATAAATAATAAACAGGAGCTGAAATATGATACAGCATAGTGAAATAGTTTATCTCTTACAAAAATTTAAATTGAGAACGCAGTTAGTCGCGGTTAATGGTAAATAGAACCTCTTTCTCTGGATGATATATATGATTAAGTCAAGCAGCTGAATTCTACTGAACAACTCTCGAAAAGTTTGCCTCTACGACCTCGGCTCCTGCAAGATGAGTACATTTGTTCTAGATCAACTTATTGATTGCCTGGGTCACGAAGCTTGTGTTAGATATGAGGGTTAACTTTCCATTACAGTTGTATCCTTATTACTTCTTTTTAATTTCCAGGATACCTTGGACGGTGTCCATCCCAATATTACAAACTTTAAGCGCAAGCGCAATAGTCGACTTTAGCAATAATCATGATGTATATTTACGTCAAAGCTATTGCATAGTTGAAAGAAAATCAAATAAAGCTCTGTGATATGGGGCACAAGACGCATCTGCAAGCAGAGGTTCGCTAATTGGTTGAAAGGTCGATTCGGCGTGCTCCAGACCTAATATCATGGATGCTGACGAAAATCAATTAGTTTTTATCTGTCCTGGCTCTTAACGACAATGGAATTATTCATTCATGAGTGTAACCACCAAACTTGCAATACGGATCATATGATGTTAATCGTTGCGAGGGCTTTCTCGCTTCCATGCAAGAACTTGGACGTGGAATCCGTGGATGGTTTGGCGGATGTAGTCAGATCATTCCTCGGATAGATGATAATGCCTTAGTTTTATTGTTTAAGGCTGTTAAGAGCGTATGGAGTCAGTTGCTTGATACGGTCTGAGAAATCTGAAATATTTATAATTTTGAACTTCGCCCAAAGTGGTAAATTCACAAAATGGCCCACAGGATGGCGGAGACATTAATCACCTGCTAACACATGGCCAAAGCAAGCCGAGTCACAAAGAGCCATTTTGTTCAACCCATCCAAACCATTGCTCTCATTCTTACACCTCCAGATTTCTATCATATCCTTGTTTCTCTCTCTCTTACACGTCAGACATGGATCGCACCGCAGAATTCTTTTCGACAGTCGAGTCGCTACTGTCTAGAGCTCAGCCTCATCTGCCATTGGATAAGCGCAGACTGCTCTCGCCAATTGAACAACAGAAATCATTGTCACTTTCCTCAGGCGCTCATGGCTCAAAAAGACAACAGCCAGAATTCACCCTAATGGCCTCGATCATCAAGAAAGATTTGCAGGCAATGTCTATGAAGCTTCAAAAGCTGGCGAAACGTAATCATCCTTAAAAGAGCACATCATTATGGCGATTACTTTATGCTTGAACTTGATAATAGGATAGCAAACTGACGAATTATGAATTTATTGGGCTACATGTGAACAGTTGCCAAGCGCAGGACTTTGTTTGATGATAGACCTGTTGAAATTACAGTAGGCTGAACATTTGGTTATTTTCTCTCCCTTTTTTTTTTTTTTTTTTTTTTTTGCAACCTAATCAATAATGTTTTATGTGTTAATATCCTAAATACTCTTGATACCAACCTTATATGAATTTTTTTGCTCTCATATTTGTTAGGAACTCATCTACATTGTTAAGCAGGATATAGCCAAGCTCAACAAACAGATTGCACAGCTACAGAGCTATGTCAAGGAGCAAACTCACAAGGCGAGCAACAGCTGCCGACAAGCCATGGAGCACCACTCAAATGCTGTAGTAATGCTCCAATCACAATTAGCAGCACAGACTTCAACGTTTAAGGATGTCCTAGAGCTTCGTACTGAGAATATGAAGGCTTCTAAAGATCGACGAGAGCAATTTATGTTTACGACGCAACAGCAGAGCAATACCTTTGCTAGTAAGGACATAGTGTTAGCTGTTTTGTCCATATAGTCCATTTTCTATTGTATAGTATCTACAGCTGAACAATGAATATGGGTATCTGATATATATCTGGGGTTCTTTTTTTTACTTTAGGTGATTCTCCTTTGTATAACTTTGATCGACGTGCAACGTCTAGCACCGAACCACCCAAAGACATACTTTCACTGGATTTGACAACGCCATCACAGACACTTCATCAACAGCAAGTTCAGGAACAAGCTCAGCTGGTCGACTCAAGCAACGACTATCTTCAGAGTCGATCAGCAGCTGTGGAGTCGATCGAGTCCACGCTTCAGGAACTCGGTGGTATTTTTCAACAACTTGCGCAGATGGTGTCGGAGCAAAGAGATATGGTTCAAAGGTAAAAATAAGTTCGACAAACACTGTTTTCAACAAACAGCTCGTATGCACAAAAAGTTTGAGAATATAAAGGACGCTTTTTGACTTTTTTTTTTTTTTTTTTTTTTTCTTTTTCTGACGATGAAAGGATTGATGCCAACACGGATGATATTGAGTCAAATGTGTCAGGAGCTCAGACAGAGTTATTGAAGTATTACAGTTATGTCTCATCCAATCGTTGGCTCATGGTCAAGGTCTTTGCGGTCTTGATTTCATCTGCTGTTACATTGTCAGTCCTGTCGTAATAAATATTGATTTTTGAATAAGCCTCTTGGCATTGGCCACAGCTGTTGGGAGAATTGCGCTTTTTATTTTTATTTTTTTATTTTTATTTTTATTTTATTTTTTATTGCCTCTTTAGAAGTGAAGAAGCTCTGTGATGTGTGATTGTTTTGGTAGCAGTAGATGCAGGTAAGATTAACAGCAATCTAATTGCTAAAGACATATCATAGGAAAGGCAAATTTCTTATCCATTTATCCATTTCGCCTTTCTAGAGCCTTTCCTATTTTGTTTGTTTGATTCTTAGTAGATAAGTGAATGCGAATGTATTGCTGCTGTCATGTCGGAACAAAAATCGAACAGAAAGAGTCTATGTAAAATCAAGGTGACGAAAATGATGAAAAGAAGAAAAGTATTGACTACCCCTTGGACCGAAAGAACTAAACAATTGTGCGGACTCTTGGCAATCATGCGGCTCTAAAAAAAATTGGGTTAACTGAGAAGTGAGGAGGGGAATGTCAAATATCCACTTAGCAGCTACAATGTAGGAACGCTCCATGGGAAGCGTATTTTACATTTGAATGTAATCCAGCAGGGTTCTTTCGAGGATGAAACGCCCCTCCTTGTAACGTTGGTCAGTCTCATATGCTACAAGCTATTGACATTAATGTAGGAGGTGTGGAAAGTTGATTGGGAATAGCACACACAGAAGAAAATGGGAAAATAAAGTTAGAGTCAGTGGTCCTCTCCGCCTATTAAAATTGTATTATAGATTACATGGTGGTGAGAGTGAGCGAACTAGTCACAACTCTGAAATTATTTAATTTCATCTTCCAATCACGAAAAAAGGCTGTTCCTTCTTTTGACTTCAACCCTGAAAGGAAGGTCCATAGAAGTTAAGAACTTACGTATTTCCACCCCACAACAGTTGAGCATTCAGCACAGTGGATGTCCTGGACAGTATGTAACCCTGTCCTCATTTTCCTATCTTCCGCTTCGCCTGCATAGACATTAATCCTATTTGGTTGTCAAAGTCAGACAGATAGGAAAGAGAAAGGGAAGTGAATTAGCCCAACAAAAAGAGCAGTCAGTCAATAGAACACACGCCGCCCACATTGAGGCTTCGAATCATCAGTAGAAGCTTTAATTACACATTCGAGAAAAGGTACGCCTTTCCGTATTGGCCGTAAAAACGCTACAGATGCAAGTAACAACAATAGAATGTCAGAGGAAGGGAAGAAAGAAAAATAAAGAAATACTGGTCAATAAGTATATTCCTCGTGCCTTTTTTTACTCATTAAATCATTCTCCCGAACTTAATTTTATTCCCAACACAGGAGCATCTCCACTCCTCGTATTGTTACAACACATATAGTAAAATTGACGGCCCATCACAACTATCTAGTAAAATATACAAAATAAAAAAAGATACCGACTTACTCTGTCAAGGATGTGATCGTATGTGGCAAAGTGTGTCTTGCACGAGTTGCAAACAAGGATCTTTCCTCCGCTTTCCACGTGCAGATAGTTCTTGTATACAATTCCCATTGGAAAAGAAGGGATAGTAACGAGCGGCGTGGGTATTCCGAGGGAGGGCTCACGAAAAGTGTCAGAGGGCTTTCGTAGAGGTCTTTTCCTTCTATTTGTCTAAACTCCTCCGGACAAAAAAAAATGTTTTGTAGTTTCTGAAAGGGCTGCGATAATAAAATGTGGTTCAGTAAAGGATGGTAAAGTATAAGAAAATCGAGGTCGGGATACGCTGTATGCTGTATTTGAAGAAAAAGGAGCAAGGGTATCAAGTTTCGTTCTTTTGTTTGACGTGTGTTCTTTTTCCGCTATCAGGGTTGAAGGAGTGGGTTGGGCAGAGTAGCGAGTGGTATGCGGGAGAAGATGGTCTGAGGCTATGGAGCAAAGTCGCCCAGCTGACAGAGTTATGACGGGGTCAAGGGCAAGAAGAAAGGAGGGGAGTAACAAAGAGGAAAGTATCGTGTGTATGTGTCAAAGGTCAAAAAAAGCAGAAAAAAGTCACGGGTGGCGAAGCAAGCATGGTTAACGTGATCCTGTGAAGGATTGGCCGAACATTCATATCCTGTTTGCTGATCCCCAAAGTGCACCCACCATACATGCATTTCAGGCGGCAGAATGTCCTAATCCTGTATCCAGATCGACTGAAACAGAACAGTCAGTCTGCTACTGAAAATTATGAAGTCATCGAGTTTCGGTTACTTCTTTGCTTTCGCTCTATTCCCCTCTTTTCTTCCTGCTTTACTTCAATTAACTACAATTATTCTTCAACTTTTTTCTACATTCAACTCATTGCACCATGTCGCTGCCATATACTATGGTTTTTACTTTGTTAATGACCGAGGCAAGTCTGCTGTCTAGTTTTATTATATTTATCGCTTCTTTCTTGACCTATCTTAATCGAACAAGCAATCAAACTGATTCAACCGTTTTGTCTCTTTGTTGGAATGTACTCATTTATAGATGGTCGTTTTCATCTTTCTGATTGTAAGTTAGTTGCCATTCCATGAACTGCTCCAAGCGGCATGGGATCTATTTGTTTTATTATAAGAGACTAATATACTGCTTTACGCGTTTCTATTTGGTTTGGATAATAGCTGCCTTTGCCATTTAAGTGGAGAAGAGGGCTACTCAAGTTTCTCGCTGAGTCTCCATTCATGGGAAGCGTCCAATATGTGATGAAAATTGTTTTCATGTAGGAAATAGGTTTATAACTCTCAATTATTCCAATGTATGATGTATGATATGTAAACTTATTAATCTAATGCCATTGACTTTTTATTTTATTTTATTTTATTTTATTTTCTATTTTATTTATCTATTTATTTTTCCCGCGTTCTTCCTTGGTTGAACATAGCTTTGTCTTCATTCTTTTCATCGGTATTTAGCTCGGTGTTTGAACTTCAGAAATAGTGATGGTTGCCTTAGTTTCAGGCTTGTATGTAGTTGTGTATATCTTATGTCATTTGTCCTTCTGAATCACTGTCACGATGATAGATTCTTTGAACCGTGTCATTAAGGTTGAGGAAATCAAGGAAAACACTTATCCGCACCATGGCCATGGGGCGGAAACTAATGTCGCTGCCCGTCGCTTCTATGCTCAGCGAAATATGTAATTATTTGTATCCTAGTAGATGACCGTTACTTATTAGTAGAGCCTTTGTTGAGTGATTTCGTTACGTGATGTCTAATATGTCACTTTTGTATTTTATTTAACCTCGGCTAGGTATCTTACCGGATTCACGCTGTTCTTGTCACTCATTTTGAACCGGACATTCTTCTTGATCCTGGATCTTCTTAAGAGCGAGGAGAAGATGGAGGTTATCAAGAAGCAGGTAATGAGCTGATGCCCTCTATTATGACACATTCTTTACCAATGAAGTTTATCATTTATAAACTCACTCTTACTTGTAAAAATGAATCAAATTGTGCTTACTAGGCTTCTCAGCAAAGTAAGGAGTACGAGCGCGTGCTCGAGTCTGAGACCAAGCTGAAAAAGGAGATCAAGGATCTGTCTGAAATTGTTGCTAGCCATGCAGGAGCCAAACGTGACCTTGAGAACCTGCAAAAGCAAGCCACACAACAGCAGAAAGAATATCTCCGCATGGCGGACGAGAATAATGCCATGGAAATGAAGCTCTTAGGCACAAAATCTGAATTGAAAAAAGATATTTGAACAGTTTGCATCATAAACCTTTTTACTAAAGTAAACTTAGCAAAGTCTACATCGATATCCTCATGCGTGGTTTTTTCTACATGTATTGCTTTTATCTGCTGACTATTTGTGTAACCTGGTACAACTGTATATTGCAAATACAATGTCCAGGTTGAATTGGTTATTGTGAACAATTCGCCATGAAAAATTTGACTGAATATTACCTGAAATGTTTACAAGCCTTTTTTTTGTGTGTGTGTCCGTGACTACAACGGGAAATAAGTTGGACAAAATAAGCTTTGCAGCTACTGTAGCAATACGTGACAATTCACGTACAGACTCATTCAGTTATTTTACACGCCTTGAAACCAAATTTTTTGTTTCAACGGTCAGGGCTCAGTTCGCCACTTTGATTCGTACGAAAAGAAGGAGGAAGCATATTCAAAGAATAGGGGTCAGGAACAGAGATGGAGAGATATTCACGCATCCACAAACACATAAACATCTCCCGCCTGTTTGGATTTTGAGGGGGACCTCCTATCACACGGTGTAAACCAATTACACTGGTATACAAACTAGACAAGCCAAAAAAAAAGATCCCGCAAACGGTTAGTGTATAGTGCATACTACAGGTTCACCACAAACGGGTAAAAAAAAGCTTTCCAGTTAGCCTTTTTTTTTTTTTTTTTTTTTTTTTTTTTTTTCCTCTTCACCCTTCACTCTTCATCCCCTCCTTCTTCACCATCACTCATCATTCATCATCTCACCATCTCACCATCAGAAAGACACAGTTATAGCAATTGTAGTCAGCCCCTGGTGTGTGTTCCCTTATTTTATTTTATTTATTGTTATTTTATTATATTTTTTATTGGTCGGTGATTCCTGTCGAATTAGTTCGCTGTCGATCATCATCTCGACATTCAAGTGAGACAAGGAGTCAGACCACTACCCTCTTTCCTGAAGTGTTTTCAAGAATATAGGTATGACATCGCGATCGGAATAACATTAACATTATTCTTTAATTGGAAGGACAAGGGAAAAACATTTTGAACAGATAAAAAAAAACGTGGAAGTGATGCTTGTGCGCTGCAGCATTGAAGAACAATAGGCCACTGCTTATTTATTTGAGCACTTCTCTCTGAGAGTTTATAAGAAGTAAATTTGTGAGACTGAGATTTCTCTGTTAGTAGGCTCATCAGCAGTTGAAGTAACGGTACTTGGCATTTCATGGACTACCAAGACAGAATGAATTTCGGATGTTAGAAAGTGATGGAGTAAAAAGATTCTTAATCTATTATGGAAGTTACTCTTTTTTTTTTTTTTTTTTTTTTTTTTGTATATCATTCATGAAAGTAATATCTTGAAAGTTTTCCTTACCACCTTCTATGTCTTTTTTGGGACGAGTACCAGGAGTACATAATGATAATAATAGGGGAATTAATAATGCCCATTTCTTTATGTTCCCATTTGTCATACTATACAATATCCATTCCATGTCTACGTTTTGGAAATGACCAACTCCTGTCAAAGGGCAGGGAACATGACTAGTGGCAGGGGTGCATGGTGTGTTTTTATGCACATTAAAAATGTGGTTTTCATGCGATTGAGAGTCCTGTACAAACTGATGAATAGAGCTGATACCAGAAGGGACCACTGATTTCTTGTGATCCTGTTGATCTGGCTGTAACCCGTGGCTAGTCAGTTTATTCTTTTCCCAAGATGTTTACCCTACTAGCGTCTTCTTTCTAATTCTTTTGTCACTTGAGAACGGCATAGCTTCACATATGATAGCAGTGACTAATTTTGAACTTTCGATACATCCATCTATAGACCATTATTTTTATTAAAATATGTCGTTGGATGCTTATGTCAAGGGCACAAACTGCTGGTTCACAGACGATAAGGAGGGCTGGATCAGCGCTGCCCTCACCACCAAAGAGGAAACTCCTGATGGCAAGGTCACTCTAAAGTTTGTGGATGATAATGGAAAGGTAATTTTCGGAAGCATAGTTTTATTGAATAAAACATACTGGACAAAGTTTATACCTTGACTATATCCTCATTAATTTACATCTCTCTTTGATGTAATCAATAATAAAGGAACATTCCTTCTCATCAACGCTGGCCAAGATTCAGCAAACTAATGGTGCTGACCTCCCTCCCATGCGTAATCCTCCACTCCTTGAGGGTACAGAGGATCTTACGAACCTTTCATATCTCAACGAACCTGCCGGTATGTGCGCTTTCCACTAGAAAAAGTATATTTTGTGATGCGTGCTTAATTGAGAATGAGTTGATTAGTAATCTTGTTTTGCTCATCTATGCAACCACCACAGTCCTGAGCAACATTAGAACTCGCTACTCGCATTGCAACATCTATACGTACTCTGGAATCGTCCTTATTGCTGCAAATCCTTTCGCTCGGGTCAACCTCTACACTCAAGATATCATCCAGGCCTACTCAGGCAGGAGACGTGGTGAACTGGAACCTCATTTGTTTGCAATTGCGGAGGATGCATACCGATGCATGATTCGTGATGAGAAGAATCAGACCATTGTCGTCTCTGGAGAGAGGTAAGACAAATTCCATTTTCATTGTATATTACAATTTTTCTTAGTACGAATGTATTAATCAGTTTTATGTTGTTTCCGAAATAGTGGTGCTGGTAAGACTGTCAGCGCCAAGTTTATCATGCGCTACTTTGCCACAGCAGACGATAGCGAGCGTGGTACAGATTCCTCTAAGACTGGCATGAGTGAAACGGAAGAGCAGATCCTGGCTACCAACCCTATCATGGAAGCCTTTGGTAACGCTAAGACTACCCGTAACGATAACTCGTCCCGCTTCGGAAAATTCACAGAGATCCAATTCGACAAAGAGCGTAATATTATTGGAGCGAAGATTAGGACCTATCTTCTTGAGCGATCTCGTCTTGTCTATCAGCCAGAGCATGAGCGAAACTACCATATCTTCTATCAACTTGTCGCTGGTGCGCCACCATCAGAGAAGAAGGAGCTTGACCTCCAGTCTATTCCACAATTCCATTATCTCAAGCAAGGCGGTGTTCAGACCATTAATGGTGTGGATGATGCCGCTGAATTCGAAATCACCCAGCGTGCACTTTCGACGATTGGAATTTCAGTCCAGTCTCAATGGGATATCTTCCGTCTGTTAGCTGCCCTTCTTCACATCGGTAACATTCAGGTCACAGGCAGAAATGAAGCCGTTATTTCAGAAGACGATCCTTCCTTGATTACCGCTACTCGCATCCTTGGTATTCCTCTAAGCGAGTTCAAAAAATGGCTTGTCAAGAAGCAGATTACGACACGCTCTGAAAAGATTGTCTCCAGCTTGAAAGTTGATCAGAGTTTAATCGTTCGCGACTCTGTGGCCAAATACATCTACTCATCCCTGTTTGACTGGCTCGTCAATAACATCAACTCCAGTCTTTCAAGCGAGGCCGTTGCGAGCAGGATTCATTCCTTCATTGGCGTGTTGGATATCTATGGTTTTGAACATTTCAAGAAGAACTCGTTCGAGCAGTTCTGTATTAACTATGCCAATGAGAAGCTTCAACAGGAGTTCAATCAACACGTCTTCAAGCTGGAACAAGAGGAGTACGTCCGCGAAAAGATTGATTGGAAGTTTATCGAATTTAGTGATAACCAACCTTGTATTGAGATGATTGAGGGCAAATTGGGAGTTCTTTCACTCCTTGATGAGGAGAGTCGTTTGCCTGCTGGTTCAGATCAGAGCTGGTGCAACAAACTCTTTACTCAGCTTGGCACTGAAAAGCATAAGAAGTGGTTCACCAAGCCTCGCTTCTCCAATACGGCATTCACAATCTCACATTACGCCCACGATGTCACATATGATTGTGAAGGTTTCCTCGAGAAGAATCGCGATACTCTCCCTGACGAATTGCTAAATCTCATCAAGAACTCTGAAAACGAACTCTTGGAGGAGGTTCTTATGACTAGTGCTACTCTTGGCGCTGGAGGAAGTGTAAGTATAATGTGTTTAACCTTAACACTACACTCGAATGATAGCTTATCTTTTACTAATTTTTTTTTTTGTCTCACCTTGCCCTACTGAATAGTTGACTGAAGATAAGCGTAAGAGTGTCATCAACAGAAAGCCAACCCTCGGCTCCATCTTCAAGGGTTCACTCATCCAGCTTATGGATACTATCAACTCCACTAATGTACATTACATCCGTTGTCTCAAACCCAACGAGGCTAAGCAGCCATGGGCGTTTGATGCTCCCATGGTGCTTGGTCAGTTAAGAGCCTGCGGTGTCTTGGAAACAATCCGTATCAGTTGTGCTGGCTATCCTTCTCGCTGGTCCTTCCCTGAGTTTGTGGAGCGCTACTATATGCTTGTCAACTCTGAACACTGGGGCTTTGACACCCAAAAAATGTGTTCTGCCATTCTTGAGGCAACTATTAAGGAAGCTGATAAATACCAAGTCGGCCTTACCAAGATTTTCTTCCGCGCTGGTCTGTTGGCATATATGGAGAAACTCCGTACTGACAAACTGAATGCCTATGCAACATTGATCCAGAAGAATTTGCGCCGCTTCGTCTGCCAAAAGAAATATCATCGCCAGCGCAATGCCGCGATCAAGATTCAGGCATTTGCTCGCAGAATCATTGCTCAAAAAGAGGCCCGAAAGCTTCGCGAAGAACGTTCTGCCATTATGCTCCAGACGTTCCTGCGTGGTTATGTTCAGCGCAAGAAGTATGTTGAAACCCGCAACCACATTCTTCGTATCCAATGCGCTATTCGTGCTAAGCATGCTCGCCTCGCCTTCCAGAAGATGCGCGAGACTAACGCCGCGACCATGATTCAGCAAGTCTGGCGCGGTATTCAGGCTCGTGCCCACCACAAGAAGGAAATTCGCGCTATCATTCTGGTGCAGTCTTGTATCCGCCGTAGCAGGGCTCGCAAGGCTCTTCTGGAGCTCAAGGCAGAGGCTCGTTCTGTGAACCATTTGAAGGAGGTATCATACCGTCTCGAAGGAAAGGTAGTAGAGTTGACGCGTGCCTTGGACTTGGCGAACCAACAGAACAAATCATTTGATGCCCAGGTAGCGAGTCTTGAGAACCAAGTCCGATTGTGGAAAGAGAAGTATGAACTGTCACAGCAAACCAGTGCGAGGGAGCTCGCCCTTGCTGCTGAGAATCCGACAGTACCCAAGAACGAGTTCGAAACACTCAAGGCAGCAAACGTTGAGCTTGAGTCCAAGTACAACGCATCGGTCGAGAAGGTGAGGACGCTTGATCAAGAAATCAGCAAACTTACAGAATCCCTTGCAAAGACCAAGGAAGAAATTCAAAAGCTGGCCGCTCAAGCAAAGGCCAAGCCAGAGGATTCCGAAACAGTCACAGCACTCAGACGTGAGAACCAATACGTCCGCGAACAGTTGGCTCAACTGTCGAAGGCCACCGGACGCGACACGTCTAGTTTCCCAGTCTCATCCAAAGTAATGGCTGCACCCACTAGCGGGCATGCCCAGACTCACACCACCCCCCCAACCCACAATCATCTTGCTCAAGATACAATTGACAAGTACGAAAACTCATACTCGTTCACCAAGGATACCCCGCACAAGATCGTTACAGCGTTCCCTCCTATTCCTCACTCAAATAATCTTGCTCCTAAGATTATTGGTCGCCACCGCAGCAACAGCACACCTGACATTGCTTCGCTTGAGAATGGCGTTCTTTTCAGGCCTCAAAAGACAACAAACAGTGTCTTTGACAACCTTGACAACCATAGTCGCACCGCTAAGACTATGTCAGGCGACGACTGGTCCAGACGCATTAATCGCTCACGTCCAAGCATTCACAGTATGGTCGAACAACCCGAGGTTGAGATTATGCATATCTTAGAGGATGAGGAAGGACTTCAGGAAGAAGTTTTGAATGGTTTAATCAAGAATATGAAGATTCCTTCACCCAGTCTTTCAAATTTGCCATTGATCAAGGAGATTATGTTCCCCGCTCATATGATTGGCCTCTTGACCACGCAGATGTGGAGATATGGCTACATCAAGGAGTCGGAACGCCTCATGATCAACGTGATGCAAGCCGTTCAGCAGCAGTCCATGGCAATTGTTGGAGACGATACCATCATTCCCTGCGCCTACTGGCTTTCGAACGTGCACGAGCTCTTATCTTATATCTGCATTAGCGAACAAGAAATTACTCGTGAGGAACTCGTCGCTCGCTGTGGTGAGCATTATGACTGGGCTGAGTACGAACAGCTGGTATCAACAGTCAAATACGAATTGGAATGCCTTGAATACAACATCTTCCACGTCTGGATGAAGTCGCTCAAGAAGCAACTTAATAAGATGATTATTCCCGCCATTATCGAAAGTCAAGCACTTCCCGGCTTTATCACCAGTGACTCTGGACGTTTCTTTAACAAGCTTATGGGCTCCGGTCCCAGCTTCAGCATGGATGACTTGTTGATGCTGTTCAACAAGATTTGGAAGGCTATGAGCTGCTACTATGTCGAACACAGTGTGGTTCGCCAGGTCATGACTGAGCTCCTCAAAATGGTTGGCGTTACAGGATTCAACGATCTGTTGATGCGTCGCAACTTCTGCACATGGAAGCGTGCCATGCAGATTCAATACAACATCACGCGCATTGAGGAGTGGTGCAAGGGTCACGATCTCCCTGAGGGTACATTGCAATTGGAGCATCTGATGCAGGCAACAAAGTTGTTACAGCTCAAGAAGGCATCGCATAGTGATATTGAGATTATTTATGATGTTTGCTGGATGCTGACGCCTACACAGGTGCAGAAATTGGTCCAGAACTACATGATTGCTGATTATGAGGTTCCTGTGAGTCCAGAGCTGATTAAGGCGATCGCCATGCGCGTTGCGGCCAACGAGAAGAACGATACATTGATGTTGGATGCGATCTCATTGGAGGACGCTGGATCATTTGAAACTCCTGAGATCCGCGACGTTGATCTTGATGGCGAACGCTACCTACCTCCTTGGTTGGTCAATTTGAGTCGCTTGAAATCACTGATGCATTTGGTTGTTGTATAATGAGTATCTGTTTTCTTTCTTTCCCAGTTTTTCCCTTTCTATTTCCTCCTGCAACCGCTTTTGTATCTTTATTCATTTCGTCCATTGCCTTCAAAGAAAGGAGAAACTAAGACATTGATTCACCAGTGTTTTGTAATTTAAAAATAAATATAAATATGCTAACAATTTTCTAAGCTATGATTCTATGACTTTATTTAAAATTATCAGAATGTAAATGCAGAAGAGATGAAGGACGATAAAACAATAATAGAATAGGATAGCATCTTGTAGGATTACATTTTCCTCCGTTTGCCTGTAAAACGATCCAAAGCTGTGACAGGTTCGTCTGGATTGCCCATTCTCCTCTTCGCGCGCTCTTTCTTGTCTTTCTCGATCCTCTCCAATAGCTCGACCTAAAAAAAAAAAAAAAAAAAAAAAAAAAAATGCCATCAGCATTTGAAAACTAAAATGAGAACAAGCAAACAGAGGAATAGACGAACAGGCTTTATCTGCTTTCTCTCACCTTTTTCTGATCGATAACATTCTTTGCTTTCTTGCGCAGATGGCGACGTGAAGAAGAGTTCTTGCCGCGAGCCTTGAACTTGAGCTCCTTAGCCTCTTCTGGATGAGCAGCTTCCCATGCCTCCTTCTTCTCCTTGTTCAAGATTTGAATAGGGGCTTTGTCCATTTTTCCAACCATATCGACATCCAGAGTAATCATCTCAGGCTGAATTTTCTCCAGCAGTGAGTGCACCTCCATTTCTTGCCGTTGCTTTTTTGTCTGGAATGGATTGGCCTCTAATGCATCAAAGTTGGGCTCTCCAGATCCTGGAACGATAATGCTGCCGATACCACTGCGATGACCAAATCCAAGTACATCCTCAAATGGCACAAACTCTACATCATGCACGGCCGAAGCTGGCTGCAAATGATTCATATAAGGCGATACCTGCTTGGTTCTAAAGGGGTCCTTCCAGATGCTCACATGGGGACCAAAACCAACCGCCAGCAAGCCACGCTGAGAGATAGAAAGTGACGATGCAGGTGATGGAGTAAAATATTCCTGAACAGCTTTATAACTCCTGAGATCCCAAAGTTTAAGTTGACCATCCAAACCTGCAGTGGCCATGTAAGTGCCTGAATGGCCTATTGCCATGGCGGTGATGGGTCCTCGATGACATTGCATTTTGACAAGAGGTGTAGACATATTAGGAGACCAGAGTGTAACTGTGCCGTTTCCGTGCCCCAAATGTATAATGGCATTGCTGGGGTTTTGAGTCATAACATCACACTTTCCAAGCTTGGTGCGATGTTCTGCCACAAGTTTTCCTGTTGATGTATCCTGGTATTTAAGATATCCAGAGTTTCCCTTAAAAAGAAGAATAAACAATAGAAAAAAAAAATTATTGAATAAGCCCGTCTTCCCGGATCCTGGATTGCAAATGAAGTAGAAGAGAAAAACACGATGTCCAACGTACGATTGTTGTGAGTAAGAAATGATAAGGCAAGAAATCAAGCTTGTTGATTTCGATATGGTCTCGCAAGCAGTGGATCTCCATGCCTGACTTGTCATAAATGTAAACATATTTCTTCTGCGCTACTGCGAACATAGTTTCATTATGCAGCCATCTAATACCATCGTGTATATTATTTTGTTATATTAAATGTAATATGATGAACAGTCAAATGTTAGAGTGTATTTTTCTCTTTTTGTTTCTTGTCTTTCAAAAAGAACCTACTTGACATCTCGTATTGTCTCCTTAAGTTGAAGTTCACAGGCGAGCTTTCCTGCCTGCCAGTCAAATGCCGCAACATGTCCTTTCCGGCCACCGATAAGGAGATGGCGTCCGTTTCGGGTATAATCAAGCGAGTACGGTCCAAACTTCAAATTCAATGAAAACATTTTATGTGTAGTTGCAATGTCCACTTCTTTGCGGAGCGCACGTTGGGAAAGTTGATATGTCTTTTCAATGCCTTCTGCTTCCAAAAATCCTGCCTCTTCTGTCAACAGTATCTCGGACGAAGCAGCCTTGTAGGCTGCTTCTTTGAATTGTTTCTCTCGGCGCTTAATTGATCCTTTAAGCTTCTTATCTTGTATGCCCTAATAGTATATATAATATAAAAAATAAGAAATAAAATGTATTAGAGTAAGTAGTAAAGACATAGGTATTCAAAACATGCCCACACTTAGCTCTAGCGCAATATTCATAAATTCCCTGAAGTCAGCCACAAGTAGTATAAAGAGCATACATTGACTCCTTCAAGCGCTGCATTGCTGTCCCCTCGTGAATATTTGGGCACGAGGGCCAAGATGGGGTCTTTTTTCTTCTTTTCAACCATGACGACGATGTTTTTATGGAAGTGAAAAATGTCTAGAAAGTTGAAGGCCTTAATGACTATAAATGGAGGCACTAAAAAAAAAAAAAGGAGTGAGGGAGAGACAAAAGCCACAATAATAAATATAGCCACGTGCATATTCATATTGGTGGCAACAATTACCAGGCCATGTGTGGATGTTAGCAGGTCGTATAAAAGGCACAGAAAGTGTAGTACTGATTGTTCCCGTTTTCGCTCACTCAGCGCCATACGATAGCTTGACAGGCTGGCCGAATGCAGCTTGGATAAGCCTTTATAAAGAAAAGTCCCTAGAAACGAGACAACCCAGCTTTGCAAAGTAACGGACATCCCTCAAAGAAGTAAAGTTTATTAAGTACTTTATTAAACATTCCCGAAAAAATTGAGCTAGTTTTCTACATGCTCTCCTCAAAGCGTTAAAGAGCAGTGTCCCAAATCACTGCATAAAAAAAAAATAAATGGATGGCGTTGCGAAGCGGCTAAAGCCCTATACATGAAAATGTCAAAATTACATAAAAAAGAGAAAAAAAAGAATGCTTGGGGAGAGCACGATAATAAACAAGAATCGCGCTATCCTTCACTCTCTTATGAACTTTGATTTTTGGGATCTTCGCTGCCATAGATTCATGCGACAATTGGCCATTTGGATCGCAGATGCTCGATCCAACGAGCATACAATGCCTCTGCTACTGGACTTGCTGGGCTACTTCGGACCTCTGGTACTGGTTCTTCGGCTGTCTTGGTAGCTTCGGAAGGCTTTTTTTCTGACTCGACTGCTGTTATGTCTGAGGAGTCTGAACCTGCTGTTGACGATAAAGACGTAGATTCACCTTCTTCGCACGAGAGCCCCTTCCCATTAGCTAGAGCCCCAATGGCATCAGCCACAGCCGCCCCACCATGTGTTTCCATTTGCTTCATTAAGTCGCTATTCTCCTTTATCTGCGTCATTGCCTGCGTGAAGAAAGCAAGAAGGAGTGAAGGATTGATGTCGTTGAGGTCTGAGATGCCATGCTCAAGAACACTGAGAGCTTCAAGGTCTTCTGCACTATGCTCGCCGCTCTTTAGCTAAACGTGGATAATAAATAAAATCAATGTTAAAACAAGCCGACACTTCGAATAAATAGATCAGACCCTGAATCAAATATACATACATTTTTCAAGACGGGTAAGAGGGCGACTCTTGACAGCTGTCTACCTGCTTGTGCTTGAGGGCTAGCTTCAAATGTATCTTCGCTTATAGCTTTCTTGGTCCCTGGCGCAGCTTTGATAGTCTCGAACCTATGAATAGCGGTTAATAATAAATGGAATTAAGTCAATATTTAATGATACCTGTGTCTCACTCATATAGCAAAAGTAAGATATGGACGTACCCGTCTTCTATTGTCATATCACCAGGCCCAGGCTTGTCCGCCTGCGACGTTAGATTGGTTAAGCTATCGATCTATAGGTTCAATAAAGGTGGTCAGGTTCAAAATGATGGATTCTGTTAAGTATCAATATGCTGGGGAATACCTGAGCAGCATATAGAACCGACATCAGCTGCATTACCTTTAGGTTAGCTAAATTTACCACGCTACCCATATCATTTCCAGGTTTCTAGTACAGAGTAAAGAAAAAAGTTGTATATGTGCCGCTGCTCTTCTTGTTCTTGCGCTTACAACTCAAAATAATCGACAGAAATACTTACTGATGGGCGAATAGTGGAGTGACTGACTGGTACCCTGCGAACTGTTGAAGTAGTAGAAGCCAATCCTGGGATACGAACCGTCCCAAAGTCCCAAGGCAGATCCTCGTCATTCGTGTTAAAGGTGCTGAATCTAATAAGAGAATCAGTTTTAATTTAGTAAGTACTGAGCTCCTACTCACTGCATAGCTGGGTGCCATATTAGAGTATGAGAGCGTTCACCTACGTCTTTGTCAATGATGAAGCGGCGCGTTGATGAGCAGCGAGTTTCCAGACATCATATCTCTCCACCAGTTCCTGAAGATCACTCTTGCGTTTTGCCATCTTTATAAATCGATGCTTCAGCAAGTCCTTGGCAGTCGGTCGCTACAAATATGTCAAAAAAAAAAAAAAAAAAAAAAAAGAGCTAAACAAATAAATTTCTCATTGATATGTATTCATCTTAATATGCTTTTAAGGACCTACATCTTTAGGATTCTTGATCAAGCAGAGTTCCACAAATTCCTTGAAGGCTCTTGAGAAATCACCTTCCAATGATGGAGGCTTTGCTTTTGGAATTAAGAATAGGACACGCATAGGATGGTACTCTGCGAGAGGCGGCTCCCCTTTCGCAAGTTCAATTGCAGTGATACCTAACGACCAAATATCCGCTTTAGAGTCATATCCTGCTTGCCTGATAACTTCCGGAGCCATCCAAAACTAGAAAAATAAAAAGCAGATGTGTAAGGGACTAATATGCTAGTAATGTAATAGTCGTATCTTTCTGACAATAAAAATTGCTTACTGGTGTACCGACAAACGTGTTACGTTTACTCTTTTGATGTGATAGCTGGGCGGCAACTCCGAAATCAGCTACGGTTTATAAAGATGAAGTAGACGTGTTGGTTCAAAGCACAAAGGTTAATATTCTGATATATAATCTGTGTAGGGTACACAGAGTAGACGCTCTTGTACTTACCTAATTTAACGTCTCCAGCACCAGAGAGCAAAACATTAGCAGCCTTAATGTCTCTATGGATCTTGCCCTCTGCATGAAGATACTCAAGGCCTAGTAGTAGCTCTCTCAATACAATTGCCACATGATCTTCGCTGAATGGTCCTGGTTTGAGCTAGGTAATAAAAAAAAAATTGGTAACAGAAGGTTCCGATCAGAGATCCATAGTCATTAAAGCTGTTGTACAATTCTATGAGCATTCGCTGCCTGGATTCTTACCAGATCAAGGCATGACCCTCCAGCCAGATATTCCATTACTATAAGAGATACAAGAAAGATCGGGCATTAGTAAATGAGAAAAAGTTTAACCTCGGAGCTGACTTGTGCAAGGACTGCTTACCGATCCATAACTTAAAACCCTTGACACAGCTACCATAATATTTGGTGATGAAGTCTGAATCGCATTGGGAAAGCAGTGCAATCTCTTGTTGGATTTCGCTAATATCCTCCTCTGAGTCTTCGAGATTAATTTGTTTGATCGCAACGACTTCCTTAGTTACATTATGGATACTATTGCATGAAATAAGTGTACTTTTAGAACGCATTGTATCAAGATAACGGTTTCTCGTCGGAAAATTACTCAATATCACACCATATTACTAGAGCAAAGGGCAAGTGTGATTCAAAAGCAATCCGGTCCCTGCTACTAATCATTAAAAGCCAATGACCAACAATTGTCGCAGATGATTTTTTTCAATAGAATGCATGCACAACTCGTGGAAAAATAATAATAATCAGGGGCTCGAAGCACTATCATGCACAACTTTGTACGCCAAGGGGGAGGATAAAAGGGGGTGGAGAAGCATGAGGCGATGCCATAAAATAAAATTGGCCGAGCCCACATATCGCAGACATGAAGGTCTAAAGGAAGTGAGATGAGAAGGAATGTGATTTCACCTACGCCTTATAAACAGTGCCAAAAGAACCCGTTCCAATTTTCTCGAGAAGAGTATACTCTTCATCAGGGTCGGACCGCATCTATAATCATGAAGTCAAAGGAGAGATGGTATTAGTCTTTTTCTCTATCACTAAAAGCGAGATTAGCTTGCATGCTTTCAATTTAAACTCCTTCTAAGCTGTCCAAAACCAACTTTGTACCATTTTGGCAAACTTGAGATTAAAGACGAGTTAACGATGAGATTATAGTATGAAAGAGCTGAAGGTGAGGAGTTAACTTGTCTTGGGAAGAGAGGAAGCTGGTGTTTGTTGAGGGTAGATAGCTGCAACTTCGACAGATAATACTAGATGAAGGGACAGAGAGGGTATGGATATGGATGATTGCTTGGTAAGAAAAGTGACCGATGTGTGAAAGAAGGGGGGCTCGAAGCAGCCTTGAGAAAGGACGATGTAGGTACTCAGGACGAAATATCGAGGAGCAAGTAAAGTGCAGGTGAACGGGGAATAATGCAATGGATGGGGAAAAGGGAATAAAACAACTATGTAAGAGATAAGATGTTAAAAGGAAGAAAAGAAAGCAAAGAAGTAACAAAGAAAATAACAATGTTTTCAAACACCTGGCTTCAATGATCAGCTCGAGTTGGGCCACAACAAGAAATTAATGACGAGCAGATGAGTACATGAAAAAAAGGGGGGAGAGAGGACACCATCTACGCCATCCACTTTCGCAAAAAAAAACATACATCTATACAGTAAAATCCAGGACTTCTTGAAGCCAAGATATTGTCAAAGTAGACGAACAATTGCGACGACAGGCTAAATAGGTCATCCTCTAAATAAGAGATATCAAGAGACATATCCATAAATCCAAACAGATGTGCCGACTGACTGTTTTGCAATGATGCTTTTCAAAAAAAAAATGCTGAGCCGTCTGTTTATACTTTATACAAATACGGTTGCTGGCACAAAGGGGCTGTTAGAAGCTTCTCTCTTTCGGATGCTTGTCACGCGTTTTCTTTATTTTTACTCTCTCGTCATTTGGTCACCATTCTCCACGGGTCGTGGAAAATAGGGGGTTGGTGTTCTTTTAAAATAATAAACTATCAAGCAATAATGACAGAGCAACGGACAGCAGAGTGCCAAGTCTAGACATAAAAAAAGACAGGGTTAAAGAAGACTGGAGCTGAGCTTAAAGGTCAACAAAAAGCATCATCCAAGTAATATCGCGTTTTAAAAGTAGATTTTCGTGTCCGGAATTGCTGTAAATGGGACACGTTTTTTTCTTTGAACCAGCCACACATTGAATACCGTTTGAGGTTACGCTCAACATGATTTTACTTTTGTTTTCAGGAACAAAAGACGGCCTCCATCATCACCTGAATGCCAGAGCCTTCACACTGCGAACACCCTGCTGTCATTGACTCATTGCGGATTTGGATCCATCAGAGTCCTTTCAAGTCCTTTCCATCTTTTATTGGCATCAACATTAATACTTCACAGGAGCGGCAGCAAATAACTTTGCCATTCTTTTCTGTGGCTACCATCAGCAACAACCCAGTCCTGGCCACTACAGAACATTCTATCCTTGTTGCAGCTGTCTTTGCTCTGTTATTTTTCTCTATTCTCGCTCTTCGATCCTGCCATAGTAAAATTGAAAAGTCTGAAAAGCATCAAAACATCAATAGGAATTCAGGTCGCCTTTATTCCGCAATAACTCCAGCTCATATAACAAAGAAACTAAAATCGAGACAACAGCCTGGCAGTATATTCACCTTACCACAGAATCGAGACAACACTAAGATATCATTACCTATGCCTTCAACCGGAGCAACTGCATTAGCACAGCAGAAGCTCAAACACAATGAAGCGTATCATTTAATAGACACTGCATTGACCCATGATGGCAATGGCAATTATGCAGATGCGCTTGACTACTACAAACAAGGGATTCAAGTACTGAAGGATGCTCTCAGAATCCGTTATCTCACCGACGCAGAGTTTCAACAGTCCGAAGTGCTAGGACCCAAGATGCGTGAGAATTTACAAGCAGTTGAAGCTCGCGTCGAATACTTGGAACAACGCATGGGTAGAACAGCCACAAACAGCACAAGTATTCGACCAATCACTGATAACAAACAAACAAGCGCTCAAAAGCCATATCTTTCCTCGGCAGTCTCAAGCGTGATACAGGCAGTTGGATCAGCCATCACCCGAGGAGAAAGTATGCCAGTATCATCAATCGAGCGAAGTAACTACGTACCTCAAGTCAATTTATCATCTCAATCATCACCAACACCGCCCAGAAAAGCCTCCACTACTAGTACAAATCCCATGAACGATGAGCCAGTGTTCAATGTTGTAACAGCATCAAAGTCGACCTCCTACAGACGTTCAATTTCGGGTAGCTCAAGTGGAGGAGCCTCGGCCTCTAATAGCCTATCTAATCGGAGCTCCATCTCACACAACTCTTCATCTCGAGGGGGGATATCAACACGGTCAGGAATGATAACAGGGGGGCGCAAACGGCCTGCTACAGTAGCCGCAGGAGGCACGGGAGGAGGCACAACAATGACAGGACAGTCCTCAGTCCTCGCAGACACAAAGAGTAAAATTTCGCGGCTGAAGAATATTGATACCAAACTCGCAAACATGATCCTTAATGAGGTCATGATCGATGGTGCCGCAGTAACCTGGGACGACATTGGTACGAAAGCATTCAACGCTGAACATCTCTGATAATCGTTTTACTTATCAGTCTAATGACAATCCACCTTGTATCTCCTTTTTTTTATAAAAAAACCAGCTGGTCTCTCGTTTGCAAAACAAGCACTCAAGGAGATTGTTATTTTACCCGCGCTACGTCCGGAACTTTTTACAGGATTGAGAGCGCCAGCCAAGGGAGTATTATTATTTGGACCTCCTGGCACCGGCAAGACAGTAATGTCTTCAACCTTGACATATAATTACTATCTCGTGAATTTTTTATCAGACTTACAAACGCCTTTTTTTATTTTTATTTTTTTATTTCTTTTATTTTTTTTTATTTTTTTTTAGATGCTCGCCAAAGCAGTAGCACAGGAGTCTAAAGCAACGTTCTTTTCCATCAGTGCCAGCTCACTCACATCTAAGTTTGTAAGCCTGTACAATATTAATGAAAAGTATCCAGAATTCACTGACTAACTACATATCGTGCTCTTGCTTTACCTAACATGAGTACTTACTTAATCCTCTCTCTTTTTTTTTTCTTAAAATAAAAATAAAAAAAGGTGGGAGAATCAGAAAAATTAGTCAGGACACTCTTTGCCATCGCCCGAGAACTTCAACCATCTGTCATTTTCATTGGTTAGTCGGCAATATAGAAGTACTTTGTAGTTGAGCATCGATCATCATGATACAGAATCTAATACCGTCTACTTTTTTTTTTTTTTTGCCTTGCAACAGATGAAGTTGACTCTATACTGACTGAGCGTTCCGAAAGTGAGCATGAAGCCAGTAGAAGGCTCAAGACAGAGTTTTTATTACAGTTCGATGGCACAGGCTCCAATTCTGACGACCGTGTTCTCGTAATGGGCGCTACTAACAGACCCCAGGAGCTTGACGAAGCTGCAAGGAGACGATTTGTAAAGCGTATTTATATCCCTCTGCCAGAGTCGGAAACACGTTGTGGACTATTGACAAAACTTTTAAGTGGACAGGACTACCATATTTCAGCTAAAGAGATGCAGCAACTTGTGATGCAAACTGAAGGATATTCTGGATCTGATTTGACGGCCCTGGCCAAGGATGCAGCCTTGGGACCATTACGGTCATTAGGGGAAACATTGCTTGAAACGCCTGCAGATCAAGTGCGGCCAATCCTATACCAGGATTTTGTTCAGGCATTAAAAACGATCCGTCCTTCTGTTAGCCCACAAAGCCTGCAGGCCTATGAAGAATGGAATCGTGAATTCGGTGCAGGTATAAGAGGATAGAGTGATACAATATTTTTTTATCTTCATTATTTTTATTTGATAATGTTGAATATCGGTAACTGATGCTTGGGACTATAATACAGTCGAAACGGTCGTGGCAGTAACCAACCATAACCACATCGAGGATCGCTATGAAAAAAAATAACAAAGACTATGTGACTTTTTTTTTTTTTTTTTTTTTTTTTGAGATAAAAGATAATATGCACGTCTTGATAACACAGAAAATAAAATGTAAAAAAGTGAAAAAGCGATAAAGGAATTGAAAAGGGGAATGGTTGAGCATACGCCTCTTATCAAAACTTGTCAATAGTAATAATAAGAAATAAACCATTCTGTGTTAGGAACTCAAGACGATCGAGGCAAGGCCTATATAAACTGACCGCCTCTTTAGTGGTTGGGAGTAAGGTTGGAAGGATCAAAGCCAGGGAAGGGGAAGCTAGTGGCGAAGGCCTCAACTTCTTTGCGGAGCTGAGCAATCTCCTCGTTACCCTCCAAAGCTGCAACAAAGTCTTTCATCAACTTGCTGCCAGCCTTGGTCTGGACAGTAAGGGCGATCTGAACAGTACGGTGAAGGAACTCACCGACCTTGACAAAGTCGTCCTCCTTGAAGGAACGCGAAGTCAATGCAGAAGCACCGAGACGAACGCCACCAGGGGTAACAGCAGAAACATCTCCGCAGACAGAGTTCTTGTTGAGCGTGATTGAGACCATGTCGCAGATTCGCTCAACCTTGGATCCGGTAAGCTTGTTTGGGCGAAGATCCCAGAGAATCAAGTGGTTATCAGAACCATCTGTGATAATCTTGTATCCATGTTTGAGAAGGGTAGCAGCAAGAGCTTTGGAGTTGGCAATGACCTGCTTAGCATATTGCTTGAATTCGGGGCTTGCAGCCTGCTTGAGAGCGACAGCAATTGCAGCAATGGTGTTGTTGTGAGGGCCACCCTGAATGGAAGGGAACACAGCTTGGTTAACTCGGCTTTCAAGGTCCTCGCCCTTCTCAACTTTAGCATCCTTGTTCTTGCGGAAGAAGATCAGACCAGCACGAGGACCGCGGAGGGTCTTGTGGGTGGTGGTGGTGACGACATCGCAGTACTTGAAGGGCGACTCAGCCTCTTGGCCGGCAATAAGACCCGAAATATGGGCCATGTCGCACATGAGGTAGGCGCCATGCTGGTCAGCAATCTTGCGGAAACGGGCGTAATCCCACTCACGAGGGTAAGCAGAAGCACCACAGATAAGTACTTTGGGACGGAAGAGCTTGGCATTCTCCTCAAGTCTGTCCAAATCAATAAGGCCAGTAGTAGAATTAACTTGGTATGGCATCGATTGAAAGTAAATCGAAGTGGCTGAGATCTTCTTCTTGGCAGTTTGATAGCCGTGAGTCAAGTGACCACCAGAGGGGAGGTCAAGACCCATAATGCGGTCCTGAGGCTGGATCATGGCAGTCAAGGCAGCAAAGTTGGCAGTGCTTCCAGAGTAAGGCTGGACATTGACTCCCCACTCTTCAGCCGAGAGACCAAAAGCGTCAAGGGCACGCTTGCGGCACAGCTCCTCGATCTGATCAATGTACTCATTACCACCATAGTAACGGGCACCGGGAAGACCTTCTGAGTACTTGTTGGTCAAGGGAGATCCGTTGGCCTCCATGACAGCCTGAGAGGTAAAGTTCTGTTTGACAAAGTTGTATATCATATAAAGCATTTACTTTTAAACTTTGCACTTATGTGACCAATTTCCTTCTACCCTTCACGTCTTCCCTCTCTTTTATATATATTATTCCTGTCTGATGCACAAGACTTACCTCAGAAGCGATCAATTCAAGTCCTGAGAATTGGCGGTACTTCTCCTTCTGAATCAAGTTGAAGATTTCTGGATCCTCCTGCTCGAGAGGAGTGTTCATGCTAGCGTTCCAGGCGTCAACTTTGGCCATTTTTGTATTGGTATCTATTGAATGAATATAAAAGAATTAGCAAACTATGTCAAAAAAAAAAAAAAAAAAAAAGTCACATTGCGCGATATCTTGGGTGCTGAATGCATGCTCCTAGCAAGCAAGGGTGTATATCCAGAAAGGAAAAGGAGATAGAGGAAACGTGGGAAAGATCATTTATAGAATAAACAACAAATGTTCAGGGAAAGTGATCATCTTGCTGGCTCAGAGACAGGACTCGCGAGCTGAAGGAGAAGAATTAAAAAACGGATGGGACGCCACATATAACCATGATGACTCCTCCTGACACATGCGGGCAGATATTCGCGGGAGGGCGAGCGATGTGTGAACGATAAAACCCACATTAATCCTTTTCTTAAGAATCAATCGAGCTGCATTGGTACTGGGGATCACACATCGCGTGCTATATGTCCTTTTCCCTTGATAAACTCAGGTACTCATGAAGGAAAACCACGATGGCGGGAAAAATATCGAGGCATCTTGAACGTATGGCATGAGTATATTTACCTTTGTCGCAAAGAATGAGGTGAGGAAAAGTATAATAAGGAACGAAGAGGAAGGTGAAGGATGGTGAAAAACAAAAGGGAAGAGAAAAGAGAAGAGAAGAGAAAGAAGAAAAATGTTTTTGCAGGCAAGTTAAATAAGGCAAATCGCAGACGAAAAAAGTGCGGGGTGTCTTTAACCTTAATGGACTTTCATCTTCTCAATTCATTCATAGTGACTCTTTGGAAAGCATTTTGTTTGGCTACTGCTTGTGTTTTTTATTTTTGTTGTTTTGGTAGAAAGAGGCAGTCCCTATCGGTCATCGTTCGATATGATTGGCTTGTGAGAAATTGTACGTATCTAGCTCTTCGCATGCACTTTGTACGTGTACATTAAAAAAATGCCCGCTTTAGGCGATAGGGGAACAGGTTAAGGTACCGACATCATTGGGATCATCGTTAATAAGCTGAATGGCTCCAGTAACATCCGAGAGACAAGGGATAGATGCAGAAAACAGTCCTATACGAGTTAGGTGCCCTCTCTTTTTACTTCTCCTAAAATGGTTCTTCTCTTCAACTTTCTCTTGTCTGATTACTTTTAACGATTTTAATTGAGTTCTTTTTTTAGTAGAGCAATTAAAGATTACAGTTTCAACGCTGAGAAAAACATGCTCTCTGATTATTATTATTTTTTTTCGGAAGGCATGGATGTGCTCTGTGCGTGATTGTCACGCAGGGTCATGCACTTATTCAGCTGTATTCTAATTTTTGATGCCATCTTTTATCCTTGCCGATCCGCCATGGATTGTAAAAAGAATGGTCTTAGTCTTGCCTTGGACTAATAATATTAACCATTCATGGCAAATATTCAAAAGCACGCACCAATGTTCGTTCACATTGTGTTAGAAATAGCCACTTTTTTTTGTTGTCCGCTCGAGAAAAAATTTTCCTTATTTGTGTGACTGGCCATTTTGAACGGCCCCTTTAAAAAGACGAGGTCTTCGGGGATCATCTTGCTCTTTCCCTTTCTTTCTCCCCTTCACCCGCATCAATACCTGCTGGGATCTGGCATTACCTCCGCATTCCCTCTATATCCATTTCGATCCGCACCCTTCCATTCTTTTGCCAAACTAATATTCCCCTTTTCTCCCTTCCCGGTATTCACCCAGAACCCCTTATATCAAAATGTCAGCTCCCCTTATTGATGCTATCGTCAAGGCTGAGAACACTGACCAGCGTCAGGTTGCTGCCGATGCTCTTGCTGCCTTTGCCAAGTCTGAAGGGCTTATCAAGTCTATCGGAATCATCGAGAGCCTTTCACCCCTTCTCGAGAACAAGAAGTCCGTTCCCCACCGTGAGGGCGCTCTTCTTGCTCTTGGCTCCCTAGCCAATGCTTTCGGTCAAGCTGGTGAGCCTTTCTTGATTCCTCAGATGCCAAAGGTCTTTGAGCTCTACTCGGACAAGATGGTTCCCGTTCGTCAGGCTGCTGGGGTTGCCTCAAAGGCTATCATGGCTCTTCCTACCAGATATGCTGTCCGACTCTTGTTGCCTGTCATTTTCCATGCTATTAAGGAATCGAAGTGGTAAGCTTTGTTTAAGATCAAAGATCGTCGTATTTTGAGGAGCCTTGTTGGGTAGAACTAAGCATTCTACTTATTTCGAACACCATGTTTAGGCAATCTAAGATTGGTGCTTTGGACATCTTGTCTGGTTTGACTCAGACTGCTCCACAGGTAAGCGCACAGATCTTCAAAATATCTGTGATTTCAGGGCACAAGGAGACAAGCACAGACAAACGTTGAAGGAACACAAATGTTCTTACCGCATTCCTGCATTCTTTCTCGATGGTTTATTTTGTGTGTTTATAGCAAATCTCTGCAGCTCTCTCTGATATCATTCCTATCATCAGCGAGGCAATGTGGGATTCCAAACCTGAGGTAAGATTTTTTTTTGTGTGTGTCCCATCAGAATGCACACAGACCACTGAAACCTGAAACGCCCATCCGATATGGACTGTTGGAACCATCTGACAATATAGTGGAGCTCAACTACATGTACTCTTGTACTATTATGGGCATGACAATGACTATTGTCTAAAATCATCACATCTATGTCAAATAAGCGGTGAAGATCACTGGTGTCTAACTTTTACATTGTTTTCCCAAATTGGATTTACTTGTCCTTTTAGGTCCGTGAGCAGGCCACTAAGACTACTACAGACTGCTTCAACGTTGTTGGCAACCCTGATTTGATCTCCTCCATCCCTTACTTGGTCGGATGTATCAACCGTCCCGAAGAAGCAGCTGAGTGCATTCACCAGCTTGCTGC
The DNA here is from genome assembly GCF_002105155.1 of Lobosporangium transversale. Lineage (NCBI taxonomy): Eukaryota > Fungi > Mortierellomycota > Mortierellomycetes > Mortierellales > Mortierellaceae > Lobosporangium > Lobosporangium transversale. The sequence continues at coordinate 473,076 of NW_019028995.1, forward strand.
TACTACCTTCGTCACCACTGTTGAGGAACCAACTCTTGCTATCATGTGCCCTCTTTTGGTTCGTGGTCTTGCAGAGCGCACCCCCTCCATTCAGCGTCAGACCGCTGTTATTATCGACAACATGTGCAAACTTGTTGAGAACCCCGCTCACGCCCAACAGTTCTTGCCCAAGCTCTTGCCTGGTTTGGACCGTATGATTGAGATTGCTGCCTCCCCCGAACTTCGCAAAGTCGCTGAGCGTGCTCGTGCCACTTTGGTCCGTGTCGGCGGTGGAGAGCCCGGTTCCAAGGACCAGGTCGTCACCATTGCCTACACTGTTACCTCTGCTCAGGTACTTGAGACCCTCAAGGCCAAGGCTACCTTCATCAAGGATGACTCCTTCTCTTCCGTCGTCCTTGCTTACATCTCAACTCTCTGTGCTGAATTGATTGCTTCTCGCAACTTTGAGAAGGATGCTTGGATTTCTTCTATCGTTCCTTACCTCACTGTCCTTGCCTCCGAGTCTGAGGTTACTGGTTTTGCTGAAGATATCAATGCTTTCTATGTTGACTACGATGCCAAGAACGCTCTTTCCAACGCTGCTGCTGCTGATGTTGAGGAGGGTGAGCTTCTCTGCGATTGCGAGTTCTCTCTTGCTTATGGTGGTATGATCTTGTTGAACAAGACCCGTCTCAATCTCCGCCGTGGTCAGCGTTACGGTCTTTGCGGACCCAACGGTGTCGGAAAGTCGACTCTCATGCGTGCCATTGCTGAGGGCCAACTCGAGGGCTTCCCCTCGCCTGATGAACTTCGCACCGTCTTTGTCGAGCACAACCTCCAGGCCGAGGAAGCTGATCTTCCCGTCATTACCTTCATCTTTAATGACGAGAACATCAAGAACCTTGATAAGAAGGCTGTTGTCGATATGCTCGAGTCTGTTGGCTTCGACAAGGAGAAGCAAGAGCAAGCTGTTGGATCTCTCTCTGGTGGCTGGAAGATGAAGTTGGAGTTGGCCCGTGCTATGTTGATGAACGCCGATATTTTGTTGTTGGACGAGCCTACCAACCACTTGGATGTTACCAATGTCGCCTGGTTGCAGAACTACCTTACCTCTCTTACCAATGTCACCTCCATGATCGTTTCTCATGACTCTGGTTTCTTGGATTCTGTCTGCACTGGCATTATTCATTATGAGAACCGTAAGCTCAAGAAGTACAAGGGTAACTTGTCCAAGTTCGTTGAGCAGTACCCTCAGGGCAAGTCCTACTATGAGTTGTCTGCTTCTCCCATTGCCTTCAAGCTCCCCGAGCCCGGTTTCTTGGATGGTGTCAAGTCCAAGGATAAGGCCCTTGTCAAGCTCCAGAACATTGATTTCGCTTACCCCGGCAGCACAAAGTTGACCATCACCAACATGTCTTGCCAAGTGTCGCTTAACTCTCGTGTTGCTGTCGTTGGACCCAACGGTGCAGGAAAGTCGACTCTCATCAAGGTCTTGACTGGCGAGACTATTCCCTCCGGTGGTACGGTTACCAAGCACCCCAACGTTCGTGTTGCTTATGTTGCCCAGCACGCTTTCCATCACGTCGAACAACACTTGGACAAGACCCCTAACGAGTATATCCGCTGGCGTTACCAGTATGGAGAGGATCGTGAGATGAACAACAAAGCTACTCGTCAGATCTCACCCGAGGAGGAGGCTCAGATGAAGAAGTTCATTCAGTGGGAGATTAACGAGAAGATGGAGAAGCTTCAGATCGAGGATCTTTATGGTCGTCGTAAGGCTAAGCGCTCGTTCGAGTACGAGGTTCAGTTCGTCGGTCGCTCCTACGAGGATAACGCATGGATTCCTCGTGAGAAGCTCGAGGAATGGGGCTTTGATAAGGTTCTTCAGGCCTTCGACGATAAGGAGGCTGCCAAGGCTGGTGCTTGGACTCGCTCTTTGACTGCTGTTGAGGTCGAGAAGCACTTGGGTGATCTTGGTCTCGATGCTGAGTTCGCTACCCACAACCGCATCCGCGGTTTGTCTGGTGGTCAGAAGGTTAAGGTTGTTCTCGCCGCTGCCATGTGGTTGAACCCTCATCTACTGGTTCTCGACGAGCCTACCAACTACTTGGATCGCGACTCTCTTGGAGCTCTCTCTGCTGCTATCAAGGAGTTTGGCGGTGGAGTTGTCATTATTTCCCACAACCGCGAGTTCACTGATACCGTCTGTGTTGAGAAGTGGTCTGTCAATGCTGGTCAACTTACTGTCACTGGCAATAACTACACCCAGAAGAATTTGGAGAAGATTGTTATGAAGGAGGAGGAGACCAAGGTTGATGCCTTTGGAAACGTTGAGAAGATCAAGTCTACTCGCAAGCTCTCGCGCAAGGAGCTTAAGGATAAGCAGAAGCGTCGTGCTGCTGCCAAAAAGCGTGGCGAGGAGGTCTCTGATTCTGAAGAGGACTTCTAAGCTCTATCACTTATCCCCTTTACACTGTTTCTCATCCCCTCTTGCATTGACCTGTTTGTAGATATCCTCCTCTTTTCTTATTGATAATAGTCATTTTCTGAAATATATTTCAAAAAAAAAAAAAAAAAAGAATTGTAAATGATGTTTCCTTGAGCTGCTTTAAAAACATTTGCACAGCAATTATAGCCCGTTTCATTTGGTCATGATACCTTATATTTTTTGAATACTTTCGAGTGTATTGGCAGCCAATTGGCTCGCTTGTTGCGAGTATTGTTGCAAGTCCGTCACGTAGTGAAATGCCACCAGAACAACTCAATCATCGTTTTTAGATTAAAAATATAAGGTATCATGACCAAATGAAATTGGCGATATCATCCTCTGTGCGGGCAATGGCCTTGCTATTATGCTAATGAATATCTTTATTAGTTCGCGGCATTATTCTTCATAATCTGTATTACGAGCTCGACGAATGTGACACGAAATTCAATGACGACTGGAGACTGCAGTGAAAATTGATTGAATGGCATATGTGAACGGGAACCTTGCAGTTGCAACGCTCAAATTTGAAGGAAAAAATCAGGCCACCATTCCGTTAGCCAATAAATTTCTTGTGAAACATGCCTTGAGCAACAGGCTACCGTTAGACAAGCACTTTTAAACAAAAAGTTTGTGATACTAATAAATAGCGCCATGGATCGAGCCACAGCACTGGAGCATTGGTCACAAGAAACCGTATGGAGCACATGTAAGATCTTCTGAATTGCGATACAAGAAAGCGACCTAGCAACGATATCAATAAATAAAAAACCATATTCTTCATATTAATACCATTATAATATAGCACTCTTTGAGTTGAAAATAAAAAAAAGTGCGTGGAGATCGAATGCGTAGGCAGGCCAGTAGGTGGAGATGGAGATGTTGGCACCAAGCTATCAAAGAGAAGATCCCCCACATGTCCACACATGATTACGAAACTTAAAATAAAATTTTAATGATATATCATTACGATAACTATGGTTCGGTTGCACAAATGCATCAATATTGAATGCGGTTTAATATTTGCATCCATAATCACTCCATGTGTTTGCAGTCAATAAGTCGCGTTATTGTTTTGTTATTAATCAAGGGAAGGACTGAATGTCTTTTGTCATATTTATATACATATACAAATATGCTATATTAGTAGCATAGCTTCTCACCATCCCCCTCTTAGAAAATCACCAGTGTAACATCAATGAGAATGGCGGTTATTTTTTCACTCATTCAAACTTTTTACTTTACAGCAACAGTGCATTCCACAAGAGACGGTCAGTGCAATCACGATTGGCTAAAAAAAAAAAATTGCTCTCAAAAAAAAAAAAAAAAAAAAAAAGTACATGTAGTTCAGCACTTGCTTTGCTTACCTCTGATGAGAGATGAGAGCTATCGGCTAACTTTCACAAAGTTGTTACGGTTTGATCTAACCCTGCCTTGTGCATAATCCTATTAGCCAACTCGATCAAAAACAGCCCATAAATCCATCTTGTTACCTCGGAATGTTTATATAAATACCTCCATGTCCTCTCAGCTCCTCATCACTCTTTTCTCTTCACATACATCTCCCTTTCTCTCCAAACTTATTACACTCAACATGCAGTTCAAGACTCTTGCCATCGTCGCCGTCGCCGTTGCTGCCGCCAGCACTGTTCAGGCTCAGGGCTTTGCCAACAACTCCTGCACCCAGTGCGTTTTCGGCTCTTTCGCAAAAGATACAACCTGCGCCAAGCTCAGCAAGGAAGACTTCACTGAGCTCACCAATGCTTTTGCTGGTAATAACGAGGTCAACGTCCCTGCCATCATCGCTGCCATCCAGAAGCCCGACACTAAGGCTTGTGTTTGCTCCTGGTCGACAACTGCCTTCAAACCTGATGGCACTGGCCCTGCTGGTAGCTGCTTTACCGGCACTACCCCTGCCCCTGCCTGCAATTCCTCCCAAGTCGATGAGGCCAATGGTCAGCTCGCTCCCTTGGGCCCTATTCTCAAGTGCAACGCTTCCCCCTCTGGATCTCCATCCGGAGGCAAGCCTTCTTCCACTGGTAACCCCGCTCCCAGCACCACTAAGCCCAGCTCTGGTGTTCAATTGAACATGCCCTATGTTCTCTCGATCGCCGCCGTTGGCCTTGCCGCCCTTGCAGGACTCTAAATCCTCTTCTACGAACTTATAATATTGTAGCTACTTGTAATATAAAAAAATAAAACCTAATTGATCCTCAGTTGTAAAAAAAAAAATTCATTTCATCTTGCATGCACTACGAAATGTTCATCTTGAATGTCAATTAGTTATGGTTTTTAAGAAAAAAAAAAAAAAAAAAAAAAAAAAAAAAAAAACTAAAGACATGACAGAGCTGAGAGGCAAAAGAAGTATGTACAACTTGTTTTGACCTTTGAAAGATCATTTATTGGCATGAGGTTGCATGTTCAAAGTCTCATCTTGAATGGATTCCCATTTGAATGGCCAAAAAAAAAAAGACACATTTTTATAGTTGACAAAATCATCTATTGTATATATAATAGGAACACTCCCTTCACGAGGAAGCTATTAATAAAAGTAGAGTGTTTTTGTCTCTATGTTGGTAAACAAGTTGATATTTGTTTTTTTTTTGTGTTTGTTTGTCCAATTGGTTGATAAAGTGTGGAGAAGGTCCCTCAAGGACAGGGACTAAGGTGTACGAAGTGGAGGTTTTGTTGATGGAGAAAGTTTTGTCAGACTCTCTCCAATGCAACTATTTTGTTTACAGCTAAGACTCAAAGTCTCTAAATCTAGTGGATGGAAAGGACTTCACTTGCAACAACAAACGTTGCACACGCCCTTATCTCTCTCACGCGTGCTGCTGATAAAAAGAAGGAAAATGTCCGTTTTCCTTTGTTTCCTTCTTTTCCTTCCCTTCCTTCCCTTCTTCTACCTCTTTTCTTTTCATATCGTTCCTTATCCTTAGAATTTTTTTAAACTTCTCTCCTTTTCTGTCCATTGCCTTCTTGTTCACATGTCCCATCAACGTGCAAACTCCGTGTCAGGCTCCTTTAATCATCAGTACAAAGGAGACATGGTTTCAACTGCCATGCCTCCTATGTCCCCTACCTCTTCCTTTAATAACTCTACCTCCGCTGCCTCAGTATCGACTCCTCTCTCGATTTCCATTCCTCGTCAGCGATCGTTTTCAACCTCAATTTCAAGAGCTGCAACCTCACCTCGAGCATTCACGGGCTCGTCTATTATCGCAAATCCGAACTATGGCTTTTTAAGTTCGTCCGTAGGAACCGCCACCACACCATTCTCTGCTGCCGCCTTTGGCGCACCCTTGGCCTCACCAACATCAGTTTCATCGCCTTCAGGAGCATCTTCGACGACTATCCCTTCATCTCAGTCTGTTCCTGTTTTACACAGAAGGTTTTCAACTAGTTTCAATCAACTCAATCAGTTTGTTGGGTCTCCAACCACTACAAATGGTGGCGTCAATTCTCAGGTAATGGCATTAGGAACAAATAAAAAAAAAAAAAAAAAAAAAAAAAAGACATGATGTTTATGTGTGAGGGTCGAAGCAAGCTTATTGGGGGAGTAAAAGAAAAGCACATGTATTTGGAGGAAAGGCCAAAGCTTTTCCTCTGAGTGTAGGGTTCAATACACAAATGCGAGTCGTTTGATGATGACCACTACATGACGACGGTGGCACTTGGCATGTTGCCCTATTTTCTTTTTTTTCTTTTTTTTGTTTTCCTATCGTTTGACGGTTGCCACCAGTAATAAAATACCAAAATATTAATGCAGAAGGGTTTCCAACCATCTAACATTGCGTCCTTTTTACCCTTACTACACCTGTGTACTTTGTATACTTAGACTTCTGAACGAGGTCGAAGAGCCAGTAGTTTCTTTGGAAGTGGGTCGCCTCCAACTTCCATAAATGATATCACGAATTCTAGTGCTACTAATACTGGTACTAGTAGCGGTAGTGGTGCTGGAGGATTGTTTCGTAAATTCTCGACAACGGGCAGATCCGCTGGTCATCCTTTTGACAGAAATGATGCAGGCCCTACGAATTTGGGTGGTCTTCAGTCGAACAAGAGTGGCCATCACATTCATGGGGAGCAAAGCATGTTTGCACATGCACCTGACCACGATGTTAAAACCATTGCTGTGGACAGTTACGCAGGAAGCATCCACAAGAATGCTGATAGTCATCTGAAACCTTCATGCCAGGACAAACATTCTCGGTCCAGCAGCCCAATGAGGAGTATGATTCTGAACGGACAAATGCTGGACTAATAGGAAACCTCTTCCCTTGGTCTTTTTTTTTTGTATGTCTACAACAAAAAAGGGGAAGGCTTTTTTTTTTTTTTTTTTTTTTTTTTTCGCACAGAAACAAAGGACATACACACGCATATGAGTGCCTTAAAAAAAAAAAAAAAACAACAACAACAACAAAGAGAGGAAGAGAGCGACAGAGACTAACTAGATCTCGTTCCTTCCAAAGAAAAAAAAAAAAAAAAAAAAAAAAAGTTGATAAGGAGAAAGAAGCAAAGCTGTGGATGCCTTGTGCTTTGATTCTTTTTAGCTCCCTAGCCTTTGTTTGGTTCACATTCATCTCAAATGTACGCATGTACTTTTTTTTATAGTAAGACAAGATGTCCCTCTCCCTACTCCTCTGAACCCTGTATATTTCTTATTTTTCTTTTGAATACTTGATACTAATGTTGTGTTATTTGTGAAATAAATAAATAAAAACTGAAAACAAGACACTGGATATTGTGGAACAGGATGTCTTTCAAAGGGTTTTGAAATACCAACGAATGGAGATGAAGATGATTATTGCAGATCTTTTAGGGATTGAGTAGGATGTGTAGTGCTTGAATGATATTTCTTCCAGTTCAATCATGACGGTTTCATTGATGGGTCCAACACGTTCCAAATTGAGATTCGACTATAGAAATCAAACGACCTCCCTCAAGAGTCTTGGTCAAAGCTCGCCTGGGTAAAAAATTTCAAGGGGTTCATGTGAACAAACATTGAAGGGATGGCTCAATTAAGAGCCTTTTTCGTGTCATTCGACGCTTGACACGACAAATTGTCAAGTCCAGTTTTGTTCTATCGCTGACCTCGAACTCGAAATTTATACTTCTGACAGTCCTTTGATCTCACGCTGTCAAACGAATCCAGAGTAACCATAGAGGTGCTCAGCTCTCCCTCCATGTTCATCCTCAAAAACACGCTGCACGACACAGTCGAAACTCATTCTACCTGCACATCCTGATATCTTAATCCTGTCTTTAGATCCCATAAATATTCGTAGGGTCAACGCAAGACCGCACGCTACGCCTCAGCGCTGCTATACCATTATTGTAGCTCAGCATAAAATGGAGGTGCCCGTTACTTTAAAGAACCCCGATATGCTGCCTCAGTTTCAGTGACATCTGCCGTCGATAGGTCGTGGTATCGCCCGACTGAAACTGAAGCGTGGCCTGGAATCGCCTTTGTATGGAGGGGCAAAAGCAACAGCATCAAGGCGTTAACTATTCTAAGGCAACAATTTACAATTTCACATAAAAAAAAATACATGCCTTGTCTTGTCCGAATATCTATGCATAGATGTCTGAATATCAGGAGAAGGATATCGAGAAGCTTGAACTTCATGCTATGATTACCAAATATCAAATATGAACCCAATCTAATTTCATGCTGCAAAAGGTTAAGGAAAAGAAGTATGAGTATTTCTTATTTTTTTACACCCCTTCTGATTAATCTCAAAGATCACTAACTACGGCTCTCCTTTTCCCCTTCCTCCAAGTCTTTAAATAGGCTGCCTAGATTTCTAGTCCCCGTCCGAGTGTTTTTTTTTACGCTGACTGGAGGTCCTCGACTTCATCGATCATACTTGAACAAGAATTTTACTATAAATTTTGTATAGGTTTATACTTGAGGTTTGCGCCTTTAGTGAAGAGATTGGTGGAATAATTGCTACATGTAATCGAGTCTTAAGAGTATAAGTATGATATATGAATAAATATATATATGCATGTGTGTCGCGTGCTTGCGCCGTTGTGTTCAACTGCTTTGTGAACATGGTCGTGTTCGTGGACAAAAGACGCGATGATATTTAATTCTGAGGGCAGCAGAAAACGATGCTGTAAAGTGGTAATAGCAAAATATATTACAGCTCCAAAAGTTCTTCAATGTTTCCAGCCAAATATACCGAGCTCAGATGACACGATTACGTGTTGATCTCATAAAAACTTCGCCCGGGTAATTTTTTTGTCTGCGTGCCTATACCGTGAGCCTAGTACATGAGTAATCATTTGTCTGTATTTATTGGTTTTTGGAATACAGTACTTTTTGTCCATAAACGGAAAAGGGGTAGCTCAACCAGGCTGTTTGAAAAATATTATAAACTAAAATAAATGTCAGACAGAACACGTTGACAGATGGAGGCAAAATGATAATCTCAAGCAATATTACATGATTAGGGACATAAATATAACTAACAGAGGCAAAAAGATAGGCTAGACTAAAAGGAAATATTTGTGAATTAGAGCGCGACAATGTTTGAAAAAAGGGTCAGGATATTGTAGAAGTGAGAGAAAAATAGGAGAGGCTAGAATATAAGCAAGGAACAAAGCCCAAAAGAGCCATAAAGGCAGCGTGTGGGACGTAGCAATGAGTATTGAACAATAATAACAGTGACAACAATGATAACAACAATAATAAATATAAAAAATTAAAAAAAAATTCTGTTACAGCAGGTTTTTCCACTTTTCATCTCAACATACGTAACGTTGTAAAGATGTTCTTTGACGAAATACTGTAAGCTTCCTGGTGATATTGAGCAACTCTAGGACTCAAAGGAAAAGGAAAGGAAAAGGAAAGGAAAAGGAAGGGAAAAAAAAAAAAAAAAAAAAAAAAAAAAAAAAACGAAGCCTGTCTTTTGTGCCGCTGCATTGGGATCTCCTTGCTCACATGCTCTCATAATAGACACAGCCCATCAGGACGCTGCGCACGAAACCAAAATAAATAGAAGAACCCGGATGTGAAGGGCTTAGGCTTCTCCGTTTTACAGGATACCGCTGTCCTTCAAGGCGTTCTGTAAAATCGTTTCTTTGACGGCAGCGAAAACGAGTCTAGAAATCAATCAGAGAGAATTATAATGTTAATCAACAATGAATCACGTCACTGCTTAAAATTCGCCGTTGCCAGCGCCCTTGGACATACCGGATCTATATGGATTGATATAGATTAAATTATGAAATAAGAGAGGAGGAGGATAGAAAGATGAACTTGATGTTAGTGGAAGAGGTCAAAGTCTTTTTTTTTTTTTTTTTTTTTTTTTAGTAATCATCATTAAGAGCATCATGGATATATGGCTCACATTCAAGGTGTCGGTAGCTTGCGTCATGCTGAAAGGAAAAAAAAATGACATGAAAAATTGGTACAAGAATTAATCCCAATGGTATAGACAAATTGCTAAGACAGAAAGCATTCAATAATTATTGCATGCTTACTGTGGGTATATATGAAGTCGTGCTCGATTTGTTTGCGTGAATCGCCATAGGATGTATTTTGCTGCTTTACTGATGTCCGGGCCACCTAGACAATCCAAACCCAAGGTAAGGCACTCTGAGTTTAATCATACTATCAATCGACCATTTTCGATACATCATGGGGCGCCACCCACTAGCACTTACCTGTGTAATCCGAAAAATATCTCTCCAATGGTACTTTAGGAAGTTTGGCTGCGAATAGATCAATCTTATTCATGAACAGAATGATTGACGTCCGCAAGAACCAGCGGCTATTGATGACTGATTCGAAAAGCACAAGACTTTCGGCCATTCGGTTCTGTGCACAGAAAATCATGATCAAGCATGCTGATGAGAACACGGCAAAGTCACCAGAACTCACCATACGGACGTATTCTTGAAATTAGAAATGAGAAATATAATGAACAGTTGCTATTTTACCTGACCAGACTCCTCCAGCAGCACTTGATCATATTCACTCAACGCCACACAAAAAATGATAGATGTAACAGCCTCAAAACAATGAATCCATTTTTTTCGCTCTGAGCGCTGCCCACCGACGTCAAACATGCTAGAACCATATGGTATGAATACAATATAGAGTGAGAAACAAGAAAAGATGCATGGTACCTATACTATGATGCCCAAATGCCGCTACTTGGTGAAGAGATAGATTTGCAATAACGACGTACTGTATGCTAAGCTGCCCCATATTAAACCTCGTTTCTGAGATGCCTGTCGTCTTGGAGCGCGCTCTGAGAACATCTTGTACACTGGGTGTATAGTCTTCTGCTCCCAGACGCCGTACTTGGCTAAAGAAACTATGTCACCAACACAAACCATGTTGTAAGTCAAAAACATCTCAATTCGAAATGCAGTCACTTTTTTTTTTTTTTTTTTTTTTTTTTTTTGAGCTTACTAGGGTGCAGAGTCCATAATGTAGAATTCACTCGATCGCTCCATGCAAATAGCCGTAATGGGATCGTGGTATAAAGAATCGATAGCGTTGACAATATCAGGACTTAAAATAAAGTAAGGGTCTGCCTCCACTCGATAGTCCAGAATACGGTCGGCATTGGCTCTGTTCTCGGGCAAAGCGGGCTCCAGTCGTAGTTTTTCCATTGCCAATACCAATGACTGTGCAGAGTCAACCAAGTTTTTGTATACAGTCAACTTATAAGTTGCTAATTCTTCTGTACTATAGCCACCTTGATGAATAACCTTCATTTGCTTCACAATAGTGGATTTGCCAGACTCTCCACTCCCTATAAAGTCAGACAAAAATCATGCAAGTGGCCGTCGAGCGTTACGTTTTGCTTTTCATATTGTCGTATCTCGAGAAAAGGGGGGATGGAATACGAGAGGGAGATGTGAAGAAACGAAAGGATGCATGAAATTCATGAAAAGATACCAAAAAAAAAAAAAAAAAAAAAAAAAAAAGTAGAAGTACAAGGAAAAGGGCGAATGGGGGGATACACGAGTTGGTAACACTTGCTTACCTAGTAACAGGATTTTACACTCTTTTTTAAGTCGCCTATTATCTTCTTCCAGTCCTCGATCAATAGTTTGACTGATCTCCTTCTGCTCCTTTTCCTCTGCAGAAAGACAGAGTCCCATGGTTGGAAGTTAGTGCTGTGTGAGAGTTTTAATATGGGCGAAAGTGTAGATGTAAAAAACAACAGTGGACTAGCGCGTGGTATTATCGATTGGAACGGCGAGCAAAAGCGTGGTAGGAGCAGAAAGGCGCGCCGGTCCAAGCCAGGATTGGTTTTTTTAAAATACGAAACTAGCGTTGACAGAGAGATTGTCAAAGATATTTAACAGATGTTGGCTGACGACGATATAAAAGCGAATATATTTCTAACAGCCCTTCTTTGAAATGTATGGGTGACTAATGGATGGAGTATTGTCGGCTAGATGGCAATGTAGGATTGATTATAAACAATTGTATGCAAAAAAATAAAAATAAAAATAAAAAGCAATGGAGCAAATGTGTGTGCTTTTGCGAGAGGACTGCTGCTGTTTAACTTGGTTTGATAGACCAGACGAGGTTCAACTAGAGTTGAGGCATCAAATACAAGTGTAAGAGGAAGGAAAACAAAAGGCAGCTCGAATTGAATGTAATGTACGATGACAGGTGTTATTGGTGTGTATGTTAAATGTGTGTGAATGTATGTGTGTGTGCGTAAATGTTTGAGAGAAGGGCGAGGAAGGGAGGAAGAAAAGGAGATGGAGCCAAAGAGAGAAAAGAGAGGGAGAGAGAGTGAGAGAGTGAGAGCGAGAGAAAGAAGGTGATGAGAGTGCGAGTAGGATGAATAGAAACAGACAAAAAGGATGATGGGATGGGATAGGATGAGATGGTAGGATAAAATGAGAAATGAATTAGAGTGTCAAAGAGAATAAATAAAAACAGACAGAGAAAGATGTTGGGCGGCAATTGTGTATTAATGAATGATATATTTTCTTTAATGGATGTTCTGCAGAAAAAGAGAGAGGAAAAAAAAAAAAAAAAAAAAAAAAAAAAAGAAGAAAAGGGAGGCGTTCTATTGCGAGCACGTCGTGAACAGGTAAAAGGAGAGACGATGCAAAGAGACACACAAGAGACACAAAAAGGTGAGAGAGCAAAAAAAAAAAATCCCTCCTCTTGTATCCATTATTTGCAATATAAAAAGATGGAGGACAATTGAGTCAAAAAAAATTTTTTGTTTGGACAATGGATAGATGCTCTTGCCTGCTCCCATCCTGGTCGGGTGGCCACTGCATGGGACATTACGTTCACTATTTATTCTTGTTATTATTACTGTATTGTTGCTGTTAAAAAACTTACAAAACTTCACTTCATAATTTCCTTATTACTTTTGCTTATCCTTTACTTTAAGTCACAGTTCCACTTTCATTCCTCTCTAATCAATGCATTTTTTCAAGAAATGAATTAAGGATCAAAAAGCTCGACCCTTAAGTCCTGTCCAAATGCCATTTGAACCAGATAGGTGTCCCTTCTAGATTCTTTACATTCATGATTGATCTATTAGGAATAGATATTTGATTTTGTATTCTTGAATAAAAAACGACTTGGAAACACCCATGTCTACAAATTTTTTTTATATGTAATAACACTATGGTCGGATAGGCACACTGAGGGCTGTTTATGAGAAAACAGTTGATGCAGAGCAGAGAGCTCTAAAAACAAAGTTAAGACCATATAGACAAAGTTGCTTAAGGTAACAAGCTCTTTTACTTCTTGATGTCTTTTCGACACTCCAAAGATAAGTACCTCTTATTAAAAAAAAAAAAAAAAAAAAAGCGTAAAGCATGGCCAATGCTCAGGTTGTTCATACTATTGCTCTATTCGTACCGCCTCGGTTAACAAGATGTTGTATTCCGTCAACAAGCAAAAATCGATCTATTAAGTGCAGCGATCTAGATTGTGCCAGGTGATTCACCATATCATTCATTGACTTGAGTATATAATCTTTCCCTTTCTCGTTTCCATTTTTCCGTTTCCGTTTCCGTTTCCGCTTCCGTTTCCGTTTCCGTTTCTGTTTTCCGTCCCCCTAATCTACAGTAACCAACAGGTAGCAAATGGTTGAGCAAACTGCTGAACATCCAAAAAAAAAAAAAAAAAAAAAATAACATGGAACAGGCCTATTCTCAACGGCTTGAAATGTCTCCTTTTTTAAATTTTTTTTTTTTGTTTCGGAATTCACGTGACATGTGCATATAGCTTTTTTCCATCCCGATAACAGTCAAGAGGTTTTGCCTCTTTGTCTGCATATTTCAGTTTCTTGACATTTAGCGCCACCAATTTTGATATATTTATACCGCTAGCATTGGGAGCATTGAAGCAATGAGAGATCAAGAGACCAATGCCACCAAAGCGACAGCAACGAATGATGAAGCTGAAGTTAAAGAGACGCCACAAAGTTCGTCTATAACTGCTCCGACATCCAAAATAGTCTCACACTCGTCTCAGTCATCAATCACACCTACTGTCAGCCATGAGGAAACAGTAGGAAGGCCTGTTGCCAAAAGCGAACTGCCACTAGAAGTCCAAGCTAAAATCGAAAGGAACCGACAGGCAGCGCTTGAACGGAGGGCGAAGTATCAACGAAAACTTGAGTCAGAACGCGCTATAGCCTATGAGTTCGGCGATGATGTTGAGGGTGGAGGGTTCCTCACAACCGGCGAGAAGAACAGTAGTATATCATCGCATGTCATATCAACCTCAAAGATTATCGAGGAAAATGCCAATCTGATTCACAAGGCTATGGAAGCAGTCGAACCACTGCCTAAGAATGCGTGGACTAAATTCTATGATTATGATTTGTCATCAATGAAGGATACAAAGGCGGGTTTTATTCAAGAGTTAGATGAAAAGGATACTGTTGGCGCAGGAGGAGATACGGAAACCGAGAACAACAGGAAACGCAAGTGGCAACCGACCAAGGCTCCTCCAGACCCATGTAAGCCTTATTCGCTTCGCTTTTCGTCTTTTTTTTTTTTTTTCTTTATAATTAGTATTTTTGTATTTTAATTTTTTTTTTTTTTTTTTTTTAATTTTTTTTGTAGCAATATTTCTTGGAGCTGAAGATAACTTTGAATGCCAAGACTGCACTTCAGTCGATGTTGATTTTCAGTTGTTACAACATTTTCATGTCCCTGTCTGCGTCGGCTGCCGAGATGCTCAACCCGAAAAATATTCACTTTTGACAAAGACAGAGTGCCGCTTGGACTATCTTTTGACGGATCCGGAACTACGAGACACAGAGCTATTTCCACATTGGGAGAGACCGAATCCTAAGAAAGCAACATGGAACAATATGATGCTGTATCTTCGTTGCCAAGTTGAAGAGTTTGCATTCAAAAAATGGGGGGGACCTGAAGGATTAGATCGTGAGTTCGAAAGACGAGAGCGAGACAAAGAAGCCAGGAAAGAGATCAAGTTCAAAAAGGAGCTTCGAGACTTGCGGAACAAAACAAGAACGTCAGTTTGGCAGGACAAGAAGGCGCAGCAAAGAGTAAAAGTTCATACGCATAGTTTTGGAACAGCTCTAGTAGATCCAGAGTCGGGGGCTTCGGTCCAGACTTGCATTGAATGTGGTATTCAAGTTGAGTGTGAAGAATTTTAATTTTAGGTGTATTTGTAAATAAAATTTAATAATTCAGGCAGCAATAAGATAACTCTGGTTTTATAATAGAAAAGCATGAGATAATGAAATTGGCATAGTTTAGGGAGTAAACAATCATTAAAATGTTTTTATTGTATGCATAAAATAGTTTAGGCAGTTCTCTTCTCGAGATCCGCCCATGCTTCTGAATCCAAAATAAGGCTCCCATATTTCTCTTTTGCCTCCAAAACCTTCGGACGAATGAGTGCAAGGGTCGCAGGATGGATAGGGCTTGAGGAAACATTGAAGAACGTCCTAAGTGTCACTAGCGTCTTTTCAACCATGTCCTCATCTTCCATATGCTGCTTCAAAATTGTGTCTAGTGCATGGATGAGCTGCAGCTGTGCTAGCTGTTTGCTACAGGTAGGGTCCTGAATTAGGAGTGTGTTGATTAAGAATACGGTCTTGCGAAGTAAGGAAAGATCTGATTGAAAGAATGTAAAACGAAGAGCTTTCAGTATCCGGTCTCCCTATCTGTTACAGTGCGTGTTATATGTTTTTCGTCTTGTGTGACACTACTTACCTGATTCAGTATTCAGAAGCGTTACCAATGTCTTGAAGCCATCCTGATTCTTAAATTCTTCCAACGCAGGTTCAAAATGCTTGATTGCACCGGATAAAGCGTAAATGGCTTTGGCACGGATGTAGATCTCTGGGTCTGATAACAATCCAATCACTGCTGCTAGGCCATTTTCCTTCAAGAACTATTCATAACGTTTAAGAATAAAAAAAAAAAGTTATTAGATACTACTCAGCTTTTGTCCCAATGTCGCATGTAGCCAAGGTGATCATTGATTTATACAGTACTTACAGCTGCCTGTGCCTTGGGATTATTCTGGGTAGCTGTCCCGCAAACCCAAGCAGCCTGCTCTCTGAATTTTGGATTACTGTTTTTCAATTCCTCCAGGATTGGTGGCCACATTTTCATATTCTCAATATCTGTAAATATTCAAAGAGTTCTCGGTTGTTAGTATTTATAGCTCTTTAAGGGCTTCGATTATCCATAACTAGCACATCCAACGAAATACTGATATAAGGAGACCTACTTGAGGCATTATCGATCTGTTGAATCAACATCTCGAAGTCCTCCCATGCCAATTCCTTCTCATCATTGGTCGCCTGAGGATTCTTTATCACTTGTAGAGCTTCAAGCATCATTTGGGAGTCGCTTCTGCCAAGGATGGCGTCGATGATCCCCGGATCCTATTTTTTTTAAGTTGTACGGATAAATGAGAAGAGTGGCAATCTAAGTAACCATGCTGGAGTGCAACACTTGACTCAATTCTATAATAAATATTTGATCAAAACCATACAATTTTTTCAGCGGGCTTCTTTGGAGCGCCTTCAGCAGAAGCATCTTCCTTCTCGGTGGCCTGGTTAATGATAGACCATTTGAGTAATTCATTCAAGGATTTTTGTTGTTGAGACATGTCGTATGTGAGAATGTGGAAGCAATTTTTTCAAAAACAAATGAGGAATGAAATGGAAATGAATGGAAAATTAAGCTTTTATTGACTTCTGGAATAACACTGTCACAAATTCAGACGTTATATTCCTTTCTACACTGCAGCTGGGAAGATGGTGCAGAGTGACATGCATGCTGTCTGTGTAACAAGGAATTGTTCTGTACCCTGGAGGAAGATGACATGAAAAGAAAACACGGATTGGAAGGAACCTTTACCTCCCTGTCCCAATATCCTGCATCTTTCTTTGAAAGTATACAAACAAGCACAACATTTCGCATAAACACCCAACATCCAACTGGTCTTTTATTTTTTGTTAACATCCCTAGCTCAGTTGGCGTTAATACTCAATCTCTCTTTGGCGTCCATGAATGGCTCAACGAGCATGTTATCTGACTCCAACCTGCCTCATCGCTTGAAGAAGATCTCTAGCCCGTTCCTTAGATGCGCTTCATTTGGAAGAGTTGGAAGAGGCAGCGCGATCCGTGATAAACACGACGATATCGTCCCCTACAATTTCACACCAGGCAGTCGGTATAGCTCCGACCAAAGCACCAGTACTCTCAATAATATCCTCACAGCTGATACAGTCCTCAAAAATGGACCAACAAAAAAGACCACAGCAAAGAAAGCCGTCAGCCAACTGATTACTTCCTTTTCCAAATTCTCGTTATTACACCTATCTGGTCATTCGGCTTCAGACTTAAACTGTGGTCGGTCAGTGAGCATGATAATCGAACCAACTATAACTAAGGAGCCATATATACTACCTGAGCTGTCGCTTCTCTCGAGGAATGTCTCGAAAGATCAAGCGACATCCACAACTATTACCGCCATCGGTGTCGGTGATGAAGATGGCAATAGGTCTCTACATCCAAAGGCCCAACCAAGTCATGGTGTAGCCGGCAGCAGTAGTCTTCCAACCTTAACAAAGCAACCAGACTTACCAACTCTTTCGCAGCTTCAGATTGGGCCTATCGCGCGTATGAACTTCCGGGAGCAGACTTTTGTCAAGGAAGAGGATATATTTCAGACCACCCAGTTTTTGATTAATCCTAGGAAAGAGCGTGTTCATGCCAGGCAAGATGAAGCTGATGTGGCACCAACACTAGCTCTAGGTCCATTTTCACCTTACTCGCCTGGCGTGCTAGACTTGGAATCGATGATTAATATGCTACCAGTCAAACAACCGATCGATTTGAACGAGTATTGTAGAATCGTAGATATGAGGCCCAAGGAAGATGATGAGGACTCTGACGTAGAAGAGGACATTGAGCGCCACCCGGAGAAGAAGGGAATGGGCCATGGAAAATACGATGAGGACGTTGAGTTTATTGAGAAAGTGACTGGCTCTGGACCTATTCATCAATCTAAAGAAAGAATGAGTATTAGATTCACCCCGGCTATTAACTCGGTCGACATGATAGAAACGGCAGACGATGAAAACACCATACTGAGGCTGGGTAAGAGGACTATCAATGCAGATGCACGGACAATGACTGGACACACGGTTGAAAGCACCTTCCACACGCCTACGACTGATTTACCTACAATTAATTTACCTTCAACTGATGCCGAGGCTATTGCCAAAAGATGGCGCCATGACCAGTCTACGGGCATGAACATCCAGCATCCTGACAGCACCACTGTCGGGCATATTGCTTACCACGCGACTTACACTGGCTCACAGTTTCTGGAAAAGCGAGGAGGAGGTCAGGATTGCCAAGGATCGTTGGGCTCTAATAAATCATTGAATGCTAGTACAAAGATTTCCGCCACAGATATACCGGATTCGCCGCTAGTCACGACATGCTTAGATAGGCGACTCTCCTCTCCTTCTGAAAAAACATATGAGGTATTTGGGGCTCAGGCATCAATGTCTGAAGATGAAGTCTCAATCCAGATACCTAGCATTTCGATGGAGAGCACGTCATTGCCATTACAGCCACCACAGGATCGACTCAGGTCTTCTACTTCGTCCTTGACCGAGTTCTCACACAATACAGATATTGAAGCGGACGGGTCAGGTAATATTGATAGCAATCTTGCGCAGTCAATGATGCTACCCTCTACGAAGATAACGGATAAAAAGAGCAGCTTTAAGCAGGCCCCAACAGTTCAGGAGCAAGTAATCGCGTCAAGAGTATCCCGCTCCGGCAAGCTATTTGCAACAAAGATCAAGACAATTGCCATCTTTGAATACAATACTGCCAAGAAACTGGGTAAGGGTAATTTCGGTATTGTCTATCAAGGCAAGCATATCTATGGAAAAGAAGAAGTAGCCATCAAGAAAATTACGCGGAAGCTTCCTGGTGAAATTGAGAAGTTGGGCTTGGTCCAGAGAGAGATGAGAGTTTGCAGGCTGTTCCGTGATTTGGTAAATATATGAGTAAATCTATGTGGAGATGTAGCTAGACTGCAATCCTTGCTTTGGCTAATTTTGTGATCATAATTTCGCGTTTACATTTTGAATCATTAGACAGGTATTGTGCCGCTGTTGGATATCATTACCACCAACAAGCACCATTACTTGGTCTTTCAGAAAGCTGAAGGGGACCTTGCAGAGATGCTACGTACACGTTGTAGGGATACTATTGATCGTCGTACGAACAGGGACTTGGGTCAGCAACCACCATCACCATCTTGTTGTCTAGGCACGGTTTTCAGCGTCCAAGAGATCCAAACTATTATGAGGACAGTCGTCTTAGGACTGCAAGTTCTTCATTCGAAGGGATACAGCCACAAAGATATCAAGCCAGCCAACATCCTCTTCCGTGACGGCCAAGGTCTTTTGTGTGACTTTGGGCTTTGTAGCCAAAAGCATGAGTTGCCCGAGAACCAATTCTTTGGGACCCAAGACTACGCAAGTCCCGAGGCCCGACGCGTTGGTGGGCATCGCACATGTGACTATATCAAGAGCGATATTTACAGCCTGGGTGCTGTATTGTATGAGCTAGCCACGGGATCTGTATTATCCAAGGTGATTAGCCACGGTCTAAATTGGGGGAAGATTGCAGAGTTTGGGGGAAGAGACTTTAGCGAGCTTCTACAAGGGATGGTTAATGATATTGAAAAGAGGTGGGATATTGATCGAGTTGCAAGTAGTCCGTTTTGGGGCAATGCGTCATCATCGTTATTATTACGCACAACAAAGTCATCGACTATGGGCGCGACTACATGTGTGGGTATGGCTGTGAATGCTGACAGTCCGCTTTCAGTGACACCTGAGGCTGAGAAGAGCAGGATATCAGAGCACCTGAATTCAACAAAGGCTGCTTTATCAGCCACTCCAATGAGCATGGTGCCGCCAGTTGCCTGGGGGATAGAGTAGGTTACCCTGAAAATGCAGTCGCCATCGAGATACTTTGTAGATCCCGTATGGAATGTTAAGTCGCGTGTAGAATAATGACCTACAGCAGTGACATATCTCCCTTTTTCTTTACATAGTGCTCTAGACATTAACATTTAAATATTATAAAAGTGCATGCCCAGCCGATTCGCACACACGCATTGGCACAGGCACATGTACACATGGACGCACACATCAGCGGGGGGCGGCATTTCAAAATTAATGCGTTGACGATGACATCATGATGTAAGCCATTCAATGATGCGAGACTAAAAAAAAAAGAGGAAGGGAGGGTGAAAAAGAAAGCAAAAATGCATCATGGCATCAGCGTTTGGAGTTTGTCTTTCTTATCAACGGTTTATTGTTTATTTCGCGGTTGCTCAACAGGTCGTCTCTTTAGTGGATGTCCGTTCCTGACCTAGTCCTCCTGCGCTCAGATAGGTGGAGCTGAGATTATGTTTGCTAGTTGAAGCATTCACATTCAGAGAAAGAAGGTAAAAAAGGGTCACCCTTTTTTTCTCTATTTCTTTCTTCCTGTCTTTCCTTCTTTATCTCTACAACTGGGATATTCTCATCCCTCCTTTTTTTTTTTTTTTTTACCTTTTTTCAAGCTCTTTCTTTAAATCTTGCATTCATCCCACCATGGCTCAATTCGCAAAACTCTCCATCTTTGGAACTGTCTTCGAGGTCACAACTCGGTAGGTGCATTCTCTTTCATACTTTCACACACTCTTTTTATTATTATTAAATGTTCCGCAGAATCATCAAGATGCTATTGTAATTCAACACCTCGAAATGAACTCATTGACTTAGTAATTTCAATATGATGCTCTTTGTACGTGGTTAATAGCTATGTCGATCTTCAACCTGTGGGCATGGGCGCCTTCGGTCTTGTTTGGTAATTTTCGAATCTCGAATCGTCTGGATGTTCTTTGACAAGAAACAAAGGACAGTGCCACTGAGACAACCCAACCATTTCTAACTTGTCATGACCGGCGCGTTGGATTTCTCACATTCTCACTTTTTCTTATCATTGTAATGATCTTAATAATGTTAGCTCTGCTAAGGACGAGTTAACAGGCCAGCCTGTGGCTATCAAGAAGATCATGAAGCCCTTCAGCACTCCGGTTTTGTCAAAGCGCACATACAGAGAACTGAAGCTGTTGAAGCACCTCAAACACGAAAATGTAAGACATTTTCGTTTTGCATTTACTCTGCAGTGGGTTGAGAGGAATCAATTGAAAAATAACGCTGATGTTTTTCTTAACAACAGATTATTAGCTTGAGTGATATCTTTATTTCGCCGCTGGAGGACATGTAAGTGAAAAAGATGACAAGACCTTAAACCATATCGAAAAAAAAAAAAAAAAAAAAAAAAAAAAAACCCTTTTTCTTTTTTTGAGCCAATCCTTTAATACACCTGAAAAAATGCCAGCATTGGGCATTAGGTCATCTTATTAACATTAATGGAATTTCGCCTTGCAGCTACTTTGTTACGGAATTGCTTGGAACAGATTTGCATCGTCTGCTGACCTCGCGTCCCCTTGACAAGCAGTTCATTCAGTACTTTTTGTATCAGATCTTGGTATGTTCAGTCCTCATTACTTTATTACGATATTCTGTAGTGACCCCGAGCAACTGTGCAAGGGATTCGTCACTAGATGAGGTGTAAAATTTTTTTTACAAGTTTAATCTCTGATGGTTGGCAACCTCTTTACTTTCTCTCTCTCTCTCTTTCTTTCTTTCTTTCTATCTCTACCAATGTGGCCTGGGAATGACTGTAGCGCGGCCTCAAATACCTTCACTCGGCTGGTGTTGTTCATCGTGACTTGGTAAGTGTATTTATTAAAAAGGAAGATTTTTTTTTTTTTTTTTTTTTTTTTTTTTTTCCATCAACCATTATCACTCAACAAACATCCGAGTATCTCCTTCGGCGATTAGAAACCAAGCAATATTTTGGTCAATGAGAACTGCGATCTCAAGGTACGGATAATGGCAATTTCTTTATGACTTGCGTATAGAAGTTATTTCAGCTGAGAAATGACCAACATTGGTTTACATCAAATGTAGATTTGTGACTTCGGATTGGCACGTATTCAAGATCCTCAGATGACAGGCTATGTCTCCACTCGCTATTATCGTGCCCCTGAGATTATGCTTACTTGGCAGAAATATGATGTTGCTGGTAAGTGATTCAGTTCTATTTTTTTGCAGTTGGAGCAGTCCTTGTACAAGTTATTTTGTGTCACTGACAGCATCTTCCTGTGTGTTTCTCTTTTTTTTTCTTAGTTGATATTTGGAGCGTAGGATGCATTTTTGCTGAAATGTTGGAGGGTAAACCTCTATTCCCTGGAAAGGATCGTAAGTCAATCTTATAAATCTACAAACATAAGAAGTTGACAAGTTTCAATGGTTCTTTAGCAAGAATGTCATGGTTTCATTTCTAACTACGGTTTATTATTTGACTTGGCTATGGATAGATGTCAATCAGTTCTCAATCATTACTGAGCTCCTCGGCACGCCCCCAGATGATGTTATCAAGACTATTGGAAGCGAAAATGTATGTTATGAGGCAGTTTCTCGGCTTAAAGGCTAAAGGCTGATAACGAGGCCTTTTTTTTTTTTTTTTTTTTTTTTTTTTTTAAAAAAAAAAAAAAAAAAAAAAATAGCGGATACTAACCACTATTTGAATCTATTTTAGACCCTTCGATTTGTCCAGTCGCTTCCCAAGAGAGAGAAGATCCCATTAACAACAAAGTTTCCAAACTCGGACCCACTCGGTATGTACACTTGCTAACCTATGTGTCATGATCACGAATGGTTAATCAACGATTGATGACTGATCAGTACATCTTGTCATCTTTGTTTTTAGCACTGGATCTGCTCGAAAGGATGTTGATTTTTGACCCCAAGAAGCGTATTACGGCGGGTGATGCCCTTTATCACAAATACCTTGAGCCATACCATGATCCTGATGATGAGCCCGTTGCTGCCGAGGTCTTTGACTGGTCTTTTAACGACGCGGACTTGCCTGTGGATACATGGAAGGTCATGATGTATAGCGAGATCTTAGATTTCCACCATGTGGACGAGAACCAACCAAACCTTGAGCAACAGCAACCTGCTGGCTATTAAAATATGAGGCATTGTTTTTTTTTTTTTTTTTGACGTTTTTTCCTTTCAAATATGCTTCGGCTCCACACATACAATAAATGACAACAACAAATGTTATATATCCTTTATCTTGAAGTGCGACCAAAAATAGTCGCAAGCTTTTTTATTCTTTTTTTTTGCTCAGTTAAACCCTCTCCCATCCTTAAGCTAAATTAAAAGAGCTTGGTCTCTGGCATCACGAGAGTACGTTGGGAAATGCATTTCATTATAATTCTTTCGATATGCATATTCTAATGCGACGATCAAATTATGAACTTATTCTCACCATATTTGCTACGGCAACTACAGCAGCGAGAGCTGAAGAGAAGGGAGGAAGAAGAATTGAGCGGGAGGAGGCAGGTCTTTACGAGATCATTTTATAAAAAGCCAATTTGGTGTAATTGAAATCTTTAGACATATTAAAAAGCGGCCAAACACCACGTTTACCTTCTGCACGGAATACGAGAGAGATGTTCCATGGAGGGGAGACAGCTTCGTGCTTGAGGAGAATTGGCCGAATCCAACTCTTTTTTGGCAACATCCTGTCTTTCTCCTGATTAACTTGAGCAGACGATTGGTGGTTTTCTCAAATCCCGTATCACGAGCTTTCTTAACGTCCTATTGATATCTCCAATATATTTTGTAGAACCCGTAAAGTGATTCTTTTGCTTCCTCAAACACCTTATAATATTCATCAATGTTGCAGCCATTTCCCCAGACTGATGGTGGGCTATTCTCGAGTGCCGACTCTGAGGCTTGGACAGATGGATCAAGCTCCAACCGTGTTTGACTACGATGTATAAACACGTTTATGGAACGAATGAACATCTCGTTCTCCTTGTTTTTGTGTAAAACACAGCTCTCCAGCATCTCTTCAGCATCTGCCAAAAAAAAAAAAAAAAAAAAAAAAATCATACAAAAATCAAATCTCTTGTAACTAGTCTTTAAATCATAGTGATTTTATCATACATCAACAGATCGCTCTCTCGCTTACTGACAACGTCGTATGGCTGGTAATCTCGCACTGTCTGGATGTCCGCTTCGGTACGGCATATAGTCGCATTCCATCCTTTTCGTTTTTAATATTTAACAAGAGCAACTTTGATTCCGTAGGTCAGTAGAAGGCTCGCTTCAAATTCTTGACGACTGCTACAAAGTGGTGTTTCCGTGCGCGAAGGCTATTCTTTATTTGGCTGTTCAGAGTCTCCATCGCCCTGCGTGCAATATTTAAAAAAAATTCTCGTTGGCACAAACGGTGATTCGTTGTTTCTTGTTTTTTCGATACAAGGGGCACCGCCAAAACAAAGAGCTTAGGGTCTCATTAGGGCCAAGCTTCAGTACTTGCTGTTCGACTGTTAAATGAGCTTTACCCGCTGCATGAGAAGAATATGTATGGGCGATAAGAGCGAAAAAAGCCCCCAATACATTGACACGTGCTGTAGTGATGGAGTTTAGGGCGGAGAATGGGCTCATAGTCCCTCTTTTTCAGGAAAGGCCAGGCCATTGATATCCATTGCTGTGGGAATCGGATTATACTATTGCAGCGGCTGTATTGTATCAGTGGAATCGACGGAAGAAGAGTGATGAAGGCGGGACAATGAAGTAGGAGGGAAATAAGAAAAAATGGATGTGTGAAGGGTTTCATAGCTAAACCAGTCTGTTGATCAGAAAGTTAGTGATACCAAGATGTGGACCCAAGCACACATTTGTGAGACATGGTACCATTTTTGATTTTTGATCTGTCAATTGTAATTTTTTCGATTCTCCTGCTGTTCCCATGGTGCTTAACTTTGGCCAATGCAGTAACCATTTCCCACTTAACAGCTTGTGACCGCTGAGTATGTCAATCAAAGCTTGGATGCGTGGTAAAATACCCGTAAATGTGCGCTCTTACGGAGGTGGGGTATCCTCAATCATGTGATAGATTACATCTGAAGATTTCGGGAAGAGACTCGATCTGGCAAACCAGGGCTATTCTGATGCCGTTCTTAGCTCTTCGGGCCATAACCTAGTTTTCCTTGTTTCTGCCAATCCTCTGTTCGTCGACCCACACCACCTGAATGTGCTTGCAGGCATAAACATTGGGGTGCCATGGACACTGCTGACTCCCATAATAGATGACCTCAAGGTACACAATCCGCGATCATAAAAACTCATATTTCATGACAGATAGCTTGAAGTGATATCAATGTACTTGCACGCCAGTGGTGCTATGGTGTGCCAGTGGCGCAAACTTTTCGTCATAGTAATCATAAAGCAGTACATAGTTTAATATGATTCACAGAACATCGATGACACTGATACGCACCACCACTGGTACAACAGGGATATCACCTAGCGAAAGTCACTGGTGATTTCCGCTGAACGGAGTGAACACCAACTCATCTGCTTCTGGCTCTACTTTAGCGTGCAGAACGGGATATTACTGCTACTACACCCAAAATGCCAAGGATACCCGTGAGAAGAATGGTGGGCCAAAGAACACAAGTCTTTGCATTGACGCTCCCTTCGTTCCAAGTGTTAGGCACCCTCCCCAATGCTCATCAATAAAATAACAAATAAAATCTAAATAATCTAGAATAACCATCCCTAGTAGTGAAGTCCACAGGAACTGCTTCATAGCACCCGGAATCCACAGGAATGATGCAAAGTATATTATTAGATGTCTTTAGAGGCTTTTGGGTGTAAATCCATCGAGCTTTTATATTGAAGGTCTTCTGTGAAGACGCGTCTTGATATGGGTGTTACTGTTAGCAGACATGTTTAACGAAGATCTTTCTTTCGCTCTCATTACTTACTATGATCCGATGTATAGCATCAGAAGCATAAAACCTTAATACAATTCAGAGTCGCTCCTCCCATGGACCCTAACAAGCACTACTTGATGAAGTCAATGGTTTCCAGTTACTATGGCTGAAAATATATAAAGAATGAATTGAGGTCGAGTGGAGAGAGGTTCCAGTTGGTAATGATCGTCTCAGCAGGTGTTGGGCGTTGTTGCATTTGCTTATACCATAACTAACATCCCATGATTTACAGGTTGAGCCAGAGGCGAAAAGTGTTCCTCCAAGCTTCCTTCTGCAGAGAGGTATGTGTCGAAAATCGAGAATTTCACAAGTTTGGTTGTATATGGATAGGTTCTAATCGTTCTTTCGCTCCTCAAAGTTCGCGGTAAAGTCGCCCGAAATATCTGGAGTAGAGTACTCCGTTGCCATGGACGTGTAGAGGGGCCTTCTTCAGTCATGTTCATGCCCCGACTATGTCCGACAGAAGATCCCTTGCAAGCACATGTATCTGGTGTCAAGGATCTACGACGGCTTCGATGGTCAACATGCCGCTGCTCTTTCGCGCATTAAACATTAGGACAAGCGCGTAGGCTCCAACCTAAGGTCCTCTCGAGAGAGATTTATCTCGACAACTTTATTGCGCGAGCCGAATGTGATGAGAGCTAAAGAGAGGGAAAAAAAGAAGAGAGAGGGAAGAAGCCACTATCCAAAGCATTCAAAGGGTGTGAAGAAGAGCTTATGGCTCTGTGGAAGGAGCTGGGCCGTATGGCATATAACAGGCAAAAAAGGTGTGCATTGAAGGATATATACAAGACTCAGTACAGACCTAAGACAGTGAGAGGTGTTCAAGCGCCTGAACAAACTAGCTGCAAAAAGCAATAAATCAGCTGACCTCTTTGTCTTTGAGCCGAGATTGTACTACTCCGTGTCAACGACAGAGGCGATTGTTGTCTCTACTTGGACGTTTCGTTCCATCTTTAATTTTTTCCATCACTTTTTGACATTTTCTTTCATCAAAGATGGCTATTAACGTCGCGCGCTGGAGCATTGGTCTTTTGGTGTTGCTTAGTATCTTGCCATGTGTATTTGGATTGTACTTTTATCTCGAGGGTTCCGAGCAAAAGTGCTTCACAGAGGAATTACCCAAAGAGACTATGGTGACAGGTGAGACATCTGAAAAGCCTGGAAAATTGATCAAACAAATAGATATCTATAGTTGATTTTTTTTTTTTTTTTTTCCTTTTTTTGTATAAATACGCTATATTCGAACTTCTTTTAGCTGATTACACTGCTGAGGAATGGAGCGAGGAAGCAAAAAAGTTTGTCTTGAACAAGGACGTTTTGATCGAAGTATTTGTCAATGTAAGTTTTTATATTGTGCCGAAGAATTTTTTTTCTTCACAGCGATACTCATCGGACTTTGCTTAAAAATTTTAGGAGATATCGTCGGGTACTAGGATGTATAACCAAAAGTTGCCTTCAAAGGGCAAGTTTACGTTTACTTCGGCCGAGTCTGGAGAGCATGCAATTTGTCTACAGACTTCGGCTGCTGGATGGTTCAGTACTCAAAAAATTGTAACGTGCGAATAGTCAATAGCTGACAATATTTGAATTGACTGAGAGTTCGGAGGAATCCAAATGGTTTACTTTTTTTTTTTTTTTTTTTTTTTTTTGGTCGATAGAGGGTCACATTTGACATGGACATTTCTGATATTCTGGATGACACGGATACACCTGAGAATCAATTGAGCGGTAATAGTCTTTATTATTATTATTGTTATTTTTTACGATGGTCATAAAATTCTGACAATGGATATGCGCCACGTTGATGATCCTTAGATTTGGCTCAGCGTGTCCGTGAATTGAACAACAAGGTCGGCGACATTAGACGCGAGCAGTCGTTCCATCGTGTAAGATTTTGTGTCATTGTATATATTTTTATTTATTAGTTTATTTTTTCTTTTCATCTGCATGTCCAATTAATAATAATATTTGTTATGGTGAACGACCACAGGAACATGAGATGGATTTCCGTAATGTAAGTGAGGCTGCCAATGGACATACGGTTTCCTGGACGATTGTCCAGTTGATTATCTTGGCAATCACTGCTGCTTGGCAGATGCGTCACCTCCGCGGCTTCTTTGAGGCCCGAAAGATGATCTAGAAGGTTAAAAAAGAAAAAAAAAGTTGCTACTCTTTTATTAATGTCAAATAAAATAAAGACCTTAACATTAAGAAATGACATAAATGATAAAGTCTTGGTTGTACGAAAGACCAATTGCTAAATGTATTTTGGCATATATCAGGACAATTTGCACGGGCCTTTCTCTCTATCTCTTTCTTCCTCTTCTTATTCTCTTGTTCCATCACCATCATTGAATTGCAAAAGAATCATGTCTCTGAATACGTCCAATGTGACCTCACGTTTGTCACGATTTACAACCTTCCCTGCTGCAGTACTCTCAACCGCTTTAGCACTCTACCTCGGCTACAAGGCATTTCAATTGCTAGAAGCTCGACAGCGTCAGAAGCAAAGGGCCTTGGAGCCATCACCAACTAGTCCAGTTCTTGTCGACCATTTCCAATTCGTCAAAGTGAATGGAAAGCAATTAAGGATAGTTCATATTCCTCATGAACTTGGGTCTAAAGTGCCACTGTTAGTTTTTATACACGGTGTTGGGGGGCAGGTAAAAAAAAACTCCTTTCGACTTCGTATCAAACTGGCTTCGAATCAGTTTACTGATCAAAGTAAAAACTCTCTCTTTTCCTTTTAAAAATAGCTTGAGCAGTTTGAGAGACAAATCGAGTATTTTAGCCATAGCACGCATATTCTTGCTGTTGATATGTGTGGATACGGCGCAAGCGATGTTCCGGATAGGTAAAGTTGCGAACTTGTCTATTCAAGGCAATTGCAGACATATAATATTGCTGCCTTCGCTCACGCTATTACTATTTATTTTATTTTTTCGTTGCACAGTTATAAGCATTATACCACAGATGCCTATGTAGAAGACATTGTCACCTTACTACAACGTTACAAGAGCCAAGACACAGTCCTGATCTGTCATTCGTATGGCTGCGGGGTTGGAACACACCTCTACTCACGCCTAGAAACTTCTGAAGCACTCTACAACTCCATTAAAGCAATGGTTATGATTGCCCCCAAAGCAATGATCACAGATCACGAGCTTAAGGCTCGCGAACAGCTCCGGCGAACGCCGGATTGGGCGATTGATCTTGCAAGAAGACTTGATAGGATAGGAGGTATTCATTCTAAAAGTGTGAACAGGTTGCTTCATACGAGCGCAGGGGAAGATCTGCGACGAAAACAATTTAGATGGAACAAAGCCTCTAGGACATTTGTCTTGAGGAGAATCCTTCTAGGCGCACGATGGCCAACCCCTGATGATTTTCGGCGGATTCAATGCCCATTGTTGCTAATGGCGGGAGACGATGTAACGGATTGATTGTGTTTATATCTTCTTCGAGAGTATGACTGTATGACTTTTTAGAACTCAAAGTCTGGTAATTAAGTATTATCATTCTTTGATTTTTGTAGGACCGAGTTTGCCCTATTGCCAACGTGGAGCAGATCTTCAGATGGTGTCAAGATACCAATGAGCGGATAAAACTTCCTTTCATTATTCCAAAGGCAGGACATCAAGTGATGTTGGAGAAATGGGAGCTTGTTACACCAATTATCAGTAATTTTCTAATTAAGGACTGTGGCATGACGACAATGGATCCTTCCTGGCAGATCACCCGAAAATGTCAGAAAGAGAACAAATGGAGTTTAAAAAACACAGAAAAGGTTGATGACCAATAGTTTGTTTATATACGAAAAAATATCCATATGTCGTTGTAACTCCCTGCAATGGTTTGATCCTAGACTTGACGCTGTAATCATTGGTGAACTATCTAGTGGATGAATACACCGGCTATATCGTCACCTATTGGTAGAAGATCCGGAAAATTCAGAGCAATGAAGGTCTTGCGACAGACAGACCCCGATCACTCTCCTTCTGCCTTCTTAGCCAGACATCCCGAAGTAAACTTCATCCTCTTTTCTTTTGGTTAGAAATCAAGCGATATACATGATATAGATATTTATTATTATTATTATTATTATTATTATTATTATTATTATTATTATTATTATTATTATTATTTTTTAAATTGCTCAGGTGGGCTTCATCGTAGATATCTCGAAAGACGAACCACCGTACCGAACAACAGATTTTGAAGCAACATCAATCACGTACACCAAGCTTCCGACCATAAGCAAAATTCCACCTTCTAAAGCTGATGTCGAGCGCTTCATATCTCACTGCAAATCTTGCTGGAAAGAAAAGCCAGGCGTAGACATCGCTGTGCATTGTCACTATGGGTAAGCTTAAATGACAGGCATAGGTTCGGAAAAGGAAGTTGATCGAAAAAAAAAAAAAAAAAAAAAATAGTTACCCACTTGTCTAATGATTTTTTGGTATCACGAATTTGAATCGCCAAAATTTTCAGGTTCAATCGAACAGGATTTTTTATCTGTTGCTTCTTGATTGAAGAGCAAGGATATACAGTAGCAGAAGCACTCCATCACTTCGAGCTCTCTCGACCGCCCCGTGGTATCAGGTATAGTCATCATACGTGTTTTAATCGAAGGATAAATGTTTTGTATTTCAAAAAAACGCGAGCCTACATTCACTTTT
This sequence comes from Lobosporangium transversale, assembly GCF_002105155.1. Taxonomy (NCBI): domain Eukaryota; kingdom Fungi; phylum Mortierellomycota; class Mortierellomycetes; order Mortierellales; family Mortierellaceae; genus Lobosporangium; species Lobosporangium transversale. Next base: position 503,674 of record NW_019028995.1, read on the forward strand.
TTTTTTTTTTTTTTTTTTTTAAAAAAAGACATGACCATTTTAAAGGTGAACTCTACCTTCGTTATGAACCACCAATGCAGCTAAAATCATAGTCAAGAGTTATTAATAATAACAGTTCTAGACAAGACAAATGGATCATTGCTCCACTGACATATTTATTTTTAAAAATGTAATATGATGGAAACACATACACAATTGAGCGAGAACGTCTGATCTATAGTTACGATGAGACTCAGCATAGCTTGCTGGCTACTTTCTCTATGTCGAAATCGTATCTCAGGTTTTCAGTCTAAAAATAGACAGAAATACAGAGTTAACATTAGCTATTTTCTATTCGACTCGAGCCAGGTCGGGCCAGTTCAGTCCAACTCCAACTCCAAACTCCCTTCCCCCCTAAAAAAAAAAAAAAAAAACTCACCGTTTGGGATTCAGTCGACAACCACGATGACTCTTCCTTCGATGACCGGGCTCTCCGCAAGAGACGCAAATCTCTGTGGTCTCCATGGAAGCTTTATCTGTAGGACTGTCAACTACGGCTTCTGGTACAGGATTCAATGCCCTGTATTAATAGAGACAAAGCATTTCTTTGATTAATTTTCGGTACCTTTATCACAAAGTCAAACGTTCAATGAAAGCGCACCGTTGCTCACTTGCCGTTTGGGATTTAGTTTGCATGCCTTGTTGCTCTTCCGTTGGTGTCCAAGCTCTCCACAGGAAATGCATTTCTCTACTGAGCTACCCTCGTTCAAGTTTTGACCCGTTGAGTGCTTGGCAGCGGAATCGGGTTCTTGACTTTGAAGCCTATTTTTTTTAAGAAAAAAAAAATGGCACTAACTTTTATTTCTCTGATATCATGGTTTCGATTGACAACGATCAATATATAACCTACCTCTTAGAATTTAACTTGCAGTCTTTATGACTTTTCCGTCTATGGCCGATCTCTCCGCAAGAAAAGCATTTCTCTTCGGAGCCACTAACCGAAGGTTCACTAGCAGACGACTCACTAGAGACGGAATTGTCAGTTTCAACAACCTTAGTAGTCATGCTAGATTCTGAAAGTTGAGGTCTACAACATATGAACAAAACGACAGATGAGTTTTTCAGTCAACATCCTTCATGAACCCACATATAGAATCGAATTGATATAAACTTGCCTCCTAGGATTAAATTTGCATGCTATATGACTTTTGCGTCTATGGCCTGTCTCTCCACATGTGGCACATTTTTCCGCAGTGTCATTGATAACAGAAGCTGTGGATGCAGAGCCGGTGGCCGAAGAATCATTCTCAACGCCTAAGGGTCTATGATGGCAGATTAATATATCAGTGAGATTTACATAAGTTTACTAATAGCTCCATTGACTTTCCCCCTGATAATACATTGTATATATATACGTATTAAGATACCTTTTATGGTTTAATTTGCATGCTTTGTTGCTTTTGCGCCTGTGACCAATTTCTCCACATGACACGCAGGTCATAGTAGAAGTTTTGTTCGCTATAGCACTGTTTGCTGGTCCTACTGGCCCTACTGGCCTGTTGAGAGAAGTATAGCATTAAAGATTGGAAACCAATATCGTCTTTCGCCTTATATAGAAGAGAGAGCATTTTATAAGTACCGGCTGGGGTTATTTGGGCAATCAGCGTGAGATTTGCGTCGATGGCCAGGATTTCCACAGGACGCACATACTTTGGCGGGATTTGTGGTCGCTGTGTTATTTCTCACTGTTTCTACTCGTCTACAAGTGCGCATCAAATAATTCGTTAGATTTTGATTCGAGTATACATGCGCGGAACTAGAAGGATTCCAAGGTAAAACAAAATATTCACATTTCAGCCTTGGAGTTCATGGGACAATTGCGATAGCTCTTCCGCCGGTGACCGACCTCCCCGCATGAAGAGCATGTTGCTGTAGATTGTTCAGGTATAGGGTTTTCAGACTGTGAGAGCCTGACAGACGAAAATCACAGAGTATTAGGCACTTCAAATTTATCATTAAGAATACCTAAAGACATAAAAAAAAAAGAGAAGGGAAAGACTCACCTTTTAGTATTCATTGGACATGCTTTGTTGCTCTTCCGTCGGTGACCGACTAATCCACAGGAGACACATATTGCTGAGGAATCGAAGACTGTAGCGTCATCAGATTCTGAATTATTGCTGGTAGTAACAACATGAGTATTAGGAGAGGTCTGTGGACTCTCAGATCTATTTGAACTATGACAGCGTAAGGTATCATTAATATTGCTGCGAAAAATGCTATAGGCTCGAGCACTTAGAAAGCGAATATGAACAGGATAAACCCTTACATTCTTTTGTTCAATTTGCAGTCTTTATGGCTTTTGCGTTGGTGACCAGCTTCTCCACACGAGGCACATATGATTGCAGTTCCAGAAGGTCGGGTTTCTGGTGTAATAGTATTGTTGGCCAATTGTTCTGGTGTAAGGCTCTCAATGTCGTGAGGTTCTTTAGTAGTGGTAGCCTTTACATAAGATGGTCCTGTTTTTTTGCTACCATTCCCGAGAGTAAGTAAACATTAATAAAGTAAAATAAAATAAGATTGAGTGGCCCTGAATCTCGAGATACCGATCAAGTAATGGTCTTTAAGCATGCAAACAATACTTTTTAATGGAATCTGCGGTATCTGCAGTATCTGTTTCAGCTTCGGTAGAATCATTTTCTAGTTGCTGTCGTCTGTGAGAGGTTGAGGGGTTGATAGTTGATAGCAAGCAATCCTAGTTAGAAGAATTTTGGTATAATGGGTCAATGGGCTAATGCATCGTCCATGGAAGTGCTTTCTAACCTTGCAATGTTTTGTGGGTTTTTGGGGCAATCCCGATGACTCATACGTCGATGGCCATTTTCACCGCAAGTAGCGCATTTGACATTTGTTAAGGCAGTTACAGGAGTGGATGCGGAATCAGAGTCAGGTGCTGTTGTAGAGGCAGGCTTGGTCTCGAGTTGTGATACAGACGATGGAGTAGCAGCAGAGTTTTGTACTTTTGCTTTCTTATCCACTGGATCATGATTGGTGCCATTAGAAGGCAAAGTCTCGCTTGCCAAGTTGACGCGGTTGCGAGGACAGTCGGTGTGACTACTTCGTCGGTGGCCGGTTCCGCCGCAGGCCGCACATATTGGGGTAGACTTGGTATTGACCGAGGGATTTGGGACAATTTCGGTCGATTCGGGGGTCCTAATAGGAGAGGGAGAAGAAGATAGTGCGATATTAATTTATGTCAGAATGCTCGATGGATATTGAAGGTTTAATTGCTTGATGGCTGGGTTTTCAGGAGCTACGTGTGACGCTGTTACTATTATGAAACAAGTTGAATTGTGAACTGGGAGAGTTATCACCCCTTCTTACATATTGTGGTTTGGGCACAGCTTGGATGACTTTCGTAAGTGTCCTTCAAGACCGCAACTTTTGCATTTGGAGATAGGCGACTCAGCCATAGGGATCCTTTGGAGTGAAGTGAACTAGTCTAACCCTCCTTTTAGATGATTTTTTTTGGGGGGGGGAACTTTATGGAAAAGAGAGGGTCGGGTAAAAAGGAAAATTTTGATATGAAGAGGAGAGAAAAAAAAAGATGTAATTTTTATTATTTAATATTTTTAGCATTCTTGAAAATGAGATTACGCAGTGTATATCACGTGGATACCAGCACAGAAGAGACATTTTCTTGAGAGGAACCAATATGGTACATGTACTCGAATCAGAAATTAAGTGTGCTCAACATGATGCTTAACCCATTTTATACTCATCAGGCATTATGATTATGGCTTGATGAACAAAAAAAAAAGCATTTCAGGAACTAATGCCATGCGTAGTTGTGAATATACACCATGGTATATACAATATGATACATGTATTCAGCATACATATACCTTTATATACATGTACATCATATGCGTCTGTTAATTGTTTGGGAAAAAGGGGGGTGAAAGACTGTCTCATCATTGTTATTAAAAATGTAATAAATTTTTGGGTCACAGAGCATTAATTGCAATGTTTTGTTTTTATCCTTACCTTTCGACTCTTCAGAGGTCGGCGAGACAAGTGCTCAACACATCATGTTCAATTTCAGTATTGAAAAACAATTATTTACAGTGATGGTAGAGGTAATTAAGAAATAATGGACTTGGACAAAGGAAAAAGTGTATAGTATTAATGAACCCTGTGTTGACGGCAATAGTCAACTACAACTCATATTACAATGAAAGCGAAAACAGTAGTGAGGTATCTTCTTGAAAGCTATACAAAGCGTTGGTTAAATAGATTGTGAATGAGTCGAATGTAGATCAAGTATAATGCAAAATAGATATTTACATCCGTCTATTGGACAACTCAATGGGCTTTAAAAAGATATAATAGTTTATTTGTTTTGCCACCGTTTTCCAATATTTGTGTAAGCTGTTAAGTCAAACCCTTCGGACCGTTGCACATTAATGAAAAGGAGAGACTGCGCCTCCCTTAGGGCCTGGACCATGGCTCGAAATAAAAAAAGAGAGAGACTTCTGGTCTTGTACTTGCATGCAGCAAAGTGCATTTTCATGAGCAATTAGACCAATGTCTGTGCAAGTGGACATTTGTTTATACAGAAACAGCAGTTGGTGGCATGGCATGTTTGAAGTTTTACCATCTCTACTTTCCAGAAAAATATGTGACAGGGACAAAGGAAGTTTTTTTATAGTTATTTACATCTGCGCCCAACTGGGACGTTGGAAGAGGGAAGTAAATCAAAAAAAAAAAAAAAAAACTTCTTTCTTTCACTCTTCATTCCTTTTCTCCCTTCTCTTACTCCCTCCATCCTTCCACCCTTTTACCACTATCACACCCATCCCTTGCAATTGACATTGCACCTTTCTTCCCTTCTCTTCTTCACCTTCTTTCCTTCTCCTTTCAACCTTTCATGTCAACACTTTGCTACGTTTAAAAACTGGGTGACTATATGTCATCATCAACATCATTTTTCTTTCTTTTTTTTTTACGATTTTCTATATTTTTCTACGTTTCCATTAGAATATCTTTATCTAGCCTCGTGGCACTCTAATGTCCTTCAGCGGATTCATTTTCTCGCAATCTTTATTCTAATTTACTCGCTCATTCATTCACCCATTCATTCACGACAGCATCTCCTTTTTATTCATTTCTTCCTTATTCACCAAACACATTCCAATAATAATGAAGCTGCATCATCCCATTATATTGTTCAGTCTCAGCTTGACGGCTGCACTCACATTCCTTACTGGAGTTTCCTCGACAGCCTATCGTTCTACGGCCGTTGCAGCGGCTCATAATCGCCAACACAGACAGCACCATTCTGAGCAATTTGCACCCATCGCACGCAAAAGAGCACTTAGTACAAAAAGATCCTCTCCTTCGACCCCAATTGCAAAGTCGCTTAGAAAGCGTGCTTCCGAGAAAAGCACAGAGTTATCTTCCTCGTCCTCTTCCTCGATACCCAATACACCCTTATTGCTCTTACCAGACTCGCATTCAGTCTGGCAGACTGGCTCTTATCAAACTGTTCGATGGTCCCGCAAGTATATCAAAAGTCTACCCGACGACACAACTGTCGACATCGTTCTCATGGACGCAAGAACAAACCGCAAGATCCACTCGCTCAAACGGTTTATTCCATTCAAGCGAGGTTCTGCACAAGTTAGGGTGCCTGTCAGCTTGCCCGAAGGAGTATCGTTTGTTTTAATTTTGGAGTTGTATCGTGGTCGGAGTCAAGAGCAGGTCACGGGCACAATCACTGCTTCGTCTGCTTCATTACCTCCTTATGAAGGTCAGCAGCAGCGGAACGAAACTCCGTCACTAGAAAATATCTCAGCTAAGAGTGCTAGTTATGGTCGATCAATGTCTAATATATCGGGTGATGCATTCTCAACAGTGGTGCGGAGATCAGACATCAGCATTTCTTCTAGAGCGCGAAGAAAGGCTAGAGGTGTAGCAGATCCAAAGGATGTGGCGGAAAATGTCAATGATAGGGCTCACGCACGTGATATGAGGTCAGGCACTGCAGGCTCGCATCATGACATTAATGACGATGATTATTATATTGGCGCAAATGCAGAGCATGGATACCAATTTTTACCAGAGGAAATGAGAGAAGAATACCCCAACACAGTTCGTCCACTTGATCTAGAGCATACATTTGGATTGCACCAGAAGGTTTACACACTGACACCATATACCCTTGAATGGAAGATCCCTGCACGTGTCGTAGAGCTGATGGAATACACACGCCAGGCACAGATGTTAGCCAGTGCAGGAAGCAAGATCAATCAGGGTCAGCCGTCATCTCAACAGCAACTTCCTTCGATCACTCTTAAATCAACATTTTTGGCCAAGGTGATGGTTGAGCTGGTATTGGACCAGACATTGGAAACAATCTCTGTATTGGCAAGGGACATTCCTGCAGAGACCATGTTTCAGTACCTTAGTATTCAGGATCGCGTTCCGCCGGCGTTCTATCGTCTCCGTGTACGTATGGTGGTTGTTGAGGTCAAAGTGGACGACTCCAAGATTCCGGCTCTGGGACAATATAGAGGATCTGATATGTACATGGTTTTACCTTCTGGACGTTCAGGCAGTAACAGGCTTGGTATGGAAGGATGGGAGTTCCCAAATGGTGGAAAGGTCATTGACCGATATGAGGCTGTTACGCGAAGATTCTGGATTTCACAAGGTGCGCTTTAAGAGCTAAACGTACCTTTTCAAAACTAAAGTCTGTATATAAATATCATAACTTGCCAACAATTACTCGGAAACAAAAAATCAAAAAAAAAAGAAAATAAAGTATAGCCCGTTCCATTTGTCGCGATCCCTTATATTTTTTGAATACTCTTAAATGTATTGGCAGCCAATTGACTCGCTTGTTATTGCAAGTGGTGTGACTGGTCATTAAAATTAATTTCAGTTTATTTTGTAGTCATAGGCGGGTCCGCCTCACCTAGAAACTACCGAGTATAAAAGCCAAAGAAACTTCCTTCTTAATAAAGTCTTCAGTTTTCCCCACATGTCTTATTCTTCATCCGCAGTTCATCTTGCCATTTATCTTTTTCCCCTTTTCACAACAAGCATTTGTCTTCCGGTAACTCAGTTTGTGAGCTCACCTATAAAGCTCCCATCTTTTGACATTCTATGGTGCTGTTTGTAGTCAAGGTTATTTGACTCTATTTTCTCTTGTTAATCTTGTTGACACCCTTTGTCCTGCCTTTTACTGCTTGTGTCTATCTTCCTGTCCCTTAAGCGAAGATATACCTATTTTTTACAACAATACCACCAAACCAATTCATTATAGATTAAGACATGTGGGGTCTATATGTTGTCTAAATAGTCCTCCCCATCAAAAAACATCATCTAGACCAAGCATAGAAATAAAGAGATTAGTCAAGAAAGCACTGTCAAGCTAATACTTACAACTTTTTCAAGACGAAGGCCTTTCCCGACCTAGTCATGTTTGTAGTAGCTCATGAAAAATTTTAGACAGACAAGTAGTAACCAGGGAGCAGAAGTGAGAATAGGATGTGGATTCACACATCACATCCATGGGGCATTTATCCAAATTTGTATCAAAATAAAACTGCAAGTTTGTCTCGGGCACCACACCATGGGGCATAGAGCTGTTAGTATGTCTGTATTATAAATTTTCATGTAACACGTGTACTGTGAAATATGCAACTGATCATATCCTATTGTTGTTGCCGGCTTGGTGTCTTTCCTCCCAATCTATCAGTGAGCATCGGTGCAACGCATATAAGGCACACAGGCTGTTGACGAGCCTACTTCTCACCTTCACCGTTTGACGCAGGTCAGGGTTGTGACGGTCTAGCGAACAAAACGTAAGGGCATTAACAATACCAGGATCGCATTAGACGGTAGTTGTGGTATTTGCAAATGAGCATCGCCCTGGCTCATGGAATATGAGTCCAACGTTTTCAAGAAGTTTGGGGCCCCTCTTCCAGCTTATGTTTGCGTAGTCTTCATCTATCAGGCCTTCACCGGCTGCCTTTAAAACACGCCGTGTTAAGGAATCCTTGAGAAAGTTTCAATTCCTGGCTGAGATCTTCTTCATCTACGTTAGATTGCTGCTGTCTCTTCGTCTGGACTGTGTCATAGGCAAGTGGATTCAGAACAAGGCCACTGGTAATATCGTTCCTTTGAGTTTGAACCGAGTTATACCTTTGTCTTGTGCCTGTAGGGGTACCTTGTCTCGATAGCCATGAAACATGCGATCTCCTTCAATGTCACAAAGAGAGCCTGTATCTAGACTTCTTTTGTTCCCTGTACACATTCAAACACTGCAGTCTTGGAAGGATTGTCGAGAGGATGTCAGTTAGGACGTGTTCAGACAGATACACATACCGAGGGGGGACGTAAGGAAGTCTGTTTTTTTTATTTCTTGTTGATTGTCATGGCGAAGGCTTGATTTGGTAAATGTAGATGATTGGAGAAGAGCTGTAAACAATACTCGAAATCCAAAAAGTTAAAACCTGTCGCTGAGAATCTTATTGTTTCGAGTTGTTCCAAATTCATCAGCCTTTTGTTTCGTTCTCTTTCATACACCTATAAATACGTCCTGCCTCCTTCTCTTTTTCCCTCTCTCTCTCTCTCATTTTACAACGACATTGCTTTCGCGCTCTCACCCGTACTCTTACACCCTCATCCCCTCACAGATCATAACTTTTTGCTTTCTTAAAGGTAAACTATCTCTACTCTAACAACTTCAGCTTCAATCTTTAGCCGCTTAAACCAACATTGCTTGCACTGTTTTACACTATACTTTCTCTAGATGGGTATTAAAGGACTCTATTCATACCTTTCAAGGAGAGACCTGCCACCAAAGGAGATTGATGTACATGAGCTTGCTGCTGAACCCCATTCATCTTTTGAGCTGGATCTGCTTGGCACTTTCCACAGCGATATACATAATATCATCCTAAGGAGATTCAGCTGGCAGAGTTCTTTCACTGCCTGCGGCCATGCTATGGCTAGTATCATTCGAAAGATCTTTGGTCCTCTTGCCACAGTGACGATACACATTGATGGGCCTCGCTGCGAAGAAAAAACGCGTGCCTATAGGGACCGAGATGCTAAGCGTACAGCAGCGGATGCAAAACTCGATACGCTCATAGCCAACATGGAAACCAAGTCCAATGAAGGCAAATGGGAATCTCGAAGCCATATGATTGCCATTAAAAAGAATCTTCGACAGCTCTTCACATTCAGTCATAACGAGAAGAGGGAGCTCGCGGCGCCATTCGGTCGATACAATAACTTTGTGATTTGCCATTGTAGAAATGAGGCTGATGTGTGTATTGCCGCCAAATGTACACCAACCAGTATCGCTGTGTCTGGGGACTCTGACCTTCTCATCTATCCTTCTATAAAAAGAGTTCTTCGTCCAATCCCTCGTCGCCATCACATGTTTGCACTCTATGAGAAACAAGAGGTCCTGCAGGCCCTTGGGTTTTCAAGGAACAGTCAACTCCTGGTCTATGGCATTATATCCGATAACGATTACACCCCAAATATCCCAACCTTTGGTCTTGCTACAAATGCTGAGATTATCTCCGCGCTCACTGACACTGATGCCGAAAAGTTGACGGTATCATATGTTCGTGAGGTCCATGCCCGTAGCCGTCGAACTCCTGCAGAAGGCCAGTTTGACCATTCAATTAATGTTTTCTTTGGTGGGATCCAAACCCAGGCCTCGCAGCAACCAACCGCTGAAAGATTCCTTCATTACCATGATAGAATGAGGACTGCGATATCTGCTAGGTACCAGAATAAAAATAATCAACCTCAACCCAGGTAAGCTCCTTCAAATGAACATTTTCCAAAGCATATACAAAAAAAAAAAAAAAAAAAAAAAGTCATCTAACCCTTGACATTGTTGTTCCTAATTAGATTCTATATCCCTAAACGCGCAAAGCCGAATCGCTATCGGCCTGTTTTCCCTACCCAGAAAAAGGAACTTTCCCCTAAGAAATATGACCTGACCAACTGCAAACAACACGACCGTCCCGTCAGCTCCAGCCGTCAAAGAAAGTCCCCCAAAAAAAAGGAAAAGGAAAAAAAAGAGGATGACAAAGAAGAGGAGGTTAAGGAGGAAAAGAAGAAAAAAAAGAAGAACAAAGGGAAGGCCAAGTATATCAGAAAGACTGATAAGACCAGGAAAGTGAAGGAGGCTACTGCCGAGGACCGACGGTTGAAGAGGGCCCACCCCACTGTTGCATTAACTCTGGGCACGTTAAAGACATGTGTAGTTGCCAAGCTGGACTCTACTTCCGATCCCAATCTCAATCCCGAGCAACTTGCTGCAACAATCCAAGGGCTCATTCAATCATTTATTAAAATGTTGAATGAGGCACGGATTCGAGCTTTCTGGGCCTGCGCCTTGTGGATCGATAACCTGCTTACCACTGGGCCATCCAATCCAGCTGATCTCCCACAACTCCTAGATGAAGTTCTTGATAGCAGGAACTTTATTTACGGCCTTGCTGCGTTGTTGTATCACGGAGTGATGAGTCCATTATCTAGGTATAGCAGGGAAGTGAAGAAAAAAGGCGAAGGGAACGTAGCCAAGCCGTCCCAGCTCAAAGCATACGAAAACTTCTATGCAAAGGCAGGGCTTGGTCCTTTAAACCAGATCTATCCCGATTTGGTGATCAGCAGGTCGTCTCGGATGGTCATGGTCCCTGTTCAAGCAGCGCTAAGGTCTCACTATCGGAATGCGCAGGTAAATATAATATTATAATATTTTGAGGTTATCTTATAATATGTTTATAGAAATGTTCCTAATCATTTCTTCAATATAATGTCTAGTTTGACATAGATATTCCAGGCGATGGAAGAAGTTCCATCCAATTCTTTTTTGAGCAAAATGCAACTGCCAAAAAATATCTGGATTTCCCTACGTCTGCTTTCTCGCCTCGGTCTCTTTGCCTAACGGAAGCCTGTCTCCTGGATATATTATGGTCTAACCCAACAGTTCGAGAGGAAATAGCCCAATTGTTAGAACTAAACATGAGTACCAAGGGGGCTGCAGAGGACAAGATCCTTAACCACAAGGGGATATTGTTGCAGGAGCTGTTTTCCTTGAAAGGATACAAGGACGTTGGACTGCAATCTGATGATGGTCCTAGAAGGAAACTACGGACATCGTTCTTTACAAACGGCCTTACCCTAACACTTCTTGCCTATGACACATCGAAGCAAAAAAGAGGTAGAGGTTCGCAAGCTGCCCAACCTTCGGATACTCAAAGATCTTAAGCGGTCCAGGCTTCTTCAAGTGCTCAGCAGGGATCCTCGTCTTCAGGCCATGGTGCAGGTGATGGTGGTGATGATGGAGACGACGACGGAAATGAAGATGACGATATCTTGCTGGGCATCAGCGATATTGACTTGCTGGAAGTTGATGAACCATTCTTAGATGGCGAAGAGGGAGAAGAAGCAGCTGAAGAAGGTACATCGAGCACAAATCCACTGTTCCCGGTGAGTCCCAGTCCCCGGCGTGAGATCAACTGGAAGCAGAGATCCTGTCTCCTCGAGAATGTAGAAGTTAAATATGACACCCAGGCAGCATGCCCTCCCCCCGAAAGTACCATTATCATTGGGATCGATCCAGGCGAGAGGTACTCGATGACAATTGCAAAGTTGGATCCAAGGAAACCTAACGAACGTGAGATCCTCCGGATTTCTAGAGCGTACCTTTACAAACCATCCAAGAAGTTTCAGGGCGAGCTAGAGAGGCGAAAGCTTAGAAGAGGAATTACAGAGATTGAAAGCAATATTCCGTCATTCTCAAGGCCTACTTTAACACAGTATTTCGCTTATATGAGCTTGCCGCTAAATCAAGCTCCATCAAGTACTGGAGGTAGTTTCTCTGGTAGTGGAGTTGAGGCCAGTAGTAGCAGTGGATCTGGGACCAGTGACGACAATAGGGAGACTATATATAGGGCGCTTGTCGATTTCTATAATGACGGGTGGTTTGTTCGGAATAGCTGGGATATTAGAAAAGCACAGAACGGATGCGTTGATTATGTGATCAAGGCAATTCTGAAGCTTGCGGGCGGAAGCAATGGAAGAAGAAGAGATGCCAATACGAATGCGGTGATCTGTATTGGACTAGGATCATTCAAGACAAACCGAGGACAAGTATCGAAGCATGGGATATTGATGAAGAAGCTTGTTGAAAAGGTAAAAAAAAAAAAAAAAAAAAAAAAAATTCCCTTGATCAATGACATTTAATTTTTGAGTCTTTTTTTAACGAGTATTAAATCTGGCTCGAACAGGCAAAATCTCTAGACTACCCCATTGTAGGTTGTCATGAATACTATACATCTGCCAAGTGTCCACGGCCTCACTGTGACAGTATATTGGAGAATGTTCCTTTTCGATCCAAGTACTGTCGAAATTGTAAAGCATACTTTGATCGAGATGCTGTTGGTGCTGAGAACATCGCAAGGGTCTGTGAGTCGCAGATAAGAGAGCAAAAACGACCTGCAAAATATATGCCGCCGGACGGAGGAACTCAAGGCCAAGCTTCTAGCGGTAGTGGCGGCGGTGGAGGTAGTGGTGGCAGTGGTGGCAGTGGTGGTAGTAGTAGCAGACCCACAAAAAGAAAATTTTCAGATGAAGGAGGAGGAGTAGAGGGATCAAGACCACCGAAAGGACCTTTGCTGGGTCCAGGAGGAGGGGGAGAGACAAGCCGGCAACAACAGTAGGACACAATCTACTACAAACATGACTAGGTCCAGAAAGGCCTTCGTCTTAAAGTATTGGCTTGATAGTACTTTTTTTTCTTGGTTAATTTATTTATTTATTTCTGTGTTCTAATACATTTCTTCTTTTTACAATAGATGGAATGTCTCGTTTTTTAATGGGACGGACTATATATATTGTATAGATTACTATTTCTGATCACATATTGTAATAAAGAAGAGTATGACTTTCAAAGCATCTTGGCATACAGAGAGCATTTTGACTAGCTGTGGCTGTGAAGAGCATTTGCGTTAGTATTTACGTAGTCTTTCCTCGTCTCTTGCCACAAATTCCTGACTCAAAGCATACAACTATTAAGCTTAGGTTCAAACCCACTAGTCAACTGGCCTCAAAGGATACGGAAGACGTGCTCATCATTCGAATTTTGTAGCCTTGGAATTATAAGAGGATCGAATCTCTTTTTCTCAGAAGGTGCATCCGATGTTTTTTCTAAAAGGGAAAAACCAATGGGATTACTTCCTTGTAACTCATTCACGTCCGCTACCTCTCTGATATTCATCATAATTAGCCAAGCCCACAGCGGGCGTAACTATCCATCAGGTCAAGTACAAACGGATAAATAAATAAATAATAAAAAAAAGAAAAGCTGTACACACTCGCAACACTGTCAGTCAATACTCCTGGAGAGAGGAGCTGCGGCCAGGACCGTCGTTTTCATCTGTATTTGTCGCATATTCTTTTCAAATGTGGGTGCGCAAATCAAGAGGGGAGACCCTATTAGGGGATGAAGAACGCGAAGAACTGATGATGACTCGGAGAGGGTCGCCTTCACCCGCCCCAGAGGACTGTACACCACTTCATGCTTCGTTGGCCATGGACGAAAAAGACGCTACTACTACTACTTTACCCATGTCAACCAAGGACAGCTGGAATTTTTTATTATTAGTGGTATTATGTAAAGGATAACATAGTCAGGTCTTTTCTCTCTCTTGTTATGATTATCCTGTTCTAGCATATAATGAGCTACCATCGCATCAAGTAAGACAGCTAAAGTCATCGGTGTTTATTGCTGCTATTGCTATTATTTCGAGTAGATCTTTTACAGGGTGTACCAGTAGGATTGGCCTTTGGCAGCGTCCCATTCTTGCTCAAGGCTAAGATTAGTTACTCGCAGATTGGGGTTTTTTCCCTCGCACATTACCCTTACAGCATGAAATTCCTCTGGTCTCCGATTGTCGACGCAGTTTATAGCAAGGAGCTAGGCCGGCGCAAATCATGGATTGTTCCTATTCAATTGTTGACAGGGTTTATGTTTTTTTGGTTGGGGACCAACATTGATGAGTGGCTAGAACAGGATCAAATTGCAATAGGCACACTTACCGCAGTGTTCTTTGTTCTGATATTTTTCTCCGCCACTCAGGATATTGCTGTAGATGGATGGGCATTAACGTTATTATCCAAGAACAATGTGTCATATGCGTCGACCGCTCAAACGATTGGTCTTAATTCGGGCTACTTTTTGTCCTTCACTGTTTTTCTGGCATTCAATTCTCCCGAATTCAGTAACAAGTATTTTCGATCGGAACCTCAAGATGTTGGCTTGGTACCTCTTGGCGGATATCTCAAATTCTGGTCTATGATGTATTTTACGATCACGCTATGGCTTATCTTTTTAAAAAAGGAGGAGCGTCCCCAGACAGATCAGAATGAATTTAGTATCAAATCGGTGTACAAGGTTATCCTCAGGATTATTCAACTACCCCATATGAAATCATATATGATTATTCTACTAACCGCAAAGATTGGGTTCATCGCAAATGGAGCGGTAACAGCCTTAAAATTACTGGAAAGGGGATTTGGCAAAGAGGATTTGGCATTGGCCGTGCTTATCGACTTTCCATTCCAAATTATCTTTGGTTACTACGCTGTGAGGTGGAGTTCAGGATCACGGCCACTTAGACCGGTATAGGTTTTTTGTTTGTAGATTAATAACTTGAGAAACCCAATGTGTCTCCTAAGCAAGAGGCTCTTGCTGATCGTATTTGATCCGATGGCGTTCATTTTTAGTGGCTATGGGCATACTGCGCACACTTGGTCTGTTGTGTTATCGCCATGTTGATTGTTTCTTCTTTTCCTGAGGATGGGATTGTCACACCTGCTTATTTTTACATTGTCCTTGCCACAACTGTAACAACGTCCTTTACAAGGTAAAAAGATGGAGATGTTTTAGACAGCAAACTTAGCAGGCAATTGAGCACATACTTACAATGCTACTTTGCTCTTCATGCATTACTTACTAAAAACTATTTCTTGTGTTGATTTTGAAAGCACGGTGGCATTTGTAAGCATGGGGGCATTTATGACAGTCATCGCAGATCCTGTGATCGGGGGAACCTATATGACGGTAAGAAGCAGCGACAATATTTTATCTTCTGATTATTGTCTGTTGTAGTAGTATCTCATTATATAAATAATCCACAATCTTAAATCATGTATTTACTCTTTCGCCATATTGCTACCTTTGTCATTATTATAAATGTTATTGCAATATACTTGAAAATTTGATCATAAAAGCTTCTTAACACTCTAAGCAATTTCGGTGGAACTTGGCCTCGGTTCTTTGTTCTTGAGGCTGTTGACTACTTCACGGTATCAAGATGCTCTGTTATGAACGCTGAAGGCGAAGGTAAAGTGTTAGTCAAAAAGCCATTTCCGTCTTATCAATATAACATTTATTAATGTCTGAAAGTATTCACTCCCATCTTTATGTGTTTTGAGCAGAATTCTCTTGTGCTTCTGAACCTGGTAAAGGGCTGTGTCAGCAGCTTGGAGGCAATTGCCTGATCGAGCAAGATGGCTATTACTTCGTGAGCACGGTCTGCGTAATGACTGGCGCTATACTACTTGTGCTTTACATTGCACCAACAATTCGTTATTTGGAATGTAAGTAGGAAACATTTTTTAACATATCAATTACTCTTTTTAATATTCTTAAAAAGAACAAATCTAACTTCCTTTTTCTGTTTTGATACTCTAGCCTTGAATCCTAAACTTTGGAAGTTACCAAAAGAAGAAAACTAGAGCTCTCTTTTACACAATAAAAAGATGTGAGCACCAATCACTACATCCAGAATCTTAGGTCAAAAAAAAAAAATATATGCAGGGATGTGTAGGCACGTGACTAAAAGCTCCACAAGCACAAGAAAAGCCCACGGGACATGCATTGTAAGCATGTTATGTGTGCATTCCTCTCAGTTCTCATCTTTCATCCTTTCATCACATCTGAACAAGGCTACTCTATTCAAGGGCTCTTATTCCACTTCGCCAGGGAAATAAAACAGGAAAACATAATATTTATACAACATGGGACAAGGTGTATCACAGCCCCTGGAGGAGATGGTTAGGGACTCGAACTGTAAGTCTCATGTACAGGTTCATTGATTGAGAGGGAAAAAAAAGAAAGAAAGTGCGGTGTTGTGGAGGCGGAGGCGCTTCAGATTCATTCGACACTGAAGGCTATGCCCAGAATCAAACTCTTTACTATGAATAATACAGGTTCATATCGAATGAGTATCCACAGAACGACTATTTTAATGCTTCACCAATATCTTACGCCTTTCCGTACTGATGTAAAAGTAGCAAACACTTATTTCTTTTTCTTTCTTTCTTTTTTTCTTTTTTTTTTGTTACATTAGTTACGGCAGAGGAGATCCAACGTTTGTATAAGCGCTTTATGAAACTAGACAAGGATGGGTCAGGATCTATTGATAAGGAAGAGTTTTTGGCGATTCCTCAGATTGCGACCAATCCTCTTGCCTCACGTTTGATCGCTATCATGGATGAGGACGGTGGCGGCGATGTTGATTTTAAAGAGTTTATTGCTGGATTGAGTGCCTTTAGCAGTCGAGGCAACAAGATCGAGAAATTGCGGTGTAAGATGATATTCATTTTTTTTCCTTTTTGCATTTGATTTTCTTTTCTCGTATGGAATTGAAAGACATTTGATGTGAGCTATTTTTAACTCTTTTTTTTTCTTTTCTTTTTTTTAATGTGTATATACATGTAATAGTTGCATTCAAGGTTTATGACATGGACAGAGATGGATTCATTTCGAACGGTGAGCTCTTTCTAGTCCTCAAGATGATGGTCGGAACTAATCTTCAAGATAACCAACTACAGCAAATTGTGGACAAGACCATCATGGAGGCGGACAAAGACATGGATGGCAAGATTTCCTTTGAGGAGTTTTGTGGCGCTGTGGAGAACACTGACATTGCTAATCAGATGACTCTAGAGAGTTTCTAAAAGTATGTATAAATTTCTATCTAGAAAGATAAATAACAACAATAACAACAGCGGCAAAAATGAAATACGTTTATACAGACGTTTTTTATAAGTGTCGAGATGTCTACGATTTTTTTAAAAACTCTTAAAGCATAAAAATTAATAGAGCTTGATTATTATGGGCCAGGTTCAATCTACTCTTAAATGGCAATCACCAATACGAATGCCACTTCCTGCCATGTGTATAAATGGACTTAATGCTCCAAAGTGTCTTTATTATCAATAGTCTATGTCTTGTTCATTTTTCTTTGTAATATCAGGTTTAAGCATGTCTAGTTCCCCTATCTCTACGTTCTTTTTCTTTCGCGATTGCTATTAAGGCATCAAACTCAGATGAACGCTCACACATGGCTCGGAACAAGCTATCTTCCCGAGTCATCAATGTGAATGGTCTATCAAATTCTACGAGTTCGCCTGCATCCATCACTAGGACTCGGTCAAAATCTGCAATGGTTCGTATACGGTGCGCGATCGTGATAATTGTCGCACCTACCATCTCTTGTCGAATTGTAGTCTGGATCTTGAGATCTGTCTCAAAATCCACACTAGCTGTGGCTTCATCCATTACAATGACCTTGGACTGGCGGACCAACGCACGAGCTAGTGCGATCATCTGGCGCTGACCTTGAGAGAAATTTGATCCGTTTTCTTTTACTGGCGTATCAAGTGTAATCTTGAATGGATCCACGGTTTCAGATCCTCCAGTGTTGCTACCCTTAATCGAGCTAACTGACAACTTGTTCTTACTGGATGATCCAATTGCGGCTTCATTGTAGGACGAGGGTGCGGCAGAGGCGATAATAGCAGTAGTAGTAGGTATCATTTCAAGGCTATTGCGTTTGCTGGGTAAGGCAGATGACGGCTTGCTCTCTGGAATCAGATGGCTACGCCTTAATGCCTCCCACAACTCACGATCCTCATGTTCACCAAATGGATCCAAGTTGGAACGAAGTGTACCCTTGAAGAGAATTGGGTCTTGAGGAATGATGGTGAGATTGGAACGCAGGTCGTGAAGACCAATCTTGCAGATATCAATGCCGTCGATGTTGATCGTACCTTTGACGGGGTCCATGAAACGGAACAAACTGATGGCCAAGGTTGATTTGCCAGACCCAGTGCGACCAACTACACCAACTTTCTCGCCTGCATTGATAGTAAATGAAACATCCTTGAGTACGTCGGGTGCTTCTGGTGCATATCGCATGGTCAAATGACTGACTACAATTTCACCTGCATGAGGCCAGGATGGAGGTGGACGTGACCCTTCAATGATTGCTGGAGGCTCTTCCTCCAAGTCCATGTACTCAACAACGCGCTCAACAGAGTTCAAGTTCATCTCGCTCATGGCATAGATACGAATAACCCAAACGATTGTGCCTGTAAACATTAAGGAGTATGTCATACTTAATGCAGCCCAACCAGGCTCAATCTGGCCCCAATTCTGGAGAACCAATATCCCAGTGATGAATGCAACCGATGCGCCTGCAATATCCACCCGCCAGTGCAGCCAGCGGTTTGTAACCCACAGTAGGAGGAACGTACGGTTGTTATTATCTAAATTGACCAAGTTAGTGGATAAGAACCGCTTCTCAAAACCATAGGCGCGTATTGTAGCCAGCCCTGTCAGCGTTTCGTTGAAATGGTTGAGGATCGGTGATTTGGAGTTGGAGTTCAAGCGTTTGAGATCTCTGCTGATACCGATATAGTATATTCCAATGAGCAGATAGATTGCAATGATAAATATTCCTGCCACTAAGAAAAGGGGCATATTGAATGAAATGATGAAAATGATACCAACAATCGTGACAAAGCATGAGAACAGTCCCTGGAGGTTATTACTGACTTCGTCGTCAATGGTTGACATGTCTGAACTAAACCGGTTGATGATCCGACCAATAGGAGTGGTGTCGAAGAAACGAACCTTGGCACGTGTGATCTTGCGGAGGAGCTGCTGGTGAAGCGTTCGTGATGCGGTGAGGCCTCCCATGGCAACATAATATCCGATCATGGCACCAAAGACTATCCCAGTTAAGCTCAATAAAACATAGATACCAAGGTAATAGTCCATATTGATAGTCTCAGGAGTGCCTTGACCGAAAAGCCTCATGGTGAGAGTGCCATACTTCTTGTTGTCGTCCATAGGAGAAAAGGCGGTATAGACGGAGAGGGCAATCACACTTGGTGTAAAAGTCTGGAAAGCCTTTATAACAAATCCTTTATAACAAATGAGCCAGTTGTCTCTGCCATTTTGTTGGCCCAGTTAGCGAGCCATGAATTTTGGCCAATATCTATAAACTGGCGGGCAAAGAACATGAGGACAAGGCTCGCCCAGAAAATCATGCCTCCCGAGGCAATAAAATATATTTTGTAGACCTTCCATGCCACAGCGCCCTCAGCTTTTTTCTCATCTTCCGTAAGCCTGATACTAATCTTTTCCTTTCCTCCCTTCTTCTTGTCCTTGCCTTTGTCTTCACCATCCAGCGTGCTAATTTCACTGTTTGCATCGGAAGCAGGCACAGCAAGCGCAACAGTGTCGATCCACTTATTACGAACAGCCTCCTCAGGCGCACCGGAGCCTACGATCTCGCCCTTATTTAGTACAATAACAAGGCTGGCGGCGCTGAGAGTCAATTGAACCTGATGTGTGGCCATGATGACAGTGCGACCTTCCAACAGAGGTCCAGTTAAGGTTTGGAACAAATACTTGCCTGTGTGGCTGTCAACTGCAGAGAGACAATCGTCAAGAAGGAGGACACTGGCATCCGAATAGATTGCGCGAGCAAGAGCGACACGCTGTTTCTGACCTCCTGAAAGCGTAATACCCTGCTCTCCAATCTCAGTCTTATCACCCGCTTCCAAAATCTCAACATCAGTAACAAGTGCACAACCTTCGATCACAGCGTCGTATCGCTCTTGATCAAATTCCTTGCCGAAGAGAATGTTATCACGAATTGTCGAGTTTTGGAGCCAAGCAGTTTGAGAAACATAAGCAATGCCAGAACCGTGCTCGTTATCCTTGTTATAGTCCAAACGAGGTAGGTACATGCTTCCTTCCAAGCGTTCCAATTCCCCAAGAAGAGCAAGGAGCAATGCTGACTTGCCGCTGCCGGTCGGGCCAACAACCAGCGATAGTTGACCAACAGGGAACGCCACAGAGAGGTTCTTGAGCTTGAATCGCTCTTGGACAATTTGTGGTTCTGCGACTGGTTCAGTTACTGGTTGGGACCTCTTTGAAACTACATTCTTGACTTTTTGGAACCAATTCTTTTTCTCAAACTTTTTGTTCTCAATTTGGGCATTCTCCTTGCTAGGCCAAATATACGAGGCATTGACGAATCCGATAGTGGGATGAGATGGTGTAATGTGGGCTTTAGGGCCCAATTTGGTGACGGTAATATCCCTCACAAGCTCTTCTTCTGAAAGGAATTTGTTGATGCGATCCAAACTGACCAATGCCTGCATCATAGACTTGATAGTCCATGGCAGAGTATTGAGGGAAGTGCGCATAATGTTGAATAGAGCCAAGGTCGTAAACATTGCAGACGCTGTAATCTCGTTGCCAAACAGTTTTATGTAGGCTGTCAAGACCACCACAATATTTAAAAGCGACATGATCATCCATACAATGTCGGTGAGGATAACCTTTTTGTACGAGTCCTTGGTGCGTTTGAGCTCTTTTTCTCGAGCACTGATGATCTTCTCCTCAAATTTGGCTTCCCAGCTAAAGAACTTGACGATACGGATGGCGGACAACATCTCATTCAAGGCATCCATACGTTCATCCTTAGTGTCCATAATGTCTTTGAAAATCTTCATGATCATAGCATAAAGCTTAGCAGGAATGGGATACGAGATAATCATGAATACAATGCCGACCAGAGCAGCATTTCCGAGGAGATTATAGAGTTGAAATCCTGCAATGATGAACTGGATGGGGAAACCGTATATGTAGAAGACGTAGCCGAAAGGATATTCAAGCTTCCTGATATCAACAGCAACCAAGTCTGTTAATATATTATAGAGAGACGTGTAGAAAGAAGGCATAGAATGAGTTCTGGTACCCAGTTAGAATTTACGAGCCACATTCAAAAAAAAAAAAAAAAAAAAAAAAAAGCCTTACTGGAGATATTCAGACTACTTTCACTCTTGTCTTTTCCCTTGTTTTCACCACTGCCTTCACTTTTGTCAGATGTAGCAGATGAGGATATATCTTTGCGCCTTAGAGCCTTGGAAAATACTTCGGCATTACAAATAGATGCTATATGAACAAAAAGACGCCTGCCTTTATGCAACGCAGCTTGCATAGTTAGCGATTCCGAGATCGAGGCAATCAAGAGACCAAAGACCCAACTATATTCGCTTGTCGTTGGGGGACCACAAGTTTTGCACTCGATATATTTGATAATCTTGTTCATGCAGTAAGGAGAGGCGTTGACGAGGAAGCACCATGGAAGAGCCCAAAGGAACTGGATAAATAATTCCCAAGCAACCGAGCGCAAAAGTCTTTTTGTGAAAGTTTCCCCCCTTGATTTATTGGAGAAAAAAAAAAAAAAAAAAAAAGTGGTACATCATAGTTAGCTCAGCTCAGGTAATATTCTGCTTAGGTAGACCGTATCAACATGATCACAGACTCACTTTATCTTTTTGTATTGATGAATCGAGAACCAAGAGAAATCGGTTTCTTCAAGGTTCGGAAGATCAATATCCTGAATAGGTCTTTTGAATCCGAGATAAATCAGGGGATTAATCCAGGCGAACGTCAACTGCGAATAGATGGAGGACGAGTATTCTGGGGATTCGATCCTCGGAATTTCGCCAGGCTTCAACTTGGACGCAGGTACAAATGTTTGGAAGGGACGAGTGACCAGTGAGATCCAAATCAAGAGCAGATCTGTAAACCAATTAACGATATCAAGCTTCAACCATAGGGGCCACTCGGATAAAGGCAGCATGAAGATGTTGGCTGAGTAGAGGTGAATCGAGGCCAAAATCATTTGAAACAGATAGTAGAAATCAAGCTGAAATCGAATCAGGAATTGATGAGAGACTGCAGGCTTGAGAACATGAACGAATACGAGTATAAGGGCGTATAACCAGGCCAAGACTTGGATTAGTTCGTTCAGGGAGCGCTGTTGGCCATCTTGGTCTGCAGCTTGGTCAATGTCGTGGGGTTCTAAGCTGATACCGTTTGAGGTGGTGTGCAAGAGCACAATGGAAAACAACATGAGGCCCAACTGAAAGAAGGTCAGGCCAAGACGAGCAAGATTGATGCTCAAGCCCGAATTACGCTGAGCATGATACTGAACTTGAATGTAATTTTCAACAATTGTAGATCCAAGAGACAGGTTCGCATCAGTCTGTCGAGAGCGAGCCTGAACAGCCTCCTCATGCTCTTCAATGGTATGGTCTCTCAAAGCCTCATATTGATCTAAATGGACAGGCTTCTTAGAAAGATAAAGTATGGCTAGTGCTGAAGCAGCAGAATAAACCAGCGAGAGCACTCTAGTGGCTAAGCACGTGCATGGACAGAAGGTTAGCAAGGCGAAAGAAGCAACCAAGACAGGTTCGCAATAAAGCAGAATGGCCACAGCAATGACAAGCAAATGGTCTTTAAATTTATATCTACTCTGTTATTGAGGGGACCATCATGGGAATTGGGAAGCCAATCCCTTGCTTATTTCTTTAATGGATAGGTTAGAAGGGCTAAGGGTGAATAAAGATGGATGGGAAGAAGGAGAGAAAGAGCAGAGAGATGGGAGTCAAGAGGCAAGAAAGGGAGGGTTGAAGAGCCAAATTTTCTCACTTTTCCTTTTATATTGGACTTTATTCGAATGTCAAATTTGATTGACGGTGTACGCTCTTTCCCATCAAGCTTGCCTCAATGGCAAGAGTACAAACAAAAAAAGCATCTTGATGTTTACAACATATTATGTGTTGCATTTGTCTATTCCTGGTGTAACCAGCGGAAATGTGTAGTATATAAATAAAAACTTTTGGTGGCACAGCCATTTTTTATTTTTATTTTTATTTTCTTTGCTGTGGCATACCATTCGCGCACACAAGCACGCGTCATTTTTACTTTTCTCTCCTCTACAACCATACAGACGTCTTTTCGGTGTCCTCGATTGGTTCTTTGCGGTTTCTGGCACAATGCTTTGTGGATGAATTTCCATATTTGACTAACAATTTGGTCAACTTTATTTTTTTTTTGGTATGAGCAGATGCATTTTGAAGCTTATTTTCAGTTCGGATAGTGCAAAGCCTATTGCACTTTTAATTTTCACACGGGTCCTGATATTAATTTTTTTTTTTTCTTTTTCGATTATCAAATATACCTACCACCCTTTTGTAATAAAGTTTTATTCCATAGTAATATATATATATATTTACTTTATCTGCGCAAAAAAAAAGTTTAGACACAACACTTCGCTAAATCTCAATGACTTTGTGCTTTTCGTATGCTCGTCCAGGACAACGTTCCACAAGATTGCAGTAATGATAATTTCTGCATAATAAAAAATGAGTGTACAGATTTTAGTATTTCAGGACTAGTATGACATACTAGTATTAGTACTAGAGTTGAGTACTAAAGTTGGAAAAATTTATTGATTTTAGTACTCCTGCGTACTAATGTTGGAGAATTTAGTACTTCAGTGCGTGGCTGATTTTCTTGTCACTCTTTAGATGCATGTCACGGGAAAGATGTCTAGCAAACATACAAACCCCTTTCCACAATTGCAAAGTGTTCACAAAACCTACCTGTTGTCGAATTCTTCACACATAAACAAATTGTATATACAAACTAACTGAGGACGGTATTAACCGAACTATTTATACTTGCTATAATGATCAGAACCAAGTAAACGTCCGAACAGACCTATCCAAAAACGAGGGAGCTTGTCGCTCTCCTTCAAATATAAATGGTTTACTTAACAAAAATCTTATAATTGAGAAGGACCAACAAAAAAGAGCAACAAGCTGCAAATAATACAAAAAACCACTTTTCTCTCCTGGTCTAAAATTAGAAATTAAGTTTGCCGCACAAAACTAATGTAAAAAAATGGACTTACAAGACTTCGACAGCTAGATTATCGCAAATAGTAAAATAGGCTATTGCTGGATGTATATCGATTATAGAAAAAATGGATGAGGTATCGGGGGATATAAGGCTTTGGTACTTACAAAGCAAGGATTTTTTGATCTTAATCCTTGAAGTATTTATGGAATTATTGCCGTTTAAAGGTTATAAAATGGTCGAAATGAGGTTCAATGTCAAGCCAAAGTGTCTGCCTTTCCCTCAAAAATACATCAAAGCGCTTTTCCACATAGTATATGATAGATACGTTACATAGCTTTGTATAGAGTCTTAGTTTTCCAAAATCCAAGCATTTTTCATAGACTTTACTTATAGCTGAAGAGAGAAATATATCATTTTTTAGGGATTTTTCGGTTTTATTCATTAAGGAACTTCGGATTCCTTTTATAAGAACACGTATGGTCCCTTAGTACATTATATTATGCACTACATATTCTTACTTTTTGGAAAGTTTGGTCAGTTTTGGAAATATTCTGATGGTTCTGCAATATTTTGTCTAAAAGCTAGACAATTTCCGTAGAAACCTTGACTTCAAGATGCCCTAGTTCTCAAACTTTTGAATATAAACATTTTCAATTTTTACCCAAAAATACAATTTCCTGTTTTGAAAGATATATTTTCGGCTGCTTTATCGACTCTAGAAGTTTCAACACGTTTGGGGCCGAAATGAGGGACTTTACTATAGAGTATCTGGTTCTATGGATCCTGAGAACGCGAATATGCGTATATGGAGCACTCAGGCACTTTGGGAGATGAACCCCGTAAATGCATATTAGTATTATTTCCATCCCCGCCCCGAGCGCCCATTTTTTTTTTTGAGAGCACATAGAAGTGATACTAGACATTCATAAACAAAGATGCAAGTGATACTAACACAAGAGTTGACATTCATGCAAGTGATACTAACCTAAAACTTACCCGCACAAACCCCATGGAAAGTGATACTAAGATCTTCTTTCCATGATACTAAAATGTGGCTCGCACAAATCCAATGCAAAATGAGGTTGAATATTTTATTGTCCTCTTTGAAAAGAGCAGAACTGAGGCGCCACATGTTGATGCCAGCCACGGAAGCTCTGAAGAGGATTCAATTGAGAGCCACGGAAGCTCTAAAGAAGATCCAAAGGTGGATTGTATTAAGCAGCCACAGAAAGCACAGCAAAACTATCCATTCAGTGTTCTCACCGACGTCGTTACCAATAAGGGAAGGTTGCCAACATGTGAGGGCTGCAATAGTCAGCTGGAGAGGCAAGCTAAAAGAATTGTAGTCAAGGTCCCAAGTAACATCAAGAAAGGGTGGTTTATTACAAGGTCCTACCACTTTCTTCAGACTTGCCTCACTAAGCTGCCTCAAGAGCAGTACTATGTGGCCATGCAGCAACTGGGAGTGCGGGCAACACGATCACAGCATCTGCAAAGAGTGGAACTATTGGAGAATAATAGTATTGCATAAAACAAGTAGTAGTATCACTACATATGATTTGTGCGGGCGTGTTTTTAGTATCAATGTATCTTTAATGTGAGTGCTTAGAATCAGTGCATGCTTGATTGATTGTTTGTGGAAAAATGGCATTTTTGTTATTTTGGTACGCAGTACGAGTATGTGATACTGGTACTGAAATACTAAAATCAATACGATCATAAAAAATAGATGTCCACAATAACTTGAGTACAATAACCATTTTCATTTATTTTTTAATCTTTTTAATATGAAATCTTAGGCCTTTTATTCACAGGGCTGATGCCTTGACAGTGACCAGCAATTCGTCAAGCTCCTAGAGTGCATTAAAAAAATAATAATAATAAAAAAGAAGCAATTAGAAAGGAGAAAACATGATTATCAATGCTCTCACTATATATATATAAAGCTTGCTTACCCTTTCCACTCGATCAAGGTCAGCATCCACATCTTTCCAGCACTCATACACATCTGGGTGGCACTCCCGCTGAACATCTTTAAGCGTCAACTCATTCAGCATCATCAACATCATCCTCGTTTGTTCATCGTTTCTATATCGGTCATAACTGTTGGTATTATTGTTGTCATTAGGGTGTTTGTTGTCATATAATGATAGCAGTATGTTATCTTTGCTGTGTAGTTGTTTGTCATGTTGCTGGGTATCCGAATATTCATATAATTGTGGTAATGACGGGGATCGATTACGATTGAGTGCACTGCCATTGATCAACGAGGCCTTAATTGTTGACGGAAGTGTCACCACTTTCCCATCCTTGCCAATCAGTGGACTCGTTCCACGAAAATGATGCATAGGTGGTCCTGAAAGTGAACTTACGGAGCTTGATCGCCCAGCTCGGACAAGTGTCAATAAGTCCTGCATACCAGCATTGTAATCTGAAGACAAAAGCCATTCCTTGCCACTGCTGTTTAAGCTCGCTGTTCCAATATTCTTGATGTTAGGGCTTCCTAATTGCTGCGCAAGACGTGACGGTGTTTGGGCTTCAGTGACAGCACTGGCGCTTACAGACCGATTCCTGTTCGTATTAAAAGATGGAGAGACTGAGCCATCGGGATTTAACCTTGATGGGGCCATACCAGGACTTGAGCGTCCTCCTCCCGAAGAAGGCGAATCTGGACGTTGATTAGGCGACGATGACCTGGGCGATGAGTTCCCTTGAGACAGTTGTTGCTGTTTTAGCGCCGCCGGCGAGGGAGATTGCAATCGCCGTGGAATTGGGGAGAATGACCGCTGGGCGGTTGAAGCCTCCAAGTCCGCGGTTATACTACCTTCTTTTAATGGTGAAGAATTAGTGCCAGATAAGAGCGTAGGCTTGGCTGTAGTTCCAAACGGTGATGTCGGCCGGAGTGAACGAGGCGATCCAGGAGCAGAAGCGTCGGAGGCGTTGGCGAAAGCTCTTGCAGAAGGCGGTTGCTCTGAAACAATTGGCGACGCTGATCGAGTGTGCAGGGATGTCACAGATGCAACTTGAATCTCGACATCACTATCACGCTTGTTGGCAATATGCTTCGCCTGTTGTTGTGACTGAGATCTAGGCGGGGAATCTATCCTAGGCTGTGCAGATGTGGATCTCTTCTCATCATCCCCTGCCAGTACTCTCTCCAGCCTCATCAATGTATTGCTTCCACGAGTGGAACCTGCCAGAACCTCCAAACGGTCTCGAGCTGCCGATGCCATGGTATTGCCCCGATCACTGGTTCCACTCGGAATTGGTCGTATTGGGGACCGACTAGAAGCCACATCTCCTTCAATGCCGAAGTGATCTTGCTCAATGCCTCTGTTGATTTTGTCATCATCGTCTGCGTCACCGTAGTCGTCTTCCTCGCCAAGAATGTCTTCAATAATCTCCGAGATGTCCACCTCATCCCCTCCTTCAGGAATAAATGAATAGCGATACTTCTTTGAGTTCATGAGACGCGATGATCTGATCACACCCTTATTGAGTACAATATCCGTGCCCTGCGTGGAATTCTTTTTGATACTGACAGGCCCAATTTTCGAATCAAGTCGCTGGTTCTGTAAAGCATCTTTGTTCATTGCCACAGCACCATTATTGTTATCCTGTGATGTAAGGGATGCTAAAGATAGCGGTGATGGCCCGTGCGTCATCGAGGGAGACATGGCTCTCTGCTGTTGCATGGCCGGTTGGCGATCCGTCCGCTCTGCACGTAATGGTCTTTCGGGTGTGGATGAGCGCGAGGTATTATCATACTCAGTGCCAGAAATGTTGGATGGAATTGGTGATGCTATTTGTCCAGGACGTGAACTTTGACTAACACTAGCAGATCTGTTTCGACCCCCTACGACATGATGATCAGGAGTCGTGCGTGAAGTCTGATAAGGTCCCATTCCTGGCGATCCTGGCTCAACTCTATTAATATCTTCAATACTTCGTGGATTGCGGAGGGATCGTATACTGGATATGCCGGTAGGGCTTGACTGAGAGGGACTCCTTGGTGAGTCGTTAGCAGTAGAGGAATGCAATGCTTGAGCCTGTAAAGGAGCAAGGCCTCTTTTTGATTGCTCCCGATCTTGATGCGATTGCTGTGCCTGAAGTTGTTGTTGTTTTTGTTGCTGATCGGCATAGTCCAACTCTGCTTCAAGCGACTTGGCCGACTTGCGTAAATAGAACACATAGTCTGGCGCTGGTGGCATCGATGCTACATCTGCTTTAGGTGAACGACGCACGGGAGTCAATTGGTGTTCCTCAAAGCATCGAATTAAGGACATCTGGGGCGGTAAAGGGACTTCATCTCCTTGCTTTGCCCTTCGGGACGACTGGGTGTTCAATCGCAGACCCAACTGATATTCGATGACAATACCGTCTTGAATGGCGCTTCTTTTTGCAGCAATAATATGCTCCGGAACACCATCAACAACACCGGCACGGATGGCTATCCTTTCTAGTGCTTTGAATACAACATCTCCAGCGTTCGATGTTGATTGCATTGGCAACCAGTGTTCTATCTTTGAGGCCCTTATCTGACCCTGCGCTCGTGGCTCTGTTTTCTCTAACGCAGTCGGCATACCATCAATTATAGTCATCGTTTCTGGAAGTTCCTGTCCTAAGCAAACCACCTTGACCCAGAAAATATCATCTTGCTGATGCATGGGTGACATAGGTGTTGTTGGAGTCGTTGGAGTTGTGGGCGTTCCAGGGATGGAGGATCCAGATCCCGTGCGACGAATTTTTTTGTTGAGTAAGAAGCGAATGGATCGCTGATGTGGGTCAGTTTTCCCAGATCCTACCCGACGAACCGAACTGGGGCTTGTGGGTGTCGAGATCGAAAGCTGGGAACTAGTAGAGTTCACAGACAGCATAGATGAAACAGAGGAGATGGAGAGGCGATGGTTGGGAGGCAGGGGCGTAGTCAGGTGTGATGTGAGAGATTGGTAGATGGCCATGACTTTATCGGAAGGCAAGAGTACATTTTCATCTTTATAGATCGTAGAGAGTCAAGAAGTGGGGAAATAAAGCCATTAATATGTTGACAATACGCAGTATACACCGCCAAAATAAGAGATGACTTTTTTTTTTTTTTTTTTTTTTTTTTTTTTTTTCAAAAAAATAATATCACATACCTCCATCCACACCACGAACGGTAAGGAAAAAATCAGTGGTGGAAGCAACGCCATCTGGTGCTAGCCTGAACTTCACGACAGCTTGGTTGGCAACTTCTGCTGCTGTAGTTGTGGGGTTGACTATGACAGTCTTATACATAGAGGCACCAAAGTCGACGTTACCTGGATATACTCGCAGAGTGATGATTTCCTGCTGTGGTATATCCCCATTTTCAGTTTGTGATGTAGGTGACAAGGGCGCACTAGAGCCGGCACCAAGCGAGGTCACAGAGCCATTCGAACCGGTCCTCGCTCTGGCAGTACCGTTGGGGTTGCCAATGTTATTCCCACTATTCATACTGTTGATACTATTTCCGCCTGGAGATAGAGGTCCCTTAATACCGTTGTTGCCTTTGTTAAGACGTTCTTTCTCTAAGCGCTCTTTTTCTTTACGCTCCTTCTCCTTTTCTTTCTCCTTCTCCTTCTCCTTGTCCTTTGAGCTCTTGCCCACTCCGAATAAGCTTTTAAATTTGCCCGGTTTTTTAACAGTTTCTGTTGGCTCATCGTCCTTCGGTGTTGTTCGAGAGCCGCCATTTCCTGCTTGCTCTTTCTCACCTAGAATTGCGGCCAGTTTAGCTTCATTGCGATCCCGAAGTTGTTGTTGAGCTTGAAGGCGCTCCTCGTCATCATGGGAAGCAGTGGTTGAATCATCGTCAGCCAAACGAAGCTTCTTTGCTTTACCAAGGGGTCCCTGCATCCTTGCTGCACTTACATCATCCTGTGCGATGGATGGTGTCAATGAAATTTTGCGAGGCTCATCACTGAACACGAGGTCATCATCATCCAAAAGAGGTCTGCGATGTTTATTAGTTACGATCGCTTCTTCATCATCCTCTTCCCCATCGGAGTCCTCCATGCCGTAAGGACCCTGATTCTTTGATGATGTCCTCGATTGATGATGTTGTTGCTGTTGCTGTTGTTGTTTATGTTCCTGTAAAATTTCTTGCTCAACTCTCTCTGCTTCGATTTGTAATGCCGTCTTGCCACCTGATTGTCCGCCTTGGTCATGGTCATCATGGTCATCGTATTCTTCTCCTTCATCTTCTTCATAATACGATCCTAAGTCATCATCTTCATCACCTTCGCCATCTTCATCCGAACCCCATTCGTTTTCGCTCGCACCAAAATATTCGTTTTGTTGCGTAAAGATGACAGACCGCCTGTTGAAGGATCTCGCTGCGAGTGTATTTGGACTGAGTGGTCGAACATGTTCATCAAATGTGCCCCATTCTGGTGAAGGAGCAGACAAACCTACATTCCTATGCTTGTTTAATCTTGCAAGGCGCTCAAAGGGTGTCTGCATTACACATATATAGTCAATTAGACATTAGTCAATTGGGTATTTTAACTAAATTTGAAATACTATTAGTCATTTTTTTTCTTATTTACCTCGATATTCTCAGCAGGAATATATCCAATAACACCTGTCTTTAGGACGCGTACTAGCCACCAGTAGACATTTGTGTCTTCCAAAAGCATTAAAGAATCATTCCGAACAACTGAGGCTTGACCTTCTTGTGTCGCCACAAATGTGTGGAATGCGTAGACAAGGTTGAAATCAATGTCATCCTCAGTTAACGACATTGTCTCAGACCGATCATCATCCTCGTCTTCCATGTCTTCGTCTTCTTCATCCTCATCAAATTCGTCCTCTTCATCTCCTAGAATTTCATTCTGACGAGCATCTACGATTTGATTATTGGTGCTGTTATCCAGGTTCATGTTATTGTTATTATTGGCATCGTACATTTCTTGATCTTCATCTTCGTCGCGAAGTATTTGACGGAGATTGGATGCACTACTGGTGTTATTATTATAATTATTATTGTTATGACCATAGTTGCTGTCGCCAGATGATTGTGTTGTCCCCTTGCGAAAGTGCTGTTCCTGTTCTTGAATATAAGAGGTATAATCTTCTTCATCTGTACTATAATCTGAGTCAGGTACTGTTGCATCCATATCTCGCTGATATTGCCCCCGTTGACCTGCATGGCTATTATGGTTATTATATTGGCTGGTGTTGTTCATGTCTGAGGACGTGGTCACTGCTGAGCGTAGTGAGGATGCCAGTCCATTCACACCACCAAGTCTTGAAGCCATGCGGAGATTAAATGTCTAAATTGTGTTTTCACCGAAAAAAAAAAAAAAAAAAAAAAAAAAAAATTTTAATGCACCTTGGCAATTGGTGAAACAAATGAAACAAATAGAATTTTTTATAGCCACGTTGCGCGCTTTTTCATCCCAATTCAGGGGTTGAAGAGAAGGAAGGGTGCGAATATTAAAAATGAATGCTGACTGAGCAATTGCAACACAATACCTTATAGTTGAAATCACTGAGTGGATTAATCTGTTAATTGACAGTATTATATAAAAGAAGTCCTGTCTCTTATTTCTAATCCTAAATAGCATTTGAAGCCGGAATAAAACGTGTAATATTAGCTTTAATAAGTCTGTAAAAGGAAAGGGAAGAGTGAAAGGGAAGAGCATGAATGTGATAAAGAGAACGTGAGAAAGAGGTGCTCATGCCCGCCCACAGGAGTGAGTGTGAAATAAAATAACAGAGATATTTTCAAGGGTCAATGTGCTGTGTAGGAGACACAATGGGCTATAGACTAATAGCTTTGTTGGCACTTGGAAATCCTCCGATAAAGTTAAAGGAGTGATGAAGTGAGATGGTCAGAAAAAGCGGCAAGTAGAATGACCAAATAAATGAAAAGGTGTCTATAATTGTAACTTCGGAGGATATTGATCGATTTAGGTCTAAATCTCTGGCTGAACCTCTTTACACTAGAGATAGGAAAAGAGTGGAGAAATGACGACGAAGATACTGAAGTAAAGCGGAAGTACCAAGAGAGAAATAGAGAGAGTGAAGAAATGTGGAAACGAACGCACCAAATGGTTTGTATTATGTGTACTGTGTGTACTGTGAATAGAATAAATGTGTGAAAAGAAGGATATATTAGGTGTGAAAAAGACAGATGAAAAAGAAAAAATAAAAATAAAAAAGGGAGATGAGAGGTGAGAAAGATGAGAAAGATGAGAAAGATGAGAGAGATGAGAGAGATGAGAGGGAGAAGAAGGAGGAGGAGGAGGAAGATGAGATGTTGATGGTGAGGATGTGCAGGATGATGATGAGCAAACAAACAAGCTTTGCTCACTCTTCTATATACTTTGCTCACTATTTCATGCAAAATGCCCTGATTTTTTCTCTTTTTTTTTTTTTTTTTTTTTTTTTTCTAATCCTGCCTATTCAATACACCAGTAGACTGCTAGAAGAGACCTAATGGCCGTGATCTATTAGCCAAGCAATTCAACTTGGCTTCATGTCCACAAAAACAAAGGTTATTCCACAATTGAATAACCGTTAAT
This sequence comes from Lobosporangium transversale, assembly GCF_002105155.1. Taxonomy (NCBI): domain Eukaryota; kingdom Fungi; phylum Mortierellomycota; class Mortierellomycetes; order Mortierellales; family Mortierellaceae; genus Lobosporangium; species Lobosporangium transversale. The sequence goes on from NW_019028995.1 coordinate 536,317, forward strand.
TCATCACTTTAAATTATTTTAATTATATGCATGCATGCGATGCGTGTGTGCCTTTATTTTAATATTTAGTCTGGTGGTACAAGTTGTAGGAATAAAAAAGATGTACAAAAGTACAAAAGAGACATCTCAGCTTCGGAGCTATATCTTAAAAAAAATTACTACATACGATATATATCTATTAACAGCCACATCAATCGTATCCATGGCGATTGAGTTGCTTCTTGACCGCTGCCGGTTCGCGTCCCGTCAGCGCCCGAATTTTTCGTCCAACTACACTCCATTTCCATTGTGATCCAAGTTCAATCCCTGATCCTTCAACCAATCGCACAAGCCAGATGGCATGCTCACAACGTTGCTCAATCGATTCAATACTTTCGACAGTAAGCCCTGCATACCAGTGCTGATCAGGATTATCACAACAACGACGATGACGACGGGGTTCACGGAGATTATGGCCTTGAGAACTTTGTTTCTGCTCATTTCCATTTCTCTTCCCGACCTCGGTCTCAACGTCACTTTCACCTTCACCTTCACTCTGCTGAATGACATCGTCGCTTTTAATAGTCCTATTTGGCTCTCGAAGGAGATGATTAAACAGACGACGTAAGAGCCCATTTTTGCCCTTAACCTCAGGATTTAAGATACGCTGATCTCCATCCTTTGGCCGTGAATCTATCGACATGTCTTTGTTCTTGTTCTGGTCTTCTCCTACTGATATCCAGGATGTGGTTAAGATTTTCCAAAGGTAGTCAGCAGCAGGGCTCACTCGTCTCTTTGTTGGAATGACAACCGGGATCTTACTCATATCGAAAGCAGCATCCATTTGAGCTCTATTAATCTCATTAAGCACAACTTCAAGCTCTTTCAACACAAAGACTAAAAATTGACCCCTTGAGTGCATCACATGGCTATCAGTGACATCAGGATTGGACAGCAATCCGGAGATCCAGCTCGGGACCGTGTCTTGTCCCTGTTGCTGTTGCTGCCTCTTCCGCACTAGGAACAATTCGCTCGTTTCCAAGTCCAGAGCACACCGTAATAATCCTTTCCAGGCCTTAGCATCCGGAAATTCCTTGGTTTGTGTCCTCATTGCTCGTATCGTTGACAGGCCAGAAAAGATATCCCGCGTTCGGATGCTTGCTGCCAAAAGAAGGATGTACGCGCGTGTATCCGGAACATACCCAGCCTGAAACATGAGCTGGAGTATTTCCTGAGCTGAGCGTAAGTCGTTTTGACGGGTATGATATTTGATCAACGTCGTGAGAGTAACCCCATCAATCCCATGATTTACAGCAACAGTTTGTTCTGAACGCATCGCTCCCCGATCATAGTTTCGGTTATGCCCCTGTTGCTGTCCTCGCAGAGAATGGATGTTACTAGGCCTATGAACAGGTATTTCTATTTCGGAATCCAGATCCAACATCTCCGTATCAAGTCTCTGTATTCCTGCGATCGTGCTATCCAGTGCTTCACGTAATCTTTGGGCAGAGACTCCTGATTCGACAAGGCTGTCCAAGACCATATTGGTAAGATACAATCCAGGATCCATGTTACGATTCCTGGCCTCCTGAGTTACGCGACCTACCGCTTTGAGATCCCCTTTTTTGGCAAAGGCGTTCGCTAGAATACTACAAACTACAGCGTCCGGCTCTATTTTGAGTTGTTTCATCTCGACAAACAGTTCGGACATAGGCTCGATCTCGCCTCTTAGTGCAAATGCTCCAAGAAGAATGGAGAATGTATATGCATCAGGACGAAATTCACCCTTGTATGTTCTCTCACCAATATCTAACCGACCCTCATCAAATGACGAAAGAGGACTAGATTGAGAGATAAGGTTCTTAACTACAGACATGGCGTCAAGACCAACAGTTGGTTCAATAGCATTTTTTGATGGTGCTTCCAACGCTTTATGGATAACGCTTTGAAAAAGATCCCATCCATCGTCTAGTTCCGAACGCACATAATTCGACCCAAGGCTTGGAAAACTCACATCCTGATTCTTCGATTTTATCAACTGCCGTACCATCATATTTCGACCAAGATCACGCATTCCGTGTTGCTTTCCGCTTGCCATTGATCGTCTTCCAGCCCTTGACTGTGGTGTAAGATCCAATAGTGACTTGAGTAACGTGTTGTAAAAGACCATGTTGGGCTGGATACTTTGCTTCCACATAATCTCCATTACATGGCGGGCTTTGGAAAACTCTGCACGCCTGAACCAGGCACCGGCAAGCTCTGTCACGATGTGGATGTCTACCGATGAGCACTGACTGAGTTCATTTTTAGACTCTAACTGGGCACTTTCGAGCTCCAAATGTCGGTCAAAAATCCATTGCGCTTGCTCCAGGTGTCTAGGATCCTTCTCTGATGTCGCGAGCGCCTGAATCAACATTCTAAGCTTTCCTGTTGTGAGCAACGTGCTTTTCAAAGATTTGGATTCACAAGTGTGTAGGGGTCCATAGGCATGCGTGTAAAGGCTAGCTGCCAAATCAAGCTCATGACTGTCTAAAAGCGAAGTCAAAACGCAGCTGAAGGCGTGATGGCCCGGTTCAAGAGGTCTTTTCCATTTTATGATTGTTGCCATAGATCCTGCAGTAACAGAAGTGTTGGCTATGGCCATAACCCAGTCCGAAAGCTGCCCATCCCAGCTCTTCATAGACGATTCTGAAGCCATGGTCTTGAAAGCGCATATCTTTGCAAGTGTAGGTCCCATGTGTTTCGTCACAAACTCGCGAACTTCATCCATGGCGACCATCTCCAAATTGTGTGGGCCTTGAGCTCGATGCTGACGGCTAACAACCTTTGTACCCTCAGTCCTTACTAGAGCGATTGTTTTCTTCCAATTCGCATCGCCATATAGCGCTTGGAACCTAAGTTCCATGACTTGAGATAACAGACCCAGATTCCCCAGTCGAAAGGCAGCATGGTGAGCAATATCATGAAGAAATATCTTATAGGTGTTCAAAATTGACTCAGTAGATGTCTTATCAGGCTGACAGTGTGACATGAGGTCTCGGATGGTTTGCTTAAGCAACAAAGGCGCATCCACCGCGTTTTGATGTGAGAATCCCTTGAACAAAGCAAAGTCTTCACCTAGCGTCGAAGTATTCGTTCCAATGGCAGATTTCTCTTCCAGTAGTTCTGTCAGAGAGTCGCTATAAACTCCAGGATCTAAAGGCGGGCTTGGGATACTGTTTGTGAGATGGTGTTGTAAAAGCGAATTGGACAAGCCATCGGTCATTAGAGCCATTGGATTGATGGAGCGAGCGATATCATCTTTTTCCAAAGTATTCAAGAGGACGCCTGTCATTGCTATTTCACGCCACAAATGCACTTCTGTCGAATATTTGTGGCTGCTAAATACAAGAGTTAACTCTTGAAGTCCTGATAACCACGAGCGTATTTGATCTGGGCGCTTCCACGAATCCAAGTTATAAAACTGCTTCTTTTTGGAAAAGGCAGTGGCATCCATCTCTGACAACCGCAAAATTTCTCTCAGTGTCCGAATACCGATGAAAGATGATTCAGGAGGCAATAGTGAGGACGTTATATCGAGAAGATCTTGGATCCATGATTGAGGTCTTCCTGTAGCACGTGAAGCTAACCTAAACAAGTCTATAACCCAATCTGGCCTATTGTCCTGAAGAAATTGCGTGAATAGCCACTGTCGAGTTTCTATTTGACTCCAAAGACACAACCAGTCTTCTCGATCCCGTCTCTCCCACAGCCAAATACATTGCATTGCGCTCATTCGATCGTTAGACGCCAGACAAATCTCAAGAGTGGCCCTACGTGGGTTTGCTCTAGGCTCATTAACTGCTGAGGGATCTTCTAGAATAGAGGTGCTTGAAGGAAAGAGCCGACGAACTATGAGAGCCTTAAGAAAAGGTAAAGAAGTTGACGCCAACGCAGCCTGATCAGCTGACAACTCCTGAAGAGGTAGATTTTCATTCTCTCGTTCCGCAAAAAGTCGGTTCCAGCTCCTAGTTAAAACAGCCAGAGTGTAATCAATCAAGGGATCATGAGATAATTGAAATGTTGTCCTATAGTCTGTCATTCCCCGTGTCTGTAGCTTCTTTATTGGCTCTAGACAAACCGAGTTGAGATAGGTCATTGTTTCGACAATGTCAATATTGCCTATTGTCGCTTCATGCGCACATACGAGACGACAGCAGTATTCTACAAGATGAAGATCCTGTAAATGGCGAAGGGTCACGTTGGACGCCAAAGATGGATTGGTACTAAACCCCTTCATATACTCATGCTCTTTGGCTTTATCAATTACAACTAGCGCCTGCATATAGCTCTGTTTCTGGAATAGATCACGAACACATGAAATTTGGGAGACAACCCAGTTTTTGAAGGTGGTTGGCGAAGGAGGAATGACGATCTGATGAGAAGAGTCAATTGGGAGAAACTCTTCAGGTATCCGTAAATCCGTGACATCCTCTAAAGTCCTCATGCTATGCTGATGAGAAATAGACCGACATGGTGTATACGACCGATTACGACCAGACTGTATTATTGATCGTGTTTCTTTTCGAAATGATGAGTCGTATTGTATTGAGGTTGCGGAAGAGGGAAGTGGTAATGAATGTGAGGTATGCGTGTGAGATGATATATTGCGTTCCCTGGAGTAGATTCGTCCTGATATTAGTTGGCAGCTATTTTTGGGCAGAGTAAAGGTTGTTGAAGATCTCCTACAGGCTTTTACACGGAGATTGTTGTTACTTTGCAATAAACAAGTCGCGCCTGATCCTTTGGAGCGTAGTTGATATGATTGTTGATCAACATGACTTCTTGATTCAAGTATTAATCGAAAAATAGGATAGAGGTCTGAGAATGTTGCAATGTGTGTTTTTTGAAAGTGTGATTGTGGTGTTCGGGAAAGGCGAGATAGTCGAAGATGTAACATCAATTCTTGATTCAAGTGATGGCAACTACTGGGAACACAATGTCCAATTGATCTCCGCGAGCGAGTAGCAGAAACATCTGAATAGGTATGCAATGTAGACGCCTTTGGGGACATAAAAGGTGATAATAAATAGGTCGATGAAGGCCCCTGTTTTCGGATAGGCGACTTGCGCTTGGTTGCCGGGCGCAGTACCCGACTTAGGAGGGGCATCCAGTAGCGATAAGTGTTAATGTCCCGGAAGCTAGGCCAGTGATCGTTCGATTGTTCAAAATCCAATCTATTCTAGATCAATAAAGACATAGTTATAAGCATTTATTAGTTCCCTGAAAAAGAAAAATCACCTTGAGCCTTAACACAAATGTAGTAAGGACACCGAAGCATACCTCCAATAGTATACGAGGTTGGCTGAATTCGAGTTCTCGATATTGGCGTACAAAATAGATGATCGCTTTTTTAATTATTGCATGCTATGACATTTAAAATGATTTAATTATTTCGTGGAAATGTCTAAAAACCAACTGTGTAAAGAGAGAGACGCGAGAGTAACGGCGACAAATGGTGTCAGAATGAAATTAGGCTGTTCCGTATTATTGTTACCGTTGTCGTTGTTGCCCCATTTATTTGTGAATTTCCCAACTCTACCTTGCAAAAATGCAATTGCGAAGAATGAAACTTTTTCTTTTTTTGATAAGTCAAATCCTTGTTCTAAACAATTGTGACTACTCATTTAGTTGCTGGGAAACAACAACTGGAAGCTATTTTTTTTGAATGCTGATTTGCAATATCATACAAGGGATGTCGCATTTGAATGCGAACAACCAAGCTGCCCTGTACATGGAGCAAAACCCATTTTTGCATTTGATGCGTAAATGGTTTGAGTGTGGCTTTTATTATTGTTTTTGGTAATATATTATAACCCTTAAAAGGCAGGATATTTTTGGTGGCAACAGGACTAAATATTCTGAGCCTAAAATTCCAGCAAGGGCTTGTTACGCCTTTGTGGTGACTTTGCTGACTGTGAGTATGAGCTAACCTGCGTATTATTGCTACTGCTATTCGAGCTGCTGTTCGTAAGCAACCCTGGTTTGATGACATCCTGGCCTGTGTTATGGTTCCTCAGATCGATTAAGGGTTTGATTCGAGGCCGATTGCCATGACTCGACAAAGCTTCACCTCCAGTAACTTGCCTACTTTTGGAGCTCCCGTTAGAGTTTTGGCTGCCTGTGCCCGAATTTTTATTTCCGCTATTCAGTGCTGGTTTTGCGGACTTTGCCCTTGAGAGCAACAATCCCGGCTGAATCATAGCATTAGGATCCTCGAACTGCAGTAGGGGGCCTTGTGGCACTGGTTGCGCGCCACCGTTGGAATAGGAAGGCAGTTTAGGAGATTGAGAATGTGGCGAGGCATTGCCTCCAAGCGGTACGCGATCCTCAGGAGCGCCTCGGCTCTTGGACCGTGTCTTCTGATAGCCTGACTTGGAACTATGCGCTGAGGGGCGCATCAGTCCCGTACCTGCACTTTTGGACCTTTCTAGCAACTGCGCCGTACGAGCCTCTCCCTTTTCGATCAGGGTTCCTGGACCACCAAATCTAGGCCCAGACTGTTGCTGTTGAAGTTGTTGCATTTGAAGCTGATGCTGTTGTAACAGCTGCTGCTGATGTTGGTTCTGCTGTTGCTGCAACTGTTGCTGTTGAACATATCCCGGAGAATAATTCAAACTAGTCGTGCTTTCGTTTGTTATCCCAGATGAACCCACAGCACCACGCAAAGCGCCAATGACACCAGCTTGTTCTCGCATTTTTAGCTGCTGCTTCATGTTTTCAATCTCTTGCTTCTCGGCTTCAACCCGTTGCTGGAGCAAACTTCCTACCATAAAGGGGTGCTTTGAATTAGCAGAACCTCCTGTAGTCGTGTTAGAGCCATTATTGTTATTACTTGATGGCATGGTCTGGGTGATCTTGGCTCCGATTGGGCCTGTTTTTGAATATGTCTTATTGACTATATCTGTGCCTGTGCCTGTGCCTGTGCTGGAGTCTAAACGCGGGCCCGAGGTTGTGTTCGTGTTAATATTTGATGCAATTGGAAATCCTGCGCTGCTATTATTAGTTTGGCTTTTGTCTGCTGGGCCAGAGTGAGTGTGCGCAAAGCCTGCAGAGTTAGCAGCGAAATGAGCCGAATCTGATGTTGATGTTGAAGTTGAAATTGAATGCACAATAGGTAACACAGAAGAATCGTTCTCCTCAATAAATGAAGCCGTAGTGGCCAAGGATATTGACAAGAGCGTAGAGGCAGAAGTACCACTAATAGCAGTAGAGATAGGGGATTCAAGACCTGTTGAGGATATGCTCGTAATAGATGTCAATGGTTGTGATTGTGTTTGTTGAATGGTGAGCTATTGGAGGTAGAAGAGAGAAGGGATAAGGGTTGTGAGAAGAGGAAAACAGAAGATGAAAGGGGAAGAGAGAAGGGAGGATTCAAAAGTAGTCAGAAAGTAAAGAGAGGTTGAGCTGAATAAATATCATGTAGTTTCCAAGACAAACATCGCACTTGTGTGCATCAGCATCAACGAGCGCTAGAATAGAATAGACATGAGCAGAGAAGAGCCTGTAGAGCAGCAGGAGTGTAGAGCGACAATAGGGAGTGAGAGAGAGGAAATAAAAAAGGAGAGATTTCTGTAGCAAGATGACTAAAAAGTGATGGCTGAGAAGTACAATTAGAAGGAAACATAGAACGTTTAGATGGGGAAAAAGAAAGAATGCTTTGTCAAATCCATATTCACTTGGTCACTCGTCTTTTGTACTTTCGATGATGGATTTCAACCCCCTTGAATTTTTCTGCCTCCCTGCCTGTTTACCATCCCCTGTACCGTCTTACCGTCAGCATAGCCCAACTCCAATATCTATCCCAAGGAATGCAACGTTAAGCAAATTAAGATTGTTTTTCTTCAATAAGATCAAGTCATCATGCATGATTGCATCTTATGATCATCCTCCATAGATTGTCCTTTTTTAGATCCTTTCATGTTCCAAGTGCTCATAAACAAGCGACATAATGTCAAATTGCCTTTGTTTTGGCTCTGGATCTGGTCTGTCTTCATAATGTTATTGTCATTCTTTAGATCCTTTTCTGCGAAAGGCAAAAAGACGTAAAAAAAAAATAAAAAAAAAAAATAGAGAAATGAAAAAGTATCTAGCGCAATCTATTTGACAAGTTGCCGTTCAAAGACAAGCCCAATCCAGCAAGCTTCGCCTCTGCCATGCTCACCTGCTCCTCTGTAAGGTTCCCTCGCATTGATCCATCCTGGTTTCCTGATGACATCAGCTCTACTGCATGCTTTTGTCCTTCACGCACCATCTCCGGGTTTGCATGATACATGAATATTCCCTACATGAAAAAGAACCAAAGTAAAATAGTACAAAGTCGTTAGAAAGATCAATGTTGCAAATTGACAATCTATAAACACACCCTTGAATATTTATGAGTACTTTTTTTTTTTTTTTTTTTTTTTTTTTCCCTCTTTAATAAAATAAAGTAAACAAAAAAAAAAAAAAAAAAAAAAAAAGACAATGTCCACCATGCGCTTGTCGTCAGATCATATCTCCTACCTTAGCTGCACGAAGACCTACCAACCATTCTCGAAGCGACTCACCCGATTCTGTACAAATGTAGTGAATATAGTCGTCTTCTGGTGTCTCAAACATATGAATGCTATCGGATGACTTGAGTGCAAATCCAAACTTCGTAGGTGCTTTCTTGCGTGGAACTTGTACGGCATACACGTCGAAATTGCGAAGCATGCAAAGCATACTCTCTCCGTTGAACTATATCAAGTAGACCGGGGAAGAAGGTTTATGTTTGTCAGATCAAATCAATTAATTCGTTCATGAAGGACTCTGTTCTCATTGCATCAGCCCGCTTATTACCTTGTTATCTTTGGAATGATAGACGGCCGTATCCGTGATATGCAGATATCGCTTGACCCACTTGTTCTTTTTTGTTTCTAAATGAACCCAGCCATGGGGCCGTACAAAGCTCTCTTGACCCGGCCCAACCAAGCGTAAAACCTCTTTTGCTGTCAGCTCATCTCGCGCGGGGAAGCTCTTACAGATGAACTTGTTATCTTTATCAGTCTCCCAAACTTTCATAATGTCTAATACAACTTCAAAATCGCGCAATGGACGTTCGATCATGAATTCTTTAGAGTATTCAAAGATAGTCCATCGGTCATGATGACGAGGGTCTCCCCGCTCGCCAAAACTGCCCCGCTGCTCCAGCATATGCAGGACATCCAGAGCAGTAGAGTTTGGTGCAAGGTTGACTGACTTGAAATCAGTTTCGGTTTGAATGTAGATGCGCGTGGCAACCAAACGCTGTGTTTGTGCATTTACTGTGGCTCCAGCTGTTGATGTTGAGGCAGATGCTGAGGAAGATAAACTACTCTGTGGCGCACTGATTTGCTTAGGGCTAGTAGGTGTACCTGGCGGTGACGTTGTATGGCCTATTGTTGCAGCCAGCCGTTGTTGCTGATGCTGGATATGTAAGATTTGAGCCTGCTGAAGTTGCTGGTGCCGCTGCTGCATTTGTAGCTCGCTTGCACCAGAAATCCCATTGTCTTGCTTCATAATAGCCAGAGCCAAATTCCTCATTCCACCTGCTGCAGCAGATTGGGCATTTGCATTTGGCGTTGTCTGGAACGAAGGTTGAGGCGTAAGTAGAACGGACGGAGCAACTGGCGTGCTTCCCATACCCATGCCTCGAATCATCTTATCATGATGGGTTGTGTTCGTATTTGTGCTAACGTTGAGTGAAGTATTGGACCCAGAAGGTTCTTGAGAGGACGATGAAGTAGCACCAAGTTTTGATGCCGATCTACTGAGCTGAGGTAGTAAACCTGGCGCTCCTGATGTTCCGGGCGTTCCAGGCGCCCCATTAAGCGCACCAGCCGGATATGGAGGCCAGTTGTCATTGTTAGTATGAAGGTTTTGGTTGGATGGCTTTCTAGGAAGTGACTTGGCTCGCTGACCAGCAGAGCTGGGACTGCGACTTGGAATCAGAGCAGGGTTATATTCCGGGTAAGAAGGCTGTTTTTTTTTTTTTTTTTTTTTTTTTTTTTTTCATCGGTGGAGAGTACATAAAAAGTTAATTAGCCTTTTTCTTTTTTGCTTTGATCATATGTATCTTGAAGTCAAGTCAGCAGATATAGCTTACGGTTTCTTGAGCATGACGAGAGACAGAGGCGTCTTTAGATTTACTGCGAGAACGAACCCATTTGAACATCCCGCCTTTAGAGGACGACTCTTCCTGCCGTTGTGATCTACCACGCTCCAGAGTGTGCTGTGGATCTCCAATGGATTGGCTTCGATCATGAGTAGGCCGTCTCTCAGAGGCATGATGACTGGAGGGTTTATCATTGATCGTATTCGGTCCCTGTTGGTACTGATGATACAGCAAAGCTGGGTCAGTGGATTTCTGTTTGCGAAGAATAGGCCGAACTCCTTGATCATTTTCTCCAAATGTAGAAGGCTGCTCTTGACGATTAGAAGTTGAGGAGGAGCTAGTAGGGATTGAAGACTCAGAGAAGTGAATGGAAGACTCATCCACTTGACGTCTCAAAGTGTTGTTTGAGCTTTTCTTTCGTATATGTTCAGCACCGTGGGCGGCTTCTCCTCGCTGAGCGGCTTCTTCTGTCGAAGTTATCGATGATGCCTTTACCTGAGCTGATGATGATGGTGATGATGTAAAATCCGTTTCATAATCCTCGGCAATAGTAGATGTGCCGATGAATTGACTACCGTGCTCATGAATAATATCTGACTTATTAAATGTATTGGAGCGACTCAAAGGTCTGGATCCAGATCTTGATCTGGGAGGAGCAATAGGTGTCTGTGAGCCGTGTGATGAGTTCTGATGAGCAGTCTGTTCAAAAGTTGAAGATGGGCTTGATGATGGGGAAGATTGCTTGGGTTGGCTTCTACTGTTCGAGCGGGTAGGCAAACGGGGTAATCCTTGGGTCATTTGGCCATTTGAGGCTGGTGTTGATGAAGATGTTTGAAAAGGGCGCACCGTTTTTGATGTGCCATTGGACCCAAAGGTGGGTGCTGAAATCTCCTGTGGTGAGGCAGTCAAATTTTCTGGATAGTTGTCTATTTCATGCAGGACCTCGCCATTTTCGTTATAAAGCGTCTTGGATAACCGTGTCGAGCCTTGGGAAATGGATCGCGATCGCTGAGCAGATTTTGGTGGCAAAGGTGCAGCGGGATTCCGACGACTTTCGCTGCGGCCAAGACTGCTCACTCCAAATGTGCTGTCATTTTCGCTGTTACTGACTACCTGTATGATTGAATTGGTGTTGCTATCGACTTTGTTTCCTGAAGGGCCTAAAATGGCAGCAACAATTTTCACTTCTGATTGACTGCTCTCCACTCCTTTTTGCATCAGACTGCTGCTCAAATTTTGTTGGCTTTGATCCCGGCGTAATATCTGCAGATGCGCCTGCAGCTTAGCATGGCCATCATCTTGCACACCAGACTCCTGAAGTGTAGGCGATATAGCACTAAATGAGAGTGCTTGACTTGAGCTTACAATGACAGGCGGGCTTTGAGCAACAGCTGCTTCTGTGGAAAGAGCATGATCCGAACGAGGCTCAGTTTGTGCCCTTCGTGTCCGTGTACGACGAGGTTCACCGTCATGAGGTGCAGCTGCAGTTCGAGGAGCAGATGGCCGTGTAGCGCGATTTGCTTGCTACGAAATAAGAAACCAAGTAAAGGGCGGTGTCAATACTAATAGAAACTTTTATTCTTTGTTACGGAGCAAGACATATATTTAAGAGGACAATAAAGGTCATTGAAGTGATTGATAGCAGGCGGGAATGGGATCCAATAGATTAACTTTTTTTTTTTTTTTTTTTTTTTTTTTTTTTTTTCATTTGATCCACACACAGAATCTCCTCACCTAGGCCGTTATGTTTATCCGTTGACCCATCTTTATAAAAATAAAGAAGCATTTGGGAAGAGCAAAATGCCTTGTTGACCACATCAGCTCTCTGTCTATCAATCTCTGTCTTCTTCCATCCTTCAAAATCTTTTCAATCTTGGACCACAATCATTGTCAACAGCTCAATTCTATTTAACACCCCCGTAACACAATCAAACACCATTTTAATAAATAAAAAAAATTCTCTTACTCTATTCGCCAAGTCTGTCTTCATGGCAGCAAGTTCGCCCATCATCTGCTCAAAGTCAAGGTCGGTGCCCTGTTGTTCAGTGTCTCGTGTCATAATGAATGAGTTGTGTTTGCGGTTTTGAGAATGAAAGATTCAATGAAGACGATGGAGTGGAGAGAGAGGGAGAGAGAGAATATCCTTTAAAAAAAAGACCCCTGAGTGAGTAAATGAAATATATGTAAATGCTGCCGCTGTCTCAGTCAAGAGAAAACAAAAATAAAAAATAAAATATAAAAAGAGAGAGAGAGAGAGAGAGAGAGAGAGAGAGAGAGAGAGAGAGAGAGAGAGGGAGAATGAAGATGGGAAATGAAGTAAAAGAGAGAAAGGAGGCTAAATAAGGTGAAAATTGTCGCTAGTGTGAAGATGAATTAACCAAGCTCTTGATACCTCCATCTCGGCTGTGTTTGTGTTCATTTCATTTCTTTGTGCCTGGCTGTGAAAATTTTTTTTACATTGAATCCTTCTGCGCCGCCATTTGGCACGTTCGCGTCTTTTTTTTTTTACCATGAAATGAATACATGTAAATGGTTATCATTCATACCCTCCACTTTGCTCTTCCTTTTGTTGAAAACATTCATGAAATAAATGTACACATTTGTCTGACATGAGAAAGTGGGCTCTTCGATTCCTTATTAAAAAACGGTCAAAAACCCATTTACTACAAAAAATTGTTCCTTATTCATATTTGTCAGTGCAAGTGAGACTGTCATATGTCTCAATAAGCTTTAATCTATGGGTGATTCTTCGTCAGCCATTCTTGCAACCAGTCCGCAAGCTTCATGAACTGGGTATTGATCCCAACACCCTCAAGACACCTATTAGTAAGATGGCAATCATAAGGCCTCATAGCTATCATAATCAGAGAAACATAGAAGAGAAGAGAAAAAAAATCGTCAATATACACACCCAAAAAAAAAAAAAAAAAAAAAAAAAAAAAAGTTACAGGTGCAACGGTTTGGTATATAAATTGGTATTCCACATATCCACATCTCCACATTAGATGAACACTACAGGCTCAAAAAAAGAGAGGTGAAGATGTATGCTCTGCAAGCAATATTTACAATGTATTCAGATGAATCAATGGCATCTCATAGTCATAGCAACAATAACAAAGCTAAATTTACGTACTGCTATCCTTTGGTTCGCTGTCTACGATCTTCAAATGATCCAAGTTGGCTCCTAGGATCTTGGCAATGACCTCTAAGAATAGGTAAATCAAGGCACATTTAATAAAAAAGAAATACTGAAAGCATAATAAAGATTTAAAATTCACTCACCGCAAATCTCATATTTCGTATACTTCTCCTGTGCCGAAAAGTGCAGGACTCCAGAAATGAAAACTTTCTCCAAGCGAACCTTAACTGTTAAAAAAGCTGTTAGTCGCAAACCTCGATCCTTTCTGGCATATAGTAAGAATATGCTTCTATAATCTACATAAAAGTCCCAATCTACCTGAAAGGTCCTTGATCACTCGCGCTACATCATAAACTTTGTCACACAAGAAGGAAAAAAAAAAAAAAATCAATTTGAAAGTCAAGTATACAAGTGAAGGTGCGTAGACTCTCACTCCTTTGCAGCTCTTTTTTATATGCATGTGTGAGTCCCATGACATGCAAGATGCATATTTACCACACCACCAGAATCCTTACCATAGGTTGGATACCGAATTGCGTAGTGATCCATACTAATTTGCTTGCTGCTTGTAACGCTGTCAATTAGGGTATTGACCGCAGACTCACTGTTGTATTCAGTTGGCCCATACAGGATAGGGACTCGAAGGATAATTGCAGAAGAATTCCTGTTCTTAACCTCAACTTCCCCTTCATATTTAGTGCGACCTAATATCCATTAACAGTTACGGCAACATCAGCAGTAACGTTAGTATAGCAAAGTTAATACCACCAAGTTTGTTCAAACTCCTCTGCTCTCCCTTCATAAACTCCATATTGAAGTCGTATGAACTCTTGCATAATAATCCCAAGCAAAACAAAGTAAAGCATTAAAAAAAAAAAAAAAAAAAAAAAAAAGCTGCGTATACCGTAGGTGTTGAGTGGATTGGGCTTGTCAGTAACATCATAAGGTGGAGAAGTGCCATCGAAAACATAGTCCGTCGAGATGTAGATCATCAGAATACCACGGTCATTGGTCAGATCCGCCAATAAACCAGGAGCTTGGACATTGAGCTAAACATGATAACAAAAACAAATTCAGTGACCGTAACGAGGTTGCTCCGTTATACTGCACATGTACTCAACCTTCAGACACAAATAACACTACGATAAGCCTATAAAAATTCTTCTGACGTACTTTTTGCGCTCCGCTGGGATCTTTCTCAACAACATCAGGCCGACGCTCAGCAGCACAATGAACAACAACTAAAGTCAAATTCATATGATATGGTTGAGCCATTAGAATATTGATCTTAAAAAAAGACGCGTGTCATTCCCCTTTTTTCCTTTCATTCCACCTAAAGAAAAGATTATATTAATCAGCATCATCTCTACTTTACCATCGGGCTTGTGCTCCTCAATGAAGGCTGTGACAGCAGCAGCGTCCTCCAAGTCAAGCTGTGGAGCAAAAGGAATAGCGAGAGTTAAAATAGCTGATAAAAGTAATCATCGTACCTAGTTTTTTTTTTTTTTTTTTTTTTTTTTTTATCCCACACCTTCTTAAGGTCGTCCCTGACACGAGAGTGCGCCAATCCAATGACTATTATTTTTTTTTTTAGCGTGATATTATTATTCGACTTGTGAGTCCACTTTAACTCCAGGCGAGTTTTTATTCTTTCTATAAATTGGATTGTGCCTTAGTTTATTCTGACCTTCATGTCCTGCATTCTTATACTCAACTACGACTGCACGGCCAAGAAGACCTGAAGCGCCGGTGACAAGGACATGCATGATTGATAGATTGCAAGCTTTGTTGTTAATGGGATGAAATTGAATAAAATGAAATCCGTGGGAAATGATTTTAAAGTAAATGCATCAAGAGGTAAAGAATGAAAGATGCACAGAAATAAAAAAAGTTTCTTTTTATTGTATTCTAAAACTCAGAACTCAATTGGACTTTCCGCGGCAATGTACGTCCAGATAGCCATGACTGCAGCAGAACGCTTCAATTGGTCAGGTGTGAAGGCCCCCATTGAGTCTGCCTCTGAATGGTGGTAATAAAAATAGCCAGTGTCTACAGGTCGACGATATTTATCATGGATATTGCTGCTCCTACTGCGATGATGGTGGTGCTTTTTGCTATTGTTATTTTGATAGTCGTAGTTGTGGAAAGGATTGTACTCCTTGCCATTGTTATGATCTTTTACCATGCTCTGCATGTCATCCTCATGATGGCGGTTTCCAGTGCCATATTTGATGGCATATGGGGAAGTTGAATAAGGAAGGGGGAAAGGATCGGCGGGGACAAACTCCGCACAAGCAACTCCTCGTTTGCAAAGAGGTTCAATGTCAGCTCCAAATGGATTGGGTAGGACATGTCGACCAGCCCCAGGGTATCCAAGATCCTCACGCCGTCCCATAAAATACTCTCCAGCAGCCGTCAAAAATTCGGCCGAGTCGCGCTTTTTGCCGTCCTTGGCTGTGCCTGGTGCAAATGAGATGCCGTAAGGATCAAAGACACCTGTATCTGATTCAAATGCAAATACATGACGACTTGAATCTTTTTCAGGATGATTTCTTGCATAGACCACACCTCCTGCAGATGTGTTCTCCTCTGCAGTCCAGAACACTACTCGTACCGTTCTTCGAGGCGGCCTCTCCAGCCGGCTCAATTGACGCAGAGTTTCCCAAGCAATGAAACAGCCGGCACCATCATCCACAGCCCCACTCCCAACATCCCAGCTATCAATATGTCCACCAACGACCACAATCTCTTCTGGCTTCTCTCTTCCTTTTAATTCGATAATGATATTCCTTGAGATCTTGGACTCGAGCTCTGTTGATGCTCCCATGATTAATTTGACTTTGGGCCATTCAGGAAATGTCTCTGGATCCTGCTTGTGGCGGTTAAGCGAACGTTCAAGCAAATCAGCATCTTCAACACTGATAGCAGCCATAGGGATCCTCGCAATCTCAGCAACGCCTGTATGAGGTGTCTGTAGTGAGAATGGCGTGACAGATCGCACCAAAGATGCAACAGCCCCATGTCCTTGTGCCCAAACAGCGCCGAACGCTCTGTAGAGAGCATTCTCAGTATAAGAAGTAAAGGGGTTATTCCAGAGGACAATTTTGCCACGTACTTCGTCTCTTTGACCCAACTGCTCCAGCTCATCCTTGGAATGCACAACAATAACCTCTGCTTCGAGGCCGTTAATAGGATCAGGCGTAGATACGCTATACCCAAGACCAAGGATATGCATCGGAACAGGGCCACGGGTAGGTGACAGAAAATGAAGTGACTCTTGGTGACGTTGCCAGTAATCAACGACTACTTCCTCTGTTGTGACAGACAAATTGTCCGCCTTGAGTTTCCGTATAACCCAATCAATGGACTACAACCAATGCATGTCAATGGCCAAATTAGCTGTAGCAACTACAAGAATTATTGGCATGCTCAGTCAAATGATGCTATTGATGCTGTTAGTCAAAATAATAATACTTACTTTTTCTAACGCATCTGATCCAGTGATGCGTGGGCCAAAGGTGTCTGTCATTTCGGCCAAACGATCCCATAAAATACTAGTATGAATTCAAAGGAATATAAAGTGAGAAGGTCAGCCAAAATTCTGCATTGCATTTCGTCATAAAGCCCAGATAAAAAAAAAGAAAAGCTTTACATACTTCGATTCCAAGCTACCTGCAACGAGTTGATCGACATCTGATTGCATATGCTTTTCAAACTTGAATTTCCTTGTCAGATGCTCTCTATGGTGGCCATGGTGACTATGGTGCTTATTAGATATAGATGCGAAAAGATAAATGGCTACCACGGTCAACAGTCCAAGCTTCAAAAGCCCTTTGCGAAGCCGGTTGTTATCATGACTAATTGCTCTGCAAGCAAAGGGATTTAGAGGTTTTTCTAGCCTCTCTGCTGTCGGTAAGAAGGGTTCTTGTTTTTTCTCATTCATTTTTTTTTTTTTTTCATTAGCTGCTGGATGAAATGAGAAAAGAGAAGAAAAACCCTGCGCCACCAAATTAGTTTATCCCTTCGTCCGTCACAAGGGCAAATTTGCCATTATAAATGGGTTTAAAATCCAGCAATCCATGGGCATTGTCTTGAAATTTTATTTTGATGTCGAAATAAATGACCGAAAACTAAATTGTCATGGAGCTATCCTGGCTTCTTTATTTGTGCAAATAAAAAACTCATGAAGACTTTCGCATGACCTTAGCGTCCGCTTGGGGGCTCATTGTATCGTTTATTTATTGACTGATGTAATATAACAGTGATAATATTCGCCGCCGTAGTCTCGACTTGAAAGGAGTGCAATCTGAGTTGATTCATTCTACCACACCATAGAGCTTGACTAACTTGATCTTTTCCTGTACAGCCCGGCAAGACTTGATTTGTCACATCGTTTGCTTGCTCGTCTTCTTGCGTTCCCTTGATATATCTGGGTTGGTAAGCACTGCTAATAGAGTTTGTTGGGCCTGTTGAAACCAGAGGGAGCCACAGCAACATATCATACCCAAGGTGATACAAATATCTCTGTTGGAGTGAGTGGTGAACTGTGTGTTCAGATGTAGTGGACATAAACGGCGAAAGAATGCATCGAAAGGATGTGAGCGGTTATGAGAGCAAGGAAGAAGGGGTTGGTATGCCTGTTCAAGTCCTTGGCAAGAGAGCATGAGTAGCAGTTGTGATCAATGGTATAGTTTCTAGACCCTACCTTCCAGTACAGCATTGCATTATTGTTGTTTTCAGACCTGGCACCAATCATGCGAGGTATTTCTTTTTCTGAGGGTTCCTTGTGTTAAACGGCCAGACAGAAAGCTTAGAAGAGATAGAGTCCTCGCCAAAAAGTCGTCGACTAATATATTTTTAAAATACTCAATTTGAATTAAAAACCGGAAAAACAGAGATTTACGTACAAAGACTTCCCTCATCCATATAATTTTTTGACTGAATTGGAAACCGTTGTTTTTTTATGAATCTGAAACTGACCAACGAAGCAGACCTTCATTACCCTCATTCACATTCACTCATTCTCCAAGAAATAGTCAAATGTCTTTCCCTATTGATACGATAGTCACCCCTCATATAATGATCTGAGTGATATGTATAATGATCTAAGTGATACCGATCTAACGTTTCTAGGAACACGCACAACTCCACCCCGAAGATGTCGACAATCGCCCTCCAAATTCAATGTCACCTCCACTAGATCTCCCACACAATATCATTGGAATACCCCACCTAAGAACAGATCCAAGGGATCTCCTTCAAAAGAGCAGCTTCCCGATGCTGCTGATCCAAATCCATTCTTGTCAAATGGACAAGCTGTAGAGCTTCAGCAGGACATTGGTGAATTATCCCGTAATAAGGCGACCATTATACATAACGAATACGTTATGATGGCTCGGACATTCAAGGCTATTACCGAGGGGCCATTAGAAGTTTGACAGTGGTTTATGCAGACGCCAGACAGAGCGAACAACTTGGCAATTTTAATGGGTGTAGGGAGAGATGCATGTTTGACAGCAATTAAATTTGCTACCACAGGTGTCCTCGAGTTCAAAGACCGCGGTAAAGCTAGACATGAGAGAACCAGACGTGGAAGAACTGGACGCCCAAAAAAAGAAATTGATCAGGATGTAACCTCAAAAATCATGGCTGTCATAGTCAAGTGCGGAGCCCCTAATTCGGCCTCTATGGTTGCCAACCAACTAAAGGATGACTTTGGGATCGATAGATTAGCAAGGTCAATCACTCGTGATCTTCGCAAAATGGGTTTATATTGGGGTAAAGGAATCCGACAACATTGCTTGCATGACTCCAAGAAAAATGTCGCGTTCCGAACAACATACCTCAAGCGTCGCCTCAGTAATCTAAAACTTGTGGACGGCAATTGGGTTCCTAAAATGCCAGAAGTTTTTTTAGACGAGTCTTATTGTCACATCGATCATGCTGCAGCAAGACGTTGGGTGAAAAGTAGTGGTGGTGTCGTAAACGATGCGGGAAGAAAGCCAATAATAGTTATCTTTGCGGCATTCGTTGTGTATTACGATGAACTCAACAAAAAAGTTGAGGGCAAATTCGTGAAGGATAGTGTATATATCTGGCCATCCAAAGGGCCAAAGCCTCAGTCAAAGAAGGGCCAAGAACGGGAGGCAGAGTTGTGGAACGATGTGCCCGAAGAGATCAAGAGTGCAGGAGTTGTAGCAACAGGTCACGACTATCATGGGAATTTCAACGCCAATTTATTTGATAGTATTTTTAAGCGACTTTGTGAGAACCTCAATGAGATGGGACTGGGGCCTTGCCAAATCCATCTTGATGGTGCTTCATATCATTTCCATAAGAAAAACAAAGTACCAACCAAGAGCGACACTGTGGCAACTATCAAAGAGTGGCTCACCAACAAGGGTATTGCTATTCCAACCTAGGAAAATGGAAAAGCGGCGAATAAAGACGATCTTATGGAGTTGATCAAAGCCCTTCCTGACGAGTCGTATTTCTCTGTCAGTAAAATCGCCCAAGAGAATGGTGGCCATGAAATTCTCAAGACTCCACCATATCACTGCGAACTTCAGCCTATGGAGAAAATTCGGGCCGTCGTTAAAAACATTATTGCGTCGAGAGCAAGGACGACAATGACAGCCCTTTTGCTGAAGAAAAGGCTTCTCAGCTTGTTTTCTTAGATTCCGGATAGAATATTTTATTCTGTATGGAAAAAGTCTGTGAAAATTGGTATGAAATACTATAACGAGGAAGACGTGTCCAAGGAATGTTGGATGAGGCGGACGAGAGGCATTACCAAGAGATCAATGATGAACAGGAGACAATTGAGGACATTAGCGAGGAGATTAGACTCGACAGCAGTGAATGGGACCTAGAACTCGATAGAGTAGTAAACCAAGAGCAAGCTGGGGCTGTAATAATGGAATCTGAGATCGAGGACCTTGCACCAGATACTGGAAACATGTTTGGTTTAGTAGAGGATAGTTCTCGTAAAAATTAAAATTTTGAGTTTGTACGTTTTTTTTCGTCTAAAAACGGAGGGATTTTATTCAATTTAAAAATGTGAAAAATATTTTAGTCGACGACTTTTTGACGAGGACTTTACAGACACAACGGTGAAAAAAATGAATGTGAGCAAACAGTTGCTGTGTTTATTTGTTGTCTGCACATGCCTTCTTTCATCGCGGGCTTTGTTCCGAAAATATTTGGCAAATCTTTTTCCTTTTTTGTTCGTCAACCACTGTGTGCACGAATAACTTTTGTTTCTGTACATGCATAAAGCAGAAGAAATGAACAAACTTTATTTTGGCGATCACTCCATAATCAAAAATACTCCTAGGAGAGGATCAAACGCGTCGGTATTAATCTCGCTTCTGCTCTCCCTCCTTCCACAAGGCGCTGCACAATATCACCATTAACAGGGCGTCGTCTAGTAAGGAAAGGTACTTAGATAGTTCTTACTACAAGCAATAAGCGCATGCAACTACATCACCCCTATCTCCACCATTGATGCCGGAACCTGAGAGCCAACGAATATCTCTGCTTTAACGCAATAGTACTGGAGCTGTTGGGGCAAAGAGCGACATCTAAACCCATTCTATGATAAAAAGACTTTTTTTTTCTTTAGTTGTTACCTTTGACAAGGATGTAATCACCTGTTTCAAAACCAGTTCCTACACACCGAGTCAAATCTGTCAACGTATTTACTACCCTTGTTTAACACTATAATATTTTTTTTATTCATTAAATTCCTCACAAAGCAAAGGCCAATGCAAAAAGAAACTGAAAAAAAATTGTATAACAAAGGATCGACATCAACAGTGTATGCTGTATATAGAGATGATTTTTTCGGTATCTCAATGCTATTGTTTCCAATCTGCCGTTCATGCGAGAGCTTGTATTTATTTGTCGATCTCTGCTATTGACTTGGACAAAACCCCAAGCCAAACAAAGGAACTGAATAAAGATTGATATGGCCTGTGAAGCAAAGGATCGATATCAAACCTACATGAGACAATGATAAAATTCATCATCAATCTAGGATATAAAAAGGAATCATTGTCTTCCTCCTTTCCCGCTCGCTCACTCCAAAGTCCCACTGCCACTTGTTCCTGTATCTTTTCCTCAATATTCTTTATCTATTCATTTTGGATCTTTAAACCATAAAAAAGCTCATCCTTTTATACCTTTGTCGCTCTTTTCTTTTTCTTTTTCATTTCTTTTCATCGCCACCATTTTTCCTTTTTTCTTTCTCCTTCGCTTAGATATTGACCATGGGGCTGAAGTCCTTCTTCAAACTGGTTGCGGCTCGCGGGGTTTTACCTTCGGAAACTGACGTGGGCACTTTCTTGGCGGCAAATCCTGACCATTCTGTTCATTTAGATCTCCTCGGTACGTTCTATTACGACATCCTCCGCAGAGTCGTCCATGCAAAGATGAAAAACGAAACCATCATTGATGTAGGAAGGTCCCTGGCACTCGAGATAAAGGATCTTTTCACAACGGACAACCTGACTATACATGTTGATGGGGAACCTTGTACTGAGAAAGAAAAAGCAAGGACAGAACGGCAAGCCATAAGACAAAAAAATATGGACGCTTTGGAGAACAATATGAGCACCTTCGAGAGAAATTCTCGGAGTGGGGTATGGACTCGTCCTCAAGTCATGAGGCGCATCCAGAAGGGTCTTCGAGAAGTCCACACCCTGAGCGTCCAGGACAAGGATCAGCTGGCAACAGGCCTTAGTTCTGTCTTCGATGTCTGTCTGTGTGCATATGAAGCGGACCCATGCATAGGGTGCCATGATGAGGAGAATGATAGGATCGTGATATCCCAAGACTCTGATTTTTTTGCGTACGAACGAGTCTGCTTCCTAGTGCGACCCCTTCCACACCGTAGACGGAAGTTTGGGGTTTACGACGTAGACAACGTTATCCAAGCACTAAGACTGCCAACACACGCGCATCTGGTGTTATTCTGTGCCATCGCAGGCAATGACTACTCAAGGAACCTCGAGACGTTAGGCCCGGTTAATAATCTTCGATTAGTTCGAAAGGTTGCGTGGAACAAGACCTACAATAAAATACTTCAAGATTACCTCGGGGAAGCTAATAAGGTGTTGGGAAGGAACGTAGCCTCTGAGGAAGGCCGTTTCAGTGTAGCTCTCCGCATTTTTACTTCCGGCCATCAAACGTCGGCCCAAGCGTTACCATCGAACAATGAGTTCGATAACTTCAAGCAGCGTCTACTCAATGGAAAGGATCTTCGCCATAGAATGGCTCAGCAAAGGCGAGCGCAGCGCCGCAGAACGTAAGAAAGCTCAAGCTATAGTTTTGGCCTTGAAACCATACGTCCCCAATACTAATCGTTAGTCCCTTTCTTGGATAATGTAGAGACACACCATCATTCTATATAGCGAAAGGGTCACATAGGAACCAGTTCCGGCCCATCTTTTCTGACAAGGCGAGCATATTGAATGGGCGCACAGTTGATATCAGTAACTGCCGTCAGCACGATAGGCCGGGCCTTAAGCATCCACCACGTCGGAAAAAGGCAAAAAAGAAGCAACAGAAAAAACAAAAGCGGAAGCATAAAGGCAAGAAGCCTCACAGGGCTAAAAAAGAAGGTGCACCAATTAGGAACTTGAAGGATGCTACGAAGGATGATCACAGCTACAGCAGTAAGTACCCTATCAAGGCCTTAACAATTGGGTCCCTTAAGGCCTCCATGGCAAGGAAAGGCGAACTGGACGCAGATGAAAGGGATAGTATTGTAAGCCAGACCCGAGGGGCAGTTGTTGTCCTCAACCGACTACGCCGCTATGCATACTGGGCGATTGCCTTGGACATTGAGAGGATTATGCGGTTACCAGGGGCAGCAAGGTCGAGGAAAAAGGCACTGGACGAGGCCTTGGATAGCAATGACTACTCCTTCCGTCTCGCCACCCTTCTTTTAAGTGGTCAAGGTGGCCCCAATTCAGCTTACGCGAGGACAAAAAAACAAGGAAAGGCGTAGAAACGCCCCATTACCTCCTCGCTTATGAACATTTCAAGGCCATCACTGAACTTTCCCCAATAAAGGAAATAGACATCACATTGGGGGACGTGCAAGGCTTTGATCCCAAAAAGATCTCATTTCCAAGAGCGTCAGAGCTACTAATGGGCCAAGTACAGATATCATTAAGGCAGCACTACAGGAACGCAATGGTATAGCTTGTGTAGGGTATTTTCATGTATATTCTGCAATCAAATGCTCTTTATTCAGACTCTTTTTTTTTTTTTTTTTTTTTTTTCTAGTTTAATGTCGAGAAAACAAACGAAGATATGAGCGACATTGAGTTTTTTTTGCGGGAGAACAAAAAAGTGAAAAAATACTCAGACTTTCCTACGTCCTCCTGGTCACCCAGGTATGTGTATCTGTCTGAACACGCCCTAGTTGACGTCCTCTGGGCGAACGAAGATACCAAGCAGCTGCTGGAGCGTATTCTGCCTCTCGACAATCCTTCCAAGACTGCAATGTTTGAGTGTACAGGGAGCAAAAGGGGTTTTGATTCAGGCTCTCTTTTGTGACATTGGAGGCGATCGCATGATTCTTGGATATCGAGACAAAGTATCCCTGCAGTCACAGGACAAAGATCTAACTCGGTTCAAACTCAAAGGAACGATTTCTACCAACGGTCTAGTTCTGAATCTACTTGCCTATGACACAACCCAGACGAAGAAACAGCAGCAGTCTGACGTAGATGAAGAAGACCCCAGCCAAGAACTGGAGCTTTCTCAGGGATTTCTCAGCACGACGTGTTCAAAGGCAGCCGGTGAAGACCTGACAGATGAAAACTTAGCAAACATAAACTGGAAGAGGAGCTCCAAACTGCTTGAAAACGTTGAGCTCACATTCAACAACCAGGGCGGTGCCCATCCGCAAACACCACAACTATCGTCGGATGCGATCCTGGTATTGTTAACGCCTTTACGTTTTCCTCCCTGTATCCTCACAACCCTAACTTGCGGCAAACGGTAAGGTGAGAAGCAGGTTCTTGTACCTCCCCGTCCTCCGCTTCAATCACCTATTGAACAAAAGGAAGCGTGAAAAAGGAATGATTGAGGTTGAGAGCGCCATCCCTGTGTTTGGAAGGGATACGTACAATGAGTACTTTCAATGGATGAACGAGGAGTCCCAGACACAGATAGGATCAAAGAATTTGGATGTGCTTCAAGAGTTCTACGAGTCCAGATGGCACCTGAAAAAAATGGGACCTACGAAAGGCTCAACGAGCTACGTTCGACTACGTGGTACAGCGAGTGTTGAAGATGCTCGGGGAAAAAGGAGTACTTGTCGTCGGCCTAGGGTCCTTTGAAAGTAGTAAAGGAGTTCCCAGCAAGCACACTGCTATAACGAGACATCTTGTCACACAGGTATGGCTTTTTTTAAAAAAGTAAGAAAAGCTGGAAAGCCATAGAACCTTTGCTAATAAACGACTGACCATTTGAAACGCTTAGGTCAAAGCACGAGGACACTTCGCTGTAGGAGTGCACGAATTTTACACCAGCGCCCGCTGTCCCCGACCCCTCTGTGATAGCTTTTTAGAGACGGTGTATCCTCGCTCTAAATATTGCCGGACATGTAAGGTATTCTTCGACCGTGACGCAGTAGGGGCGGAAAACATCGCAAAAATCGGTCTTGCTCAAATTGAGAGGCAAGAGAGGCCTGCAAAGTACAAGCCCACGGAAGAGTCGCCTGCTCCGGCTGCAAAGCGCGCACGACGCTAGACACAAGTATTTGGGTGCCGGCACACCCACAAAAAATTTGTAAGTTCTGTTTATTTTCGTCTCCTGTATCCTCTCTAATCTTTTGCCCCTGAATTTCTGGACTAACTTTAAAAACCGTACAGATCAACAGATACAGAATACATGTGTCGTCTACGTGTCGTGAGATTTTTTTTTTTTTTTTTTTTTTTCCTTTCTTCTCTACAAAACCATCACCATCATGAACTATACGACAGCTGATCTCGACAATTACTTGGAGTTCGCCATTCACCTTGCCAAGTTGGCAGGCCCTGTCATCCTTGAAGGATTCAATTCGCGTTTCACGCCAGAGCGCACCGAGCATCTTGTCAAGGTGGGCAACACAGCGGACCTGGTCACACTGTGGGACCAAAGGGTCGAGAAATTGGTCCGCGCTGAAATTACAGAAAAGATGAAGACTCACTCGTAAGCCGTCTCCTTTTGCTTAACAACTTAAAGGATAATACAGCCTAGAAAGGAATGTTTTCAAAATCAAAAGCTTTACAACTTGGTAATCTCAAATCGAACGCCTTTTTTTATATAATTAAAACTACAGATTTATTGGTGAGGAAACTGTTGCTGCAGGCGAGAATTGCAGCTTGACCGATGCTCCTACTTGGATCGTTGATCCTATTGATGGTACCACTAATTTTGTACATGGGTAAGGAACAAAAAAAAAAAAGCTCACTTGAACATATCATACATTTAGGCTATTTATGAGTTTTACGCTCGTTTTTAGAACTTACAGAACATTTTCTTCTTTTTTCGTGGTTGGCTGTGTCCTTTCAGATTCCCTTTTGTCGCAATCTCGATCGGCTTGGCCATCAACAAGGAGCCAGTTGTAGGAGTTATTTATAATCCTATTTTGAATCAAGTAAAGTAACGTTTTTTTTTTTTTTTTTTGTATTTTCGTAATCATAACATGTCCAATGTCTTACTTTTGCCCTTCTTACTTTTTTATAGTTGTTCACAGCTGCAAAGGGTCAAGGAGCGTATCTTTCCAAGATTGATGAGAACCCCCGTACACAAGGTCGACGCCTACCTCTGTCGTACCCTTACCCTCCGCCACCACTCCCTTCACTTTCCGTGGCTTTGATCGCAGGTGAATACGGATCAGAGCGCAAAACTGAAATCATTGATTCAAAGGTCAAATCTTTGCGTAATCTCTCTGCAAAAGATCCTTCGGATCTGGCGCCTGGTCGCGCAGTGGGACATGCTCACGGTATTCGCTGTCTAGGCAGTGCAGCTATGGACATGATGACTATTGCCCAAGGACAGATGGACGTGTACTGGGAGATTGGATGCTGGGAGTGGTAAGTCATAAAAAATAAAAATAAAAATAAAAATAAAAAAAAGAACGCTGACTCATTACTTAATTCAACTTATTAGGGACGTATGTGCTGGAATCATTATTGTTCGCGAGGCTGGTGGTATCGTGGTAGATGGGTGCGGTCGGGAGGTATCTGATGGCCAGCTTTTGACGGGTCGTCGATTCTTAGTTGTCCGCGGATGCTGTGGTGAAGATGGCGACACCTCTCCTGAGGCTTCATACAAAGCTCAACAGAAAATTATACAAGAAGTTTGGTCCATTGTTGAAGACCTTGAGTTACCTCGCAAGTAAAACTTAAATCTTTTACATGCAACATTATCAAAAAAGTATTTAGAGCGGTTCAAATCTTTTATTTCATTATTTCAAAGCATATAAAAGCTACAGAAAAAAAAAAGAAAAAAAAAGGTTGATGTCGATGATGATGGATCCAATCAGTTTAGTCAAAGTTATGACCATTACGAACGTCGCGGAAGAGACTAAAGCCTCGACGGGGACGCCGTTGAGATAAGAGGTACCAGAAATAGTAAAGAGAAAGCATCATCTTGGATCCATTATACCATCATGCCCATCATTCATTTGCCTTTTTTTTTTTTTTTTTTTTTTTCATCCTTTTGGGGAAAACATACATGCAACAACCAATAGTTTAAAAATCACCACAAAAAAAAAAAAAAAAAAAAAAACTCGGGATACAGCCCAATGTACTTTATTTCCTATTTACGAAAACTGATCGACAAAAAAAAAAAAAAAAAAAATGAAATTAGTTTGATTAATCAAAAAGTAGATCGCTCATTGCAAGATCATTCAAGAATCGTTTTTTCGTAAGAGTAAGTCAGGGTTAAAAAGCTCTGTCAAAAATGCTCCACATGGTCTTTCAGGTGAAGAAATTCGTTGTTTATATAACATCATTCATACTCGTAACGGATAAAAAAGAATACAAAGGGGATTAGGAGGGGAAAGAGGGGGAAAAAAACTTACCATAAGGGCTAGGATGTTGAGTGGAAAGGAATAAAAAAAAGAAAATAAACACCAAGCTTTCTTTTATCTTTCTAAAATGTGGCTTATTTATTGTGCCACCCACATAAGGGGCATTTAATATTACTCCATTACAGAATCTGAGGACTCTGCCAATCTTTCCCCCTTCAGCTGTTCCTGCCGTTGTTGCAATCGTTGGTGCTCCAGGATAAACATTCGATGTTTATATTCTTCAAGAGCTCTAGAGTCCTTAGGAGGTGATATGGTTGATACTCCGGTCACTTGGTGATTGAATGTTGCTTCCATCGGAAAAGGTGGAAGGATCGCGTGTGCTGGCAGCTGCTGTATATTCTCGTGCGGAAAGTGAGCTTTCTGACATGATTTATTGAGGGATTGGGCGTCTTCCGGCCGCTGCAACTGCTGTAGCTGCTGGCACTGCTCCTCCTGTGATACTGCAAAGCGGTTAATAGCCGTATGCCCCGGACCTCCCATGATGCATTCTTGCACGTCAGGAGTTGGTGTTGAAAACGAATCATGGCACTCCATCTGTTGTGTTTTCAGATTAAGCATCGATGTATTTATAGCACTCCGATCTGGTGAAGGCAGTGGCTGAGCTGGATTCAGCGATGGTAAAGACTGCAACAACGTTGGTAGCCCAAAAGAAGATACCCACGCTAGCGACGTATGCGATTGTTGAACGTAATGTTGCTGTTGATACAGCTCTTGTATCTGCTGTTCAGTAGAAGGTCCACACCTAGACTGGAAAGGATGACTGGGCAATGGCACGGGAGGGGATATTGGCGGAAGTAGATCGAGATGTGACTGCTGCTGTCGCTTTCGATTTTGTTGTGAATGTGCAATAGCTTGGTGCGCTTGCGACCGTATATCATCACCAATAGGAAATAATGTGGGGTAAGGCCCTTCAGAATGCCTGCGCAACGTCGATGGCGCCCCGTTTTCTTCAAACCTTGTCAAAACCTCTCGTGTGTTTTGTTGCCACATAAGCGAATCCAGACTATGAGCACGTATCAGCGAGGGTGCTTCATGCACTTGGCTGACCAAGACCATATCCATGGCAGAAGGAGCTGGAATTGAGGCAGCTGATGGAGATTGTTCTGGGCTTGGAAGGTGACCACACTCCGTAGCAGATGTGTTGATAGTGTGTCTTACAAGGGTTATGGATGGCATTGTTGCAGTACAGATACACGTTTGAGGTCGTGTTGGATTATTGTTACTCTGCGCTGTCGATACTAACGGTGATGGTGATTGAGATGAAGGGGAAGTAGCTGAGGCGTCTGATAGCCTGTAAGCTGTGGAAGGCATGGTAATGATTGCCTTTGAGTCATCTAAAGATAGCGTTGATGTTTGCGGTGGGGTGATGGCTGTAGCTTGCAATGGTGCAGATGATGAGGCGCCAGGGCCATTGTTAGATGTCGATGCGTCGAGCGGGTGTAATGACTGCGACAATGGGAGCTCTAAACCCTTCAGATGTACGGCGGCGTCTTCAGGACAATCCAATGGGCCTAAGGCTGCTGCCCGTTGCCATTGTTGTTGATACTGAGAACCCTGCTGCTGCTGCTGTTGCTGCTGTTGCTGCTGTTGTGGGTTGCCAACCATAGGATTCCATAGCGATGACGCGTAGCTAACCTGCGGGGTTGAGTCTTGTTGCAATAAGACGGTATCCGCAAGGTTCTTCGGGACACTCCCTGGTTCTGAATAACGTCTAATCATAGTTTGCTAATAAAAAAGACACGGCATTCATATGATGAAATTCAGTGAATGGATGCGAAAAAAAGTAAAAAAAAAAAAAAAAAAAAAAAAAAACTAGTAAGATGGGGGAAGACCTACGTTGTGTGAGAATATAGGCTGTGAAAGCCGAGGGCCTGGTCTCTGAGCATTAGCCCCTGGAATAGCCCTTGACCATGCAGCATGCTCTATTTGATGCTGAAGCTGCGCTAACATTCTTGGTGTTTGTATTTGTGGTAGTGGAAAAGAATCTGATAACAGAGGATGGTGGTGCAGTGGTTGTTGTTGCTGTTGCATCTGTTCTGAGGACCGTGCGCTACGCAAACTAGATGAGGCTCCTCGATCAGCCTTAGAGCTGTCTATCCTATTTCCAGTGGCCTCCCTAGGAGCAGCAGCGCCCATTTCTGATTGATAGATATGTAGATCTTGCCTTGAAAGGGATAATGAATACCTATCAGGGAATGCGAGCTCCAAGGACGTCGATGGCCCTTGTATTGTAGACGGAGTCACTAATATTTGTTGGTGATGATGAATTTCACTCATCATCTCAGCAGTGAGGCCGTCAGGCGGCATAGATTGACCAGGAATGAGTAGATCGGGGCTGACATGTTGAACTGGATTACGCGTGTCGGCGTCAAGGGAAGTATACATTTGTTGATTTTGCTGCAGCGGATGAGCACTATCATGCAGTTGGTTTAACTGGTGCTGTTCCTGGAACTGGTGTGGTTGATAAGAAGCTACCATGCTTCCTTGTGCTTGTAATACAGGTTGCTGTAGGCGTCCAAATGCAGGGCTTTGTGATTGAAAATAGATTTGGCCTTGAAATTGAGCCAACTTTTGACCTTCTGAGGCCATTAGTGCAACGTTAGTCTGAGAACTATTGTGCACGCAAGAGGAATGTGCTGTACTAATCTGCAGATCCTTACTGAAGCACTCAATGAAATCGGGCGGGCAAGAGTTACGGCGAGCTGCAGATTGTGATTGTTGCCCGTCCTCAACCCTATTTGCCTTCTCTTCTCCCACTGAAAAGGATGTAGCATGGTTTTGTACTAGACACATTTGCATATCACTGCTATCATTGTAATTGCCTGTGTTGCCGGTGCAGGGTCGTTCGGAGACAGGCACATCGAAAGACACTGGCAATGACTGTGCATGAATGTTATGTAAGTCTTGCGTTTTCGCCGCCCCGTGTCCCTGATTGCTGAATAAGGCTGCCTGCATGGTTTTGGCTTCAGCCAGGCTAAATTCTAGATTACTGTCCCACTGGTGCCGTGAATGTCTACCGGCATTGTTAAACATCTGATTTATATAGCGCTCCTTCTGCTGGCCTCGCTGGTGCTGAAAGTCATCGTTTCCACTTAAAGAGTATGTTTGGGACGTAGATTGTTCCAAATCAAACTGAACACGCGCCCCTGGGTGGGATCTGCCCTTGGCTGTCTTCAGAGATGAACGCCTGCGTCCCTTGGCGTCAATTGGCGGTACAACCTCGTCTGGGTTGGAAGCTGAGTTCATTGGCTCGGAAGCGGCCCCTCTACCGATACCTAGGATATCATATTCTTGCTGTTTGGTGCTTCCTGTTCGTTTCAAATACGGGTGGCTCCGAGAAGGGCCAGCTGAAGCCAAAGCAGCAGCCACCTCAAGTGCGCGTCTAGAGTTACTTTGATGCTCGCCTTGCAGTGACTGTTGGAGCATATGGCTGTTGTTTGTGCAACTTTCCACTGAATTTGCATTGCTTTCGGGCCTCAAGGGCTGTATTAGCTGCTTGGAACTAGGAACCGTCTCCATTTTGGGAGGTAGCATCGATGAATCCCTGGTATTTGGCGACAAAGCTGGTATATAATCTATTTGGGGAGCAGCCATAGTGTGTGTAATGTCCCTAGTAAGACCAAATTGGGTAGTGGTTTGTTTCGAAGATGCCTCAGCAACAGTTGTACTAATAATGGCTTTGCCAGTACTACTCCTTCTTCGCCTGCGAATAGCTCCGGTCGTCCCCTGAAGTCCCACATCGTGTGGAGGTAGGCTGTGAATGTCTGCTGAGGGCATGACTTCCAGCCTTTCGGCGCTTTGGTTCGGGTGAAGTTCGTTTGTGGCATGAATAGAAATCTGACGTGGTAATGGATATGTTCGAGCACTCGCATATGAACACGACTGTGTCTGTTTTCGCTCAACGAGCATCTCACCCGGGCTACTAACTTTGTGGCCCTTGTTCGGCGTTAATTCCTCTGATGAGATAGAATGGAGGCTCATGCACTGCATCTCGGGATCGGCATGAAGCTGTGAGGACGTATCAAGGCGCGAGAGCTGAGGGCCTTGTGTTGGAAAAATAGAACAACACGCACTCATTTCATTCAAGTCGGATGCCTCATTGTCTTTGAGCGAAGCTGGCATAGACATGCGACGGATCAAGCCCGACATTGGTGGTCGCCGAGAATTTGAGCTGAAGGGTTGATTAGTTGGTGGAGCATGTGGTACTATGCTGTGATGTGACCTATTATCTATAAATAGTGTCATGGCTGCATCAGATTGCCGCTCGAATATAAGCAAGGAAGCTTTGGCACATTATCGCCTCGTCTGTTTGGCAGTTACCTAGGTTCAGGGACAGAGCATCGTGTGAGTCCTCCACCTTGAGATGGATGGCAGCTGGCGTAATGCGACAGTCGTCCCTGCTATGTAACGGCAAGCTGTCTTGCATTACTGAAGCAGTTTCACGTTGTGGCTCGAGCACTGGTGGCAATGGAGGTTTCTTACCGAGCACTTGATCACATTGCGCGACTCGTTTCCATGTTGATAGTGGGGTCCAGAGCCTTTCATCTTCCGAGCATCCAGCTTGATCTGAACCCCTAGTCAAAGTCAATTCTTTGCTCTGCTGAATGAATATAAGCGAAGGATTTGCAACAGCTGATAAGCTTGTCCGCACATGGCCGCTTACGGGAGTGTCGAGATTTTTGAATGATTCATCCTTTCTATGGATTGCGGTAGAGCTACCTTCTGTTGTCTCTTGGGCTTGATTGGATGAACTGAGTGGTGATTTTGGTGATGGCAGTTCATCCATCTGAATACTATTGGAACGATCTTGAGCATTAGACACATTTTGTAAGATGATGCCCTTCTCAGTGCCATTCTTTTTCTTGAGGGTATTGCTATTAGCAATGGTGGCTGTAATGGTGCCGGCAATAACGTTGGCCTGCTTATTTTTTGCTCTCCTATTCTGGAACCAAACCTGGATCCCTCGTGGACTCATGGATAGTCTTTGAGCAAGATGTCGGCGGGTGCTAGCATCTGGTTTCGGATTTTCAATAAAAGCCTTTTCTAGAATCTTGAACTGGCTCTTAGAGGTCCGTCGCCGCCGCTTGACCTCATGTGGATTGTAGAAGGCAGTTCGAAGTTCACCATGTAGAGACTGATTTTCGATCTCCATAGACTTTGTCATGCTTTTGAGCTGTCAAGTACCAGTACCAAAACTTTATTGTAGTAGAATGATCCTTGAGCAATCCTGGTTACACTAGACAGGAAAGTTTCCAAAGGAAAGTGATCTGTGTGAATAGTTATCACAGACACTCTGACAGGCGTTCTGAGATACAGGTCGCTCAATAGGAGCAGATACGCAGCTCTGACAATGATATAAAAAAACCCGCCAGACCGAGAGAGGGAAAATACAGATGAGGTGATAATAATCAGCCCACTGAACGAACTAACGAGATATGAAAAATGATGAAAAAGATAAAAACAACAAAAGCAATGCTCTCCAATGCTATAGTGGATTTAGACGTGTCTGTTAGCAAGAGACAAAAGAGTGAATGAATGGTACTTGAACAACAAAAAAGGACGATGGTAAGGATGTGGAAGAAAGAGAATGGAGAGCGAGAGAGAGGGAGGAGGGTGAAGGAAAGGGAAAAAGAGGAAGAGCGCTACGGTGAAAGAGGACAGAGTACCCACTTGTGTTTTTGGATG
Organism: Lobosporangium transversale; assembly: GCF_002105155.1. Taxonomy (NCBI): domain Eukaryota; kingdom Fungi; phylum Mortierellomycota; class Mortierellomycetes; order Mortierellales; family Mortierellaceae; genus Lobosporangium; species Lobosporangium transversale. The sequence goes on from NW_019028995.1 coordinate 569,371, forward strand.
CTATGGAACGTGCTTGCATGATCTGAATGTCTGTGTTAATAAAATTGAGTGATTGAGCATTGAGCGGCCATAAGAGGAGGTGCAACCAGTTGTTCAATCTATCAACCCATATATGCGTATTATTATCTTTCTGTTAGTCTGTTTATTTGTTTGTGTGTTGGTCTAAATGTCAAGAATATATTCTCTTTTCTTTCACACAGACACAAACACTCGTTCTCACAGCCATTGCAGGGAGTACAAAATATGCATGCTGCTTCCGAAAGTCAAGTCTGAATTTTGTGTGTGTGGGATACATTTAAGAAAGAGACAAATTGCAAACATGGCATTGGCCACTGGAAGAAAAAGAAAAAAAAAAAAAAAAGCGATGCCAGCCGCAGTACAATAGATGAATGTGGTTATGATGTGGTGCTTGGCCTGAACTGAGCCAGGGCATGTATTCAGCCCATAAAGGAGATTTGAAACAACAAACGGTAAATGGATATCATGACTTACAAGAGTTTCTGGAACTTGATCCCAAGAACAACCTTCAGGGCACTAAGTGTCACAGTGCTTGAGGCGAAGTCCGTGAGCAGATTGTGAAACAAGAAATCAAAGTGAATCGCAAATTACAATTACAATGGTCAGTTGAAAAAAAAAAAAAAAAAAAAAAAAAAAAGGCAAGAAAGGAAAGGAAAGGAAAGGAAAGGAAAATAATGAGGCCAAAAGATTGTAAGAAATAGAAAAGAAGGCCATCGAAGTTGCGTTTTGTGAGCAAAGAATGTGCCACAAGAACAATAGTAGGCATCAAACCATCATACACAATAAATGTGGAAAATATATACATATACCATCGAATGAATGGAAGAGAGTGGTACTGAAAAAAAAACTCCCCGGTTCCGTTGAATTCCTTCAAGGCAAATGAATGGTCAATGTGCTTTGTTATTTGGCACGAGCGAGGAGTTCCAGCGTTTCCAGCAATGTGGATGAAAGAGAGATGCGCGATAGGGAGCATAAACAGCGATCCAGGGGTAAGATGAGAAAGAGACATTAATCGGGAACACGCGTGATTCTGGGTAACTGCCTGAACAGTTTTCATTGATTTCAAGGTTGATTGTTGTGCAAAAAAAAAAAAAAAAAAAAAAGAGAGAGAGAACACACAGGACAAGGGGCTTTAGAGGAAGAAACTTATTTTTCCTGTATTCCTATATGCTTGTTTTCCTGTGTCCCTATGTCTGATTGGTCTGCAGCCCATTTCTTTTTTCAAAAAGAGGACAGGTGTCCTAACCCCTTCCTGTGGTTCTCGTTCCGGCTGTTACAGTAGCACACTTTTTTTTGTGGCCCATGCAAAAAACAAATGTCAACAGACACACATGGACGCCCTGACATCTTTGATACTCGTTTGAATTTGCATGGCTCTCTCCCATCAAACCAAATCACAGCCTCGTTCCTTAAAACAGTCTTTTTTGATAGCCATGTCGCTAATACTATTGATATTGCTTGTCATCGTCGCCGATGTTGAGAGATGGATTGACCGATAGATTTGTGGGAAATCCATGAACAAAGGATAGTTATTGTCGTCTGAAATTATGTTACTAATAAGAGTAATGAAACTCTAATGTGAACGGGCCAAGTCGAAAAAATGGGTGGAGTTATATTGGTTCACTGTTTTCCCTGAATACAAAGGCCTATTTTTTCTTTTTTTCCCATGACATTGCTGCAACATGCATAATGGCCCCTCCTGGTCGACATGTGAAAGGGTTTTCTTTTATTGGCAAACCATTGATGTGGAGTGGAAAATAGAGTATAGCAGTATTTAAAAAAAAAAAAAAAAAAAAAAAAAAAGAGGGCGGGGGACAGGAGATTGTAAAGATGTCTATGGCTTCGCACACGAACAAGAGCCGAGGAAATGAACAAAGAGTGCAGGGGAAACAAAAAAGAGAGATGACTGACCATTCATTTCGCTCTAATCCGTCTTCCTGAAAACTTGTTTTGTTCGTCTTCAGTACCCGCGCCTTCAAGTTGGTCACTGTTCTTGAATGAAGAATTAGATTTGGAAGGCCCAAATGTTCAACTGTTCTCCTCACCACAAAGTGACTTTTCCCCATACTCGTCTTCATTCGCCTCTAGACAAGCATTAAAGTCTATAAAACGCACGATATAAACTCGCTCTATGCTCATGAAAGCATGCTTAATATGGAAAGCTTACAGCTGGAACCGTAATCCCACTAGACACCAGGCAAAATGGGCATTGCGATCTTCAAATGACATCAAGCCATGCAGGATACTGAGTACCATGCAGCCATCCTACAAGTTCTCATGGCGCTTAGTTCGGCCATTTATCAACAGTTACTTCAGCAGTCACTTGTGGTATGCATTGCTACATCTGTAATCCCATAACACACTTTGAACAAACCGTCATGAAAAGTGATAGATATTCCGTCAACACCTTAAAGATGAAGACCCTGTTAACCTGCTGACTTATCATATCTGCGATATAAGTGTCTCTGGCACCAGATAATCGGACACTCCACAAAACATGCGCACAGTCTCATAACTGTTAGCTGCTTCGCAAATCCAAGCCCTGCAATCTTGATACTACTTTGGGCATCAAATGTAACGCTGCAGTAGTAATAAACAGATAGGATAAAATGTCTGAAAGCGATGAAAACGATCCAGTACGAAGTGAGCTATGATACGAATAGCATGATAGCTGTTGGCATTGAGCAAAGCAAGACTTCTTTGATCATCTTGGATGAACTTGATTTGTTTTATGTTCAGTGAAAGCGATCGTCTCTCTGGAGAAAAGTGGTGGAAATTAGCGGCGACTAATGATGGACTTAGGAAGATCGAGAATGCAAAGTGAAGTGTTGAGTATGATGAAAGTGCGTACTGATATGTCTGATTCTTTATGCAGATACAGACGAAGCCGGCCACAGAGCTTGTATCACACTGACCGTCATTGCCAACTCAGATACTTTTCAATCATAACGTGCTTTTACTTCATTAATATGAATAAGCTTCAAGGAGTAAAGGAACAATACGTGGTTTTAGGGCATGTTCTTAGTTAATCAGCCTGTAAAGAAGTAAAGTTATTTTGGTGCTTGACGCGACAATGCTCGAATGAAAGCCCAACTCCTGTGGCACACCATGTGTATATTCGAATGCCAGGAACTGGGTGTCTAAAAATTGAAAGTCGGTTCGGTCGGCAGAATTCTATTTATTAGCGTTTGTTAATCCAAATGCCATTGTTGTTCATTCATTCATTCATTCATTCATTCATTCATTCATTCATTCATTCATTCATTCATTCATTCATCCATTCATTCATCCTCGTTCCCCTCAAGCACTCTACTTCCTTAAAACACCTCAAAACAACATATATAAGTAATTAAGCGGCATCATGCTCTTTGCTACTGCAGACACAGGCTTTAAGCAGGATGTTCCAGAAGTCCGGAACACTTTTCTAGAGGACCCAGTTATGGTGTCTATCCTGGAGAGATACTTACCCAAAGACATATTGAACGAGATTACTCCGTGAGTGTTTATGGCATATGCTGTATCATTAACTCAATGATTTACAGTGCGTGCGTTTTTTTCCTAATATTACCTTTTTTTCCTAATATTACCTTTTTACCAAAAAAAAAAAAAAAAAAAAAAAAAAAAATCAATTTAAAGAGATCTTATTAACATTTGTGAATGGGCCAACACTGGTGAGTTTGCCCGCACTGTTTTACTTGTTTCTCCACAAAATTGTTGGACACGCGCTAGGATAAGGTTGTACTCCACAACTTTTCATATATTTAAATGTCTTTCTATATTGCAACATTTTCTTTGATTTGTATAGAGGGGGTAACACTCACTATCCGGATGGAGGGAGACCAACCAAGACTTCGTCAATATGACTCTTGGTGCAGGTACATCCATTGATTATATCATTCCTGCTATTCTTATTTTATTTACTCTTCTATCAGCTATTCTTTTTGGACTTTATTGATGTAGCTTGTTGATGCTCTGGTTCATTGCTTTAGACGTGTCGACGAGCTCTTGGTTACGGAGGCTTGGATCAAACAAAAAGAAATTGCGGCTCGTGAAGGAGTCGTTGCAATCGCGTATGAGCGCGTATATGGCCAATATTCTCGAATTTACCAGATGGCCAAACTGATGCTATGGACATCTGGCGCCGGTCTTTACAGCTGTCCCATCGCCATGACTGGTAAGGATGTTAATGCAAAAGAAAAAAAAATGAAGTATGTTATTCTATTGAGTGATTGACCTTGATCGCCTTTTTTGGTAGACGGTTGCGCACGTGTCATTGAGGTTAATGGGACTCAGGAGATGAAAGATCAAGTTTTTACACGTCTGATTAGGTAATATTTGTAAAAACCTAACATCATATATCTTTAGTGAATATTATCGACTTACCTTTTCTTTTTTCTCACAGCCGCGACCCTAAGATATTCATCACTAGCGGGCAGTGGATGACGGAACGTCCAGGAGGAAGCGATGTCGGGCGCACAGAAACTCAGGCAGTTTGGGACGAAAAACGTCAACGTTGGTCTATTTCCGGCTTTAAATGGTTTTCCAGTGCTACTGATGCGGATGTGACCATGCTCCTCGCTCGTACTCATGATCCTAAAGCTGCAGACGGGACTTCCTCTATGCGTAGCGGAAGTAAAGGCCTATCACTATACCTTGCTAATGTCCGGAATGAGGATGGTAAACTGAATGGTGTTCGTATTCATCGGTTGAAAGACAAAGTCGGGACTAAGGCCTTGCCTACTGCTGAGCTGGAGTTAGATGGTATGGTTGCTCAACAAGTCGGTGATATGTATCGTGGCGTCAAAAACATTTCTGCCATTTTGAATATCACCCGTATCTATTGCGGCATGGGTTGCGCTGCTGCCATGCAGAGATTCGTATTAATGGCCAAAGAATATGCGCGTCGACGAGAGGTATTTCATCGCTTTTTTAAAGAAAAGAAAAGCAAAGTGTACAAAATGTACATGCCATATCCTGAATTAGCAATCATCTTCAATACTGAAGAGTGTTTTGATCAACAATTCTATTCCTAGGTCTTTGGTGCTCTATTGAAGGATCAACCATTGCATTTGGCCACATTGGCTAGTATGGAGATGCAATATCGTGCCACTATCCAGTTTGTCTTTTATTGTGTCGCGATGCTGGGTCGCAATGAATCACTTGACAACAACCTTCCACAAGTCAAGGAACGTGATATTCCGCTCCTGCGTCTCTTAACTCCTATTTTGAAAGTCTGGGCTGCCAAGAATGCGTTTGCAATGTCTCAGGAGGCAATGGAGTGTTTTGGTGGCCAAGGCTATATGGAGGAAACGGGTCTCGGACGTGCCATGAGAGATATCTTGGTAAATACGATTTGGGAAGGAACTACCAACGTCCTTTCGCTGGATGTTCTTCGTGTAATGGCTGAAACGGGAGGTGATGCTTTAAAACTTTACACAGAGGTAACAGTCATTGTAAAAAAAAAAAAAAAAAAAAAAAAAAAAAAACTTACTAAATCGTAATAATGTAGTAAACCTTTCTTCTAAGGCTTATTAATTCCCATCCTCTGTTTTATATGCGTTGTTTTGTGAATCTCGCCTCCATAGACGGTCCGAAGCATTATCCTCCCCTTGAAGGAACAGTCTTTATGGGCAAAGTCGGCACAAAGTCTCGAGTCTAGCCTCCAGTTGATCTCTAATCACTTTACAACCTATGCAACACTGGAAACGCGCAATTTGCTTGAAGCCTCAGCACGCGGCTTGACGTTTGCAATGGCCGATGTCATCTCTGGCGCACTGTTATGTCAGCATGCTCTTTGGTCTGAGGACAGAGCAAGAGCAGATAGGCTCAACAAACTTGCCTCAAAGGAGGCAGATATTGACCGTATCACTGCTCAGAGGTGGTGCGAGGGCTTGGATCAAAAACTCAAGTATCAGATTGTAGTCTTATGTCATGAAACTAGATATGAGGATGATAAGATGATGTTATTTGGATTGAGTGACGCTAGGGCCTCTCAAAGATCCAATGTTCCTTCAGCTTTTACTCCCAGATTATAATTCTGTTTTTTTTTTTTTTTTTTTTTTTTGAATAAAAGTTGTTATTTGTATAACTATTTATTCATTGCAACAACCTAATCTCTTCTTCTTCCTGGTGGTGGAGGGGGTGGAAGTAATGGAGGAAGTTCTATTTTAAAATCCAAATGAAAAGAAAATATACAGTTCAGGATCATGACGCCCAACATAGCACTGGAACATTCATACATAAAACAATTTTGATTCATCACTCACCACCATCTTGATTAGTTGCTGCAGTTCTTGGTGGTCGATTACGACGCGCTGATGATCCAGATCCAGCCCCTGAGCCGCCAGCGATTGTTAAGCTCAACGTTTGTCCTTCTTTAAGCGAAAAATCCAATCTTGGTTGCTGTGCTCCAGACTTTTTCAATTCTTCTGCTTTCTCCTCAGCTCTTAGTTGTCTGTTAATCCAGGAAGAAGGAGAGAAAGGTTAATTTATAATAGAAAGTGTCCTCGCACGGCATTGATACCCTATTGAATACTAATAATTCCACAAGGAGTGAGTCGCCTTACTTGAAATGATCTTGGAGTGCCACGTTAAAATCAAAAGCCTCACTACGATCTAAGAATCCGAGGCCAATGAATGCGTGTCGTCCTTGGTCCTCAATCCTCAAGACAAAGTAGCGACTTGAATCTGTGACACTTTCTACACAGCCCTTATTTTCCTCATAGGGACACGTGGCAAACAATTCCCCGGTTTTCCCGTCCTCTAGCCGGATAAAACACTTTTTACCCTGAGTAATGATGCGAAGACGTCCTTTCCAGAGAGGATCTCCTTCGAGATTCCATTCTTGAGCTTTATAACCACGGCTAGAAGATAATGGAGGGATCTTGTAAACTAAATATGTTCATGAAGGAACAATAGGTTTTTTTAAAAATAAGCGAGGAAGAACAAGCCCAAATTTGGTTTCACGCTAAAATATCAATAAAAGAGACCATAACATTCTCGGATCACTAAAAGGACGGATTCGTATTCCTGATTGTCAAATACAGACATTTGTGTATTATTTAGAGAGAAGGGTTTATTGCCTTGAAGGATGAAGGAATTAACAGAAAAAGATCAGTGATGCAGAGATGATGAAGCATGGCGCGCCACGTTTCACAACTATCGAAAAGTATGTGAGAAGAGCTCGCAGTCACTGGGCGCAATGGCTTAAATTCATCGCCATCGCGATCATGATTCTCGGTCACCTAGACCATGGTTGACCCATTTTTGTCACGCGTCTAACGTAGTCCAAACATAGCTTTTCCTGTAAAAAAAAAAAAAAAAAAAAAAAAAAAGCAACATGGAATATATTGAATTCCACGTTGGAAAGGTAGACCTTGAGTACCAGTCACGGTGGTCAGGGTTTATGGAATATTGGATACAACGATTCTGCCGTTTGTGCAGTAATAACTGTTTACTGTCTATGGTCTCTAGGCATTTTGTAGAAAATGAACCCCATGATCTCGAGAATCCTTGTTATCGAAAAAAAAAAAAAAAAAAAAAAAAAAAAAAGTCTCTGCTCAAGGACCATCATGATTGTTGCAGTTTGAGTAACACATTCGCAAGATAAACATTTACAAGCATTCTCTGTTCACAGATTGGCACTAAAAAAAAAGACCATTTTATTGTCATCAACCATGTGATCCGTGCGCTGTTTTCTGGACAGACCGAACATCAATGCAGTCTTTACGCCATTTTTTCTTTTTTGCGGACTATTTCCAGCAATTCTTGGCAAGACAAAGTCTTTTGATGATGAAGATTCTTTTCAGCTCCCTTGGTTTCAGTCTTTCTAAGGATGCTTTGGATGCTTTCTCAACGAACGCATGTTAGGTCTCGTGGTCAACTTTACTGTGCGTAATGTTTGGAGGCTACGACAAGGGAAATCTTTTCCTTACTGGAGCTTCGTTGTTCCGTAGGTTTTTAGAAATGATTTGGGACGCTCAAATTTTGGCCACTGTGCGTCATGTCCATAGTTTGTTTGGATTACAACTCAGAAACTGAGTGCTTTAAGCACACATCGAGCACGAGGGATTTTTTTTAATCCCTCCCCCCATTCAATAAAACACACGACCCCATCGATACCTTAATAGCGATCATGATTAAAGAGGCGCAATACCCCATCTCCTTCGATTTTTTTTTTTTTTTTTTTTCACACTTTTTGTTCTGATCTACCATCTCAATTACGTCCTATTCCAGCACGCTTTCCCTACTGTACCTATGTCTGAAGTAACTACTCTTTTAGCATGGCTGATACCATTGCTTGTCATTGTCATAGCCTTTATTGCCTGGCGCATTTATGTTTATCAGACCCGCGGTCCCATTTTGCCTTCGTACCTCCAGCGTAATATCTTTGCTCGTACACGGAGTTTCCTTCCAAGGACACTTTCAATTGGATCAAATAAGGATGTTGCAACCACTGTCGCTCCTACAGCCCCTATCAGGAATGAGACCAATATAGACATGTCAGGTCAACAGCAACCAATGACATCGGTGTCATCCAGTCAGCCACTTAATTCTCAGTCGTTCGCTCCTTTAGCGCATGAGAAGGAAAATGTGCCTGTCACTCCAGGCACTTTGACTGATTCAACTCCTTCTGGCCAAGCAATACCCAATGAGTCCTCTAGAGCACCTCCTTCTCCAGCGATTGAAAGACTGCTAAGCATGAAGTAGATCGCAACTAATTCTTTGAACACACGTTCTCTATTTGTACTTAATGATATCTTTATATAGTGCATATGATTGCACGCGTCGCAAAACTTTTGTACAATTAAAACATTACACTTAGTTAAACAACCATCTATCTCTCATACTCTCTCTCAAACTCTAAAGTTGTTTGCTCCCGCCCAGAACCTCCTTGTAAGGTCCATGATCCGCTCTCGATTTGGAACGTTATCTAACGTTCCCTTTTTTTTAACTGCAGTTTGTATATCTCATAGACCTTTAAGTCACATGTCAGCAGGGGCTCCTGCTGGTACAAACAACGGAAAGGTTAAATGATTCAAAGATAACTTGATAGATTTTACGCCTTTCATTCAAAGGAACCTAATCAAGACATTATTCACTCACGCGACTTAAACACATTATAAGTTTAATGGCCTCCTCCACCAAACAGACTTCCTAAAACTAGAGATGACGCAGACGGCGGAGCTGTCTTTTTACGTAACGAGGCAACCTCGGCCGGCGAAAGCTGCAGAACTGTTGTAAGGACTGGGAGCAAAGGCTCGCGATCATTGGTTTCAAGGAATTTGAGGACAATGTTCTTAAGATAATCAACACTAAGATTCTGTCGTCTTTCTGCCCTATCGAGGTTACGAATTTCCTCCTTTAGAACCTATCAAGTATCAAAAAATCAAAACGCTTTAGCTCAACCGGATGCAAAAGAAAACAAGATATCGATATCTGACTCAAAACCTTTGAACAACTGTTGTACATATGGGAAAAGATTCAAGTAAACAGAATACATATACCTTCTCTTGATCAAGTAGTCGTTGATGATTTGCTTCGCTCTCATTCAGTAATTCAGTCAAGTGCTGAAGCTTGATCTGGTATTCTCTTTCCTTCGTAGTAGACATTGGAGTTGTTGCTCCAAGGCCTGCTGTGGTATCACTAAATGGAGATCTATCCACTAAGGGCTTTGCGGCCAAGAGATCCGATAGCGTTGCTACAAGAGGGTAATGCCAACACGTAGTCTTAGCATGGTCACCAAAAAAAAAAAAAAAAAAAAAAAATAGTATTTATACTATTTAAAACATCATGGCGTAATGATCTCAACGTACAGTATACTGGTGCCCTCTCTGCTGGAAGAGAAAGAGATGACGAAGCTCTAGATATGGGTGATTCCTGCTCATTAAGCGAGAATGAAGACCGTGGACCAAATGCTGTTGAAATCAAGAGCTGTTGTCCTTGACTTTTACCATCTTGCTCAACGTTGGGCGATGTAACTACGCTGGCATCATTGCTGTTGGTACCATTATTGCCTATTTCAGGATTGCTAACAAGGTCCCTCAGCGTCTGGATCTCCTGTTTTGCGGCCGTCAGCTCATCGCTCTGTCGATCAATGATCCTATGTAGCTCTGCGTTCTCTTCTTCTTTCTTGGTGAGACGCTCCTCAATATATTTTGTATTGCCACCTATTTCTTGCCTCAAGCTCTGTGTTTCTACTGCTCTGAGCTCTTGCAAAGAGGCGAGGCGCGATTCAGCGGCTTCGCGTTCCAGTTGCGCATCCTTAAGTGACCGCTCTAGATCCTTCAATTGACGTGCATGCTGGCGTTCTTGACGACGACTTATCTCAATGGACGACTCTAAGCTGGCTATCTGATCCAGAACTACTTGTAGTTCATTCTCCTGTGCTAATCTTCGTCCCTCTGACTCTTGAAGTTCTTTTGCAATCGATCTGAAAAGTCCAGGTAATTTTTTATGCGCATATCAGTTGTCTGTTCCACATATACTCCCTAATAGTCAATAGTCGTAAACTCTCTTACCTGTTGTCTTTTGTAAGATTGTCCAACTGCTCCTGCAATTCTTTCAATCTGCCTACATCATCTGTCTGGACGGATTCACGTTGTTGTTGAAGTAATAAATTTGCTCGCTGCTTGTACTGCTGATACTCCGTTTTGAGCTTCTCAAGCTGTGTATTCACTTGGCGATTTTTACTCTCCTGGTAGTTATTTTTATATTTATTTTTTAAAAAAAAGCATCAGAGATAGTAGAGAATCCTATGGTGATTAATTATCAACTCTCACCTTTTTTATTTTTTCTTCTTACCATTTGCTGCAATTTTATTGCAGCCACTTCTGATTGGCTCTTAAGTTCTGCCTCTAATTCCTGGATCGCCTCTGTTTTGACAAGCAATGTAATAAATCATTAGCTTTAGAATGCTATAATAGCAAGACATTGCATTCATTTGGCAGTTTGGCAAATAACATGCTCTACTTTGTCAACACGTACGGGTTTGCTCCACGGTTTGGGATTCTGAAGACTGCTGGTTCTCCAATTTAGTTTTCAGTTCTGCAATTTCTTCGTCTTTCGCTGCTATTGATTGTCGATATTCATTCAGATTCTTGTTGGCAGCCGCAAAGATCGCCTTCATCTTTTTCATCTTCTCGTCATGATCTGACTTTTGTTTGCTTAGTTCGGCAGTTCGTTGGCCCAGTTCGTTTTGTAACTGCTCACATTGCTTTGTTTTAGCTTCAAGCTGTTGCATCAGATCTTTGAGCGCTTCATCCAACGCATCTGTACCTGATGAATTAGCCTGTAAAACAACTACGTCACCTGCCTGCTCTCCTCCTGTCTGTTTGAGTGTGAAAGAAGCTGCATCTGACACCTTTTTCCTCGGTAGGTCCTTCTCTTCAGTTTGATCAATTGAAACTACACCAAGCGGGTCTTCTAATCTAGTAGTTATCGGTGATGAGTGTCCTTCCATCACATTAAAGGAATCCTTCTCTCCATCTAGTTTGGGTGATAGAAACTCCCCTGTAGCCTTTTCTTCAAGAGATGCCCTCATTGCTTTAATAACCTGCCTAGCCTCTTGCAGCTCTTCATTTAACGCCTCATTTTCTTCCTTGAGCTGTTCTGCTGCCTTTTCGATCTGTTTCAGATAAAAATAACATGATTAGTATGATAGAATGCCATCAGTTTTCGTTTATAGTCCAATGGATTGTTTACCCTTTGGTGAGAAGTACAGAACCGTGTTCCTTATTCCATAGACACTTGCCTCGGATTTTTCCTGATTGGTTTTCTGAAGCAACTTTTGAAATGTTTCAATGTCATTGTGTGCTTCATCCAATTGCGAAGCAAGTTGTGCGTTACTAGAGTGTGGACTGGGAATGTTTGAGATTAAATTCAAATTAGTATTGAGATTTTGATATTATCGCTTCAACCCATAAAACCTATGGTAGCCCATACTTTGGCGCGTTTGACCTCGTATTTGGGTTCTTTGGCTAAATAATAGTGAGTATAGATATTTAGTGTATATAAATGTGTTGTAGGTATGCAAAAGCAGTAGTTCTCTTTAAAGAAATTGCTACTATTATAAATTTTATTATTGAGCTTGCCTTCCGTGCTGGGTTGCCAGCTAAATTTTGTTGCTGTTGCTGAACCGCCAAGGGTGAACCAGGTGGGCGCCTGTTTGTTGCAGGTGACCCTGGTCGGGCTTCCAAGGCTTCACTGGCCAAGGCTGCAAATGAGGACTCGGAAGCCTTTTTAAGCAGCGTATTGAACATGGGTAAGAGATGGCAGAGACCGAGTCCCGAGAGACAAGCGAGGGTGGATGGGTTCTAACAGAAACGTTGCTGTAGACGGAGGATGCAATAAAGATGATGGAGAAAGACTGATGCTCATGCATTTCAATCCATCAAATTTGCGTGTCACATGTCTGTGCGCATGTATTTATTGAGGAATGTCGTCCCAATCAAATCTTTCGCACGGACGACATTGTTAATCGAAGTTGAATGCTTTGGAACTCATAGCGACGCTTTGAAGTATAAGTGGAGTGGTTAAACCATGATCAATTTGATATGCTAAATCTTTATTTAATTGAGGACCATATTTTGCACCATTTTGTCTGAGTGAGGGCTGAACAAGATCCCATATTACATTTAGCATTAAACAGACATTGTGGCTCAACGTAAAGACAACGCCTATCTCGCTTCCGATTCTTTATATTATTATTGTTTGTCTTGGAGCTATTGAAAACACAAAACAAAAAGCGAATCAATTCCAGTTCACACTTAGAGGGGTTGGCATTTATGATCTGTCCGGTAATGTCGACAAGTGTTATCCTTTTCCTCTCTCACTTCTTTTCTTCACTTAGTTTTCTCATCCATCTGACACACGTTGTTTTTGAATTTCCGTTCCCTTTTTATTTATTTTATTAACATTTTTGCCTCGGCTCTTCCGCGCTACACACCCACACACGCACTCTTTTAAATATTTCATACATACAGCTTAATAGATACCGATCTCAGACAACTTTTCTATTTCAAAGGATTTTTTTTTTTAAAAAAAAAAAAAAAAAGATGTACTCATCACGGTGCAGGATGAATATGAAGACGCGTCCTTTGTTAATCGAGTATTCATGTGAATCTATGGAACGGTTACGACAAGAGAAGTTGTATGAGCTACCTTCAAGGACACTGCAATGGTGCTTTGCCCCATTAGTATTTGTTATAACTATGGCATGTAAAACGCTCTTTCTCGCCACCATACTGTGTCCGAGCTTGAAAACATCTGTCATTCTTCGTGTTAATACATCATTTTTGAGCGCTTGCGACATGGCTGTTTTTTCGCCCATCATATCAGAGGCAGGAATTAAACGAATATTTGGGTGATATATAAAGTTGGGGAATCCACCTTTCTTTAACTATTCTTTTCGATACAATTCTTCAGAGAGGGGGAAAAAAAGCTTCTTGACCAGAGAGATCAAAAGTACACCGCGTGAACTGATTGAAAATGTGTATCATTGACATTGCTGATATAATGCTCTCCATTCCATTCACAAGAACACTCTTGACTTTTTTACTTTCCTTCAACGCACTTTTTTAATTTTTATTTTTATTTTTATTTTTTGCTTTTTGTCTTACATTCCTTTCCCGCAAGCTCTAACCTCTAAAAGAAAACTTTCCACTTATTAGATCCCAGCATTGGTTTTGTTAACCCAGATTCTGCAGACCCAGAAGCAAAATATCAAAGCAATGCATCCTCATGATATAATTCTGATTCCAACACTCTCAATCGGCGTTGACCTCATGAGTATTGGTGTCGTCCTAGTCTCCATCATGGGCCTCTGTGGTATTGCCAAAGGGTGCACTCGACTCATGAATCTTGTAAGTAAAGTCAAGTGCAATTGTCCAAGATAACAACACAGATATCTTTCTTTCGCTTAACTTTAATGCCCCTGCTTTATTTAGTACTTTGTGTTGGTGTTGTGCTTCATTGCCATTCAAGTTGGCCATGCTACTATCAGCTTTATGTCAGGGTCTCCTTGGGTCGAGGAAACATTAGAGAATTCATGGGATAAAGCTTACGATATGGATAAGGGTACTATTTGGGATCTTCAAAGAGAGGTAAAAGTGGAGACAAGAGCATTTTAAAAGATTTGACATGTGTCCACTTTACTGATTACATGGATTGAAAACCTTGTTAGTTTCACTGCCAAGGCTTCCGTACACAGGAGGATCGTGCAGTCAGGATGATGTTACAAGAATCAGATTCTCACTTGTCGCCATGTCTTGAGATTTTACAGAGACACTTTGGCCACCGGCTTCGAGGCCTTAGTCTCTATATCCTCTGCATACGTTTAATACAAGTAAAGGGCAGTTGATACATGATGCAAACTTTCAAAAAAAAAAAAAAAAAAAAAAAAAAGCGCTTGACTATAGTAATTATAATCTGATACTGATATAGAATTCTATTTTATTTCTTCTTATATCTAGTTCACAGGTGTTTTCTTGTTGTCTATTCTCTTCAAGTATCTGACTGTCTTGGAGCAAACTGAGGAGAATGAACAAAGCCAACAGACAGACGAGGAGTCGCGGTTCTTTAAGAACGAGAAACAATTTGAGGATGAGGGCTCGGGAGTTTCCTTGATGGCAGAGGTGAATACGGATGGGGGACTACCACAATACACAGCTGAGGATACCTATGATGGACAGTACGGATACCATGATTTGCCAGAATATGTCGAGGACGAGTACGAGCCTACTGTCTACATCTTATAGAACTTAAAACCAGTAGGAAAACGTGACTAAATTACGGATATTAAAAATTGCTATGTATTAAGCTCAAACACACGTTGCATTTAAACTCCATGAATCCACATCGCACATTCATGCCTTCCAAAACTATGACATCTACTTCAGGCAAAGCGAATCCGCCCCATTGCTTTTGTCGAAAACCATCAACAGTCATCTATACTGAACTTGAGGGCATTGTTTATGAATGTCACTATACCAACTTGAACCTGTGGCTGGAGCGCCATGTTTTGGTTTCGTCTCCAGCTGCGCAACAGGATACCACAAGCAACAGCTCAACTACATCTACTGTACAATCTTCTCCAGTATCGGCGCATTCGCCTGCATCACCAGCTAATACGGCTAGCAGGAATACTTATACGCGATCATTATCTGCAGGAGAACATGATAGGTCTCCTGTTTTTAAAGAGGTGAATGAAATCATTAAGGACCTTGCGGCTCATACGAATGAAGAATTGGCGTCCAGCTGGGAAATATTTTTACAAAAGCGTCCAACCAACAGGAGCACAAATGGAAATTATAATAATGACAATAACAATACCAATAATACCAATACCACCATCAAAAACCATAACACAAGCAGTACATTCGATCAGCTATTCATAGAGTGGAAACTTCAGAACATTACACTTTCACTACCACCCAAGCACAAGCATCAAAAATTAGTATGTGGTTTTCATATGCATGCCTCTATTTGGGAGGCATTCAAGGACCTTGCCTGGGACCCCACACGTGACAATAGGCAGCATTCGCTTTCTTCAGAAAAAAAGGCCTTGGCCTTGCTACAGAGAGACCGGGTATGTGCTCGAAAGCACCACGGGCTTGTATTTAAGCATCGAGATATGCACGATCAGCTTATAAGGATGGCAGAAGAGACAAAGTGTGATGCACATGCCCAAACGATAGGCCGATGGACTCATTGGAGAGAGAAAGTATGTTATCGTAGAAGCTCCCCATCAGGAGGAGCACCAGCATGCTTCTGTGGCAGGCCTATGAAATGTTCGCTATCGCATCCTGGAGGACATGATTCAGCGATTTCATATTTTTGTGCATATCGCCTCGAGGATGGTAAGAGAGGCTGCAGTCGAGTGTTGAATGCGGGGAAATGGCTTCGGTGGCAGCCGCTGGATCCCATTCATACGTTAGCTTCGCATCACAATGCTCAGCCTGGTGATGATATTAAAAAAGAGGTGACTGTCAGTATTGAAGCGGACAAAGAATCCAACTCTGAAGATGAATTAGATAGGCCACTGCACGATAACGACTCTCTAAATGTTGGGGATCCTATGAAACAGGAGTCAGAGAGCGAGCAGGAGTCCGATGATGGTGGAGAGGGATGGGATCAACCAGCTAATCACGAGTCTTTCGCACCGTGTACATTAAAACCCCTTGCATTGCCTGCTGGGTTAATATATGATGGGACCGGATGTATAGAAAGGATAAATGCTCCCCGGATGAAGGCCTCATTACCCATTCACACTTTTGATCAGTCGATGGCATTGGATGCTCTAGTGAAGCAACTGGAAGACCGAAGCGATTCGCTAGTAACAGGTGATACAATTACCTTGGATGAACTAAAGCAACTGGAATTGCGACTAAAAAGGTGGCAAGACTCATGTGGTCGCCTTCAAGATTACTCGAGGGGTCTGCACGAGGATGGCCTCGATAATCCTACGTTGACTTGTCGAGTTTGCAAAGAGGGGATTCTTCAACGAGCGGTTGCTCCTTGTTTCCATCTAGCAATGTGTGATCGATGTATCCGTAACCATACACATTGCGTTGTTTGCCACACGAAAATTGAGAGTACTCCGAGGATATATTGGGGGTGAAATCTGTTGAGTGTGAGCAAGGGCATTGTCATATTCTATAGACAATAACATTAAAGTCAATCTCCAGAGGTAGTCACCGATCACACGAACAAAAAATTTTGTTTCGAGACTGCAAAGAATATTTGTCTGATGAAATGGGCTCTCGTCCTTTTTCAATACGCTGTCAGTTATCCAATTGCTTGCTGCAATCGGAAATTGAGCTCATCTCGCATCTCATTGCCACATGTTGTCTATTAGTTTAAAAAAGATCCTTGTATCCAATGCGAGCACAGAGGATGATCTTGCTCGATACACATGAATCGGCCAATGAGAGGGATCAAATAGAGGGAAGAAGAGTAAACGAAAAAAGAGAGAGAGAATAAGAGAGAGAATAAGAGAGAGAAAGAAACGAGGCTCAGCCACAGATTAAAGACTAATGGTTTACCAATATGATGTAAGTTGGGCTGATAAACAAGATGAAGTCTGCTACGATCTGTTGAGCTCAATTATGAAGATCATGAGTATTGGTGGGGAGGGTGCATATCTGGATATGAATGATCAATGGTTTAATGTTGTGAGTAGACGTGCTAATCTTTTCCAGCAACGTGTGCATGGACGACATTTTTCAGTTGTGTGGAGTGTGAATGAGCCGAGTACAAGAAAAGAGGGGGGAAGTTTGCGACTGTGCGTCCACTTTCTTTTCCTTGACACACGCACCCTCTGCTACAACCTTTTTTTTGTCATTTGTTCTTCTCCCTCTTCCTGTCCTTATCCTTATCCATCCTCATCCTCATCCTCATTCTCATCCTTATCCTCATCCTCATCCTCATCCTCATCCTCATCCTCATCTTCATCCTCATCCTCATCCTTATCCTCATCCTTATCCTCATCTTCATCCTTATCTTCATCCTTATCTTCATCCTTATCCTCATCCTTATCCTCATCCTTTTCTCACCATCTTCCTCGTCCTAAATTAAAAGTACGATTGCTTACTTTTCTATTTTATTTTCTCACACATTCACTCACACGCACCCCTCCTTTTCATTCCATTGTTTACTCTTACAGCGATTGCTCGATCTGCTCCTATATTCCCTATATTCGTCATTTGGATTATTTTGTTTCTGCCTTATTCTTTTTTTTTTTATATTTTTTTATTAGATATTCATCTTGTTTATTAGAGCAATTTTTACATTTTATTAACACATTTCCTTCATATTTCAACAATATTGACTTTCCAACAGGATACATTTCAGCATAGTTTTCTCAAGGTGAGTCTCCAACACAGTACCATTATCTTTCATTGTAGACTCAGATCTATCTACGTAGACTTCTTGTCTCGGCGCAAATATCAATACGTCCAAGCTTTTCTTTTTTTGTGAGTGTGTGTGCGCGAGTGTGTGCGTCTATTTTCTTCCGTGCGCAAACAAGCAAAAGCATTGTCAAAACAACATAAACGTGTGCTCTCACCCCCTGTCACTTGCCGCTGCTCTTTAAAAATTGATATGAGACGTGTCTTTTGTCATCCCCACTTGAACCGCTCACAATAACGACAACAACAACAACAAAAAAAAAGTCCGTGCATGCGCCCTTGCGCGTCGTGTTCAAAAAAAAAAAAAAAAAAAAAAAAAAGAAAAGAAAAATGAAGGGAAAGAATCTGTAGTCGGCATGATGACTCTGTCAGTTGGCAACTAACACGTTTCAACTGTAAGACTTGAATTAGATTGGTTCCAAAAAGAGTGTCAACAATGTCTGGAATATACAACCATCGTCCTATGGTTCCTGGACGTAGCACCGGGGTGCCAGAGTGGCTTGATATGATCAAGCAGGAGTTTGAGAATCTCAACCATGAAGTCATAGTTGCCAAGGTACAAAGGGATGACTATGAGCAGAAGAGTAAGCTTTTTTTTTTTTTTTTTTTTTTTTTTTTTTTAATTGCTAGCTTTAATCGTTGTAATCAAATGATAGAAAAGCAGAGACATTTTAATCAACCTGCATTCTTGCTGTCGATCTTGCTAGTTAACAGTCAAATCCAGGAGATGGATGCCTTTCGACGAACGCTTTATGAGCTAGAAAGAAAACATGAAGCGATGAAAGCTCAATATCACATGTGAGAACACCGTCTACAAGAATAGAATAATGCATGCTGATTGTGGCATGTTAATGCCAACTGATTTCCCATTGTCTTGACAAATTTTTTTCTTGTTGCTAGGTGGGAAGAAGAAGTTGTTAGATTACGACGTGAGGTCGAGCAACGTGGTGGCACTGTTCAGCCCCCACATCCCCATCCGCATAATCAACCACCACCACCTACTATTGGGCAAGGCCAATCGAATCTTTTCGGGGGAATCATTAATGGTGGTCCTGGCGGTCCTGGCCTAGTTGCCCCTCCTCAGATGGCCGAGCCATCGCAACAACAGCAACATCCACAGCACCATCCCAGCCAACAACCTCCTTCATCTCAACAGCAACATATGCAACAAGTTCCTCAACAGCAGCAACATCATCAGCAACATATCCAGCAACATTCATATGGTGGACCTGGTGGGCCTGGAATGTCACAAGGAGGTCCTGCACCTCATTCTCCTTACATGAATGGGAATAGCGGATTGCCACCACAGTCTGGCCAAGCACCATCTAAACGATTTAAAACAGAGAGCGACGGACCACGCTTCAAAACAGAGAGCGATGTTCCTTCGCCTGGTGCCCCTGGTAGCATGTATGGCAACATGTCCCCTGGCCCTCATGCAAACCCAAATAGCCAAATCCCCCCTGGGATTGGGTCTTATAATACACCTGCCCCTCTTGGCTCAAAACAATCTTCTAAGCCTGGAAAGGTACGTTTATTAATTTTATGAAGGCAATACCGAGTTGTGATCATTGAAGCAGCATCGATACTGACAATGTTCTTGTACCTCCCTCATCCTTTTAGAGCGGGCCTTATACATCAACCAAAGAGGAGCCACAGTCGTCGCCAGCATCCAACAAGCGTAAGACAGGCGCTTCCTCTACTCCCACTACTGTAGCACGAACTGGGAGAGCTTCAGGATCATCGAATTGGAGCGATGATCCTGATAATGTACCGCCACAGTTGAAACGTGAAGGGCCTGATTGGTTTGCAATGTAAGCTTTTTGATCCGCTATAACCGTCTTTCACTTTGCAGAGTATGCATAGCACGCTTTTTTGTAATCATCTCAAATACCCAATTATTATTTGCGCCGCTGATGTTTTGTTTGTCAATTATAGTTCGAATCCTAAAGTGCCACAGCTGCTCAAAGTCGATCTTCATCATACGATGGAGCACTCAAGGTTCGTGTGTTATATCTCGCTTGCATACAATAATGAATGGAGAGCAACTGTAATTCATACATTTCACAGCCTTACCCGGATACCTATATAATTTTATTCTGTTATACTGTCGTTAGTGTCGTTTGCTGTGTTCGATTCAGTGCGGATGGGAAATACCTTGCTACTGGCTGTAATCGCAGTGCTCAAATCTATGACATTGTCACTGGTCAGACTGTGTGGTAAGTAAACTGATTTGTAGAAGCATTTCTGAATAGCGATTGGCCATACAAGACATGTGGACTGATGCTCGTTATATACGCTATATAACTCGATCCTGTTGGTCACAGCATCTTAGCAGACGATACCGTAGGTAACGATGATCTCTATATTCGATCAGTCTGCTTCAGTCCTGATGGCAAATACCTTGCCACTGGCGCAGAAGATAAACAGATAAGAGTAAGCCATTTGCTCCTTGGGTTTTTTTTAGGGCCATGAGCGATTGCGTATTTGGGCCAAAACTTTTTTAATACTAAATAGTATTTTTGCGCTTCAAAAATGTCTACAGATCTGGGAAATTGGCCGTAAGAAGATCCGCATGGTCTTAAAAGGGCATGAACAAGACATTTATTCTCTGGATTTCTCTAGAGATGGAAGGATTATCGTATCTGGTTCTGGTGATCAAACTGCTCGTGTTTGGGACATGGATACAGGGAAATGCCTACATATTTTGACAATGGGCGATGTTGATCTGAAGGATGCAGGAGTGACCTCGGTGGCCATTTCCCCAGATGGTCGCCTTGTCGCCGCTGGCTCTCTGGATAAGATGGTCCGAGTCTGGGATACACACACTGGACAGTTACTTGATAAATTAGAAGGTCACAAGGACTCTGTCTACAGCGTGGCGTTCGCGCCTGATGGCAAGACCCTTGTTTCAGGAAGTTTAGACCGTACACTACGTTCGTGGGACCTTAACCTCAGTGGACGAGGCGGCCCCAATGGATCGCGTGGAAGCATATGCAAGGCAACATTTAATGGACATAAGGTATCTCTTCGTTTTTTTCTCTAGTTTGATGTTCAATTGAAATGTTTTATTCTCTAATTATTATTATTTTGTTATCTTTATTATTGCGCATCAAAAGGATTTCGTGCTCTCAGTTGCTGTATCGCCTGACGGTAGATGGGTTGTTTCTGGATCCAAGGACCGGGGGGTTCAATTCTGGGATCCCAACACAACAGCTGTTCAGTTTATGCTACAGGGCCACAAGAACTCTGGTAAGATTTTTTTCAAAAAGTTTCACTCGATATTTAAGGTTAGGTAAGGTATTTATTATGTAATGCAATTGACCTAATTTTTGAAATACCTGTAGTAATCTCTGTTGCATTAAGTCCAGCAGGAACTTACTTTGCAACAGGATCAGGAGATACCCGTGCTCGCATATGGAGCTATGAATCTACACAGGATTAGTCTAACGAGCATGATAGTTCCCATGTCGATGACGAACCATGCTCATAATAATTAATAAATTACACCTAGTTTTTTATGACATCAATGACATCGATGAACGAGTGTGGCTTAGCCATTTATTGACTTTACTCTATCTAATTCCCAAGCACTTTTCTTTGTACATTTGCTAACATTGATTTCGAACTGGAATACTCGAAAAGAAAATTAGCTTTATACATTAACCTTCACGCAATACACACTCATTTATCACGCGAGCAAGTTCATCGCGAGGCTAGCAATTATTGGCACGGCAACCCCCCACCCCCGGAAGCTGCAGAGGGATTCCTGCGAGGTAAGTTATAGCTTACCATCCCAACTCGTCTTTCCTCTAGACAAATGCCAGCATGATTAAGAAGAAAAGATGCGCCACGATTTTCCTGTTAATGATCAGAATTGATGTCGTGCAACAGAGCCCCAATGATTTTTATTTTATTTCTGCCATTGTCTTGTGTTTTGTGTTTTTATTTTATTTTTTGATATAAAGTGACGATAGAACCGACACCTGCTGCAGACCGAGCTATTCATGAATCCATATATTAAACCATCATGCTTTCTTGTTGATCCACTTTTTCGCTAATGATGACCTTCTGTTGGTAGGCCTGCGACTCTTTTCAGTATCAATCTAACTAGGCACAGTCCAGTCGCCACCCCTTATAATATCTCTAATTGCCTACAGTGCACGATATACAACGCCAATTCATAGTTAAATATGGCAGACCATGATATGAACGATAGCGATCGCATTTTAGCGAGCATCAACAATGGTAATGGAGCAACAGGCGTATTGGCGACAGTAGTCAACCTTCCAGGGAATGGAGGAGGAAGATCTGTCAAGACACAACATTCAGGCATGACGTCAGATGATATTCTAAGTACGCTCACCCAAACAACACAAAACCAGGCTCTTTCACGTCCCCCACCGCCATCATCTCAACAACAACAACAACCACAACAGCCACAACCACAGCCATTGCATCACCACCATGTCCATCACCCCATATCTGTACATGACCAAGGGTCATCTCAACATTTGACAGCCACAGCTGCCAACGGGGTTAGCAATGGGAATGCTGTCGCTGCATCTTCTCGAGGTATAGAGACTAATTCTCTGAATGGAAATACGAGCGTTCAGGTCCCTACAGGGACTTTTGGACTTAGCCTGGGTCATTTATCAGGTATTTCAGGACCCGCTAGTCAATTACTACAGCATCAACCCCAAACTCAACAGCAAACACAGCAACAGCAACAGCATCAATTCTTGATCCTTCAACAACAGCAGCATGAGGAACATCAGCGGCAATTGAAAGAATTGCACGATCAAGAGCAAGGACATATACAACATCATCAGCAGCAACAGCAAACTGTGATCCAGTCGAACATAGAGGATGCTCCGCTTCAAGATATTATTGTTCCAAATAGAGAGCAGGAGTTTGATTCATTGGAAGCTGCGCAGCAGGCTGCAGAACGTTATGCGCGGAGCGCCAATACCGTTGTTATTGTGAAACGCACAACCAAAGACAAGAATGGTGTCGTCGTACAGGCAAGTTCTAGTTACTGCTCAATTAACGGAACAAGATTCCCTTTTTTCTTATAAACTTCTAACACGAGTCACTTTTATGAATCACAGAAAGATTTAGCGTGTGAGAGGCAAGGATCCTATCATGGATCATCAAAAACTCCAGCTGATAATAGCATACGAACGAAGCGATGTGGCTGTCCATGGATGATCTCAGTAGGATTCTCCAAAAAGCGTGGAAATCGAGATGGCAAGCGCGGCCGCTTCACAAAAGTACATTTGGAGCATAATCATCCTCTCCAGCCTTTACCTGACGATGAACCCACAGGACCATCGAAACTATCCATTAAAGAGTCCAAAATTGTATCATCAGCAGATCAAAAAAGCAGCTTGTCTTCATCCAGTTCGCGTTCGCAGTCATCACGATCACGCACTGGAGCTAACTCTATAGGTGGACGGTCCAAGTCAACAGCAGGGGCTAATCGATCCAACGCACCAAACAACAAGGGCTCTTCTTCAAAGGCAGCGGTCGATAGAAACGAAACAGAAGACACTACAACGGTTGCTACTTATGGAATGTCAGGCTTCATTCCCCAAGGTCCACTAATCGCATCTAATCGAGTTCCAGACATACCAGAAGTATCATTATCAGGACTCGAGCCCTCCCGCAACGCATTAGTGCCCCTCTCAGATGACGTGATCTCTGCACTTGGACCTGGTAGCCACGAAGTTCATCAATCTCTGCAAAGCATGGGTAGAAGTGAAATCACTTGGGATGATCTGAAAACGCAGGTGGAGCATATGCCATGGGGGCTTCGACAGGATATTATGAAGGCGTTCATGGAAGTAATACAAATTACCCAACAGACATTTCAAATTCCGTCCATTGTAAGTGGACGAAACGCTGATGCTGAAGCAAGCGCCGCAGCTACTGCAGCAGCCATAGCAGATGTAGTTGGGAATTTACCAGCCAATTACAATCCTAACCCACCAACTCAGCAGCCACAATCACAATCACAACCACAGCCACAGCCGCAACCACAACCACAACCACAGCCGCATCCATCTCAGCAGACATTTCCTCGTCATCACAACTTAGCTGCCGCTGGTGCTGGCTCATCAGCCATGGACGCAGTTGCTCATGGATTGGCGCCAGCGCCTTCGTCGGCCCCTGAAATAATGCACCTGCATAGAACGGAGGCAGGGAACATACACGGGGGCCGGACAGGCGACAATATGCATAAAAGCCACAGTCGGCAGGGCTCAAATGTGAACCCAGTGCAGCTGACTGACTCCTCAGCAAATATGATACCCAGCCAGCCTTTAGTAAACCAAGTATCAACTGCTATTCCGACGGTTGTCTCGCCGCATTCAACATCAAGCGCCCATGTTATAGCAGCATCTAGTAATTCAACTGCGCCGTCTACACCAACATCATCACATCCTTTGTCTGCCACTGCCTCTCCACTACTTACATCCCAACCAACGCTTCGAAACGCTGGCATCGCACACTTGCCTATGTCTGGAGACGTAACCATTCATCACCACCAAAATAGTTTTCTACAGCAGAATAGACAACCAAACCATGCTGCATCTAATCATCATCGGTCACTAAGTGCGTCAGCTGCCGGTATCGCGGGCTCAGGAGGAAGCCTAGGGGGAGGCAATATTAATAGTGGGAGTGGCCATGGAGTACATACTTTGGATTCTAATGGAACGCAGATCGTGGTTGGTCATACTCACCCAAATGGTAATAGTGGTAGCAATAACTTGGAGCAAACATTAGCAAATGCAGCACGTGCTCGGGCGCAAGCCCAGGCCCAGATTCAAGCGCAGGTGGATGCCAGCACAGAGGCAGCAGTGACAGCAGCCCTAAATATGAATACGCTGGCCGGAACAAATACTGTGACAGGAACACCTATCCCTGGAGCAAACAGCTCACCTGTGTTTTCAGGACCTGTTTCACATGCAACATCATCACCGATACATTTGAGTCTTTTGAATGAAGAAGTAAGGATACACGGCCTTGAAATGAACTCTTCATTTTCGCAACAACTTCAGCAATTACATGAGCAGCAGCAGCAACAAAGGTTGCAGTTGTTGCAACAGCCACAATCACAGCCACAGCAGCAGCAAGTCCCGATTCAGCTTCAAGGATCAGGCCGAGGACCTCAAGATCTGCTCCGACCTCGAGGTACAGAGGAAGAAAGTGATGTGAGTGATCTGCCAGGCGAGCCTCCACGGAAACGCATAAAATCCTGAGCTTTTTCAAATAGGTTTCTAGTTTATGCCCTCTCTTCATTTTTGCCTTAGAATAAACCTGTACGATAGATTGATGGGCTGGGCAGTGCTCGGATGGAATGCGCGTGAGAGCGACATCTGACAAAGCAAACTTACAATTAATTATATGCATATATTTTCATTCCTCTCCTCTCTTCTCTCTTCTTTCTTTTTAAGACCCCATTATATTCGTCTTTTCCTCTTTTCCTCTTTTCCCCAGCCTACCTGCGAGGTGTTCCCAAAATCTCCTGTTCGTTCTCATTATTCATTCCCCATCAATATATGAATGTCATCCATGAGCACACTGGTCGCCCCTCTGACCAAGGAGAACCACAGCATCTTCCTGTGCCAACGGGTCAGAACACACGACGGAGAAAGAGCGACCAGAACGTAACATGGCACAACTTGTTGCAGATTAATAGCAAGAAATACTCGGCAAAGATGTGCGCGACTTGACAACAATGCATTCCTTGATTTAATCTAGGTGAATCCAATTGAAGCAACTGTCACCAAACTGCTAATGGCAACAAAGCAGTTGCTTGACGGACTGACACTGTGGGCAAATCGCAAAGCGTCAGAGGACCAGGTTTCCGACATATTTGTTCAGCTTGCGACACAATTTAACCTTGCCAGTCAATCTTTCCACGAAGTAGGCATTGATACAAGGTGGGTATTTTTAGCAGAGTCGAAAATCAGTCATCCCCTTATATTTACAGACTACCCACTTATGCTTAATACCATTTTTTTTTTTCTACATTCGATAGCGAGCTAGCACATATTCCTGACAATTTGCGGAACTATCTGGAAACTGCTCTTGGAGAAGAACCGTCCCCTACATCATTAGACAAGTACTTACCAAAAATTAAGGAGGTCATCATCAATCTGCTCCAAGGCCTTCGCCTTAAACAAAACCTCTATCGAGAACAATATGAAGCTAGGGCAATTCGACTACAAACTCCGCCGCCACAACAGCCGCCACCTCCACCTCCGCCTGGAGCCACAACAACAGCTGCTGCATCGACATCAAACGCTCACAGGACAAGAATCAGCGTCACTCAACCCAAGCAGCAGCCTCAGATTGGGATGGGAAGACCTATAGAACCGCCTTCAACATTGCAGCTAGAAGGAAAAGGCTCAGACTATCGTTATTTTTCAGCTTCCGATCAGAATCAACCCGTCTCCACTATTGCAGCTGCAGCTCCTTCACCTACTTTAACGCTCACTGTACCGCCTAGTTCTCAACAACGCATGAATGAACATTCACATGCGGAAACCTTGGCCTCGCTTCGCAAAAGCGATGCCATTACTCGACGTGCCTCTTCTAGACGCCAATCGCAGCGGTTTTCAAGATTGGTAGAAGAAAATACACCAGCGCCTCCTATGCCACGTCGACAGCATCCCGTATCGGACTCGAATATGATGGCCACATATCCCACTTACGCAAACTCTATGAACGTTCCTATGGCACCCTCTCCACTTGCAGACCCTCGCCTAGCTATACTACAGAGCCAAATGTCAATCTTACCAACGCCTACAATTGATCAGTTCCCAGCAATCCCTGGATTCTTGAACCCAAATGTGGAGGCGAATATGAGTAACATGGGCCTTATGTCTCTGGCTCCTGAACCATTAGGGCCATCATCTTCAGGGGAAACCAATCATCATCCTCACCCTGCAATGCCGTTCACACCAAGTGCGCCTGATGC
This sequence comes from Lobosporangium transversale, assembly GCF_002105155.1. NCBI lineage: Eukaryota > Fungi > Mortierellomycota > Mortierellomycetes > Mortierellales > Mortierellaceae > Lobosporangium > Lobosporangium transversale. Next base: position 596,278 of record NW_019028995.1, read on the forward strand.
TCCTAAATTATCTGACGTGCCTCATACCCCAACAGAGCCCTTATCAACCATGGTTAGTCCTTCTGAAGAAATTACCATTCCAGAGCCTGTATTGTCAAAAGATTTGAAGCCAGCTCGTAAGTTACTACAAATAATCGGTTTACATCCATACCTATAGGCATGAAGATGATAATGTACAGATTAATGATTTTTGATCATTATATTATATTCTCTAGCCATAGAACCAGAAGAGACTGGCCTCACGCTCTTCCTTCAGGTTGGGAAGAGTGTCAAGAAGGCCAAACTCGAAGAAGAACTCACACATTCAGGACTGAGAATGCTTTTCATGGAAAAGTTTCAATACAATCCCGGACAGGATGATTTCCCCGCCATTTACGTTAAAGACCCTCAAACCAACATTCATTACGAGCTAGAGTCCTTAGCTGACGTAAAACAAAACGCATTCCTGTCATTAAACGTTGATGGTAAGTGATAAAAAAAAATGAAAAGATAAAATTAAAGCGTATTATACTTTGGAAAACAAACTGTAGGCTGTACTAACATGAAAACTCTTTGAATTAGATCTGGAGAATATTCAGCGAAAAATGGACCAGGGCTTTGCAGCTCTTGCAAAGGAGCTACATGACATCAAAAAAACACAAGAGGCCATGGAGCAGGCACGCCAAAAGGCAGCAGCAGCGGCCGCATCTGCTGCTGCTGCTGCCGCGATCAACAATACACTTGATCGAAACCTGCCCCCAAGTGGATCTGATAATAATTCTCAGATGTTCCGCTCTTTAGTTAATAAAGCCATTACCAAGAATAAGGGCGACATGTCAACACCCAGCTCCGAGCAGTTAAATAAGATCAAGGCTGTGGATCTCAGGCCATACTACGATGAAATACAAACATTGCGAAGGGATCTTGGAGTTGTTCGACAACTCTATACAGAACTCCAGAACGAAACAAAATCCACACTTGGAAGCCTAGCAAGTTATACAAGCCAACTGCGTAAGCACGCGCAGGAGTCTCCAGTATCCTCGAGACAGTTTATTGAGTCTGGAAAAATCAAATTAGACAAAAAATCGGAAGATCTGACCAATAAGATCGAAGACCTTCAGGATGTTGTGGAAGACATGAAAATCAACATCGTACAGAGACGTGGACGGCCGAGTGACAGCTCGATGGTGTTCGTAGATAAGCAGTGTGAGGAGATTGAAAAAGACATCGTGAAGCTCTCAGACTATATACATACGTTAAGGCCTTCTTGGAAGAAAACATGGGAAGCCGAGCTGCAAACGATTGTAAAAGAGCAAATGTTTTTGAAGGAGCAAGAGGCATTGCTGGAGGATATCAAAGAAGATAGGATATCTTTACTCCAAACGCTAGATAATCTGAAGAAGGTTATGGCGCTTCAGGCTAGAAATAGCATTAGCGGTAATGGAAATGGGGGCATTGTGTTCCAACCTGCGCCTTTAGATGAAAACTTTGAAGGGCTAAAGACAGTTATGGAAGAAGTTAAATTAATTGAACCCGACTCGGAAAAGCGTCTGAAGGCAATGGCGCAGATGGAGAAGCTGAGACATATTGAGCTATCCAATAAGATTGATGAGTTTGAGCAGGAATTGACAACATTTGTTGGGGCCAGCAAGTTGAGAAAGACAGGTGGAGCAATGGAAATTGAGCGGCAGAGACAACAAAGGGACCATGAGAATTTGAAAGCAATGTTCAGCAAGGATAAAGCAGAAGGGGTTGATAATGCAGTGCCCGGGATCATTAAAGGTAGCACTGCTGTCGAGGCTATTGAGGAGAAAGTGGAAGATGACAGTTAAACGATGCGTCTGCATTCTTTAATTAAAAATGTAAACGTCCTTGAAGTTTGTAGGATTTGGTATTTATTAAGAAATAGAAATAGGCGGTAATGGGATAATAGAAAAAGCTGTCACCACTAAACCCTTTGTTATATACCTTCATTATTGTTATCATCTCTACTCCGTTCACCCCCTACCATGTCGATTCTAAGGACTACTTTCGGTTTGGTGGGTGGATGTATCTAGGCATCTAGAGCTAGCGTGCATGGGTTTGTGGTCGTTTGCTGCACATTCAAACAAACTAGTAGCTCCACTGGTCATTTGTTGCACTCCACCGATCTGTCCGTTCTGCTACTGCTAGTCTGTAATAATGTACCGAATAAAGTCTCAATGGTTTGTATATCAGCTTTAGCCACAATAGACGCCAACACCCCCATATCGGAAAAAAAAAAAAAAAAAAAAAAAAATCTATATCAAATGTAGAAAAACCTAAACATGGCGCCAAAACGAGATACAAGTAATCTCCGACATTTTCTGGTCAAGTTGCCTTGAAATGGTCAACATCATGCAGCTATCATGAATAGAGAATATATTAGGGTCATAGAGTAATGTGTAGCAATCACAAGGACAAGAACAACTGATGGCGTACAAGTTATGGGTATTCTCAAAGACTTTCTCGATCCCCTGTATCTCATCTGCCTTCTCTCCGACTCATTTCTATCTTATAACCTTGGCGTCATAAACCGATATCTCCTGCATAAGATACTAGAAATCAAGTCTTTCCTTTGGAGAGACAATGAAAGGCAATACAAGTCTGGAAGATATACGGTTAATAACACAATCAAAATACGCCTGAAATGTAAAGCTTCTTGATATGAATAGTCTACTAGACATTGTATAGTTTTACAAATCGCAAAATTATTGGGGATTTCAAACTTGGCTATTGACACATCAGAAATGCGACTCCAGAAATGACGGATTTCGAGTATCCCTTGGCGGATTTCACAACCCAAAAGAAATAAATTGAGGGACCTACCCCTTCTTCAAGCTGGATGCGAAGATCCAGGGAGAGTGTTTAAAAAAATAATAATAATAAAATATCTTATTTCGAGCAAATAGACGGCGTATTTGAAAATACTTCTGACAGCCCTCGAGCTGGTGTATTTGATGTGGCAAATAAACTTTTCCAAATTTTATATGGTCACGAGCCACAAATTTTGTAGTGTTTTAAGGATTTTTGGTAACGCAGTTTGAGCTAAAGTTATGCTGATGTCTAATCCAGAGAGCGGACGCGTATTAGAGTCCACGCAATTCCTTTGACACGCTCTGCTTTATTTTTTTGCATGCAAACGCGGCAAAACCAAACTTTTAATTCATCTCTTTACGCACCTGTCCCTTTTCTTTATTCCTACTCTTTATACACAACCACATAATAGACTAGTACATAGAAAGAGCAAAATTCACATTCAACCATGAGTTCCATTGGCACAGGGGTAATGGAGACATGTAAACAGAGTGCACAAAATTGCAAAAAAAAAAAAAAAAGGAAAACCCCCTGCATCATATCTAATGCAGTTTCAGTGAACATCTCTCTCTTTTTTTTTTTTTTTTTTTTTTTTTTTATTTTTTTTCTATCTATCTATCCTACAGTACGATGTATCTGTTTCAACATATTCGCCGGATGGCCGAGTCTTTCAAGTCGAATATGCTGGCAAAGCTGTCGAGAACAGCGGGTAGGCTTTTTTTTCTTTTTCTCTACTTCTTCAACAACCGCTCACGGTATCAACTCACGAACCTGTCTCACTAAATATATCTTTTTTAACACCATAAGAACTGCAATCGGTATCCGTGTCAAAGATGGTGTTGTTTTGGCAGTGGAGAAACTGATTCAATCCAAACTCCTTGTTCCTGGCGCCAATCGTCGTATCCAGAA